>NC_080478.1:7585620-8785620 GCF_030265055.1 Doryrhamphus excisus
AAGGTGGGTTCCGTGTTGAGTGGTCCAGCTGACAGCCAGACAGGATTAGGAGGCCAGTCCTGACATTTGACACAACACCCAACTGGGCGGGGGGCGGAGTAATAACAGTAAGGGGAGCACAGGGTCACAGGATTGAGGGATGGTAGACATGCTGGAGAATGGTACTGGTAAATAATGTCAAAAATGGAGTGAAAAGTTCATGATTTCTGCATGTCAGAGTAGACAGACTATGTAGGAGTGCCAAGGCTTCCTCGGTCCTTTGCTCAGTCACTTCCTCATGCTTGACTGCGTTGCCCAGCCAGGCTGAAACCAGCTCCGTTGTCAGCTTCGAGTGCGCTAATTAGGCTCCACTTTCATTTTCCTGGATGCTCTACTGCCCTTTAAATGGCCATTTCAAATTCAAAGTGATGGTAATTGTAGCATGGCGTGCTGATCTTGTAATCACCCTGGGATTTTTCTTGCCTTTTCTTTTTACGCAAAGTATTTCTTCTTGCTATTTGTTTCATTTCCTTCCATTTCCCCTGAACATTTCCTTACAGGAATCCTAAAAGTGGGAAAACTATGCTTGTGGGCAACAAGTGGACTGCTGAACATGGTCAGCAGGAATAACATACATATTTTGTTAAAAAACTGAAGAGTAAGTGAGAAAAAAATAGTACTACGCAATCCCTCGTTTATCACAGTTATGGTTCCTGACCCCACCGTGATCAGTGAATTTTCATGAAGTAGGATTCCTTATTTAAAAATCGAATATTTTTGCAGTTAATGCATAGAAAACCTGTTTACAAATTAAAAATTACAATGATTTTTCAACATTAGAGCCCTCTATACACAAACAGGGGCATATTTAGGTATTTGGGGGTCCAAGGCAAACCTAGTCATCGTGGGGCCCTCCACATCCTTTGTTTTTTACAAAGTCTGATTTTTGTTTTTTTTTTTTTAGCTTTGCTAGTTACATAGGCAAATTTATATACCGCCCCGAAACCTATTTCTCATCTTGTAATAAATGTGTAAATATGACAAAATTATCCTATTTCCTGCAGTGGATAAATTCCTTAAAATCATGCTTAGGGTTATTATTACCTAACAAGTCAATCATCTCAACGCTTTTACCGTAGTTAATAAGAACATTAAATGACATTTAACATTGTTTACTGCTATTTTACATGTCTACAAGTTTGTTTCACTCCCATCTTCCATAATCCACGTGCACATGTGCAGTAACATGGAATAGTCCATTGCATGAGAAGGTAGTGGCAGCAGTCCATATGCTTAAAAAAAATAAAAAAGATTACACATTTTGATGTACTTTTAAGCATATGAATTAAGACTAAAACAGTAGTATTCACTTCAAATTGAAGAAAATAATGCGTTTTTATGAGATGTTTGAGATGTCAAGGATTGGCTGGCCCACAACTTTTTAAGGCTGAAGCTATCCTCCTCAACTATAAAGGCCCCCCTATAGACTTCGGCCCCCTTCAAAACAGCATTTGTCCCTCAGCCACCAGCCTTGGCGTCATAATAGGCAGTGATTTTAAACTCAATAAACAAATTCATGCAGTTATAAAATCTTGTTTTTATCATCTTCGGCTTTTATCTAAAATTAAATCTTTTTTATCTTTGCGACACTTTGAGCAAGTCATGCACGCTTTTATTTCATCACGTCTGGACTACTGTAATGCATTTTATTCTGGAATTAGCCAAAAGTCTCTCTCCCGCTTACAGTTAGTCCAGAACTCTGCGGCACGGCTTTTAACAGGAACCAAAAAGGGGGAGCACATCACCCCAATTCTGGCCTCCCTGCATTGGTTGCCTGTTCGCTTTAGGATTGATTTTAAGATTTTATTGTTTGTTTTTAAGGCGTTGAATGGGCTGGCCCCCAAATACATCTCGGACCTCATCCGAATTTACTTTCTAGCGTGGTCACTGAGGTCCGAGGGCCAGCTCCAACTTGTGGTGCCTAAGACGAGACTTAAGACCAGGGGACACTGAGCCTTTTCTGTGGTTGGCCCCAAGCTATGGAACTCTCTCCCCTCCCAAGTAAAAAAGGCCCCCAACATTGAAAGCTTTAAGTCTTGTCTTAAAACCCACTTTTATTCTCTGGCTTTTAACTCGGAGTGAGTCGTATGGTCCTGTGTCTTTTAGTTCTTTCTTTTTATATATATAATTGTTTTTATTTTTATATACTTTTATTGCTTTGCTTCTTGTTTTTAATATTGTAATATCTATTTTTACTAGTTTATTTCTTAGATGATTGTTTAGTTTTGGATTAAATTCAATTTGTACCTTTATTTATTGTATTTTATTTTTACTTTTTATTTTACTAATCTGTGCAGCACTTTGGAAACTCTTTTTATAAAATGTGCAATATAAATAAAGTGGATTGGATTGAATGTTTGAGGGCCCCAGGCCTGTTTTTGCCTAATCGTAACACAGTCATTAGTCATTTAAGACATACATAAGACTCATGCTTGTGTGTGTTGCTAAGAGTGTTGCTTGGCATGGGTAACAGTAACAGTAACAGTACCTTGTGTCTTTATGAGAGATTTTTAATCCAAGGTTTTTGTGCCTGTTGTGAGATCATTCAAACCCGCCATAAAAGCCTGTTGTTCCGTCGATCAAGCGTGGTGCTTGTGTGTCTCACCGAAATGACATTACTGTCGCCTAATGACATACTAGTGTAGAATACTACATATCGCATATCTTTGAGTGCGTCTTCTGAATGCTGGAATCTCAAGGACATTTTATAAAATACCTTAGAGGTGGCGCTACTGTATATTGCTGAATCATAAGGGAGTAGAATAAGAATGTAAAACTTACTGTCACAGTCCAACAAGTATTGGATACCTCTTTGATTAGTTTTTTTAGTTTGCCATTGTTTCCCCATTGACGTCCAGTTTGAATAGTTTACTGAAAATGTCCCGTATTTAAAATTTTCTGAAAAGAAAAGCACTTACTAATTTGCCATGATTTTAAACGCAAATGCTGATACGTATGACAGACCCCTTTGATGCAGATATTTTGCGAGGCTATGCAAGCTTGGTAGTCCGGAATATTATACTTGAATTTAAATGAATAAAGTCATAAGATGCATACTGTAACAATAATCACACAGTCTTTTTGTCAGATAATTATAAAAAAAAAACAACCAAAAAACCCAAACTGTATTATAGAAAGCAGGAAGTGAACAAATGTAACATTTACTGATTGTAAAAGTACCAGATGGAGGGGTAGGATTTAATCAGCTTTGCTTCTTATAAAAAGTTTATCTTATAAAACGATAAACTTGCAACAAGCAACAAAACAACAGACTAAAATAGATAAATGTGTTACCAATGTCAAAGTATTGGACTAATGATATTACTGCTTAAATGGTAAATGTATTCAGTGTGATTAACCCCCGTCCAATATTTTTCATTTGGCTTGCTTCCCGGTCCGAGCCTCCTAGATTACACTGGTAGATGAGAAGACCAGCTGGAGTTATGAGGAAAAAAAATTAATTGGGGTTAATGAGTTGTCTTGCATTAGCTGAAGTGATTTTCATTTGGTCAAGCAGACATTATGATGAGACATTGCCTCTTCTATTCAATGTTTCCCTCAACCTTCTGTATTTTTATAGAAGAGACAATGGGAGTCATTTTTTGGTGAACTAGTGACATCTTGTCAAAAACTATTTCTTTAACTTTTTCAAGAAAATATCAACTTCCATTCCCTGAATATTTCCCTTTGTTAAAGAGTGGAAATACCCTTTGCCGTTTGATGCTATTTACTCTCGTCCTGGCCTGGCTCTGCTTTGTCAGGTGACGCTTTTTTTTTTTTTTGGCGTTTGTTCTTGAAAGGGATTCCTTGAAGTGACTCTGGGTGTCAGCATTTGTGACGCTTTGTCTTCCATTGTCTTTGCACTCAGGAGATGTGAGGAAGGGCGCTTCCTCAGCCGTCACAATATTGATACTGTACGATGGCTGTCGAACCACAACCCTCTCCCGCCTTTACAGCCGAGCTGATAATCTGCACTGACAGACCGATGCGGGGCTTGAATGATAGCAGAGGTGACATCATAAATAAGAACAAAAAACTTTTTCCCCGATGAATTCATTTTGTTCTGCCGCCAATGTTGATTGTGATTTGACAAATTGAATGGTAATGGTAATGGTAATGGTAATGGCAATGGTTTTATTTCATTTGAACATGCATCAGATTACAATTGAGTGCATCCCATAATCAGTTCACAGTTCCACATGTCCAAAAGGAGTAGGAAGAAGCAAAGCTTATTAAATCCTACCCCTCCATCTGGTACTTTTAAAATCAGTAACTGTTACATTTGTTCACTTCCTGCTTTCCTAATACAGTTTAAGGTTTTTTATTTTTTATTTAATTTAATTTTTTTTAATAATGCACCTCGTACCAAAGTACAAGGTGATATGAGCATCCAATGACATAATGGGTACCATAGTAAGTGTCAATATAGTGATATATATAGCACATCATGACTGGTTCGAGACTCTTCTTCAAGAGTGAAGAATTTCTGACCGTTGAAACCAAGAAAGAGGTTAAAAAATGTTTGACCTTCTGTTTTTTTTCTTCAGATTCCTGAAACTGTACATTTACAGAAAGGAAGTCAAAGGCCATGGTGATTTTTTTTTTTTGTGCTTTTTTACATACGTCAGATTTCCAAAGATTATTCCCATCATGATCCTATTAGCGTCAGGGTGAATGTGAATGCTTAAGAGGGGATTTATGGGGAAAAAATGGTTAAAATAAAAACATTGGTCCAGTAGACGAATCCATAAAAGCGGATTCGCCGCAACTTCAATCCAAGAGGTTTGTGTTCTCAAGGCCAAGAAGTCTGAAAGTCATAATCCGAGAGACACACACAAGTACCACTTCACGTTCCCAGCAGGCTCCTTTCCAGGAACTTTTGAGATTGCTGAGGCGGAGCTGATTTAGCCAGGGATTAATCTGCCTGAGCACCTGCAGTCTGGAAGCAGCCAGGACTCTAACCACTACAGCAGGTTAACTGAGGTACTACTTCAGGAATGTAATGCACTAAAACTCAATTTATCTATGTATTTATTTTTGAAGAAATTGGTAATATTGGCTAATTTGTGGGACAGATTGTCAAAAGCTGCGTTTAGACAACCAAACCTCGGTTTTCACATAGCACAGTTTTTGCATGATTTGGGTTTTGTCAAACATTTGGTCTCGGATTTTGTACACAGTCTCAGTTTTGTACAATATTGCATGTACAAACTACAGTCATCCCAAAAATTGTATCCTATTGTAAAATTGAATGAATTCATAAATGATGGCTAGTTCATCTGTGAAGAAGATCCATTAGTAGTGAAAATATATGCAAATTTCACATATTCTTGGTGTAAATGCATAAAAATGGCTAAAAGAACGAAGATAAAAATGCAGTATTTACTAATAAAATACAGTAGATTCAGTATTTATGAATTTAATCTTTTCATAGAGCATAGAAAACCTGTTTATGATTTTCAAAACACATTATTATCTTTTGTTTACACCATATTACCAATGTGCAGGTTACAGGATCACTACAGGGATAAAAGAAACAACCATGCCTTTGAGGATAGTATGCTAGCAAGCTAACTAATCATCCGCCAATTTATTTACACTAAACTTGAGAAAGTGTTTCAAATAGAGTGGAGAAAAACAACAAAGTAAGAAGTAAAAAAAAAAAAACAACTACCACTTCCACACGGAATGGGAGGAGAATATTTTTTTCACTCTACCACGTCGGACACGGCATGGCTGACTCCATGGAGTGTGACGGGTATGCGGTGTAATGTCATGTCTCATCAATTTTGTATCATCACTGACCCCACAATACTACATACTTGAGTCTCAATATATTTTTTTTTACGAATAATAGGCCATAGCCAACCACAAAACAGCTATCAGTTATTAACTGGTTTATTTTTTAATTAAGTGAAGGAGTGTTGTTTGTACTGCAATGTAGTGAGGTATGGCTGTCTAAGGTATTTAGAATATTGATGAAATATAGTATTCCACACTAGTACAGACTCAACACATATGAGTCTTACATGGCTCATTTTTTCTGATCATATCTACTATATTGGGTAATGCAAGTGTTAAAGTGACTATAGGGGTGTTATCTCATGTCTAGAGGGCTCACGTGATTTTTAAGAAAAGTGCAATGAAAAAATATGAGTGGACAAACATTTTTATTTCACTGAGTCAAAAACTAATGCAAGTGTGTTTTGAAATGTTTACTGTCCGACTAATTGACACTAAAACATACTGTCGACATTTGTATGTACACTTTTTTGCTTCCAATAATGCCTTGTACACTACCACGTCCATATTGCTTTATTATCATTGATAGTAACGATTCCATAGTTCACAGTCTGATTGGATTCTGGCTGCCGTCTTCCCGAAACAGCTTTTCTCCAAACAAGAAATTATGTTACGTTTTAATCTTGCGTGACGACATCTCTGACTGTTTGCAGTGATTTTAACACCGGTCCATGTCTTAGGTAAACCAGTTCACTTGCAAGCAAACCAAGACCCACTTCAGTTTCTGTCCACTTGTTCGGTGTACACCAGGTCTTGGATGATCGACCTGTGCTGGCAGAGCCAACGCACCGAAGTTCCTTTTAACCTTAAACATGAAAAGTGTGAACGCACCCCAAGACTAACACTTTGGTGTTTGGTCAATTGTCGATGAATAGATTCATTGTCATGCACTCTTTTTAATAAGCGAGGCTTAGCGTCCCCTTGTCCTTCTCTTTGGGTCAAGAGCCAGGCTAAAGGCCCCCGCGGTTGGCGCCATATGCAAGCAAAGCAGGGGGGCTGTGCAGTGGAAGCCTGCTGGTCTTGCCACTGAGCTCAGGTAAGTTCCCCAAGCCGGATCACAAAACCACCACCCCTCCCCAAACTCCCTCCAAACCAAGCGGGGCACCCGGGGGAGCGGAGGTGTTAAAACCTGAAGGGCCTTTGCCTGGTGCCCCCCTCGCCTCCCTACCACCAATGAGCATGCAACCATCTGCTTGCTGCACCCACCTCCCAGCTGGCCACCTTTGATCCCACCGAATTTGAGCTAAAACGAGCATGATGACTGAGCTCTTCCAGTTTGTTCCATAGAAGTAAGAGAGCACCAATACCTACAATCCTCAAACTTGCTTCATGATACCATCGGAGCCACAACGACATGCGTGGCGCCACCTCTGGGTTGGGTTCAAAATGCTTACAAAGACATGATGTAAAAACATGTAATACAGATACCCTCCACGTTTTATAATCAGGCAATGACTTATTGACAATTAGCTGCAAAGACGTTTTGCTTGATGGCATCCTTGTTTTTCAACCAATCTTTCTCAAGCCTCCTAAAGGTAGAGAATGTACCAAAGTTCAGTGTGATTTGGCTAAACACAATGACGTTACGGTGGGTGTTTTTGGAGCGCGGTTTGACCTCATTGAAACATTACAAATTAATATGACTTAAAAAACCATGTGGTGTATCGTATTTTCTGCACGATAAGTCACACTTTTTTTCATGGTTTGGCTGGTCCTGCGATATAAAATCTGGAGCGACTTACTGAATGTTCATTCATTCATTCATTTTCTACCACTTATCCTCACGAGGGTCGCGGGGGTGCTGGAGCCTATCCCAGCTGTCTTCAGTTTTTTCTATCAAAACCAAATTTGGTACACAGTTTTTATGAAGTGACACACAGAAGGCTGGAAAGTGTGACTATGATCGGGCAAGGAGCATGGATTCCATGGATGAAAACGTAATCCAAATTTGCATGAATTATTTTATTTCTTCTTTTTGGATTTTTATCCATCCATCCATTCATTTTCTACCGCTTTTCCTCACGAGGGTCAGAGCCTATCCCAGCTGTTTTCGGGCGAGAGGCGGGGTACACCCTGGACTGGTCGCCAGCCAATCACAGGGCACATATAGACAAACAACCATTCACACTCACATTCATACCTATGGACAATTTGGAGTCGTCAATTAACCTAGCATGTTTTTTTTGGAATGTGGGAGGAAACCGGAGTACCCGGAGAAAACCCACGCATGCATGGGGAGAACATGCAAACTCCACACAGAATTGAACCCTGGTCTCCTAGCTGTGAGGTCTGCGCGCTAACCACTAGTCCACCGTGCCGCCCCTTACTGAATATGTTTTTTTCAATTAAGAGTGCATCTGTATTTTCTTTAAAGAACCTCACTAGCATCGTGTTCCAAGAACCAAATGGATGGCCCTAAAGAAAATATAATGTGAATAATTAAAACCCATTGATTAAACACTGAGATAATATTTAATTAAAAGCGGCTCATTAGAATTCCTGGTGCACCGCCATTAATAGGTCATTAGCACAATTAATTAATTAAGCTCCCCTCTCCTAACTACCAACAGGAATTCAATCTATAACGAGATGTTTTTGTGAAGGAAGTTAATTAGATAATCTTTGCTCCCCATAGAAGCCCATGTACAGGATCTAATGTGAGCTAAAATTACAGCTAAACTTGCTGAACCTCTCGTTACGGGTCGCTGGAATAATAGGGAAAAATACGCATTGGTTGTTCCTGGGAATTGTTCTTAAAGGTCCCCTATTATACAAAATGTGATTCATCTAACAGTGATATGTGTACCGAGGGAAAAACTGATCAACTCATGTTCTTTCTGAGGTTTTCATGAAGGGAAAAACCTCCAATGTCCTAATGGACATGATACAACCTTTAACCCGCCCTGCATATATGCACAACTTGATGGAGGGCAGCTTTGTATTACGGAAAAAAGTCTAAAAAATAATACCTCCAGTGATACTGGAGGTACATTTCTGCAAAGTAGGATTCATTATTCCGAATATGTATACAGTTAGAGCAGGGGTGCTCACACTTTTTCAGCATGCGAGCTACTTTTAAAATGACCGAGTCAAAATGATCTACCCACTACAAAAATGCAAAACATCTATTTATTTTCAAATGTATTGAGGATTATTTGTACGTACAATGTATGTTGATGTACCTTACATAACCAAATGAGCCAATATTGCAAAACACACATAATTAACTATTAACATTTTTTGTAATTACCTCCACATTACTCCACATTTCCCTTCTTTGGTACTGCGATGGTAGAATGGCATATGAGGCAAACGCACTTCGAAAAAGACATTGTGAAAAAAAAGTCCACCTCCCATTCCGTATGGAAGTGATAAGTTTTTGCCTTTTTACTTGGTCCAGCTCCTTCACTCATTTTAGTGACCATAAACTTTAGCGAGGGCTTAAAATCTAACGCAATTCGCCGACTAGCTTAGCACTTTGCATCGCTGTTTACGCATGAGCGGTGACCTAAAGGTCAAAATTCAGTTGTCATCTGACTGGTTGTCCTGTATGTCAATCAAGTAACGGGGATGGCTGATAGGCTGACATCGTAAGTTCTGCTGCACTTAGAGACGTTGTTTGATTTGATTGGTCGCCCGAAGGGCAACATTCAGTTGTCAACTGAATGGCTGCCCTGTATATCAATCAAGTGACGGCATTGATGCTGGGATGATATTTTTTTAATGTCACGCCGCGATCGACCAGCGATCGACCAGTACCACTGCCGCGATCGACCGGTAGATCGCGATCGACTTAATGAGCACCCCTGAGTTAGAGCATAAAAAACTGTTTATGACCTTCTAAATAGAGTTTTTAAACATTCATAGAGCCTTATACACATGAAATAACAACCTTCACACTCGTATTACCCAACTAAAATAAGACATAATAAAGACTCACACGTTAGCATTGGGATAACTCCTTGTTGTTGTTCTTTGTTTACTTATTAGTATTCTGTACAGTAATTGAGCCGTCGTGTTGTAGTGGCTAGTGTTCTGGACTTTGGAGCAAACGCCCAAACGAAACGAAAGTGGATAAAGTACACAACATTTCTTGGAGACACGCACTCTGTGGAGACAAATCGAAGTTATTCGCATTAAAACTACAGACGTAAAAAAAACCAGCAGGGTTTCCGAAAAGGACTTTTAAATGGTCTAAATTCCTGCTTCAAGAATCAGTTTTGGACATACACTTCCAATACACTATAATGACTAATTTTGGGAGCACCCGTTCCGCACACAGACGTCAGGGAAGTAGGAATGTGACAGCATAAACAGCCCTGTGTGTGTGATCAGTGTTGAGCCCCCCTGCTGTTATCCCTCGCCCCCGTAGCGTGAACAATCCCTGCCCGGCAAACCCAGCTTGCATAAGTAAAAAAACGGTTATCTCCACATCCCTCCGTGTTGTTCGCACTCGGGCTGTGTTTAATCACGAGGGGGCCCCCCGATGGGATGGGGCCATTTTTCTGCTGGAATAATCAAGAGGGGCCGCCATGTGTCCGCGCCATACGTATTAATCCTGCCTCGCTATGGCTGGCCTTATCAGCAAGCCAAAGCCCACCTCTCATGGGATCTGAGCTGCTGCCTCAGCGCCCTCTAATCTGCCCTGAGAAATTGTTAACACGATGTAAATGCGTCCGGGGATGATATATGGTGTCTTGTATAACATAACGTGTTATTGTTTGAACGTTTTTGCATGCGGGTTGTGAGATTATACACACACAGAATGGCGAAGATGGTATTGATTGATGGGATAACAAATGTCCAATATCGTTTTAGATGCAAATAGCGGACAAATCTTTTCTTTTCTTTTTTTATTTTTTTGCCGCTTATGGATATGGATGAAATAGTGGAGGCTTATCTCAGGCAGCTATAATGGAATGTACATGGTGGCGGTGGTGAGAAGGCATCAAGATTACTGTATTAAACCAATGTATATGTTGGAGTAATCTGCTAAAAATGTAGATTTGGTCAGATGAATGTAATGACTTTCATTAACAATCAGTAAGGGTGCGTATATACCTAAGGTTTGGTTACTTTTCCGTACAGTAAGGGAACAAAATGCAACACATAAAACTGCTTAACTTGAAGATTTTTTTCTTTAAGAAACGTAAGAAGGTAAAAACTGCTAGGTGGTAATTTTATGAAAATATTAAATAATGACTTTACAGTGATCTTTTTTTATTTTAGGAAAGTGCAATGATACAGAGATGATTTTATTCTTAGCAAATGAAAGTTCCTTATTGTTTAGGGTGGCCAAACGTCCTGGGACATGTCCTGTTTTCATTTCATTGTGCTTGGGCCATTAAATTGAGCGGCATTAAGGCACTGTGCTGCATGTTACGTAATCCCTGAGGGGTTGTCATCATGTGGGTGGCATTCTGAATTAGCTTTGCCAATATCCAACCCCCCCCCCCCCCCCACAAAAAAAAAGAAAAACATTCTATTAGTAATTTCTATGGTGATTACTGTCATTCATCATCAGTCATGCACAACTTTTCCAAGTTCTTACAACATTAAAGGGCAATTTATTCCCGAAAATATTGGTTACATTCTAAATTGTGCAAATTATATATAGAATTTTGTAATAAAGTAATCCCTCGACACTTTGAATTTCATGGCTTCACTCTTTCATGTTTTTTTTTAAATGTATTGATTAATAAATGCTGTTTTGTGGTTGAATACGGCCTACAAAAATCCATACTTAAACAAATTGTACACACGTCTTTGCCTAAATGAAGCATTTTCTTGCATAAAAATGGCTAAATGAACAAAAATACAAATATAAGGCATTCAGAACACATATTCAAAGACCTTGCAATGATATGTAGTATTCTACACTAGTCACTAGGTGTTAGTAATGTCAATGTAATGTTTGGTGAAACACACAAGCACCAAACTTAATGGCTGGAACAACAAGTTTGAATTATCTCACAACAGGAACAATAATCCTGAACACGGGCTACTGTTTTGGGCATTACCCATGCTAAACTAAAACAACTCTGAACCCCTGACGTGACTTCCTGTCTCACCTCCACTCGGCTCCCCTAGCACCGAAACACATTTATAGTAACAAACATAAGTATGAGTTTTATTTATGTCTTAAATGGCAATTTTTTTTGTATATATCTATAATTATGTCCACTATATAAGATAATATGAGTGTAAAGGTGATTATACTGTAGGTGTGGTCTTTTGTATATGTAAGACTCTGTAATCCCTCGCCACATTGCAGTTCAAATTTTGCAGCTTGACTTTGTCAAGATTTTTCAAAATTATATTGACAAATAAATCCTGCTCTTTCTTGGCCTATTATTAGTTAATGGGGACCTGTTGTGTTTTTTCCACTTTTCTTTTCTATAAATGTAGTTAAAATGTTGTATTCTCGTGTTAAATAAGGCCAAAGTTTCAGATAATGAGGTTTGTGCATTTGGAGGTGTTAAGAAGTTAGGGATGGCTCAAAACTCTACGTTTCAAAGGCGTGGTAAAACTGCCCCTTTGTGACATCACAGAGGGCAGATCACAGCGGCGTGGGCATGCTCGGAGGCGAGTCGTGGGTGGAATAAATTAAAACAGACCATTTTGGCAGGAAGCACAAATCACAAGGAAATACATCTGGAATAGGTGCAGATTCTGGAAAATGTAAGATTTTTTTCTGTGTGGGTTATTGTGTGTAGCTGCTCTATAGGAGACCACAACTCAATACAAAAGTGAGCATAATAGGACCTCTTTAAACAATGTGCATATTTAAGCAGATTTTACTTTTTTATTCCCGAAATTATGCATTTTAAAGCATAAAAATAGTTAAATGATCCACATTTAAACAGATTTTCTATGCTCTAACTATGAAACTATTATATTATAATTATAAATAAGCAATCATATGTCACAGAAATTCACTTATCTGGAACAAATTATCCACCATAAACAAGTAATTAGGCGGCACGGCGGTCGAGTGGTTAGTGTGCAGACCTCACAGCTAGGAGGGGCCAGGGTTCAATTCCACTCTCGGCCATCTCTGTGTGGAGTTTGCATGTTCTCCCGGTGCATGCGTGAGTTTTCTCCGGGTACTCCGGTTTCCTAAACATTCCAAAAACATGCTAGGTTAATTGGCGACTCCAAATTGTCCATAGGTATGAATGTGAGTGTGAATGGTTGTTTGTCTATATGTGCCCTGTGATTGGCTGGCCACCAAGTCCAGGGTGTACCCCGCCTCTCGCCCGAATACAGCTGGGATAGGCTCCAGCACCCCCGCGACCCTTGTGAGGAAAAAGCAGTAGAAAATGAATGAATGAATGAATGAAACAAGTAATTATGGTAATGTTAAAAACCTAATTTACAAAGTCAGAATGAACATTTTTGATGAGAAATAAGAAATCCTACATCACTGAAATGAATTAAGAAATGAGGGATTGCTGTATAGCAAGCAAACAACACTTTAAATGTATTGACATTATAAGGCATCCTTGAGGGTCACCCTATTTATTGGCTGAAATGCAGCATAGACAGTTCCAGGTTGTTGGCCACTTCCTGATCTCGACTCAACCATGGCAGAACACCGCTTTCATTTTATCAACTTTTTCTGTTTGAGTATTTCCTCTGGCAGACGACATGTTCTCAAACAGCAGACATTAACGAACGAAGTTAACGAAAGAGCTACCAAAGGCTAGACTGCACAGTACTTGATTACAGAGTAGACACATACTATAGTGAGGTGATTACACTTCCTGTCCCTCACTCAATGCGTTCCCTGTGGGAATTTGGTACGCCTCTGTACTGTACCTTAAAAACCGGTTTATGAATACATGTCCCAGGGCCCCTAAGAATCAGTTAAAAGTGAATGAGGACTGACTAAAAAGTATTTGCTGCTGCTTTACCGATTTCAAGTATATTTTGACAGGAGTGTTATCCTGTCAATTCCTGCCTGCTTGGACTCAAAGTCGGCTTAAAATTTTGATGTGTTTCTATTTTGATGTACACCGTTTCATCTCTGGTCTGTCACTGATATGCACTTGAAGTTCACAACTGCATTTTTTTTTTTTCCCAAACGTCAATGAAAGTGTCCTGTGGACGGTGTAACGCACACATAGATGTCTACTGCATGATTTCAGAAATACACTGATGGCACGTCATGAATTTAAACTTCCCGATCGTAAAATGTCTCCAGTTTTGTTTGTCTTTTTACTTCTCTTTGTTGTGGCGTGTTGTAGAACAGCGAGATCCTTTGTTGTCACTTCCTGTCAAGGTTGGTTAGGACTCAACATCCGTTACGATGGACAGCAAGCTACGTGATTTCTTTTTTTGTTCCCCCTCTAGTAGCTTAATTAGACCCCCCACCCTTTTTTCTTCTCTGCAAATACCATGCAAAGCATTTCAAAGTACTGTCTCCCATGATTAAAGGCACCTCATTATCTAGTGACGAGTCTCGGTCTGATTCAAGCCCCCACTGAGGAAGCCAAAGACAAGGCGCAATTGCCGATGTCATCCCAAAAAAGCAAATTTTTTGCAAAAAAAAAAAAAAAAAAAGAAGCAAAAATTGGCTATTCAAGTAGAAGATTTACATACCGTAGCGGGAAGGTTTTGTTTATGCAGTCAGAGATTAAAAAAGCATGTTTCATGTCGTTGTTTTATCAAGCTATCAAGAGACATCAGAGTCCATCAGGCAGACAGTCATCATATACAGAGGATCTCAAAATGATTCATATTTTAAAGTTATTTTTTATTCGGTATGTATGTATGTGCAGCAGAACTGTACTTTCAAGGTGAGAAAAATGTATGCAATTTCAATAAAATTCTAATTAAAAAAGACCGAATCGTAAATCATGTGTATGATTGCGCTCTTGGTAATTACTAATAAAATGAATAATGCTACTTGGTATGGAAGAAAATCATAGAAACTTTCAGAGGATGAGATGCCTTTTTTAAGGTGACTTTGGATGTGAGAGTACATCGGAGGAGCCCTAGCTGGACAGTTGTCCAGCGTTAGCATTAGCTGCCATTTGACTGATGATTACATCGTGGGCCTCGGAAACTCACCATATTTCACCAAGTGCTTGTTCTGTAAATGCCGTATTCATTTATTTATTTTTTGACATGCAAGAAATTTTTCATGGCATTGTTTTGGCAGGTAATCCCCACACGGCAGATTGTTTTGGCACGTATGCGAAGTGTGAAGGAAATTGGTAGGAAGTATTGAGCATCAATAAGTCCATGGGAGGAACAAGGTAGGTGTTGCCACACGGACCAATATTACATTGCTATGCCAGTCTTTACACCACAGACACTCCACAGTAGCCATGTTTTTACATGACCACTTTTCCTTTCGGGGAACAATGGTATCCATGGAAAGGAATATTCCAATCTCTTGTCTACATGCGCCGTGAAAATCCAACAGAATTGTCAATAGGGCATGCCCAATAAAACGTAAACATCAACATCACGTGATACCGGCTTCCCCGAGTTGTTCTTTCACTTGTTGGAATAATAATCCGTATTGCCAGTTTTTCGTCTGTCCAGTCTTGAAATTTAGTTTGAATCAAAAACAAACTTTGCTTAGTCCAGTGCCGATTGCTGGCCTCCATTTTTAAAAGTGAAGAACGTCTGGATCTGCGTGTTACGTCATATATGAGCATGCGCTGAAAGAACGCACCCGGGATAAATTTAAACAGGAAAAGATCAAATTCAATCTTGCTAATATTTTATAATTAAACTCAGGACATGTTTTATATAAATATATATTTTCTTTTTTAATAAAACTGTACTTGTGAATGGTGTATAGAAGGGTTTAGATTCTGTTTCACAGATGGCGCTAATGCACATGAAAGCTGCTTGCCAACCGCCAATAAACAACAGAAGAAGAAAAACACCACAAAGAAGAACGCACCCTGACAACTTTCCGTTTGAGCGGGTACAAGATACCCGAATTGGATTGGGGAAAATAATATTCCATCCTTGTTCAATTCTTTCCGTTTGAGCAAATATACCAAATGCAATTGGAATATTTGGGTCCAAAAATTCATGGCTATTGACATAATATTTGCAAATGATGATTAATCAATGTTAACTATGAAAAGTGATATTGGATAATTCCTCACGGCACACCTGACGGTTTCTCAAGGTACACTAGTGTGCCTTGTACATTACAGTACAGTACATTCTTATATATTGTAGTTGAGAACAATTTCATCTTGAGCCAGCAGAAAACAGTCCCTATAATAAATGTCCATGCAGTCAAAAGTGAGCTATATGTTCCTTTCCACTCTCTCATTTGGTCTAGAAATTGTTACTAAAGTTTCAAACGTGTGTAACGACTCTTCAAATTTAGGCAATAACAGCCTCTGTCTGAGCATCGCTAATTTGCAATTAATGTATCGTCTTTGTGTTTTTTGTAGAAAAATGCCCTAAAGCAGTAACAGTATTCTAGTAGTTAATAGTAGGGATTCTTTTAGATCAGGGGTGCTCACACTTTTTCAGCATGCGAGCTACTTTTAAAATGACCGAGTCAAAATGATCTACCCACTACAAAAATGCAAAACATCTATTTATTTTCAAATGTATTGAGGATTATTTGTACGTACAATGTATGTTGATGTACCTTACATAACCAAATGAGCCAATATTGCAAAACACACATAATTAACTATTAACATTTTTTGTAATTACCTGAGTTTACTTTGATGACTTGCACTGAATTGAACCAGCCAGGGATGCATAGTCCGGACAGTAGCTGCTGATAGCCAGCCTCAAGCACACTTCCAAATGTTTATCAGTCATGGATAATATCCGTGTCATAATATCCGCATAATATTCCATATCCGTATGGAAGTGATATGTTTTTTGCCTTTTTACTTGGTCCAGTTTTTGCCTTTTTACTTGGTCCAGCTCCTTCACTCATTTTAGTGACCATAAACTAAAAAGCGAGGGCTTAAAATCTCGCAATTCGCCGACTAGCTTAGCACTTTGCATCGCTGTTTACGCATAAGCGGTGACCTAAAGGTCAAAATTCAGTTGTCATCTGACTGGTTGTCCTGTATGTCAATCAAGTAACGGGGATGGATGATAGGCTGACATCGTAAGTTCTGCTGCACTTAGAGACGTTGTTTGATTTGATTGGTCGCCCGAAGGGCAACATTCAGTTGTCATCTGAATGGCTGCCCTGTATATCAATCAAGTGACGGCATTGATGCTGGGATGATATTTTTTTAATGTCACGCCGCGATCGACCAGCGATCGACCAGTACCACCTACGCGATCGACTTAATGAGCACCCCTGTTTTAGAATATAGCTTCAAAACTGTCCAAAAGATGCCCATACAAAATATAAATATTTATTTTAACTCTACATTTTCTACAATCTTACCCTGGTAAGAACAATTTTCCTTTAAGTAAGGCAACCGTTAACAGAAATTTTACAAATGCACCATTTTGGTAAAAAACTCCCCCGTGACGATGCATCAACGGGGGAGCCAAAATGCGGCCACTTTTCAAGCTGGGGACTGATTAGACGGAAGATGGTACCCGGCTGGAGGATGGACATCACGGCGCTTCCCCAGAGATTACATTTGCACCTGCCCCATCCGGGGGACAATGCCCCATCAGCCTTTTCGCGCCGCACACCGGGCCTTAATTAAAAAACATAGCTAATTTGCACACTCTACTTTGCTGCTGAAATTGGAAATCCAGTTCACCACTGAGTCTGTTAATTTGCACAGGAAACTGCCGACCGAGGTGGGGATGGGATAACAGGGGAGTGGACTAAGCCAGGAAAAACATCCACGCTGCGTTCCGCTAACTTTGATTCAGCTGCTAGAGAAGTAATCCTAACAGCTTCATAGTGAGGGATCATCTCCATAAAGTGAAATCACAGAAGAAACGGACGGCAGAAAAAAAGGGGGGGGGGGGGGAGCCTGACACATCTCTTTCTGTGACAGGTGACCGGATTGATGATTCCGGGGAGAAAAATGTACACGGGATGAATTATGACAGTTTTCATATTAGGCCGACTTATCTGGCGCAAAGAGTATTAAGGGTACCAAGTACATGGAGCGATACAATCACAAATTGAACTGCCAATCACCTAGCCCTGGCTTCAAAGGTGCAGATAAGGTATTTAAGGTCATTGAAAGTCTTTTGGTCTTTTTTGCTATTATCGGAACATTTTTTTTTTGGTTTTGAGACCGGGAATCACCTCGGAACATGAAAAAGATGTTGGATAATTCAGCCAGCCTTAAAAGTAAAGGCTATTTCACAGCAAGGGATTTGACATGCTAACAGAAATAGCCCTTTAATACTTGCCTCATGTCTGAGAAGATACGGTCGTGTGGGGGGGGGGGGGGGGGGGGGGGGGGTTGTGAGGGGCTTACAAGGTAATCTCATTGATATTTATTCATCTAATGACGACTAAGAATGTAAACTGGCGGGCAAGATGACCCCAATGAGTCGTTGGCGTTGAGGTTGTGGATTGTCCTCCTTTTTTACGCGTCTCGGGAATAAGCCCTAATGCAGAGCAATCACGGGGAGGTATTAAAGTTAGCAAATGGTCGCTAATACCAGGACGATCGCAAATGGATCCGTGTAAGAGTGAATTAAAGTAACTTCAATGAGATGATGTAGACCAGACACTGGAAGAAGGGCAAGAGCGACCCTGATATTTTGTAAAGCCACACATGTAGACATGCTAAGAAGTTATATATATTTGGAGAAAAAATCTCGGGTGAAAAAGCATATTATTGGTAGAAACTTTGCACTTTTTTTTCCCTAATTTTTGCCATTTTATTTTTCTGAAATACTTTTCCATAATGGTTTTACCTTTACAATTTTTTTTAGAGATATACCCATTCACATTTTTTTGGCTTATGGTTTGATTCGATTTTTTTAGTCTTACTGATCTGATTCCAATCTTTTTTTTTTAAATAGGTTTTTGCTACAAATGTAAATTTGTGAATTTGAATATGGCTATGAAAATAGCTATTTGAAATTTCAAAATTATTCAAAATAATTAAAGTTTTTGCCGTTTTATTTTTCTGAAATAGTTCAACTTTATTTCCATAATAGTTTTACATTATTATTTTATATTACGTTTTTATTTTTTTAGAGATATACCCATCCACATTTTTTTTGGCTTACGGTTTGATTCGATTTTTTTAGTCTTACTGATCTGATTCCAATCTTATTTTTAATAGGTTTTTGCTACAAATGTGAATTTGTGAATTTGAATATGGTTATAAAATTTGCTATTTAAAATTTCAAAATTATTCAAAATAATTAAAGTTTTTGCCGTTTTATTTTTCTGAAATAGTTCAACTTTATTTCCATAATAGTTTTACCTTATTATTTTATATTACATTTTTAGAAATATACCCATCCACATTTTTTTTGGCTTACGGTTTGATTCGATTTTTTTTAGTCTTACTGATTCCAATCCTTTTTTTAATAGGTTTTTGCTACAAATGTGAATTTGTGAATTTGAATATGGCTACGAAAATAGCTATTTAAAATTTCAAAATTATTCAAAATAATTAAAGTTTTTGCCGTTTTATTTTTCTGAAATAGTTCAACTTTGTTTCCATAATAGTTTTACCTTATTATTTTATATTACATTTTTTTTATTTTTTTAGAGATATACCCATTCACATTTTTTTTGGCTTACGGTTTGATTTGATTTTTTTAGTCTTACTGATCTGATTCCAATCTTTTTTTTTAATAGGTTTTTGCTACAAATGTGAATTTGTGAATTTGAATATGGCTATAAAAATAGCTATTTAAAATTTCAAAATTATTCAAAATAATTAAAGTGTTTGCTGTTTTATTTTTCTGAAATAGTTCAACTTTATTTCCATAGTAGTTTTACATTATTATTTTATATTACATTTTCATTTTTTTAGAAATATACCCATCCACATTTTTTTGGCTAATGGTTTGATTCGATTTTTTTAGTCTTGCTGATCTGATTCCAATCTTTTTTTTAATAGGTTTTTGCTACAAATGTGAATTTGTGAATTTGAATATGGCTATGAAAATAGCTATTTAAAATTTCAAAATTATTCAAAATAATTAAAGTTTTTGACGTTTTATTTTTCTGAAATAGTTCAACTTTATTTCCATAATGGTTTTACCTTATATTTTTATATTATCTTTTTATTTTTTTTTAGAGATATACCCATCTACATTTTTTTTGGCTTACGGTTTGATTCGATTTTTTTAGTCTTGCTGATCTGATTCCAATCTTTTTTTTTATAGGTTTTTGCTACAAATGTGAATTTGTGAATTTGAATATGACTATGAAAATAGCTATTTAAAATTTCAAAATTATTCAAAAATAATTAAAGTTATTCAAAATAATGCTTCCAAAGTATTGCCCAAGCTACTTTTCTGTTAGACAACATGACCAACAATATTGTTTGGCTTTTGTAACAAACCTCTGTGAGTTAGGTCCCTAATGCAATAAAAAATCCAATAAAAGTCCAGCCAAAAAAAGATCAAATTAGATTTTCTATGCCGCTCACTATGGTCGCAGGGGTATGCTGGAGCCTATCCCAGCTGACCGGTGT
Source organism: Doryrhamphus excisus (assembly GCF_030265055.1). Taxonomy (NCBI): domain Eukaryota; kingdom Metazoa; phylum Chordata; class Actinopteri; order Syngnathiformes; family Syngnathidae; genus Doryrhamphus; species Doryrhamphus excisus. The sequence goes on from NC_080478.1 coordinate 7,606,050, forward strand.
ACCCTGGACTGGTCGCCAGCCAATCCCAGGGCACATATAGACAAACAACCATTCACACTCACATTCATACCTATGGACAATTTGGAATCACCAACTAACCTAGCATGTTTTTGGAATGTGGGAGGAAACCGGAGTGCCCGGAGTACCTGGAGTACCCGGAGAAAAAGCAAAGTCTTCCCGATCTCCTGACCATGTGGCCACTAAGCTAACCATTGCAACCATTTTGCTATTTCCAGTAGGACTTGTGTCTCTTAATATTGAGAAATATTTAACTATTGTGCATTTGTTTCTCATTGTTATGACGTAATTCATGTAATATTTTGACTTTATTCTGGTAACATTATATATACTTTTTCTGCAAACTATTTTTTTTTTAAATAGAAGTTTTATCCTCTTTTAGTCCTTTGAGAACTCTTAGTTGGTTCTTGACTAGACACATCTTAAAACACCTTGGTGTACATGTGATAATTACTATTAGTGGTATTGCATTACTTATAAATACTTATTTGAGTGAATTACATTTTCAATTTTCATATGTATATTTTTTATTGAAATTAAAAATGAAACTAAAAAAAACAAATTATTTGTATTTAATGTAATGTAATTTTGAAAAAATATAGTTTTTATTTTATTTTTAAACACATTTTTTAATACACATTTATAATTTAACTTTGTCAGTAAAATAACAATACATGACATTTATATAGCACATGGCATTTATACTTGATGTACTCAATGATCCGTGTAAGGATCAATTCAAGTAACTTCAATTAAGCTGGAGACACTTTCGTTATGTGAGAACTCTCAATTGTCTCTGGATTACAACAAATCAAAAAGCGTAATATTTTTCTCATTACATATTTTTTGATACTCTCAGAGAGAGAAAGAAAGAAAGAAAGAAAGAAAGGAAGGGACGGGTCGCTGCTGCAGACACTAAGTCGAGGACAGAGGAGGGATATCATTCTTCACATTAGTCGGAGATGTCGTACCTGTCACTGCAGCGCTGACAGGTTTGTGTGGACTGTCGGGGTCAGGCAGGGAGCAAGGGAAGTGGAAGAATGCGGAGGACACTCAAAGTTAGCGATAGCAAGAGGGGATTGGACAGCAGAGGTGACATGGTGATTTATTGACTAGCAGAGGGGACAGAGGGGGACATCTTGACCTGGTCCTGAGGTCATTGTGACGGGCAACAGGTAATGGAAAATTTTCCAAACTTATCTGTAATTGGCGGTACATTTGTCGTATACTTTTGCAAACAAATGTGCAAATTTAACATGAAATGTATGTATATTCAATTTATGATTACATTTTTAGAAATACCCTAAAAATAAAAAATGTCACAGAAAATTTTAATATGAGCCGAATACACAAATTAAATTTATGTATCTTTTTAGTACTAATTACATAAAAAATTTGCACAAAATCTACAAAAGTTCTACTAAAAATTAATTATTTTAAACTGGGTATCTTATATGAAAGTGACACTTTAAAGTACCAAAAAAGTACTAGATTATTCATTTTGTTAACATAAATTTTAAAGTCTTGTATCTTATAGTCTTATATTAATTACATAATTACTAGGGTATAAAAAATTCTAATAAATTATTGTAAGGAGGAGTCAGTTAACAGTAAAATCGTACATGTTTTATAAGTAATAGTGGAAGTATTTATTTTAAATATAAATGTTACTGCACCAGATGATTGCCATGTCTGGAGGCATTGCGTGTGAATGCCTGAGCCTTGATGGGGGGGAATGGTTGGAATCTGTTGACAAATGTGGAAGTAGTTGCTGAATGCCTTTGATCTAATCGGGCATGTCGGGAAAAGTGGGAATTTTTGTGCCCTGTGGGAATTCTCACAATAAACACAACATGTTTGTTTAGACTAATTCTAAAAAAAAATTGGTACAAATTTTTATATGAATACTTCACATGTAGAAAATAGGGAAAATTTTTGTTTTGTAATTTAATTAATCAAAGGAAAAAATCTCCCTTTTTTTCCTTGATAGAATAAACATAAAAACCAACAACGCTAAAAATGGAGGACAAACAACACAGCAGTAGTCAATACAAAGGTTATGATAAAGCCGTTAGTGTGACTTCAGCTGTTGTTTTTCTCTTGTTTACTCAACATGCTCTGGCGGCCATGTTGTCATCACCTGCGAATTGACAAAGTTGGCCGTCTAAAGCTCTAATGAGCGCACACAAAAGGCGTTGAATGGGCACGGCAACATCACACAAAGATACAGTAGTGAGTAAATCCACCCCCCCACCCCCAGCTAAACAAACACTTTTCATATGACCCGTTGCGTGCCGTTCGGCCTTGCATGGCAATAGTTGTGTTGCGGAGGGGGTGGGTAGCTGTTGATACAGTTACCAGTGCGCTTCCTGTTCGACCCACCAGCTGCCTCGACTCTATTCTCCACGGCCCCCACGGTAAGGCGGGTGAAGCGGGTGTCAGCAGCCGTCTTGACGACAGACAGCTCCTTTCTGCCCCTGGCTGTTACTGTATCGTGGCACAAAGAGAAGCACCAAGCGTGGAGAATCACAATGGCCTGGCAGCGCACCTCACACAGCCTCTCTTATTAACGCACGCCCTGCACGCTGCAGGGTCGACCTAACCATGGGGGGGGGGGGCACGTGCATTGGTGCATTGGTGTTGATGTGTGTGTGTCTGGGGGGGATGAAAGCTGGACAAAAAGGAGCTGCAGCTGAAACCACAGCAGCATTTCATGACATATGACCATTTATTATACTATTATTACTACTAATATTTAGTATTACTTATTCAAACTTCAATTCAAAATATTAACCCGGGAAAGAAGAATATTTGACGTGCTTACATGCAATTGGATATATATTTTTTATAATAATAAAAATTATTTAACACAGATTAAAACATAAATGAATAATATAAATATCAGTATAAATACTGATAAAATTCTTAGTATTTTTAGATCATTCAATATAATAATAATAATAACAATAAATCTGATTGATATAACGGTTTGGTCAGTACATTCCTTATATGCAGAGTATATTTGAATACATGCATAAGTTTGTTCAAGGCAGGATACATCTCCATCCCACTTCAAATATGAACTGTCAGAAAGAGTGACTGCTGGGTATTCTAGTAATTACTTTATATGCATAAGAAAGCCAGAGCAGGACATGTGATGAAAATGTATGTATTATTGTAGCGCTTCTAAAAGATGGCCTAATGTACGCCGTACACAATCCTTAATGAAATGAGACAATTTCGACGGGACGGATGCTTTTGAAAGCAGAAAAAGTTGTCAGCGTTATTGATGGAGGCAGTTTTTTGTTGTGTGTGTGTGTGTGTGTGTGTGGAGGCAAGCAGGGAGGGAGTGGGGGTGGTTAAGAAGGTGTCACATGATTAAAGCGGCGATAGGAGATAGCGGGATCGCGTAGGGTATGGGAAGAGATAAGAGGAGAGTAAGCATGTTTAAAGTGTGCTGTGATCAGCCATTGCGCCAGGGAAAGCAGTGACAGGTGTATTGTAGATGGGCGCATGGCGAGGAAAACAGCAATGGGGCGACTCCTCTAAAGGCGCTAAAATTAGAATGTTAGAAGAAGACACGCCCGTTAGATCAGCTATTTTTAATCCTGCTGATAGTGACCATCCCCCCTTTGTGCTGCTAATTCAACATTGCGAGGAAAAATGTACACATGTGAAAAAAAAAATAGCTTACAGCCAATTTGTTGGTTCCTACAAAGATGGCAGTCATGTTTTTGAACCAATCTTATTCAAATTTTACATATATGTGATTATAAGTGTGTACCAAATTTTATGATAATTCAGTGTTGGAATTTTTATAAATTTCAAGACAAGGAACAGGCTGCACGGTGGTTGAGTGGTTAGCACGCAGACCTAACTGGTTCAATTCCAAAGTTTGCATGTTCTCCCCGTGCACGCGTGGGTTTTCTCCGGGTACTCCGGTTTCCTCCCACATTTCAAAAACATGCTAGGTTAATTGGCGACTCCAAATTGTCCATAGGTATGAATGTGAGTGTGAATGGTTGTTTGTCTATATGTGCCCTGTGATTGGCTGGCCACCAATCCAGGGTGTACCCTGCCTCACGCCAGAAGACAGCTGGGATAGGCTCCAGCACCCCCGCGACCCTCGTGAGGAAAAGCGGTAGAAAATGAATGAATGAATGACAAATTTGGACGTTTAAACAGCACCACCAAGTGCGGTTCGAAAGTCGAAGAGTTAGCTTACACAAATTATTCATAATAATAAATAAATAATTCACCTCCTTATTTCCAAAATCACAAATAGAATCACAAAAAGAGTCTTGAACCAGTCATGATGTGCTATATATATCACTATATTGACACTTACTATGGTACCCATTATGGCATTGGATGCTCATATCACCTTGTACTTCGGTACAAGGTACATTATTAAAAAAAAAAAAAACCTTAAACTGTATTATGGAAAGCAGGAAGTGAACAAATGTAACAGTTACTGATTGTAAAAGTACCAGATGGAGGGGTAGGATTTAATAAGCTTTGCTTCTTCCTACTCCTTTTGGACATGTGGAACTGTGAACTGATTATGGGATGCACTCAATTGTAATCTGATGCATGTTCAAATGAAATTAAACCATTACCATTACCATACACAGTTACATGAAATCATTCTGAAATAGTCATTTTTTTCAAATGACTGTAAATGTAAATGACATTTGCAGTGCCGACCCCAAATTTTACCCTATAAGTGAAATTTCTCACAAAGGTCAATGCTCTCTACAAAACACCCACTGTACACTTTAGGTGTTTAGCTCCTTCATCACTAAAAAATTGGTACACACTGTTTTTAAGAGATGGCTTTTCAATGGCAGGACTTAGCAATTACAATGGAAGCTTGTTTAGGGCTCGTCCCGGTTGAAATAATTTTTGGTTTACATCCAAAAATTGTACAAATATCCTTGGTTTGTGTACATGCTGTGTCTTGCCGTGTTATCAATACACTGCTTGAATGGAAATGTGTTTGTAACGTATGATTATCACAAAATATCTTTGTTAGCAACATGTTAGCATGAAACTGGAAGTCATTGAGTACGTTTACATGTACACAAAAAAAAATTGCATGAATTGGCATAAAGTCATCTTTAAGCATGCACATAAAGACCTTAATTATAAATAAAGACCTTAATTACATTGTGTTTGTTTATCTAGATTATGCAATGGGAAACTAGTCTCTCTTGCATTTCTCTTTAATCAAGTTAAAAGTGACGTTAAATGTTCATTTATCCCTTTGGATCATTAAATATATGCAAAAGTGTAATTGTTTTCTGCATGCAAAACTATAATTGTAAAACTATTTTTAAAAGTTGACATTTTGGGGGGTTCCAAAACATTATTTTTTACGGGGAAAACTGATTTGGCTCACAAACACTGCGGTTAGAATCAGACCTTCTGATGATGCTGACTGAGATTCCACTATAAAGGTGTTTATTTCATACACACCAGAGCTGCAATGTCAGCAAATCACCGTCCATTGTTTCCAATGGGAAGCGAGACACCCCCATCGCTCTACAACATTGGATAAATATAATAAAGATCCCGCTGAAACAAATTGTTCGTGAGCTACCTGTTTAATTTTTCACATCTCCTTGAAGCATGTATTTCCTTATTAGTTTGGAGACTTGGCTTGGCTTGAGCGGATGGATGATGCTGTCAGGGGGTCCAGGCATTATGGCGGCTCTGTGTGAGTGATTCCTACCAAGGAAAGCCTATTAGGCCTGACAGGGGGATGATGATATTAGGCCATCATCATTCAGGAGACACCGCCCCCACCAAGCCCACTACACCCCTCATCCATCAGACAGCCCTCAAAACACACCCAGCCATGCTCCCTTTGGTTCCTCTTACTCTCTTTTGACTCATTCCTTCCCTTCAAAGACTGTCTTGCTCTCAGTTTGTTTCCTAATTTTCCTTGTTTGGGGTCTTCCGTGTGCTGCGACGGCGAACACAAAGACAAATTCTGCCCTTTTCTTACCCCATGAAACATTTAACATTTCATTCCAGATCCTGACAGACGCAAGTAAAAAAATGACCCAATGAATCTTACTTATTGTCTAGCCTGAGCGCAGTCGCCAGCTAAAGATGAAACCCCACCCCACCCCGGGCTTGTATCCATTGTCCTTGCAGCCCCTATCGCTCTTACTCATCCGCTGCATATTACCATCTTCACCTCACAGCAACAGTAATTGCTACGTACAGAGATTGGTGCATTGAAGTTTTGTCTTCTGCAAAAAACCTGCTTGAGAGCATGCAGGGTTCCATTACCTTCTTCAGCTCAAATTAGAAAATATATTTCGTCCTGGGACATAAACCTATTCAAATATAATGGATGAGTGTCCAAAATGAGGTGTGGGGAGCACTTGCAGCACACGACTGTTTTTTAGAATGGGCAGTGGCACACTCTAAAAATATTCATTCATTCATTTTCTACCGCTTTTTCCTCACAAGGGTCGCGGGGGTGCTGGAGCCTACCCCAGCTGTCTTTGGGCGAGAGGCGGGGTACACCCTGGACTGGTCGCCAGCCAATCACAGGGCACATATAGACAAACAAGCATTCACACTCACATTCATACCTATGGACAATTTTGGAATGTGGGAGGAAACCGGAGTACCCGGAGAAAACCCACGCATGCACGGGGAGAACATGCGAATTCCACACAGAGATGGCCGAGGGTGGAATCGAACCCCGGTCCTCCTAGCTGTGAGGTCTGCATGCTAACCACTCGATCGCCGTGCCGCCACTCTAAAAATATAATTTCATAAAAAAAAAAAAAAAAACGAGAAAAAGTCAAAATTTTATGAGGATAAACTTGTAATATTATGACGGAAAAATAATGTCATATCAGTAGAATAGCTGTGAAATTAAAGAAAAATAAATAATGTCAATCCAACACAGTTTTACAATTACAGTTTTAAATGCTAACCAAGGTTCCCATGTAGCAACTTTATCCAAATTATACCATGATCCTAAAACCTATTTGTTCCAATGTCTGTGGTTCGGACACTTTTTTTTAATAAAAAGAATGTTTTCAATATCAATAAAATAACAACTGGTAAAGGATAAGGCTATCACAAAGAATATCACATTTCTTAGCTGCTGGAATGTTGACTGTGTTTGATTGATTAGCATTATCTTAAAATTAGCATGGGACTCGCACCTCTGTTCTTAATTTGGCCAACCTTTGAGACTGTGACACGGGCGAGTGCTCAGTGAAAAGTTGCTTATATATTTGGAAAGTTCCACCCCCGATTCTGGTCTTCGTGACCCCCCCTACCTCTCCAGTGTACCGCATGGATTGGAGGACTTCCATTGACGAGCACAACAGTAAGCAAATTCATATTAAATATGAATTTCTGACTGGAAAGTTTTGAAAATGACATTTAGGAATAGTAGGTACTTAACTGGGCTGCACGGTAGACGAGTGGTTAGCGAACAGACCTCACAGCCAGGAGACCAGGGTTCAATTCCACCCTCGGCCATGCGTGAGTTTTCACCGGGTACTCCGGTTTCCTCCCACATTCCAAAAACATGCTAGGTTAATTGGCCACTCCAAATTGTCCATAGGTATGAATGTGAGTGTGAATGGTTGTTTGTCTATATGTGCCCTGTGATTGGCTGGCCACCAGTCCAGGGTGTACCCCACCTCTCGCCCGAAGACAGCTGGGATAGGCTCCAGCATGCCCGTGACCCTACTGAGGATAAGCGGTATAGAAAATGGATGCATGTAACAGTGGTGAACGTTTCCAGAAGTGGTGAGCCAACCAGGAGCGTTGAGTAACGATACGATACCTGGTGCTTGTGTATCAGGACTGTATCGATTCAAATATGAAATGTAACATTTCCATTTATTCTCTCATTGCGCAATATTGATACACAAGTATTGATAATAATGTACATAAAAAGGCTGTTTTTATTGTGTTTTATTTAATTTTTTTGTGTGGCTCCTGTCAACATTTACATTTAAGAATAATGGACATTTTCCGGGTTTGACACTAATGACACTATTTTATTGTCCATAGGTATGAATGTGAGTGTGAATGGTTGTTTGTCTATATGTGCCCTGTGATTGGCTGGCGACCAGTCCAGGGTGTACTCCGCCTCTCGCCTGAAGACAGCTGGGATAGGCTCCAGCACCCCCTGCGACCCTCGTGAGGAAAAGCGGTAGAAAATGGTACTTATTCTTATGAATGAATGGATACTTGACTGCAGTTTTACCAAAAGTAGTTAATGATATAGAAGAGAAGCAAGTTGGAGCTCATTATTCACCACATGGGCATACATTTAAAAGTCTGATGGTTCCAAAACATTGTCCACCAAGACACAGCCTTCTCCCAGGAGAGCACCAGTATGTGCATCTTCAAACAGTCCTCCATGCTTTACAGCCTTCCATCACATCATCTTTGAATATTGTCAGATCTTTCATTATGACAGCGATGAGACTGCAGGTCAGATGGTTTTATTGCACCCCCCCCCCCCCTCTGAAAAAATTACCCAGACAGTAGCCTTTTTTTCTGTTTTTTGTTAGCCATCTTCAATGAGAAAACAAAACACCTTAGTGCAGATAGTAGTCATTTGGTTTGTTAAATTACCAATGTCCCTTGGGTAAGCAATCACCAGACAGGCTTGAAGTAGTCGCATGTCTGGCAGACGTTTAGAGAAACTTTATAGAGAATTCTTGCAACAAAAGTTGCTACATTTTCATAATAAAATACTAACAAGTCAATGATAATACAATGTAATATTCATATAACACGTTTTGGGAGTGTCCGTATCCGTCATCCGTGTAATTTTATTTCCAGGATGCCAATTGATAACAAAAGCTATCCGAAGGTACCTGTGTCCCCTGCTAAAGATTGTGCTCAAAATGTCCCTGAAAGGTGTGTACCAAATTTTTGAAAACAGACCAACGTTAGTCGGGTTTGAGTGCAATTTGAGCCGAAACATTTCAAGCCAATGCAACTTAGTTGTGCCAGAAAATGTATAGCACTGGAAACACATTTCAGTCTTTTGTGTGCAGTGGTTCAGGAGAAGAAGAATTAGCAACAAACCTGTCAACATTTGCATTTGAAAGTAAGGGACATTTTTTTGTGAATTAGGAGAAAATATGTTTATATTCCTTCAGGTCCCACCCAACTGCTCATTGCCCTCACATTTTTTTGGGGGGCAAATATATGAAACATTACAGTGCATTTCTTACATCAATGAAAATATAACTTTCCATTATTTACATTTGTATTCAACTATCTGATCACAAGCCCAAAAGGAGTAGGCAGAAGCAAAAGCTTATAAATGCCTACCCCTTTTTGCAAGATATAATCATGTTCATGCCACAGTCTTGTTTTTCCCTGTTATTATTATCATAGTAACGTTATTGTTGTTATTATCATTATTATCATTATTGTTATAATCTTTATCATTATTACCATTATTATTGTTATTATTATTAACATTATTATAATCATCATTAATATACCATTTTCATTATTATAGTTGTAACAATTTTTGGATTTTTTTTATTATTTAATTTTACAGACTTCATTGCTTCTTGTAGAGTGCTGTATCATTCCATCTGTTGTTTTCTGAAATCTGCAGTATTTGTGCTTTTTTTGCATTTTTGTCCTTTTTGCAAGATATAACCATGTTCATGCCACAGTCTTGTTTTCCCCTGTTATTATTATCATTGTAATATTATGATTGTTATTATTATAATCTTTATCATTATTACCATTATTATTGTTATTATTATCAACATTATTATAATCATCATTAATATTAACATTTTCATCATTATAGTTGTAATTTTTGGATTTTTAAAATTATTTAAATTTCATTGCTTCTTGTAGAGTGCTGTATCATTCCATCTGTTGTATTCTGAAATCCGCAGTATTTATGCTTTTATTGTCAATTTATTAGCCCACTTTTTCCCCCAAGTGTAACGTTTACATATCATTTTCTGGATTGCATGTGTCTAATCTTGAAAAAATTAAAAAACAAGAACTTGAGACTGTGTCTGGACAGGTGACCAACCCAAACATCAGTTTCTTCTTGTTAAGCCCTACCTGAGGTTTTTAGACGTGCTTTTTTAGTTTGTGTGTGTCTAGTCTTGTGCATTAAAAAGCAGGGTTTTAGGTCTGTGCTCAAACCGATGACCATTTACCATGAATATTGTCACCATTGTTACCCAGAAGAGTTAGCACAAGAGTTGTGCAGTTAAAACAACGACTGATATTTCACCTTGGTGTTGTTCCTGGTTTGCTACACAAAAAAACAGCATAACAAGTAACTATTGCAAGCTTAAATATAGCTAATATATACAGTCATGTAAGTTATGAATGGCTGCCACAGGGACGCTGTAGTCGTATTTGTCGTCTGGCAATGGTGGTTTGAAGGGGGGCCAAAGAGATTGTGTATGATTTCTTTCTTTTGGGGATATGAAAAACGTCTCATTGATGTTCCACCATTACCCACTAAGCTCTGTGACCTTAAACACTGAATAACAACAGCCATCGACTCAGTGGATCCTGATCGTGAAACCCTATAAGTTTAGAATAAATACATTGGAGGCTAACTAGCTGGCTAGCTAGCTAGCATGCTATGCTTAAAATTGTGTCCCGTGTGACCCTGCACTGATCGTGTAGGTTGCCCATATGAGTTGCACAATGTGGGGTAAACAAAGAATAATCGGCATGTAAAGGTAACCATAGGGATGTTATTTCATGTCTACAGGGCTCTAAGTCATAAACAGGTTTTGTATGAAAATATTGCACTTATATGCATTTACCAAAACATACAATTTTATGTAGTTACTGACAAAATTGTCTTTAGAAAATAAATTCATTCATTCATTTTCTACCGCTTTTTCCTCACGAGGGTCGCGGGGGGTGCTGGAGCCTATCCCAGCTGTCTTCGGGCGTAAGGCGGGGTACACCCTGGACTGGTCGCCAGCCAATCACAGGGCACATATAGACAAACAACCATTCGCACTCACATTCATACCTATGGACAATTTGGAGTCGCCAATTAACCTAGCATGTTTTTGGAATGTGGGAGGAAACCGGAGTACCCGGAGAAAACCCACGCATGCACGGGGAGAACATGCAAACTCCACACAGAGATGCCCGAGGGTGGGATTGAGCCCTGGTCTCCTAGCTGTGAGGTCTGCGCGCTAACCCCTAGACCACCGTGCCGCCCTAGAAAATAAATATTTTCTAAAAATAAAAAAAAATCACTGTTTCTCAATGTTTTCCGAAGCCCAGATTGGTATGACCCACCAGCATGAGCAAGAACTTTGGCAACAGAGTCAAGGAAAACACCCTTAGAGAGACAATATGGGACCTTATTGACTTTGTCAGGAATTAGTGGATTCATTGGGATGAGCAAACAGTAAAAGTAGCATTTGTTTTAAAAGAAACAACAGTATTTCTTTTGTTGCAAACTAGCCTTTTCTGCAGCAATGATCCCGACTGAAAGCTCCAAAAAAGGTAGGGGGGGATTATCCAGGATGTTAATATGTCACTGTGATCAAAATGAAAACGGCAGAGCACACTGGCAAAGCAGTGGCTTTAAAGGTTTTATGCAAAACATGATACCCCTTCTGCCTTTCCATTAACTGGCTGTATTGAATTGCTTAATATGGTATATATAGACTTTTTTTTTTTTTTTACCATGCAGCAATTAAAGGATTACTCTAATATACAGTGCACTGGCTGTTTGCTGTTGTGCACACCCATTCCAGTTCAGAGACCAGACATGCAAGAGGATTAAATAAACCCTCATGCTGATGATGGTTAGTTACTGTAACGGCCGCACATGTCACATCATCATCTCCCAGTACAGTCATGTTGTATTACGACACCGATTGACAACAGGATCTGGTCAATGCAAGAGTCTTAATTTGATCAGCTTTATGTAAAGCGGGTCGTTTGAGCCGGCGGGAAGATTAACTGCAAATGTTTACCCAGGAATTTGGAATTGTGTGTTCAGCATGATAATCCAGCCAAGAACCAAACAAAAGCCAAATAACAAATTAATAATAACAATAACAATGGAGGCCTTTTGCTTATCACAGCCGTGCTTTCTGTTTAGCGTTTGCAAGGGATCCAGACGTCTGCCTGGTTCTATAAACGCTCATGCGTACGGCGTGACATGTTTATTTTAGATCAAGACAAAGCTAACAGCTCCATCCAAGAGTGTGTTGAGAATGTGGTTTTTTAAAGGGCTTTTAATACTTTTTGTTTTCATTTTTCTAAAGGATGCTGCAAAGGCACAAAACACCATCGCCAATACCATGAGGTGATGAGAACAGAATAATCCAGTGTTACATGGTAAGTAAACATGTCAAATGTGTCCACCCCTGTTAATTGGTTAATTAATGACTTTCAAGTTTTTTTGTCAGGTTGCTAGACAAACCTAGGCGTTCCTTACATCTATGCGTCATCACTAGGAACAGTGTGTGTCTTTTATAATGGTAATGGTAATGGTTTTATTTCATTTGAACATGCATCAGATTACAATTGAATGCATCACATAATCAGTTCACAGTTCCACATGTCCAAAAGGAGTAGGAAGAAGCAAAGCTTATTAAATCCTACCCCTCCATCTGGTACTTTTACAATCACTAACTGTTACATTTGTTCACTTCCTGCTTTCCATAAAGTTTTTTTTAATAATGTATCTTGTACCGAAGTACGAGGTGATATGAGCATCCAATGACATAATGGGTACCATAGTAAGTGTCAATATAGTGATATATATAGCACATCATGACTGGTTCAAGACTCTTCATCCTTGTATTTAGCAAACATCAACTGCTTGTATTGTTTCTTGAATTGGCTCATCGTTGTGCATTGTTTGAGGTCCTTACTCAATCCATTCCATAGTTTGATTCCACATACTGAAATGCTATTTTTAACGTAGTTTGCAAGTGTCAGATGAAAATTATTTTTTTTTTACATCCCATGTGTGTCCTGCGCCACTACTACGTTGAATTTGATAACCACCATTGAGAAAAGATCTTAATTCTCCTAGCCAAACTGCTCACAATATAAGATCATTTAAAACTGAGAATTAGAAGAAGTAGTCGCCCACCGCTCAAGGTTTCGTCACAAAGAAATATAACTTCATTCACCAAAAGGCAGACAAAGTGACAGAATGAGCTGTGAGAAGAATTTGTTGCACAACAGGTATTATTGGATGCAAGTGAAGACTACAGATATAGGCTTGAAACCTAAGCTGCTGATGGAAAAGACAACAAAGGAAAACAAAAGTAAAGGTTAAGAAGACTGAGGTACTCGTTCGGACTGATCTAGTGATGAGGAATATGGAGCATAGTCTTATTTCTGTAATCAGAGGAGTTGAAATAGGAGAATAGTCAAACGACTACAAGGTACGGCAGAGTGGGAAATTTTTGGCACCGCAAAATAAGATGGAGGAACTTGAAGTGAGAGATTCCGAGGCCACTGTTAAAGTTACAAACTGTGTCGTAATAAGTAGTAATTTGATGCTTATCCTCTTCGATTTAAAGATTATCAACCTAACCTGTGCTCCTGTATAGGTTACAATATGTCTGTAAGTAATGTGCAACTCTAATAATATTGTACATTTGTAGTATACCATGACTTACTTACACACTGAGGTTGCAAGGAATCTAGTTTGAGAGCATTTTCAAGTGTTCTCACTGTGTTAGTCATACCAGATTACTGGGATCCAGTCATAAGTGAACGGGCATGCATCTTTTTTTGCCGATGTTTTGGGGAAGGGGATTATCGAGGTGGACCTGAAACAAAGAGCAAAAAATGTTTTTTTGGTCAAATGTGTCCAGAAATAGACACACACTAGAAATGTATTGAAATGATTATAAGTCCACCCCGACATTGAAAATGTGTGTGCACGTGCAGTGTGTCTGTCACATGCAGAAGATGTGTCAGTCTTTAAGCCAACCCCCATCTCTTTGCCAACTCCTAATGCCCCCCTTTTACCTCCCCATTTGCTGCAGCCCATTCAAACCCTGTCACTCACGACGACCAAATCCATTAAAGCTAAAGGCCGCTGTTCATTCACCTGAAAGAATGGGGAAAAATACACACCAGTAGTTTGTGCGGATTTGAAACACGCACAACTTTGAAAATAGGGCTTTCTCCCCTCAGCATTTCAGCTCTGCTGTCATCCACCCAGCAGAACTGTGACGCTGACAAGTCCACCATAGGGTTCCATATTAAACAGGTCAGAAATGAGGAGTCAGCAGAGGAGTGGTTGGCCCGATGAATGTGCATCTTAGTATGGAAGAATACAGGTCATGATTCATTGGGCGCAGTGACCCACTCATCACCTACCCCGCTGAGTCCAAAATGAACATTTGGCTTGCTGGTTTTATTGTGTTATTACTACATTTCCATGATCGACCAAGGGGAAAATTATCAGGAAATAAAAATAATATTGATAATCAACAGCCTATAATCATTATGCCCGTTCCTGTGTGGAACAATCCCCCAATTTTTTTTAAATTAAATCTATAAATGGTCACTCTTTTGCGATAGACTGTAGTATGTTAGTCAAAAAATATTGTATATATATAATATAGTATTCTGTTCAGTAGGTGACACTAATGAGTAATGACACCATGGTAGAGTGAAAATAAGCCTGCCTCCCATTCCGTGTGGAAGTGGTACATTTTTGGCTTCTTAATTTAGAAGTAATACATTTGAGGCTAAGTGGTTAGCTCGCTAACTGGAGTTCTGCTTTTTATGTTTTTATTTTTGTAATTAAATTGTTTACCTTTCACACTTATTTTACCAGTATATAGTGTGTACTTTTGTTGTTTTTACTGATGCAATACATCAAGTCCAATGCCGTGGTTAAGGAAGACATAGTCACCCGACCCACAAACACACACACAGCCGCACTAGCGCACACTGCTAACTAAGCTAAGCCCACTAGCTTCCTTTCACACTCTGTTTTAAAGGAGTTTCAAAGTTTTTTTGCCAACTTTTGCTGACGCTGGTGATGAGATTCCACCATGATTGAGTGGTCTGCTGGGGAAATATTTTCCCACACAAACGTTACTTCTCATGATGAATTTGTTCACATTGTGTCAATTGCTGCAAAATTGCAAAAGTCCATTTTTATTGGCCAATTCCGCCATGGAAATAGGACCATAGTGACGATATCCATGCTTGAGCAATGGAAAACTGGGAGAAAAATGGTGAATAAAGGTCCATTGTTTTACCTTGTATAACATTTCCTTATGTTTGGAAAAATGCTTTATTTTCGAATGTTGACAGGAATTAATGAGAGTTAACTAATTTTGAGTGCAACTGTATATATTTCATTCATTCATTCATTTTCTACTGCTTATCCTCACAAGGGTCTGGAGGGTCTGTGCTGGAGCCTATCCCAGCTGTCTTCGGGTGAGAGGCGGGGTACACCCTGGACTGGTGGCCAGCCAATCACAGGGCACATATAGACAAACAACCATTCACACTCACATTCATACCTATGGACAATTTGGAGTCGCCAATTAACCTAGCATGTTTTTGGAATGTGGGAAGAAACCGGAGTACCCTAAGAAATGCACGGGGAGAACATGCAAACTCCACAAAGAGATGCCCGAGGGTGGAATCGAACTCGGGTGTCCTAGCTGTGTGGCCTGCTCGCTAACCACTAGTATATATTTTATATTTTAAATATGACCTATGGATAAAAGAATGTCCTATACTTTTACCTTCACCTCTCGAGGCCAAACCGCTCTAACTTAGCCCTTAAACCCACGGGGGCTCCTGGGTTTGCTTGGAAAATGACCCCTTTCACTTTAATTACTGTGAATCTCATTGACCCACCATGTCCCTTTTGTCCGGCAAAATGGAATAGGAGGGGCTCCAAAGACCAGCTCAGCCTCCACTTTTGACAGATGCCAGTAGCTGGAGGTGTCTGTGCTAACCTGACAACAGGAGTGTGTGTGTGTGTGTGTGTGTGTGTGTGTGTGTGTGTGTGTGTGTGTGTGTGTGTGTGTGTGTGTGTGTGTGATTCTCCAGTGGCTAGCAGACAAAAGCACTCAGTCAACATGCTGTTTAATAATCATCATTATGGAGTGAACATTGTGCTGTTAGACAAGTAAACACATTCTCTATTGATCCGAGGGCCAATGCGATAGAAATATTTTCTGCGGCGGCTCACCTCCATAAAGTGCACCCTTTCACGGCAGCAAACACTGGATGAGGAGAAAAGCCGAGAGGTACAAAGGAGCGATGATATTCGGGCCATTTTGTAAATAATAGCGTCAGGGAGCTGGCCCATCCATAACCCCTGCAAACTGCTGTCGACCAAGATAAAATGTCGGGCCCATTTCTGGCACAGCTTTGCAAAAGATCAACACGGCTGATGTGGTTTTATTTGTCTTTAATGTCACACTTACTCCGTCTGCTCGGCTGGCCGAAAAAACAGTCTGGAGTAAACACTAAGGACGAGAATGCTCTTACAGACTTCAAATTGGACGTGAAGCAGGACGCTGAGAAGCCATTGCACCCTGGTGGATCGCTAATCTGTTCAACCTGTGAAGTGAATAAGACCCTTGATGGAAAAGAAGGTCTTCACAATACAGATTGATGGTGTGCTGGGAAGCCTTAAGCAATACCATACTGAACCAAAGACAAACACAAAATATCGCTTGAATTATGAACAACACATCACCAGGATCATAATTGTCTGTCATATCGATATCAAGTCAGTCGATCATTTTTAAATATTAACAAAAAAAGCATGTTGGAGACAGCTGGAATCAAACCTGTGACCTAAAGTTTACGTTTGAATGCAGACTCCATCTGCATGGAGTCTGTATTCCAGAAGCAACATCAACACATACAAACACAGTTCATAACGTGTCACTATGATTCATTCATTCATTTTCTACCGCTTTTTTCCTCACGAGGGTCGCAGGGGCTGCTGGAGCCTATCCCAGCTGTCTTTGGGCGAGAGGCGGGGTACACCCTGGACTGGTCGCCAGCCAATCACAGGGCACGTATAGACAAACAACCATTCACACTCACATTCATACCTATGCTCAATTTGGAGTGGCCAATTAACCTAGCATGTTTTTGGAATGTGCCCTGTGATTGGCTGGCGACCAGTCCAGGGTGTACCCCGCCTCTTGCCCAGAGACAGCTGGGATCGGCTCCAGCTTTTTTATGTGTAAAATATGCTGTATTTATTTCTGAAGGAATGTGTACTGTATTTGTTTGATAGGTAAGTTTCTTATTTGCATGAGTTAGTGAATGAATATCACTAAGTTTGCTTGTGATTGCGTTGCTACTTATGGAAGCTCTGGATTTACCGGCCAATCTACGTTCCTATCCCCTCATCTTTGGTCATGAGGTCATGAGCTTTGAGTAGTGACAGAATGACATGATCTCGCGTACATGCGGCCGAAATGAGTTTTCCCTGTAGGGTGGCTGGGCTCTCCCTACGAGATAATGTGAGATGCAGTGTCATCCAGGAAGAAACTCAAAAACTCTAAATTGACATCTCGGCATCTCGGGCATCTGGTCAGGATGCTTCTCGGACGCCTCCCTGGGGAAGTGTTCAGGACACATCGGACCGGTAGGAGGCACACATTGGAGAGACTGTTTCCCAACTGGCCTGGGAATGCCTTGGGATCCGCTGGGAGGAGCTGGACAGAGTAGCCATGGAGAGGCATAGGTTAGTGGCCCATCGACCTGAGCTTGGATAAGCACCAGAAGATGGTAGGATCACGGAAATTAATTTAGCGCGGTCAGGTCTGGAACCAAGTAACCACTATAAACTAGGGACGAATGTATTAGGAAACATCGCAATTTATCCTCGTCGGGCTTCAAATGTTAAGAAAATTATATAAAAAAATATATAAATTATATATATAAATGTATACATTTATATATATAAATTATATAAATTTGTCAATAATCATACATGAAAAGCAAACAATTTTGTTTGTTTCTGGAAAATTGATGTAGGACTTCAGGGTCACTTCAGTCTTTTCAACCTTGCGCGTAACGTCTCATTATTTAGTGTAAATCTCCAGCTTGTTTTCGCCAAGTATGAAATTGAATGTTCCAGCGATGTAATTGTGCATTTTTGCCGTATGATGACACCCTTTTCCCTCCACAGTTGCTGTCTCTTAACACCGCTATTATGACTTCCCTTGTTAGCGCAGCATTAGATGCCTGCTTTTAAGTTGAAATGGAGGCGTATCCTTTTTCCGAGGCGCTCCATGTCAAAAGAGAAGTGAGTGTGGGGGGGGGGGGAGACAAACACTTGCTATGCTGTTATTTTGTGAACTACTCTGCTTAATGTGAAAGCAGAGGGCACCTCTTCCCAGCAGGAAGTGGACAGCTATGGAGAGCTTGTAATGATGCCCCGACGCGTGCGCCTCCATTCACTCTTGAGAAGCTCAATGACGACGGACGCTCCAAACTAACCATTACAGCCCTGCTAATGTCACCAGAGCCGGGCCGCCTTGAAATGTTCTATTTTCATCCTTTTATATGCGTGTGTATGTTTTCACTTTGATTACACTGCTTGACAAACACTCATCCTCCCATGTCAACTACCGCCACTTGTCTGGAGCTGTGTTTTCTCTCCTCGCCATATTTTCTTATTAAAACACTGATTTTCAAGTGCCTTTGAGTGGTATAAACAAGCACAGTGGGTTAGCACTATATTAAAAAGTGTTGCAGCAACAAAGACATCTAATCAGTTGAGGTCTGAGTAAGCAAATTAGCACCGCAAAATTAAACCATGAGCGCCAGCCAGACATCAATAATATCGGCGAGCTCAGCATTAGTACATTTTTCATGGACATTATGGAAATAATTGTACTATGAAGTGGGACACCCCAGAAGTTGCACAATGGGTGCGCAACAAAGCTGTCCTACCTAGTCTTTGAGCATGAAGTGATGAAGCTTGCTCGGATCAGAGGCAAAACTTGAACACTAAAGGTGTGATAGATTTAATATCCTGATCATAGAATGACCCGGATGACCTTCGAAAAAAGCAGAAAACTCCAAGGATCGAAGAAATGGAAAAATCTATTTGACAAAGTCCAATAGAAAAAAGTTGTAATCTGACAAGAAAGTTCATCATTTTCTACCGCTTTTCCTCACGAGGGTTGCGTGGGGGTGCTGGAGCCTATCCCAGCTGTCTTTGGGTGAGAGGCAGGGTACACCCTGGACTGGTCGCCAGCCAATCACAGGGCACATATAGACAAACAACCATTCACACTCACATTCATACCTATGGACAATTTGGAGTGGCCAATTAACCTAGCATGTTTTTGGAATGTGGGAGGAAACCGGAGTACCCGGAGAAAACCCACGCATGCACGGAGGGAGAACATGCAAACTCCACACAGAGATGGAATTGACCTTGAGTCTCCTAGCTGTGAGGCCTGCGTGCTAAACACTTGTCCACCGTGCTCCTAAAGTTGAAATATTCAAGAAAAAAAGTGGTAAACAATGAAAGCTGCAATTTTGGGAATATTAGGTCATAATAATAATAATATTAAGGTAAGTAAAAGTTACAATGTTCCAAAAATAGTCAAAATATTATATAGGGAAAAAGTTACGAGAAAAAAGTTTGTTCATTCATTTGTTCAAACATCTGGGGAGCGCAGAAATGGAAAACAGTTGTAATTTTATGAAAATAACATGAATAATTATATCATAATAATTATTATGACAAGAAAGTTGTGTTCTAATGAGAAAAAATATGATTTTTACGTTAATAATCTCCATAATACTTTGTTGGGAAAAAGCCAAAACATTTTTAGTAGCATAGAGTTGAAATATTGAATAAATAGTAAAGAAAAAATAAATTAATAAAACTAAATATATAATATATTCATTCATTCATTCATTCATTTTCTACCGCTTTTCCTCACGAGGGTCGCGGGGGGTGCTGGAGCCTATCCCAGCTGTCTTCGGGCGAGAGGCGGGGTACACCCTGGACTGGTCGCCAGCCAATCACAGGGCACATATAGACAAACAACCATTCACACTCACATTCATACCTATGGACAATTTGGAGTCGCCAATTAACCTAGCATGTTTTTGGAATGTGGGAGGAAACCCGAGTACCTGGAGAAAACCCACGCATGCACGGGGAGAACATGCAAACTCCACACAGAGATGGCCGAGGGTGGGAATTGAACCCTGGTCTCCTAGCTGTGGGGTCTGCGCACGAACCACCACCTGGTTAGTCAACTCTTTGAAAGACCATTATGCTATGTTAGCTGGTCCGCTTGTTAGCTTTTGTTGTTACCTTTGTTCCTAATGAATGGCAACTAAAGCGACTTGGATTGGAAGTGGAACTAACTGATGTGTGACAACACTTTTATTGCATATGTTTACTGCAAAGGTGTGGCTCGTCACTCCAGCAGGGGGAACAGGAAGACAGAAAAGCAACATGATAATACACTCGAGGAAAGTAAATGGTCTTTCACTTGTATATCGCTTTTCCACCTCCAAGGCACTCACTGTTAGCACATTGATCAACTCATGACGCAGCATCAGGAGCAATTGGGGGTTCCGTATCTTCCCAAGGATACTTCCACATGAGCACAGCAGGACAGAGGATCGAAAACACAACCTTCAGGTTGGGAGAAGACCACTCTACCAACTGAGCCCCGGCGCATAAGTACATATGTAAGTATATATGCAAGGCTGCAGAATTTAAATCACACACACAACATTCTCTACCAGTGTCTTGTGGTTTTACTAATGCATAATCTCAGGGGCTTAAACACAGAAGGTCAAGTCCTGATCAAGAGTGGAGGACTGTTTTTTTTTTTTTTTAATGGGAATACACTTGTTTCAGCCGTGGTCCTCCTGAATTCAAGCCGATTATGGATAACAAGCACATTACAGCACAATACATTAAAGTCCTAGCTTAATGCTCAGTGGGGAGCCACTTTGGCACATTTCAACAAAAAAAAATATCCACCTGCTCCTGCTTGTGCATTAGAAACATGTCGCACAGGAAGGGTTCTCTGATTGTAGACCTCATTGCTGCTGCCATGAAGTTCGGCTGGTTACAAAAATAAAAGTACAATGGTGAAGGGACAAGAACTAAATTAGTAACATAAATAGATAAGATATATATGAAAGGTATATCTCAAAAGTGTATTGCGATGTGTAATGTGAGGCCTGAAAGTCAAGACCTGTGCAACACATCCGGTCTTGCCATTTTATGTGGCCTGTGAAATCCTCCTTGATGTTGGATGTGTAAATACATGCAAAAGATACCTGCCAAGCACTTAGTATCTAATTAACATCTGCCACCTTGTGGCCGTCTTTATGGCTTAAAAATGCACTGACAGTAACTTCTACTAGTGTGCAGTTGCATCATCACCTCGTTTTGCCTCTTGTGCAAAAATAAATAAAAACCTTTTTGGGAGAAAGCGTCCGGGTTTTTAAAAAATCTGTAAATACATATTTGGTATTGAAAAAGTTAATATAGGAAAAAAAATAGGTAACTGTATTATCGCACATCGACTTTGACAAACTGTCCATGGAAAATATCCGTCGAAATTGGGACCCGCTTATGTCTACGACTCGAGTCACGCAATTTGGACTCAAGTTAGACTCAGGTCACAGTTTAGATGACTGAAAATATCAAAGATTTGCAACTCAACTTGGATTTTAATATCACTGGTTGGACTGGACTAGATTTGGACGGATTCAGTCCAAATCCAACTATTCAACTAACGTGCTATATTATGTCACGTCCAGCAAGACAGCAAACTGCAACAATCTGCCTCGCATCTATTAGTGTCCAATCAGTTTCAGACTTCACTGACTAAGTGCTGAATGCTATGTCAGCACACTTTTTCTGTGATACTGATCTAATTTAAAAATAAAACAATTCAAAATGCATTCATTGTAGTTGTCAAATATAATAGATGGTTACATGGTTAAAAGCATTTTAGGGATCCAATGTTTATAAATGGAATATATAGCATAGAAAATCTGTTTAGGACTTTCTTAATTCAGATCTTAATACTATTAGAGCCCTGTAGACATGAACTAACACTCCTATAGTCACCTTTACACTCCTACTATCCATCGTTAGTACACCACGTTGCAAAATTGCTGCTAGCTAGCAAGCTAACTCGCTAACAAACTAGTGAGCTAACCAGTTAGCCTCAAATGTTTTTCTTCTAAACTTAAGAAGCCAAAAACATACCACTTCCACACGAGATGGAGGAGAACTAATCGAAGCGCAATATTGCAAGGCATACATTATGAAATAAATTACATATGGGGATTATATTGTGTTGAAATATATTGCCATATGGATATTTTTACCTACCCATAGAATGTTCTGAACTCCTGTTTCAGAATAAAGCTGTGTGGATGTTGATCAACTGATACCCATAGCTGACGGCAAACTAGTTGAGCCTGAATCAACAACGCCTCTGCTGGTTGCAGCCAAGTTGTGCACTTCATTTTGACTTGTTTGACTTGTTTGACTTAACTCCACAAGGACAGAATACTTGAAAAATCAATCATTATGCTTATTCATACTTTGTACAATGTAGAAGGGACAAGAAATTAGCAGCTATATTTAATATTTAAACAACTGCACATACACTGCAGCAAACAAAAGACTGCTTAATTGTGAATAAAGTTAGCTAATTACAATATTTTGCATGTCATCGTACATACTAAACAATGTTCCTATGTACTTGCATCGCTTCACACCTGTTAATGCAAGTACTTGTTTTTCTTCCCCCTCCATGCTCCACCATTAAAACTCCCACGGTCAGCATAATGACTGTGATCATGCCACCATGGCTAAGGAGTCACTGTAGGAGTTATAATAGCTTGTAGCGACCCTCTGTACATGTACATGTGCTTACACTATGACACAGGTGGTAAGCCATACCAGTGTCTTCCATGCACGGATTTGGCACTACCTGTTCTCATTAATACATTAGGAACATCTAACAGGAACACCTTATATGCACCTGGTCTGCCAGAACGCCAAGACTTTGCAGGAGGAATCATCGCTATAACAATATAACAATATGGAAAGTCAAGTTATACTGTATGTAGTATTCTGGTCACTAAGCATCAGTAATGTTACACTGACGAGACATCGTATTAAATTACATTACCATCACTCTCTGTTGTCAGACATGCCAAGTTCTCCTCCCATTCTGTGTGGAAGTGGTTTGTCCTTTCTTAACTTAATGAATAAATTGGAAGCAAACACGTTAGATCGGAGGCATGCTATGTTTCAAGCGGTGCCCGACTCCTGTGTCCCTGCAGTAATCCCGTAGCCGACACATTAAGGTTTAGCAATGTGGCGTAAACAAAGAACAAAAGTGAGTGTAAAGATGACTATACAGTGCTATTTCATGTCTACAGGACTTCCTATTCAGGAAGTATTTGTGTTAATATTGACCTAATATTGAATCCGGGCTGCACAACGGTCAAGTGGTTAGCGCGCAGACTAGGAGACCTGAGTTCAATCCCACCCTCGGCCATCTCTGTGTGGAGTTTGCATGTTCTCCCTGTGCATGTGTGGGTTTTCTCTGGGTACTCCTTTTTCCTCCCACATTCCAAAAACATGCTAGGTTAATTGCTGACTCCAAATTGTCCATAGGTATGAATGTGAGTGTGAATGGTTGTTTGTCTATATGTGCCCTGTGATTGGCTGGCCACCAGTCCAGGGTGTACCCCGCCTCTCGCTCGAAGACAGCTGGGATAGGCTCCAGCAAACCCCCCCCCCTGACCCTCATGAGGATAAGCGAATGAATTAATAATATTGAATCCTACTTCACTTGTATTGGTCGGGTCTGGAACAAACTAACTACGATAAATGAGGGATAACTATACTTTCATCAAAGCATCATACATTGTATTGCACCTCTCCCTTAGATCTCATTTGTGCACTTATAAATCCACAACCAGCTCCCACGCTGACACATATTTCCAGGAGGAATGGTGAGAGCCTGCCAACGGTCTTGAGAGATGAAAATATGCAACTCCTGCCTCCCGATAACAAACCAAAGTGGCCCAAAAAAAAAAGAAAAGAAAAAAGTCACAAAATTGTTAAAGCTCTTTCTCCCACCTAGAAAGATATGTTCTGCAAGCCTGCTTCCCCTCCCATTACACCAGGAGCTAAATTAACAGCATTTAAGTGTCTATTAAAACACCAATGCTTTGCTGCTTCTGGCTGACCTCGCTGTGCCCTCATTCCATCGGCGGCTGCTCATTAAAACGGCATAATTGCAGGTGAGCGTCCGTCGCAGTATCAACACGCTTAATTAGCAAAGCGAGTGGGGTCCGCGCCGTGGCATACGGGGGCCAAGCAGATAAACCTGGGTAGCGTTGGAATAAATAACGGTTATCATGAGCGGACACAGCCTGTTTCATTAACGAGGGCAAGGCCTCCTTATTAACAAAAGAGGAATGTTTTCCAGCAATTTATTACAAATGAAAGTAATTATTGTATTTTTGGACAATGAGGAATAATTGAATCACACATGGTTAATATGCAGAAGTGGAGAGAAGTAGGATGAAGTTGTTTTTACCCGCCAAGTCGTATGAAGATTAAACTTTTGTCGCTAATCGGCTCTTACATTTCAGTGATGTCATCTCTAATATGTATTAACTGGATATATATGACGGGAATATGCCTTTTAACCTGCCTCTGAACCGTCAGATGTCTGCTCGCTCTTGATCTGTCCATTTTAAACATTTTAGGTCCCCCTAGAAGCCCTGAGAAAGCTTCTTAGTAACAGTCGGCCGATCAAAGCCACCGCAGCATTTCCATCCTCTCCTGAACTGAAGCACAAGTTTGGGATCATCTGGGAAAAGGGAGGGGCGGAAAAGGGGATCTCGGGGGGGGAAAATAACACAGTGTTTGACACTGAACGGACTCGGTAAACTAAAACGCCACATCGCATTGCAACGGCGAAATACTTGGAAGAGTGGTGCACAATGATATATGATACAACACAATTTAGTCTGTGTTCCAGGGTCAGCTGGTGATGCTGACCTCCATATATTGCAGGGAAGTGCATGCTTCTGTTTCTCCGTTTGACTAACACGACACCTCACTAGCAACTAGTCTTAGTGTCACTCAGAGTGGATACCGAGCGCTCGATGTTGCTACAAAGGCTCAATAAAAAGGTTGCTTGCTGTCAGCATTTTTTTACCTGAGGACTGGAGCACACGTCTTGTGCTGGAAGACACAGCCATCCCAATGACAGCGGACATTGTAAGTGTTATCACAGTATCTATGCTGCTGTTGTTGATGGAATTAGCTTAAGTACGTGAAATCAATGCTCGTGTTTTAAATCATCAAAATACGGTGAGCTAGTGTGATCAGTGTACTTGTTAATGCATGATCACAGCATGTATATAAAAGGATAAAACGTTTTTAGAGTTTTTGTAGCCGAAATAGGGACGTCCCAATGACATGCATTGTGAGCTAGCTCAAATTTACTCGTTTTATCGCATTATAACGCACAGAAAAGGGAAAGAAATAAGTGTTCATGTTTCACAATGGGATTGTGAATGATGGGCAAAATTTCAAAAAAGTGCATTGAGTGGGACAGCGAGCGTCAATGCGAGAGATGCTGAAGAAAAGTTTTAAGTTTTAAAATTTAATTTTTTTTTTTTTTTAATCAATTTCTATGTACTTATTTCAGTAGAAAACTGTGAATGAAAAGGTTGAAAAATGCACTCTTTTTTTATTTTTAGGCAATTTTTAGGCACATATGCAAGTGAAATACCTGCACTATATAGCCCTTGGGTGGTTAAGTAAAGTGTATCTTTATTTAGTTCCCCCTCCCCCCTTTCTGAGAATATACTGTATGTATGTTGTATTATTTGGTGGTCGGAGTCAGAGGTTGGTGCATGGTATCAGAGATCACAAAAAGTGTGTGACAGCTGACAATTTCAGCCTTTTGATTAGGAGTTGTTGATATGAGCGGGCTCGTGGGTCTTTCCCAAACTCACTCCAGGGATTCTGGGCTGCCTGGCTACGCCACAGACAGGAACAAGCAGTCAGTTGACAGAATCAGGCGACACAGACGCCTTCTCCTCGTCGCTTTCCTCGCTGAAAACCCCCCAGTAATTAGAGTTTGGGCAACATGCAGACTGGGGAAAAAAGTGCCTACAGAGAGTCCATAGTGTCATGCATGTCACCAATTATGCAGCCTTTTTTTTGCTTATGGATGCAACCAGCTGCTGTAGCAATGACACAGTGGCAAGTGTAGCACAGTGCACACTTCCACATGATGCGCCTGTGGTGGCTGTGACATCATTACAGGACTTATTTAGGTTTATCCCTGACATGTTGATTATTTACAACCGCAGCCATGTCAACAATAACGCAAAGGACACATGGTGTCGCTTTTTTTTCATGTGAATCTTATGACAAAACAAAATAGTCATTATCTTTGTGTTACAGTTTAAATCTATATGATAGACGATTCAATTCGAAACTAGATACACAAGTAACCACTGGATTAAAAAAAAACATATCTTTTAAAAACAGAACCATTCGATACGATTCAATGCAGTTCAATTCAATTCAATTTGATTCTACGGTTTATGCTTGTTGATGGAGACATAAATCTTACATTCTAAAATAAAGATGCCAATTATATTCAAGAGGCATTCTTACATGTGAAAATATCCCTAGCATGCTGTAATGCATTGGCAAAAATAAAGTCAACAGATTAAAACTGGGCTCAACATTTTACCTTCTATATTTGACATAATTGTTACATTTAAGTTTTAACATGTCTTAATGTTGCTAGAAATACATGTGGAGCTACTAAAGTACGCACTGTTGTATGTTGTGTGCAATGCAAATAAGCATCATTCATTCATTCATTCATTTTCTACCGCTTTTCCTCACGAGGGTTGCGGGGGTGCTGGAGCCTATCCCAGCTGTCTTTGGGCAAGAACCAAAGCATTTTTTCCCACAGGAAAACATGTAAATTCAATGAATTTGTTCCAGACATTAATAGCTATCAACATTTTACTGGGAATAGTCGTCCCTCGCTACATCGTGGTTCGGAAAATTACAAAATAATCGCTATTTTGTGGTTGATTACAGCCCATTATTAGCCTAAAATATACATAAATTCATTCATTTTCTATCGCTTTTCCTCACGAGGGTCGCAGGGGATGCTGGAGCCTATCCCAGCTGTCTTTGGGCAAGAGGCGGGGTACACCCTGGACTGGTCGCCAGCTAATCACAGGGCACATATAGACAAACAACCATTCACACTCACATTCATACCTATGGACAATTTGGAGTCGCCAATTAACCTAGCATGTTTTTTGGATGTGGGAGGAAACCGGAGTACCCGGAGAAAACCCACGCATGCACGGGGAGAACATGCAAACTCCACACAGAGATGGCCGAGGGTGGAATTGAACCCTGGTCTCCTAGCTGTGAGGTCTGTGCGCTAACCACTCGACCGCCGTGCCGCAAATAAGCATCAATCTCAAACAATGAAAGTCCAATCAATAATACCAAAATAAATAAATAGTGCAATGTAGCTTATAACAATGGCACATCTTTTTAAAAGTGACAAACTGTCCAAGCACAGATAAGTAAATAGAACTATTTGTCAGCTCGGTGCAATAAAAATGCAATGTCTACTTGGAGAAGTAAACAATCCCAGACTCACAATGTCATAACAATGGTAAACGTAAAAAAAATTCATACTGAGCATAGTGTTTTCAACACTCCAGGTATGTAACAAAGGTGCGACATTACAAAGCAAAAAAGTACCCATACTCCTCTGTTGGTCTGGCTGCTCAAGTTTTTAGTCCTTCTTATAAAATTTTAAAAGTTTTTGCTGATGTGTTGAAAATCTAACTAGCTAGCGCGGCTGCTACAATTTACATTCATTCTCATCTTCAATCATGGCAAGCTATGGAGCATGCACACGGTCCTTTCACCGACAGCCCATTCCGTGTGTTATGTATCCACAATCAATTAATCTTAAGATTTATGGCTGATTCTTATCGATACAGGAGACTTCTACCTGCACAGCCGAATCATTCGCTTGTCAAATCAAATCAGTTTATCCTTCACATCCCTAGATTAAACATTTCCGTCCATTCATTTTCTGTGCCGCTTATCCTCACTATGCTGGAGCCTATCCCAGCTGTCTTTGAGAAGCGGGGTACACCCTGGAATGGTCATCAGTCAATCGCACAGCACATATAAACAACAGACAACCATTAATACCTATGGACAATTTGGAGTCGCCAGTTAACCCAACATGTATGTTTTTTGGAATGTGGGAGGAAACCGGAGTACACGGAGAAAACCCACACACGGGAAGAGAGACACTGTCAAGTTCAAACTCCTGTGACACTTTTAAAAACACTTAAATACAGAAATACAGAAGAGACAGATAACAATATTCAAAGTTACTCGCAGCGAAGAGAGTGAAACCACATACCCAGTGACATGCCGCTCCACTCTGAATATGCAGTTGTCTTTTTAGTCTCTTTCGGGGGTCCCTACTACATGGTCGTGCAACTCTAAGGGGGGGGGGGGGGGGGCAGTTGCACGAGCTGTATTTGTTTGTCTATGTGTGTTTTGTATATGTGAGAGTAATTACTTTTATTGTTTTACAAGTTCTTATCTTGGCACATTCTTGCAGGATTAACATGAACATCAGGGTTGCTGTTGGTGCATCCAGGCACCTCCAGGACCTGGGGGTCTCTGGGGGTCTCTGATCAGGTTCATGGGAACCTTCCTTCTTCAGCACATTCAAACACTTTGTATTGGATATAAGGGTGATAACTATATTCATTCTATCTACATTTTATTCTAACAGAAACCCAAGCGGAGAATCAAACCCAGGTATTCCTGATCTCCTGACTGTGTCATACAGACAGATCCGGACTCGCTCATCCCAAGAAATGACAGTGGTTCATATTCTGATTTTGGGGGTCAGCTTCAAAAGTTCAAAACTCCTCACATGAACGCCCTAAATCACCACAAACTTTAATAGCCACTGACAACACGGAAGTGATATTGACATTAAATGGAAATGTTGGTGGTGTAAATTTATACGTTTTTGGGTCCATATTTCCAAAATTCCTTTTCCTAACCAGGTGCTTGCATGTTCAAATAATTTCTTGAATGTCGACATTCCTTTAGATGTTTCCCTGATGTCGGTTTTAAATTAGCTAAGAAGGTTAGGGTGAAAAAACACGGCATCTGCTTAAATGTATCCGTCGCCAAAAGACAGCGTTGGCTGGAAGCTAATGACTTTAAAACACCTTAAGCTCCGAGAAATGAGGAGGGAAAGTTAATTGCAACATTTGCTCATCGAGTGGAGATGGAGGGCCACTCCAAAACGTCCCCTTCATTTGTGAATTAGAGACGTGCATTTAGCCAAAGGAAATGTAAAGTGGGATTGCTCACCATGAAGAGGAGGTTAAGTGCACTAATGGAAGGCAGTTAAGTGTTTGTTATTGTGGCCTTCCCATTATTTCTTTTCTCATATATATTCGCACTTTAGATTTGTAGATGCAATCTCTTCAAAAGAAATTTTTTAATGGCTACTCTTTTATTGGGCTTTGCATAGAAAATGATGTTTAGTGTCTGCTGGGAAACTTTCTCAGTGCAACAAGTAAGTTTTGGGTCATTATGAATTCAACAACTACTTCTATCCTCTACTAAATTAAAAGCAGCTCTCTTTGGCCACATGGTTATTTATGTGCATTGTACACAGCACAGCAGCAACAGAACCAATGTTGTAATAGCAGTAAGGCGCAAACTACTCATTGCATGAGTTCATTGCAAACAACAGCTAAGCAGCAACTTTTTAAAGCGCATGCAGAGGTATATGAAGTCCATGATACTTCAAATGCTATTGGAGGTAATATCATCATGGAGGTAGATGAGAGTTTTTTGCTAATTAGAGACCCCGGCGGTTATTTATTTTTGTGACAAGACTCGTTTATTATATAGGTGTTAATTGGAGTCTTTAGAGTAAGTTTCACTGTAGCTTTGATTTCCCATGGGTGTTTTTTGATTCACTGCGAGTGTGTTGTTTAGGTGGATTCACATTAGTATACGTTAATGTTACAATGTAATGTTCAGTGAGACACACAAGCACCAGACTACTGTTGTGGCCATAACCCACGCCCTGTATGTAGCTTAACCCCCGTAAAAAGCAGGGTCATGCTGTATTTCCCAATGATGGTACATACACTAATCCCTCGTTTATCACAGTTAATTGGTTCCAGATCCGACTGTGATAAGTGAATTTCTGCAAAGTCGAATTCCTTATTTAAAAATGGCATATCTTCATTGTTAGAACATAAAAACTCTGTTTACGGCATTCTAAATATATTTTTTAACATTATTAAAGCCCTCTAGACATGAACTAACTCCCCTATAGACACCTTTACACTCGTATTACCCAATATAGTAGACATAATTAAATAAGCCATTTAAGACATAAATAAGACTCAGAATCGTGATGCTATAAATGTGATTCAATGGGAGCACAGTGGCGTCAGGTTTTCAGAGTTGAGTTTTAGCTCGGGATAGGTTACAGATGAAACAGTAAATTGAGGGGTTGGAATAGGGATTTTTATTAGGTATTAGTGTGAGAAAGATGAAGTCAGTTTCACTTCAGGGATTGCTTGGAAGTTTTGGTTGGTAGGCTGACTTAACTCAAAGATATGAACGATATGGATGCATATTAAACATCACATCATCATGACACCAAGGAAAATAGAGGACACAACCAACAAAGGAATGCAGTTAGAAGGATTACATTCAACATTTGATATCATTGTTGCATTCAATGACATTCAACATTTGTTCAATAGGAAAGACTTGGAAGTGGATCCGGACAATAACGGGAAAAAAGGAAGAACTTTCTTGTTAATTAAAATAATAACAATCATCATCGGCGGCGGCTTCACAGCAACCGAGTGATTAGCGCGCAGGCCTCACAGCTAGGAGACCCGAGTTTGATTCCACCCTCGGGCTTCTCTATGTGGAGTTTGCATGTTCTTCCCATGCGTGGGTTTTCTCCAGGTACTCCGGTTTCCTCCCACATTCCAAAAACATGCTAGGTTAATTGGCGACTCCAAATTGTCCATAGGTATGAATGTGAGTGTGAATGGTTGTTTGTGTTGAATGTGCCCTGTGATTGGCTGGCGACCAGTCCAGGGTGTACCCCGCCTCTCGCCCGAAGGAAGCTGGGATAGGCTCCAGCACCCTCACGACCCTCGTGAGGATACGTGGTAGAAAATGAATGAATGACTGAATTATAATAACTGCTTTGAGTGTTTGTAAAAATAATGTAAATGGTGAATTAGTGCATGTTGAATACAGGGAGTGAAGTTATAGGATATTAGAAATTGATTGGTCGGTTAAATAAGCTCTGCTTTGCTCCTACTTCTTTTCAGACATGTGGAATTGTGCATTGTATGTGAATGAATGATTGTAAACTGTATTCATGCTCAAAATAAATCTCACCATAACAACATATCATTCACAGCATCTTTGAATACATCTTCTAAATGCTTTATAAATCTTTAGTTCATTTAGCCATGTTTGTGCTTGAAAATTCTTAGTTCAAACATATTCAAACAATTTGCTTGTAAATGTATTAATAACAGACCCTACTAAATCTGGAAACAGCATGATTTATTAAGATATTTTTTAAACATGTGAAATTCAATGCTAAATAGTGAGGGATGACTATAATTTTTTTATTGTTTTTTTTCTTATACGGCCATCTCCCATACCCAAATTGGGTCTGCTGGGAGAAAAAAGAATCCAAATTGTGTCATGTAGTGTAAATCCAGCTATACTAGACACACCAAGTGTCTTGCCAATGTTGGGACTTTGAAGTTTTTAGTCATTATTTGCATGTCGTCCCTTTCAAGACAACTTTGCATGTAATGTAAATGTAATCCCGCCTTTGACACGCAACGGAATTAGTGTTTCTAATTTAGCATGGCTAATATTATCTCCCTTAAGCATATTTGTGAGCAGAGAAAATTCATGGTTGGTTGTATTGTGGCTACCGCTCATGGACACAGGGCCTGACATTGCGTTTGTCACCCAAGCGACGTACAAAAGCAGGGGTGAAAATCCTCCAAATTGCTTGGCGGCGGATTTGACACAGACCATCGGCGTAACACGGCGCCGCGTGCCAAGTAAAAACATCGACGACACAAAGCGACCCCCGTTTTCTAAATGAGAATTTTGTGTAATTGATGTCACGGCGCGGCAAGATTGGGATCATTTCTCAGTTTCCTCTCCCTTTTGTTTGCTGCCATTTCAGCAATACGCCCTCTGAACTTTAACAGTCATTTATTCTCTCATTTCCTTCTCTAAACAAAAGCGGGGGGCCCTCCTTTTGGCGCTCATCACTGACGAACACCATCTTGTCACGCCACGTAACAAAACCATTAAACGAGCAGCATTAAAAGCGGAGACGAGACGCAATTAGCCAAGAAATGACTCTGATCTCTGTGACATTTGGGAGAGAAATTGTAACGCAATATATGCGCTCGCGGGCCAGTGATTGACAGCCTAATCCAAGTTTGATGGGCGCCGGTCCGCGTTCGCCGAGCTGAGCGGGTCGTCGCCGAGATAACGAGAGCAGCTGCACGAGCCAGATAGCCGCGTCCACCGCGATTCGTCACCGGGCAAATTCCTCTGGTTTTAAATGATGATGAAAGTATCGCCCATTAATGACAGGATCATCTCCCTGCCTGAAATAAATGCTCTAATCCCTTTTGCCAGGTCCATGAATTCCTAATATGAGTTATATAAACTGGAGCAATAAATCAGTGTTAGCTCAGTTGTGTTTGGAAAATTGTACCGAGGCTCTTTGCCCCCCTCCTGCTGTTTAAAATGCAAGAAGTGCATGAGGACATCTTCTCTTAAGCTGTATCGCCAATGAGTTATTGCTCCGGATAGATTAACTTCTTGCCTGCAATAAGAATTGCAAATAGGGAGAAGAATAAAAGGTGGAATCTTTTTTTTTTTTTTTGGCTTGTTTGACTACAGTCAGTTGGCGGACGGGGTTTGATGGATGTCCCAACCTTTCGTGAGCCGCGTGTTGGATTTGGTTGACGTGAGTGATGAGTACATCATGTTCATTGTTTTATAATGACATTAATAGCAGTCGTGGGAAGGGAGGGGAGCAGCAGAGAGAAGGAACATAATAAGACAGATGTAACTGACATGATGTTTGTGTAGCATATTAGGAATAACAAGAATCAAACCACTTATTAATACGTGTTGTATAAATGGAAGCCTGAAGCTCAGAGCTAAACCGCTAATCACACACCGTTTTTATATTAGTCCATAATTTTGTTAGTAGTTTTTGAAATACAGTGGTTCCTTGGTTTTTGTTCTTAATTCCTTTCAAAAGGTCAGGCATAAAACTGAAACATACAAGAACCAAAGCAATTTTTCCCAAAGGAAAACATGTAAATTCAATGAATTTGTTCCAGACAGTAATAGTTATCAACAAAAGACATTTTACTGGGAATAGTCGTCCCTCGCTACATTGTGGTTCGGACTTTGTTGTTAAAAAATTACAAAATAATCGCTATTTTGTGGTTGATTACAGCCCATTATTAGTCTAAAATATACATTCATTCATTCATTTTCTACAGCTTTTCCTCATGAGGGTTGCAGGGGGTGCTGGAGCCGATCCCAGCTGTCTTTGGGCGAGAGGCGGGGTACACCCTGGACTGGTCGCGAGCCAATCACGGGGCACATATAGACAAACAACCATTCACACTCACATTCATACCTATGAATACAATTTGGAGTGGCTAATTAACCTAGCATGTTTTTGGAATGTGGGAGGAAACCGGAGTACCCGGGGAAAACCCACGCATGCACGGGGAGAACATGCAAACTCCACACAGAAATGGCCGAGGGTGGAATTGAACCCCAGTCTCCTAGCTGTGAGGTCTGCGCGCTAACCACTCGACCCGCCGTGCTGCCCCTAAAATATTCATATTTCGACAAATTGTACCCCTTTTTCCCAAATGAAGCATTGCAAGCATAAAAATGGGCAAACAGAAATACAATATAAGGCATTGAGACCACCATTCAACTTGTGAATGTAGTATTCTACATTGGTCACTAGGTGTCAGTAATCGTTCACTGAGACAAGCACCAAACTTGATCGTCGTAACAACTTCTAAGCACTTCTAAGCAACAACATTCTTGTTTCAACACAAGTTTTAGAGAGCATGTTACATCACTTTAACGCTGTATAAGTTGCATCTCTGTGAGCTGAAAATACATACAACCTCTAATTCACAGGTCCACCATTATCTAAGACTATTATACCACATTTTGGTAATGGTAATTATAATGGTTTTATTTCATTTGAACATGCATCAGATTACAGTTGAGTGCATCCCATAATCAGTTCCCAGTTCCACATGTCCAAAAGGAGTAGGAAGAGGCAAAGCTTATTAAATCCTACCCCTCCATCTGGTACTTTTACAATCAGTAACTGTTACATTTGTTCACTTCCTGCTTTCCTAATATAGTTTTTTTTTATTATTATTTATTTTGTCTCGTACCAAAGTATAAGGTGATATGAGCATCCAATGTTATAATGGGTACCATAGTAAGTGTCAATATAGTGATATATATAGCACATCATGACTGGTTCAAGACTCTTCATCCTTGTATTTAGCAAACATCAACTGCTTGTATTGTTTCTTGAATTGGCTCATCGTTGTGCATTGTTTGAGGTCCTTACTCAATCCATTCCATAGTTTGATTCCACATACTGAAAGCGTCAATTTCCCATGCAAGCGGTTTTAACATTTCAAGTGGTTTTAACATTCACAGAAAATAATTTTGAAAATGTTCAGTCATGTATTTCGGTGTCATTTGATATGAGGATAAGCGGCATAGAAAATGGTCTCGTAATGATGTGATGTATGTTTTCATTATGTCTTATTTTGTTTGCAGTGAACTTTTTTCCACTCTTTAATATTCGCTTCAGCATTTGTTTTCTACTCTTTGCAAAGAGCAAGTATTTTTACGATTTATCGATATTGGTAGAATGTTTTTGTGAATCCACATCCATCCATCCAAAGCTGCAACCCAAAAAAGTACACAGATGCAGATGGACTGCAAAGTGATCTGGAGTGGGAGGGAAAGACCGATGATCGACACGATAATACCAAAGTGTCTGGCTAGCATAATAGCAGGAATTCCCAAATTTGCCTCCCCTCAGTAAGATGATTGTAGAGGTGACACAATGCCGCCTCAACATAATGATTAGAGCCGAGTGGAAAGCAAAAAGCGAAATAGCTGATGAATATTTCATAAATGTTGGCGGGCACTTACTGGACACAAGGCCTGATTGATGACAAGAGTGGCTGTTAAGGCTTGAGACGTCGCTGAAGGGCCTTGGCCTCCTCTCACCAGCCGGCGCTGATGTTGAGGACCGTCGTTAATCGCAGAATAAAGATGTATTTAGCTGAAGAGCTCTTCATTAATGGCCTGCCTTCAAACAAAAAGTAGCGGCAGAGGCTTTTGTGCTATGGAACCAGGGACCAGCAAAGAACATAGAGGTGAATTTGACACAGTCCAGTACACAGCCCATGCAATCACTATTTAAATGAAACAATACACTCAGCTCAGATACACAATATCGGACAAGATTATAACATTAAATGACAATTTAATGAAATTAAATGCAATAAAAATATTGCACACAACAACATTTGATAAACACTTTAACCATGTTGTTATGAGCTGTTATGAGTAAAAAGTTATTTAATTCAAATTCACATATTTTGAGTGTAGCTGTATTTTGTGGGATTTCCGTGCATACTTAAATGCATCAAATTGGACTTGGAGTTAGTTAGTGAGTGATGAGAATATCCACTTGTTTTTCTTTGTGTTTAATTAGACCACACATGTATAATAACAAAATTATTATGATTTTTGGAGTGTCCTTGAGCGTGTTTGTGAGCTGAAGATATAAACAATATATGGTGGGGAATTGCACAGCGGTTTAAGTGTTATCGGTTCTGTGACTGTGTGGAGACACCAGATAACGCTTCCATTTAAGACCTACTTTTTATTAGTATCAACATTTCTGATTTTTCCAGTATCTACTTTTGTTCCGTTTTATTTCTGCAATGAGCTGCATGTTCCGCAGATGGCCCCTGGGCCACACTTGGGAAACCTATGCGTGTCTCCCTCGGAAGGCAAGGAGTTGCCAGGCAACAGCAGAGTGTGTCCAAGCTCTGTCTTCTTGGATGCGTTGCCGATCCGGGGTTGGGTTGCATTGTGGAGGGGTTTATGCAGCTTTCAGACCTGCATTACACGGCGGGATGAAGGTGGTGCTCCTCTCCCCACGTAGCGGATAATTAATCTTTGTTGACTGCTTGTATTTAATTATCATATAAATGCATGAGACAAGAAACACTTCCTGTCTTTTACTTTTAATGTGCAACCGTACTCGCTTATTATAACGATCATGTGTCAACACGGATCTCTTCCACTCGGAGTTGGTCATGACACATAACCCACTCAACCCTTTAACTTCTGATACAGGACAGACACGCCTGACTTTTGATAGCCTTTTAGCGAATTTTGTCATGCTTAATGATGTTATAGCACAGCCCTGGCGCTGGTGCAGAGAGCTATGTTGCTAGGTGCTAGCATGCTAACTGTTAGCATGTTAGCTAATTTATTCATGTCTAAAGGCAAATTCACACATGGCATGATGTGTATACACTATAGAACTGCCTTGAAACTTTCAATGCTTGAGGCTATCTGGCTAGGTGCTAACATGCTAATTGTTAGCATTTTAGCTAATATTCTTAAATCTGAATACAAATTCATACATGGCATGATGTATCGCACTATGGAACTGGCCTTGGCACTTTCGCCACTTAGTGTGATCTTGCTAGGTGCTACCATGCTAATTGTTAGTATGTTAGCATTCTAGCTTTTTTACTCCTGTTTCAAGGCCTATATACACATGGCACGATGTAGAATGTTGTGTATGTATGTATGTATATGTATATATATGTATATATGTGTATGTATGTGTATGAATATGTGTATGCATGCTGCATGTATATATGTATATACGTATATATGTGTGTGTGTGTGTGTGTGTGTGTGTATATATGTAAGTATATAGATACATATTGTAAGTGTACTGTATTGTAAGTGTATATGTATATGTGAGATACATTAATTTAACAAAGTATGCATGTCTGAAATAAATTTAAAACAAAGAAAGGAATGCTTTCGGACCATCTTGGCACTTTTGATGCTACAAAGCTAACTGTTAGCATTTTAGCTCAATTCTTCAGTGCAAAAGGCTAATAATACAGACATGGCATGATGTAGTGACATTTCGCCATAGAGTGCTATCTTGCTGGGTGCTAGCATGCTAACAGTTAGCATGTTAGCTAAATTGCTTATGTCTAAATTCTAACACACGGCATTGCTTGCCAGCGTGGCACAGCAGACAACGGGCCTGAGGTTCGCAGCACAGGTGGCATGCGCATCAAAATTTCCGCAGGAATTTTCTAGTATTTGTAATTTAATTTAATCACTACAATTTATTCTAAGGGACACAAACATTTTTTTGAATTAATATATTTGCATATAGAACAGCTTTAGATGTATTGGTCATCAATTCACAGCAGCAATTATTTGGTTATATTAATTTACTACTACGTTGATGTCATAATTTTACTTTTGATGTATCATTTTCATGTTTAAATTATTATTATTCACCCAAAAATCATTCACTTTCCCTTGTCCTGCATATTTGAATATAAACGGTTAATTGTGGCACCGTGCATATTGAAATGACCTGTATGTTTTGAGCCCTGTGATATATGACCCTGTCAGTGCAGATGTGGAGAGACACCCAACAACTCGGGTGCGGATGCACTCGTCCAGCCCTCTTTAATTAAAGTGTCTGCATTTTTCTATTACCGCCAAGTCCATTTGCGGATAACCATCCATCACACATCTGCACGCTCTCTACGGGCATCTAATGAATTGAGCAAAAAGTGATTTGTAGTGGTAATCCTTCAGAAAAGAATGAAGTGCAAGCATTGCACTCAGCTTTTATTTTAGCCATCTTGCCTTCAGCTTCTTTTTGGAGGAATAGTGCCCCACAGGCAGTCCTTTCTTATACTGTATATGGCGGTGAACATTAGCTTTTTGCTGCTATTACCATGTACTGGTATTTCTAATGACTCTACTCATGTTTCATAAGCTTTAGTGCCCTTTACCTGCCATAATCCTCCAATTTTTCTACTTTGCTATGAGCCTACTAATAACTTAAATCTTATTCAGAACATTATGGAAGCAGAATTTGAACAGAATTTGACCCTAAATGAGGTATTAGCAGCAGTCAAGGAAGATAGATAATGCTATTAGACCTTAAAACTGTCAAAGGGCGATGTCATCAACAATCAAGTAGGCAATTTGCTTCTACTGAGCAAATTTATGTGGCTTCTTTAACATACCGTCTCCAC
This sequence comes from Doryrhamphus excisus, assembly GCF_030265055.1. NCBI lineage: Eukaryota > Metazoa > Chordata > Actinopteri > Syngnathiformes > Syngnathidae > Doryrhamphus > Doryrhamphus excisus. Next base: position 7,644,654 of record NC_080478.1, read on the forward strand.
TACAATAGACGCCGGGAGAACAAATAAACGCCACACCTCAAATAGATCAGTGTTGTTTGCGTCAGGGATGGCGGTAACAAAATTATTTTGTTGACAAAGCTTTTTTTTAGTTTTAGAGTAAGGACATATTGATAGCTATCGACAAATACTGATTGAAATTATGCAAGTGACGATAATATTGGACTAATAATAGCATCCTGGCCTTAATAAGTAGTCTAAATTCAGCATCCAAAAGTATGCTGTGGTCTCTAAGGCATAAACACTGACAAGAGACTTGACAGTAAAGTAACAATATCGCATCATGAAGCCATTTATCGTGCCTCCTCTTCCCTGTATGAGCTCACCTGTGGCTCAGGAGAGTATAGGAGGTCAAGGCTGCATCCTCTAGAGGGCCAGTCGTAGACATGCCCAGCCCTGCTACGTCCCCAAAGGCCCTCCTGTCAGCTGTGTGCCTCCACTATCCTGTCACTGCGTCTATATGTGTGTGCGCTGCAGAACAAGAACCAATTTGATTTGCTCCATTGGCCTGTGAAGCTCGGCTGTGAGGCAGCACCTCTCTTTATTCCCCTAATGGCTTCCCGTCCTCGCTGTTCCTTTACCCCATCCCCAGACACCAGTTATGTGCACCACTGTAAATATACATATATGCCACGAGCATGCCAGGGAAAGTCAGCGATGCAAAGACTAAAAAAAACAGAAGGGAATGCATGTGGAATGAAAGTTGGGAAAAGGCTGACCTCGGTACTGAGGTCTTTTTCTATTGTTTTCATGCCAACATCCTTCAATCAGTTTAGGTTAAAGTCAGTTTTACTCTGTTGGCTTTTCATTTTACCAAATCTTTATCTAACCTACTGGTCCAAGACCATGCTACGTTTCCACAATGAGAAAGTAATCAACAGATAAGACCATCAACAAGTACGTCTTTAATTAGTTAAATGTCTTTAACTAGAAATTAGATTGGCTGGGCTTTCCCTTAGAGCAGGGGTCTCAAACAAGCGGCCCACGGCTCAAATGTGGCCCGCAGGACACTAGTTTGAGGCCCCCGCCTTGATATGAAAGTTTAATGTTAGTGCGGCCCGGGCAAGTTTGATATGGATGCTGTATGGTATCATGTACCCAGAAAAAATTATTAAGTTTGATTAATGTTCATGTTAAAGGTTAAATAACTGTTAATAGTTATCCTCCCTATCCGTGTGGAAGTGGTAAGTTTTTGGCTTTTTAAGTTTAAAGGAAATAACTTGAAGGCTACCGTTTAGGTCGCTAGCTCTCTAGTGAGCATGTGTCTCAAGACCCTGCAGTTGCGCAATATGTTGTAAATTAAAAAAAGAGTATAATACGACTATAGTCGTGTTTTGTCATGTCTACAGGGCTCTAATAATGCTTTGTTAATTTTAATCTGAAAAAAATAATTTGTCTACCCACCAACTATATGTGGTTTCTTGAGTTTTTATTATTTGCCGTTTTATTGTTATCATTATTATATTTATTTATTACTGATTAATTTTCTTTATTCTTGATTTGTTTATTTATTTTTCATCTTATTTTGTGTAGAAAAATAAAAAGTAAGATATTTGAGAACAGTGGAATGTTTTATCAGAGCTTTTCTTGTAGAAAATTGGAACCAACGTGAAGTTTTTTTTTTTTTAATTGTTTTTAATAATTTTTTTTTTTTTTTGATACCTGATGCGGCCCAGTCTCACCCAGACCCGAGCTCCAGTGGCCCCCAAGTAAATTGAGTTTGAGACACCTGCCTTACAGATAAGGTGAGAAGCACTGCCTGCACATTGAGAGGACCCAGGATTCCACCCAGACGCCTCCCTGGGGAGGTGTTCAAGGCACGTGCGACAGTTAGGAGGCCACAGGGAAGAGGCCAGTACATGTGGATGAGGAAGGAAGGACGGAAGGATGGATGTTTGCATATTCAAAACTTCTCTATCAGTTTATCAACAAACTGATGAAATCGTTAATTATTTTACGTGAAAGTTGCATGGAAGTAATAATTCATTTTTTAAAACAATTGATGTAAAATGGAGTGCAGTACCGAGTTGCGCAAAATTCTTGAAATTGCCACAAATACATTAAAGAGAGCACAGTGGATACACATGGAAATGTGGGTGACGTTGTGCTTTTGCGCACCCATATCACTTCCTGGATGTTTTGCGTTCACAGTTTTTGGTAATGTGAACAACCACATAAAAAAAAAGCAGAAATGAACCAAAAATCTGAATTGGGCATTATACCCTGCAGTGTGATGGTAGCAAACTCCTTTCAATTAGTTTTTTGGCTCAGATCAAGAAAGTTAGAGAAGCATTCAAGCACAAATGAGTTAGAATTTAGTTTCAATCTTCAGTGGGATGAAACGTTTTTTTTTTTTTCCAGACTACACAATACAATACAGTAGAAGCACTTGGACTACAGATATAGCCGGTCGAGCTCTCTCCCACTGCAGTACAATTGCTATTATACCTGCGCAAGTAGCATCACACCCCGTCCCTCCGAAAGCGATCTAAATGGTAGCCCTTGTGAGCTGAACCATATAAGTGCGTGTGATGGAGAGACATGTAAAATTGCATTGCATCCAACGTGCAATCGGTGAAGTGCGTGGAGTGCATAGAGCGCTAACAGCATAGGTCGGCCATGTGTGACTCCTCGCTTTAAATGGCTCGTAGCACACAGGTACAATTCAATCACATATGAAATGAGTTTGCTGCAAGTAAACTTTGGAAATGGCTTTCTTTGTCAAGTCTGATGTGTGGAGCCGAGTATGTGTGTGGAGCGAGGGGGGGGGGGGGCGCATGTGGTTGTTAGTCTGCGGAAAATTGCAAAGGCAAGGGTGAGGGTGGGGGGGTGGTAGTAGTAGGCTGGCGCTAATTTAAGAGGCTTAATAATGACCCCCCACTAGTCTCTGCAGGAACCTGCCTGCATTCGCCCATCACATCACATGCATGGCATGACATGGAAACGGGAGATGCATGTCATTTTTGACACGGCCTGGCACTTACTGGCTGCAGGGGGAAAACTTGGGCATGGATTTCTCGCCGTGCTACCTGCTTGTTTCAAGCAGGAAGAAAGGAATATGTCAAGGCTCAGTGATTTATTCGGGGGGATCTCCCATCCTCCACCGTGCTTCAATGGATCAATGTCATCTTCCTTTGATAAATAAAAAAACACTAATGAATATTCAGCGCAATCACTGTTAACCTATGCTACTTATTACCTATACTACTGTTTTTACATACATTTAAATGGGAATTTTCCATCACTACCATAATTAGTTCTTACACACTTTAATTAAACTACAAATTGGGGAAAAATTACGCACCTTAACCAGCAGAGGTGCTTTTGAGTCAAGATCCTATCACATCGCTTTTAAAACACTGGGGTTTCCCGTCAACCTTCCACTTTTGTAACTTCTGTGGTTAACAGGGCAGGAAGAGAATAATAAGCGAATGTCGCTGTCCAACAAATATTTTTTTAGTAGCCATATTAGATGCATCAATGTGTGAAACTTGCCAGTGCACCTAATTCTTGTTAAAAAAATCTTTGAAGACATAAGTGGTATTGTTGGTGTGGAGAACGGTTCAAATAAATCATTAAATGAAAATGAACGAGATAATGCAATTCCAGGAGAAATTTAGGTGTGAATTCTGAAACGCTCAACTGAAAAGTAAATGTGTTCAAATCTAATCACAGAGGATTGAACTAGCAACCATTTGCCAAAAATGGCACACTTTCAAATGATAAAAAGTAAAAATGCAGAATGAATGTTGAAATGTAAATGAGTTGAATAATTAATAAGCAAGATCACTGATTGAACCAGCAATCACCGGGCTTAGAAACAACTACAGTAAAACTCGGATATATCGGACTTGGATATATCGGAAATTCGCTCACAACGGACAGATAAAAAAGAACCAATTTTTCTGATTCGCCGAATCGTGACAGGCCGCTATACGACGTCATTTGCAGCGTTTGCAGCGTTGCCTGCGCATCCAGGTACATTGGAAACATAGTCAAGGAAGTGCCTTTTTATAATGGATAAAATCCGATTTACGCATATACCGGATATAAATCCGATATATGCGTAAAACGGACATTTTCCGGTATACGCATACGGATTTCGCTTATATCGGACAAAACCAGTGGGAACAATTGAATCCGATATATCCGAGCTTTACTGTATTCACTTCCAGAGCCCTATAGCAGTGGTTCTCAATTATTTTCTGTCGTGCCCCCACTGGGGTACAGAAATGTTTTTGCATCCCCCCGTATTTATCTGTACTGTACAGAATGACCTCAAAACTTAAACCAATGAAATGCAAAAAAAATGAGAAATACAAGCAGTATTGCCAACTTGCCGATTTTTCCACCAAATTGCCAATTCATTTGTAATTGGAAATTTGTCACGGAAAATAAGAACTTGAAAAAATAAGTTGGAAGAAGTAGTAATAGTAGTAGTAGAGGGATAAACACATTAGATGGAATCAAATTTTATGTATAAATGCAAACTTCTGGCTTCTGTATCTACTTTGTAAAGCTGATTAAATGATTAAATGGCATACATGTATTACTTTACAGCAAAGATGTTTTTTGATAATTTATTCGAAGGAAAATACCACAAACAAGCTTGACATTTGATTTCATGACTTTAGTCAGCAGCTCGAGCTTGTTGGTTCCTCTTTCAGAGAAAAATCCTGGGGTTCATTGCCAAAATAAAAAGAAAAGTGTCCCCTTTGCTTTGCCTCTTGATGCAACAGTCCCGATAATGCAACTGGCACGGTGTGTCCGCCGCTCCAAAAAAGATTCGCTTGAGAATCTCCCTCGGTCTTCCCTTGGTTTATCTTCCTTTCTATGGTCTCGCTGTCTTTAACTCATGTAGAATCATGCTTCCCATTCAGGGCCTCCGTGCGTCTCGTCATTTACATTTCACCGCGTTTAAAGCCGAACTAAATGGGATCTGAAAGCGTGGCATCACACTGACTGTCAGTAGAGGCAGGTCTGCTGATTTCATTTAAATTTTGAGGGTTTTATTCTACACAGTTCAGCAGGAGAGCTTTCTCAAAGGGTGCCTGTTTGGAATCATTTTGGGCATAAATTTGTAAATGTGAGTTCAAGGTTATGATAAAAACCCAATGGAATACTCCGGATGGTTTTCGTTAGGCTTTATTGTTGAATGTTACGCAATAGCTTGTCAGTAGAGGTTTAACGCCATAATCACGGTTTGGCATTGAACTATGGCAACAGCTGGGTGTAACGGAGTTAAAAATGCACTTTATTATTTATTTTCTAAATGTGTGAATTTATTATTATTTAGTAATTGTGTGAAATTTATCTCAATGAGTTATTTATTTTTCTTACCTTGTTTACTCTATTTTCATCGCTTTCCTTGTATGTGCTTTATTTTATCCTTTCACTTCTGCTCCTCCCGGGCTTCCGTAGTTGCACCCAGCTCTGGTAGCACTTCCTGTCTTTGCCACACAACGTGGTTGGCATTGATGAGGGTAAGTTCAGTTAAAGAGCTGCAGACAAAATGTGTTGTTTAGTTTAAGATTTGGTCATATGTGTTTTGTATATTGTTTTTATGTCAATATATTTGTCATTTCAAGTAGTTTTATGTTATTTTGATCGTTGGTTTGAGTTCAAATGGCGTCTTTTCATTTACACTTCTGGCGGGACTTGCGTTACACTAGGCCCGTTGTGGTTCTTGTTACATTGTTTAATTTATGTTCCGTCTGTGTAGGGTGCAGAAGTGGAGAGAAAAGAACTTTATTTTCATTCTTTTGTCCTTCAGAAGCCTAACAAAGATTAGATTAGATTAGATTCAACTTTATTGTTATTGCTCTTGTCACTTGTACAGGGCAACAAAATACAGTTAGCATCCAACCAGAAGTGCAATTTTATAAGTACCTTAGTAGTAAGTAAATGTAGAAATAGAATAGAGCTGTAAATGGACAGATCTATGTACAAACTATAACAGGCTGTGACGATAATAGAGTGAGGATATATACAGGGATATAAATGACTATAATATGGCTATTGCAGATTATAAACAGTATGCACAGTATGGATGTGACAATATATAATAACAGTAATATGTACAGTATTGCAATGAAGTGACTATGATACAGTGTGGATCAGTTCATTCTCAGTATGCACTCCACAATCACTTAGTACTCCAATATTTACTACAGACCAGAAACCACACGACTGGTATCACACCTATCTGCTTAACCATTATCATTACATGATGATTTCAATTTGCATTATTAAAATGCCTTGTCGAAAAATCAAACCTCACAATCGCTCAGCATTACTTTCTCTACCGTCATATCTCTGCGCACAGTCGATTGTTGTGATTGTGTTCCGCATCGGCTGAAGACGCGAGACTCTCGCGTTGCAGCAGTCTTCATCCGCACATGTAAAGACTGTACAATACACTGCATGTACCTTATGATTGTGATAGCCACTACAAGCTACAATTAACCGCATTGCTTCTATGTTTTTAAAAGACAATAAGTCACTGTGACTTATTTAGAGTTAGGTGGAAAACTAGCTCGCAAGTCAGTGAGGTACAGTCACAGCCAGGCATAATATGTAAACAAAGATGCAAAAAAGTCAAATGGCAGGCGAGCATTCACACAAGCTGGTATTGATAGGGTTAGCCTGTGACAAGCTGTTGTCAGTTGATTCCAGACTATTTATCATTGTCACAGTAATCAGGGACAAAGTGCTTCTGTTGTCAATACAATCTCAATACAGTACACGTACCTGTACTTCTATCTGGTCGTACATACACAAGCAGATGAAAAAAATGACCTGACCATTTAGTCACAGTCTGAAGCCCTAACGAATAGGCGTGGCTGTTCTGTACCCCAAAAATGTGACAATGAATACATGTAACAGTTCATTCCTAATTTTCAACCATCTGAAAACAGACTCAACGCAGCAAAGTGTCAGGTGTTCACGATTTAGGGCAGGGGTCTCAAACACGCGGCCCGCGGGCCACATTTGGCCCGCAGGACACTAGTTTGAGGACCCCGCCTCGATATGAAAGTTTAATGTTAGTGCGGCCCGCGCAAGTTTGATATGGATGCTGTATGGTATCATGTACCCAGAAAAAATTACTACGTTTGATTAATGTTCATGTTAAAGGTTAAATAACTGTTAATAGTTATCCTCCCTATCCGTGTGGAAGTGGTAAGTTTTTGGCTATTTAAGTTTAAAGGAAATAACTTGAAGGCTACCGATTAGGTCGCTAGCTCTCTAGTTTGCGAGTTAGCATGTGTCTCAAGACCCTGCAGTTGCAATATGTTGTAAATAAAAAGAGTATAAATGTGATTATAGTCGTGTTTTGTCATGTCTACAGGGCTCTAATAATGCTTTGTTCATTTTAATCTGAAAAAAATAATTTGTCTACCCACCAACTATATGTGGTTTCTTAAGTTTTTATTATTTGCCGTTTTATTATTATTATTATTATTATATTTATTTATTACTGATTGATTTTCTTTATTCTTGATTTGTTTATTTATTTTTCTTATTACTACACTTATTTTGTGTAGAAAAATAAAAAGTAAGATATTTGAGAACAGTGGAATGTTTTATCAGAGCTTTTCTTGTAGAAAATTGGAACCAAAGCGAAGTTTTTTTTTTTTTTGTATTTAATAAATGTGTTTTTTTGTTTTTTTTTGGAAAACCTGATGCGGCCCAGTCTCACCCAGACCCGAGTTCCAGTGGCCCCCAAGTAAATTGAGTTTGAGACACCTGATTTAGGGGCTTTGAAAAACTTTCTGAAGCAGTGATTTAAAAATATATTAATAATGACATAGTATTGTAAATCACCACATAAACTGTTGTGCAAATACACAGCAATTTTGGAAATAAGAATGATTATTTTATTATTTCTTCTATTATGACGCTTCCATGCCAGCATCTTTGACGAGCATTCTTGCAGTAGTTCCTGATTAAAGCTTTAATCAGACAATTTCAGGTTAAAAAACAAACATCCTAAACATATGTTTTACTCTTTGATATATAAAAAAATGTTCTTCCTTTCATCAAATATGCTTTGGTACAGTGCATTGAAAAATCCTTCTTGTCTTCAAGAAACTTCTGTTCTGGAATTCTGTGGATTACACTCACAATCCACCTCCCAACCTTTCCAACTCTATAATCCTGAAAAAGGAAAGCATGCAAGGTTCCCTTTTATAATCAGGACCGGAATAGATAAACAATAATAAAACATTTCCGCAAATGAAAACAAGGCCAATGACGTACAGAGAAGGGCTTACCCTTTATAAGCCAGACGCCTCAACAACTCTGTCTCTGTTTGTTTGGAGCAGGGCTTTGCTATTGTTACTGTTTTTTAAATCCCAGAGAAGTAAATTTATTTTAATGGATTAAAGAAACTGTGATTTTTCCACTTCAAACACATTTGGGTGATAAAATGACTGCAGCTCAGAACGAGTGTGTTCATTGGCCCCTGTCCCCTCCATCACCCCCTCTCCCTGCACCAATATTTTTTTTTTCAGCCCATTCTGTTCAAAATGTACAGTATTTCTTCTTTTCAGGTTGCATGCCTCTGAAAATCACACTTTTACTTGAATGGTAGCTGGTTTGCCCCTAACCTCAGTCGACAGTATCAAACATTTTAATGCTAACGCTAGAAACAATGCTAACAGTAACAACAGAGAAACATGGTCAATGTGGGCATGTTTCACAAAGTTGTTTAAAGGGGAACTGGACTTTTTTTTTTATTTTGCCCATCATTCACAATCCTTATAATACATATTTCTTTCCCTTTTTCTGTGTATTATAACACGAGAAAATTTGGTATTTTCAGCTAGCTTACAATGCTGTCATTGGGATACACCTATTTCGACTATGAACCCCTCTAAAAAACGTCAAACAATGCTGCATTGTTTGATATATATGTTGTGATCATGCATTAACATGTAATAGTTGCAGTATCTTGCTGTATTTTGATGATTTAAAACAATAGCAAAACTTCTCTCCTCGGCGCATTGATACTAGCTAACTAACAAGACGCCTCGCTAATCACGAGCGTAATTCACAGACAGACGAGTGGATACAGAGCTCTCAATTTCGCTACAAACACGCAACAAGATGCTTGTCTGCCGTCAGCATTTTTTACCTGAGGTACGTCTTGTGCTGAAAGACACAGCCATCTCAAGGAGAGAGGACATCGTAAGTGTTGCTGTTGCTGTTGTTGACAGAACTAGCATGTATCAATGCGCAGAAAAAAAAAGTATTGGTAGTGTTTTAAATCATCAAATTAGGCGAGATACTGCAGCTATTACAGGTTATCATCACAGTATATGTTAATGCATGATCACAGCGTGTATAACAGATGAAGCAATGTAGTTTTTTTTTTTAGGATTGTAAGCTTGCTCATATTAACTAGTTTTCTCGTGTTATAATGCACAGAAAAGGGAAAAACCTGTGTGTTTGTGTTTCACATAATGATTGTAAATGATGGGCTAACTTCCAAAAAAGTACAGTTGCCCTTTAAATTCTGAGCGTTAAAGCTAATAACAGGGGCTGCACGGCGGCCGAGTGGTTAGCACGTAGACCTCACAGCTAGGAGACCAGGGTTCAATTCCACCCTCGGCCATCTCTGTGTGGAGTTTGCATGTTCTCCCCGTGCATGCGTGGGTTTTCTCCGGGTACTCCGGTTTCCTCCCACATTCCAAAAACATGCTAGGTTAATTGGCGACTCCAAATTGTCCATAGGTATGAATGTGAGTGTGAATGGTTGTTTGTGTTGAATGTGCCCTGTGATTGGCTGGCCACCAGTCCAGGGTGTACCCCGCCTCTCGCCCCAAGACAGCTGGGATAGGCTCCAGCACCACCCACGACCCTCGTGGGGAAAAAGCGGTAGAAAATGAATGAATGAATGAATGAATAATGCTAATAACAAAGAAAAGTGTTTGACTCATCATATTATCAGATGTTCGACACAAGACCTATAGATGGCGGTAAGTTGTTTCAAAATGTTGCCCAATCAAATCAAGACAAGCATGTGTCAGCTGACTTTGGACTCCGAATGCAACAGATCATACTGTCCAATGTATAACATAACATATGTAGATAGCGGTAATGTGTGTTTCAAAATGTTGCCAACTTTCAAAGCGATCAACAATGTCTTAACGCTAATGCTAACAACAGAGAAACGTGATTGACTGCTCATATGGTGTATTTGAATCAATCAATGTTGTTTGAGTTAAAATCTGTACATTGAGGTTAAGAAATGTTGGCATCTTTCAAACAAATCTAGAACTTTGAACGTGAAACATGAATGGAAATAGCACTTAACTCCTCATATTATCTGAGGTACGACTCGAGACGTATAGATGATGGTAACCCGTGTTTCAAAATGTTGCCAAAAGAATTCACATTTTCACATAGGATGATGTAGGTTTGGATTAGATGTTGTCAATATTTAAATTACAGTAAACCTCGGATATATCGGATTCAATTGTTCCCACTGGTTTTGTCCAATATAAGCAAAATCCGTTATATGCGTATACCGGAAAATGTCCATTTTACGCGTATATCGGATTTATATCCGGTATATGCGTAAATCGGATTTTATCGATATGTGCAATGAATTTTTATTGGAAATGCATTGTGTGTGACAACAAGTGTGACAACATGCAGAAAAATAAAAAATCAGGAAAACACTTTTTCACACGACTGCAAATAAAAACCAAACACAATGAAGTTTCATAAATCATGCCGGGGACGTGTGGACATCCTTCCTGATGCCATGCATAACAGCGATTCAAAAATCCGAAGTTCTATTGCGTTTCAGAAATTTTTCTTCCAATTTGTATAACATGTTGGGACACCAACTGGTCTTGTAAAGTGCACTCCAGTGCCGGTTGTGTGGTATGAACATATTTGTGAAGCACCTCTTATGCTACTGTAAGCACTCATGCCCTCTTGTGAGTAATTAAACATGAATGCCTCAAATAGAGTAAGAAGAAAAGAGTGTGCGAGAGCGAGGCTAAAAAGAGCTGCATATAAATACATATAAGCCTCGGCTGGCAAAGTGGGTTTGGAAATCTCATCAAGTCGGCGGCAAAACGGGCCCCTTTTGTAATTAAGAAGAAATGAAAATTGCTTATCGCTTACCAAGTTACTTTGCCCGCCATTTGGGCTGCCTTCGCAGGGATTAATCAGTGGGCTATTGACATTACATTGTTTCATTATCATTCATACGATGGTATGGTAATTGGGCATATTTCATTAAGGAATTACAGCGCCCACATGTAATTTTCCGGCGGAATGAAGATACGCAAATATAAACATTAATCACAGGCCGGAAATAACAGAAAAATATTTCATCTGCTGACGCAACACAATGCTGATAAATAAGTACAAGGGTAAATCCTGTCACCAGGATAATCATTCATTCATAGTGCAGATAAAGCTTACAGTACATATTGATTAGTATTTAAAGAATTACATTATAGTGTATATACAAGATGAAAATATGCATGAAAGGCAGTAACTTGGGAGTTCTACTTAAACTTGTTTTCACCAAGCAAATAAACCCAATTAAAACACTTTTTTGTCCCGTTCACAGATAGATTGGAAAGCCTGCTTCCCCTCCCCTTGTGGTCTTTTTCCAATATCCTCCCGTGAAAACAACATGTCACCGTTCTAATGACCTGAGGCGCTTGATAAAGGAAGAGTTTGCCTAATGCTTCCATAAACATGTTAGGCAAAGTCCAGCAGGATGTAATTGCATCTAATATATTTACACAGCATTGATTTCCCACCCACCTATGACCACGCCGTGGTCAGTTCGACCGGGTCACAGCGGATGGGCTCTAAAGTCAACTCTCTCCTCAACAAGGCCAAGGAGCAGAGACAATGGAAAGTATTGGAATGAGGTAATTACTCAAAAGCCATGACAGCCCTCGGAGGCTAATACCAGGAACCTCTTGATCCTGGATCCCCGACACGCATCTCTGGAGACAGAGCAAAGAAAGCAGTCTTTCCAGAGAATTTTGTTTTACTCTCGTCTTTTCGCTTTTAAAACGAGTAATAAAATAGTTCTCTAACTGTACTGTCATGTGGCATGGATGAAACAAAGAAACCCAAAAAAGCCAATTAAAACACTGTACAAAACACATAAAAAGAACACTGACTCACCATCAATGCGAGGCTGGAGGAGTTGTTTTTTTCGAGAGAGGATAACAGCTTGGTTTGATGTGCAATGAGTGGCAGGGCCCAGCGTGTTTTTAACATCCATTTTTTTTGGTCACTGCCGAAAAATGACATTCTCTGAACAAGCAGAGCTCTTTACAAGGATGTTTTCAAATAGTCTTAGGTGAAATTGAATAAATTGTTACAATATTGAGGTACAGTAATCCCTCACTACGTCGGGCTTTGAATTTCATGGCTTCACTTCACAGTTTTATAAAATATATTAATCTATACATCATGCTGTTTCATGTTTGAATACTGCCTATTATTAGTTTTAAGCATTTTCAAGCTTAAAAACGGCTAAATTAACTCATACAAATATAAGGCATTCAGAAGACACGTTAAAAGTCCAGTATTCTACATGTCAGTAATATTACTGTAATGTTCCGTGAGACGTACAAGCGGCACACTTGATCGACGGAACAACAGGCTTATATTGCAGGTTTGAATTATCTCACAGCAGCCATAATAATTAGAAGCTACTCTTATAGACATAGGCTTTCTTTATTGTCATTGCACAATAACACAGCAGTGAAATTCCCAACGAAATGTCGTTGCCTGGCTCCCGTGTAATAATAAATAATAAATAATAATGTGGAGAATAAATAGATTACATCAAATATGAACAATGTACAGCGTAAACAGTAATTTGTACAAATAATTAAAATAATTTACAATAAATATTTTTTGGGTTGTGCGTGTGGGCAGGTAGAGGCTTATTTGGCATTGAGCAGTCTGATGGTCAGGGGGAAGTAGCTGTCTCTATACGTATATAAGTATATGCAAATGAGTTAACTGCGACAAGACGACAATATGCACAGGATTGGGTCCACGAAACAAGATTTTAATATTAAATAGAAGAAATTCGGCATACTGGCTCATTCGTGTTGGCTCACTTGTTTGTCATCTGAATGTTACGCTAAAAACTACACTAAACAAATAAATACATGTGCATGAATGCTGATAGTGTTAGAAATGCTGTAGTAACTGACGATGGTAGTATTGCGCATTTCAAAATGTAGCCAACTTTCAAACAAATCAATGTCGTCTATTGATCTTTCTATTGCGTCTTGAATGTTTTTTGCCCATTGGTTGGGGACCAAGGCTTTAGAGTTTTAAAGAAAATGAAAAACAACGGAAAACCCAGCAGGGTTGATATCCTCCCCTCCCTCTCCCATGCCTTTCTTTTCTTTTTATCAGGTTACATGACTGGAGGCTTCATTAATCACCACCTCGACAGCCTTTGCCGAGGTGGGGGTGGGGGGGGCTAACTGCATTTGGCCCAATTAGGCATCGCAGAGACAATAGGAACGGCAAGTTGCGCCTTCCATGTCACGAGCCAAGCTTTGCCTCCCTGTCATTACCTACAGAAAAGGAAAGGGAAAAAAATTAACCCCTACCAGCATCCCCCTGCTTTCCATCCATTGATCTGAGGCTTTTATGGCATCCCTGGAGCGTGGCTCACAATTAAAGATATTATTACATCTGCATTGATTTCTTTTAACAGAGCGTCTCCAAGCAATTTAAAAAAATTACAGTTAGGAAGTGGGCCAATTAAAAGGCCTCTGGCCCTTGAGGGTGGCAGTCTTGCTGGTGGTGACAGAAAGGGAAGGACTATCAAAATGTTGTCCAAGGACATTTTCTTTCATTCATGTGCTTAACTTACATGTCCATTAGAGCATTTTTATCAGCAAATATGTTGACAAAAATGCAAATATTTTTGTTTTTCCACTTTTCTGACCTATAAATGCAGTTAGAATTTTGTACTCTCGTGCAATTAAAGGATGCCAAAGTTTCACATAATGAGGTTTGCACATTTGGAAGTGAGCCCTGAAAGAAGTTTGGGATGGATCAAAATGCTCCGTTTCAGAGGGCTGTTCCTTTGTGATGTCACAGAGGAATGGGCCTCCTTATGGGCGTGGCTGTAGGTGCGATACACTCTGCCCTCTCCCACGCTCTGCTTCTCCGTTTACGAGGCAAGCTCAGGCAGAAGTTATTGGAGCAAGAGAAAAATATTTTATCCGTCAACGGTTTTTCTGAACATGAACGTGAAATAGCCGCCAAACTGTTGCTGAAGCTAGAAGCAGCACGCTCTCGCCGGGAGAGGTGCATTATTGTCGGACAAGCTGTGCATCCACGCGGCACCCTCACGTCCAGCTTCTGAGCTCCACGGCACCAGCGGTGCTTCTGACAAAGTGTGTGCGACAATGAGTGCTCCTCCTCAAGCAGGCGAGGCACCAGCGGTGCCTACTCTTTGAGTTCATACACGGTAAGTCAGGGGTCTCCAAAACACTTTTGACTTTAAAAACTTTATTCAATTATTATCAACTCCTATACCCAAAATATTAGAAAGTGGGGTTTGTTCATAGTGACCTGTCACCGCAGAGTGGGTATGCCGGAGGTGGGCTGCGTGTGGAGTAAATTAAATTGGCGTAAAGCACGAATCCAAGGAAATACAGCTGGAAAAGGTGCAGATCCTGGAAGATCTAGAAACTTTTCTGTGCTGGTTATTGTGCGTAGCTGCTCTATAGGAGTCCACAACTCAATACAAAGAGTCAAAAAATTAGCATAGTAGGTCCGCCTTAAGGATTATATTGAAGCAGAGGCGCTGCTGATTTAGTCTCAATTAGCTTGCTGTCAAAAGAAGACAAACTGGACAGACTATTTCTAATATTTACAGTAGGAAAATGTTTTGGAATACAGGCAAATGTAACATATAGGTGTCTTGTTTGATATACAGTAAATGCTCCAATGCTGGTGCATTGTTGGGATCTTAAATTGTCTCCGGGTCAAGAAACATTAGTGTGACCATCTGTAGCTATAGGCAATACATCAAAAAGTAGAAAACGGGAAATCTCATCAGGTTTTAATCCCTAGTATTAATGCTAGCTTAGCAGTTTGCTCCTTACCGCGATTACAACATTGGTTCTGTTGCTCCAGTGTTGTGCAATACAATAATTAATAAATGACCATGTTGTCAAAGACAGCCCCGTTTACCTTCCCACTTTGTTGTGCACTAGAAATTATTTTAAAAATTATAAAATATATAATGTAAAATAGGGCGGCACAGGGGCCTAGTGGTTAGCGCGCAGACCTCACAGCTAGGAGACCAGGGTTCAATTCCACCCTCGACCATCTCTGTGTGGAGTTTGCATGTTCTCCCCGTGCATGCGTGGGTTTTCTCCGGGTACTCCGGTTTCCTCCCACATTCCAAAAACATGCTAGGTTAATTGGCCACTCCAAATTGTCCATAGGTATGAATGTGAGTGTGAATGGTTGTTTGTCTATATGTGCCCTGTGATTGGCTGGCGACCAGTCCAGGGTGTACCCCGCCTCTCGCCCGAAGCACCAGCACCCCCCGCGACCCTCGTGAGGAAAAGCGGTAGAAAATGAATGAATTAATGAATAATGTACAATATGTCATATAAAATCAAAATTAGTTTAAAATAAAAAATATGCATAATAAATCATGATTTTGAAATCATTAAATAAACAAGTTATTAAAATTGGGTTTAAAATTCAGCTTTCAACAACAGCCTCTCTCCAATTTTTGCGGTATAGGTAAATAAATGCCCCGGCCATGATTTCAGCGTTTACACTAGTCCCTTCACAATCGATAAAGCCTAAACATAGGTGGGGATGAGTTCAGCACCACATGCAGTCTCCTTGCTGTAACCAAACTGCACCCACGACAAGGCCATTCGTGCACTTATCCAAGACCCGAGTTTTCCATTTGGTCACACTGCTTGCTCCTGAATAGTCACCTCTCGGGAGATTAACCCTTTCATTAAAAATGCCTGACCGGGGTCAACTTACTGCCTGGCTCTGCAGTCGCTGCACCGTGCTTTGATCTATCAGCTATGGAGACATTATTAGCAAACTCTTAAGTCAGGCCATGTGATTAGTTGTTTTGTAAAATTTGTAGAAATTATTCATAATCCTATTAAGTGACCGAGGGGGAAGCCCCGCATAAAATATGAGACTTTTTGTTGAAGTTGTGGGAAAAGTAAAAAATCTGAGCCATAATCCTCTCAAACCAGCACTGATATCTGAATCTTAGACATATTAGATGAAATTGTGTCCATATTTATGTAACACTACTGCAAGGAATGATTGTGACGTTACAGGCCGCATGCATTGTAGAGAAATCTAATGTATAACTGGGGGGAGGGGGGGATCACAATTTTTACACCTCCCGTCTCCCTTTCAGGGGCCAGCATTTTGCAGAACAAAAGTCAATGTCTCAGCCCAAATCTCGTGTGACAATGCGTAGCAACCCGTGCTATTTTGGGCTCTTTGTGGTGCCAATCTCCTATCTCTGCCGTGACATTTTTTCCAAAGAAAGAGTAGATTTCCTAGAGACTCTGCCCTTTGCAACTTCCACAATGTATTCTTGAGCATAGACTTAAAAAAAAAAAACTGACCCTCCTCCCCGCTCTTAATACCGTCGCTCACTGCAGTGACCAGAGAAAGGGGAAATTAAGACAGCGTATCAGGCTCTAAGAGTCCCAATCTTTTAGCCGGTGGAGTGAAAAGACCTTATGCAGATGCTTAATTCCTGTTTTCACCATTGGTACAAAAAGGTGGGAAAATTTTGTCCTCTGACTAAACTGTATACAAGTGGAAGGAAACCAAACAGAATAACCGTTCCTTTATCGCACGTTTTAAAAGGGAACTAAATGTTATTTTTTAGGAGGTGCACACCCGAGATTTTGATGACTTTAGACTCGACTTGACAATATCGTCTTGCAGCTCGACCTGGTGTTTGACGTCGGCTTTCTTCTGATGACTTCAAAATACTTGATATTCAATTGAGTAAAATGTGTCCCCCTTCAAAGTATTCAACCAACATGACCATTATTATATAATTTCCAGCAACACATTTTCCCACAGAATGTGTTGCATTAAAGGAATCTATTAATGTGGTTATGAGGGTTAATTAATGAGGGTGTGGCTTACGTTTTTCTGTGTGTGCCACACTGCTAGAGAGTGGATTTGGCATATTTAATAGATTGGTACATTGTCATAATGGCATTTTATGTGGTAAGCAACTGCTTATAATTTGTATGGGCTCAAAAATCTCAAGCCTATGACTTGGGACTTGGTAATGGTAATGGTTTTATTTCATTTGAACATGCATCAGATTACAATTGAGTGCATCACATAATCAGTTCACAGTTCCACATGTCCAAAAGGAGTAGGAAGAAGCAAAGCTTATTAAATCCTACCCCTCCATCTGGTACTTTTACAATCAGTAACTGTTACATTTGTTCACTTCCTGCTTTCCATAATACAGTTTAAGGTTTTTTTTTTTGTTTTTTGTTTTTTTTAATAATGCACCTCGTACCGAAGTACGAGGTGATATGACCATACTATGACATAATGGGTACCATAGTAAGTGTCAATATAGTGATATATATAGCACATCATGACTGGTTCAAGACTCTTCATCCTTGTATTTAGCAAACATCAACTGCTTGTATTGTTTCTTGAATTGGCTCATCGTTGTGCATTGTTTGAGGTCCTTACTCAATCCATTCCATAGTTTGATTCCACATACTGAAATGCTATGGCTAGCATAACGTAGTCCTAGCATAGAAGTGTTTCAAATGTACTTCTTCCCTGAGATCATATTTCTCCTCTCTTGTAGAGAAGTATTGGATGACATTTTTAGGTAATTGGTTGTTTTTAGCCTTATGCATTATTTTAGCTGTTTGAAGATGAACTATATCAGCAAGTTGAAGTATTTGTGATTTTAGAAATAAGGAGTTAGTATGTTCTCTGTAGGCTTGACTCTGTCTTGTCTTAACAATTTTACTTGAGACTTGGCTCTAAATTTTGGTTTAAAGACGTCTGGTAATATGTGTCTTGATAGCTTGTTTACGAGAACCAAACACGAGAAGAATCTATCATATCTTGTTCCACTTTCGAGCAAGGATGCTCATACGGTCGCTTCTGAAGTTCAGGGTTTTTATGGCTTCATAAAAGAAAACCCTCCTTCCTGGGAAGTACAGGCTGTCCGGTTTGAAAACTTAAATCTTAAAATGGGTTGGTCAGCCACAGATGTGCGCGTTCCCAGTTTGACCATGTTTTTCATCAACAAACAGGCCAGGCTGCAGCTGTTAAAATGTGCATATGAATTTCAGCACTGTACATACTGTAGCTGTACATAGCTCACTAGCTAAGCTAGTGTTGCTGCCATTTGTGTCACGCTGCTTAATGTTACATTCTTGGATGTGATAAGCGGTATTTATTATTTCGAAAAAGTGCAAAGTTACAGTGTGTATGTAAAAAGTATGCAATACTAGACACGGGGTGGCCAAACACAGCTCATTAGCATTAAAGTGACACACACAAAAAATGGCGTAGTCCCAGTAGGACTTACTAAAAGCACTTTTAAATTGTCTAAATTCGAACTTCAAGGCTAGGTTTTGGTCAACTACCCTACTGTGGCACCTCTGAGACTTATTTTAAAAGGCTAAAATAATAGCACAATGTAGGACCTTTAAGCGTTCAACAGAAAAGACTTGCCAGCATGTTCTTAATGTACTTCGACTTCACATTAATTTGCAGCAGTGTCTCTTCCAGTTGGGAAAAAAAAAGAAGATGAGTGGTCCTAAATAATGCGGGTCTAATTGGCTGTATTGTGCACTTAATTTCCATGAAGAGCCCAGGAGACTGTCACCTCACTTTTGGGAGGACAAGGTGCTGCAGCTGGAGTCATCTACGTCGTCAAGAAGGTTGTTAATCAGGAAACACACTATCGCCTGCCTCTCCAAAAGGGCGGAGGTCAAGGAGGCGGGGCTAACACCATGGCTACTCTGATATAATGGTCTGAGTGTAAATTGCTGCTGGAAAAATTGGAAATTCAGTGAGTCCAAAGGGTATAATGAAGTGTCTCTTTGTGTCCTCCTATGAAAGCTAAGGCTTTTTGGACGTGTTTTCAGAAGTTTTATACTCTGAGGTTTGATTCTGTTTGAGGATTCTTCTTTTGTTCCTTTATTCCTCTTTCACCAAAATGTTTGCTCACACCGGGCCTTGGTTTTGTTTGAGGTATCTTTCTTAGAGCGGGTTTTTCCCTGCCTCCAACACCAAAGTGCTTGCTCATGTGGGCTTTAGAATAAGGTTTTCCATAGTCTCGGATTTGCAAGGGTTACCAAAGACCTTGGTCATGGAATCAGTTTTGTTTTTTTTTAATGGTCTCTGATTTAGACATGGATTGTTCCTTAGAGTGTTTCATTGCCTCGGTTACCAAAAGGCTTGTTTTTTCATTGAATGTGTGCTCCCTTTGAATGATAACTCACATATATAGATTTTTAAATAAAAAGTATCCCAGACAGAAGTAAAGAAAGCTGGCCATATTTTCAGTGTGTCCCTCCTGTATGAGATAGCTCAAGAAAGCTGCCACATCCTAACTAAACTGTCTATATTTATTGAGTTGGAAGGCAACGTACAATCCCCCCAGTGGTCTACTTAAGTGGCTCGCGCCGACATTCAGAGGATGGTGCTGCCAAGTGTCTTTTATGGGCGACAATTGAACATAATGGTCAAATAAATACTGGAATAAAAAACTGCAACAGGATTGGGGGTTTGTTGGGATATTTTGTTGGGGTCACAGGGACAGAACATCTTGTTCCATCTTCCATTAGTGCACATTTAAATGGCGAATAGAGCCAGAATGCTTACTTACATCCTCAAGACATATTCCAGGTATACCATTATACCTTGTAATTATTCTCAAACCCACTCTCTACATGAGCACTTGGCTTGTGTCAATATTTTGTATGCTGTACATTGTAGGTAATTATTAAACGTTTGGGGGGGGGGGGGTGGTCATGTGTCATTACTTGTGTGAAACGTTATTTGATTGTACAATTAGACACATCCCTTAATCTGATGCATGTTTAGAAGTAATAGAAATACAATGTTTTTAGTAAATGTCTTTATTTAAAATAAATTATGTATATACGTATATAATATATATATATATATATATATTATATATATATATATATATATATATATATATTGTTTCAGATTGTTTTTTCCAAATATAGAAAATAATACTTTGTATTTTACTTTATTTTTGAAAGATTTGTCTAATCAAAATTACAACTAACAATACATTTATTTAGAATAATGACATTATTATTCATATATTCATGTGTCATTATTTGTGTGAAATGTTATTTGATTGTACAATTTGACACAAACCTGAATTTAATCTGATGCATGTTTAGAAGTAATAGAAATACAATGTTTTTAATAAATGTCTTTATTTTAAATATATATATATATTATAGTGTTTTAGATTGTTTTTCTACATATAAAAAATAACATTTTGGATGTTACTTTATTTTTGAAAGATTTGTCTAATCAAAATTACAACTAACAATACATTTATTTAGAATAATGACATTATTATTCATATATTTATGTTGCTTCCATGGGATATATATATATAGTGTTTTACATTGTTTTTCTACATATACAAATTTATATTTTGTATTTTACTTTATTTTTGAAAGACATTTGTCTAATCAAAATTACATGAGTAAAAACAACTAACAATACATTTATTTAGAATATAATAAGAAAAGAGCGCTGACCCCAAGATCACCCCTGGTACGGGGTGTGAAGTTGGTCGGACTTGTCCCTCTGAATGCCTCATGACAAGTTTGTTTGAGACACTCATGTGTTCTGTTTGCTCCCTCTCCACTCCCACGTCCACACAACCAGTCTCCCCATTGTCCACCTGATGGGCAGGACTCTGTTTGAACCTGCCTCGTCACAGCCGCTAAAGAAAGCTATACAGCATACCTTGACTTATTCTAACAGTGTGTCAAGTCACATACATGCCTATTATTTAATGTTTGTGTGGGGATGATTGTGTGGGATGGGCAAAAAGGGGGGGTCTCTCATTGTCATACTGTATATATTAATATATATATATAATATTAATATTTATATGGTAGTCGATATTCTAAAGGTGTTGCACTTTCATTATACAAATTATGCATTAACCGGCATTTACATTCCTATATAAAACATGAAAATATACAGTATATAATGCATATTAAAATGATAAATTATCATTTATTTACCTTATTTAAATGTGATGTCTAATTATAAACAAACAAGGTTGTTGCTAAATCTGTTGCTAAATTACTAGAACAAGATATAATGAATAATAATCATCATAACTATGATTATGATGATTTTTTTTTGTTAGTATTGGTGGTGGTGTTATAAAATTTGGGGGGAACTGTGGAAAAAAAAGCCCGCTATACAGTATTTAATACTTATTCAATTACATTATCAATATTACTGCATAATAATAATAATTTCATTTGGACAAACACTACACACAGAGTAAATTTTCCATAATTCCCATGAATTACCATTGATATTACAAAAAATAAATATTGTTGCTAACTAAACTATAAATATAATAACTTATAGCGATATTATGATGAAGTATTCAATATATACTGGATGTCCTTTGATATATGGGAATATATTTCTTTGTCTTGTCCAACTTACAATGAGTCCATTGTAGGGCGAACCATAAAATCAGCAAATTCCGGATGAAAACGAAAACAAAAGTGAGTCTTTTTGCATAAAATCCAGCAGAAGCCTCCATGTAGTCATCTATCAAGTACAGCCCACACCGCAAGTCCTCCCCCCTGCCCCCCTTCCACCATCTCCTGTTTCTTCCATCAGCGGGGAGCGTGGCTAATTTACGAGCACGGGCAATGCCAACATACTCTCTGAGGAGGGCCTGTTTTAACACCTCCAAATGCCATAATGCATCCCAGCTGACCTTAATTATAAAAGCACGGCGCACACCCCCGCCCGCCCCCACCCCACCTGCCTCATATAGAATCCACGAGGAGTGTGAGACAGCGTTGGTACCTGTGGAAGAACAACAGGGCAGGAGCCAGCACAGAGGCTGGATGTTAATAGTTGCATCCTGAGAGGAAATCAATAAAGCTATAAAAGGGTGATATCACAGTGTGTCGGAGGGCCTGTCACGCTCACTCCCTCCCTTCCTTCCTCGTTTGAGGAGGGTGTTGGAGCAACATAAAGGTCAGTCGTATGAGGGTTTTGATCCAGGGATGAGGAGCCCTCCTGCCGAGTGTGGGACCCCTGACTCCTCTGGAGAAGATCTTTGGAGGGCTTATAGCAGTGGTGCGTTGTCAAGGTAGCGAAGCATTAGTGTCCGTGAAGGCCCATCAATGCCGACTGGTTTCAATGAGAGGACAATCCCAGGAGGTAAAACTGGGGCCTTGCTAAACTGCTGATGAACCGACTCTGCCTTTCCCCATCTGTCCATATTGGCGGTATTGGCCCATAATAGTGATATAAGCCCAGCACGGGGCTGCAGCATCATTGGGCTGATAAACTGCTCATACAATAGATAATCTTTTATGTACCTCCCCCACGCACAGCACAAATATTATGACTATTAGTGCATTAATTAACTCGCTGGCCTGAGGGGGGCTGCCGCCTTGCCAAGGTTAAGAGCTTCTTTAATTAAAGATCAATACGCTTTTGCAGTACAGCTCCAAAAGCAGGCACGGACCGCTTTACTGTCTGCATGGCACCGTGACGTACGAGCTCACAGCAGTTGGTTCATTGGAAATCTGAAATTTTTTTTTTTTTTTTTCACGCTTCTACGACATTAAGTGAAGGACAGGAAGTGTACCTTGTAGTGGTGTCAAAAAGTGTGTTTTCTCTGTTTTAGTCAGGAACTGATATTTTCCTGAAACGTACCTATGTTCTACTGCTGATTACTAAAGTACGAAAAAAAGTGTGTTTTCTCTGTTTTAGTCAGGAACTGATATTTTCCTGAAACGTACCTATGTTCTACTGCTGATTACTAAAGTACGAAAAAAAAGTGTGTTTTCTCTGTTTTAGTCAGGAACTGATATTTTCCTGAAACGTACCTATGTTCTACTGCTGATTACTAAAGTACGAAAAAAGGTAGAAACAAATTTTTTTCTGATGAATGTTTCTTTTATCTAAATATCGTCTAAAATGGCCAGTACTTTTTTTTTTGGTTTTTTTATGGCTGGGATTGAAAGGGGCAATAGTCGGTCCCACAGCCAAACCTGCTGAGAATCACTAACTTACATGGTATGTTGTGTTCTGTTAATGCATTACTTCAAAACTTAACACACAATTCATGACTGAAAAAGTGTACATTGGCACAAAATGCTGCTACTGCACAACTTATTTACACCTACCGTTTACAGTCTACATCATGCTTTGATATTTGCAAACAATGAAGTTGTGTCCGTCAAGCGCCATAGTCCCCCCCCCCCCATATTGTGACTCAGTCATATTGTGGAGTTATATGTACAAATGCCAAAACTGGTCCCATCTCATAATGTTAAAGAATCTTTTAAAGAATTCCTGAATCTAGGCAGTGATATGGATCACCCCAAAAATATGATCAGTTCTTCAATATCCCACTTCCAAAAAATGCTGAAAGCTTCATCCAAATCTATTCGGGACTTTTCACCACTGTTTTGAACACTGCGTTTGGTGGAGGCAACGAGCAACAATGACATCAAAGCCCATAAACCACTCTCTACCGCCCTCCACGGCGCAGGAGTCCAAAGTGCAGACCTTCACGCCCCTGAAGTTCTTCCTCCCTCCGCTCAGATCGCCGTAATCCATCTGGATTATGTTTGACAGGACATGGATCCTCCTGCCGTTGTCGTCTGGATTAGAGGCAACTAAAGGTGTCTGTCTGACGACATGACCAGCGAGACAAGACTGTTTCCGTACATTTAACAATACACATGAATTATTACATAAGATAGATACTAATATATGATTAGTAACTCAGTTACAGTACATTATGATATTATTAAATGTACTACATGTATTTGTGGACAGTAATTCTTCCACTCTTGATGCGTTGCACATGAAAATGTAAACCCAGTCGGGTTGCACGTTATGACAAATAAAATTGAAAAAAAAATAAGCTGATGTTATTTTTCAAACCAAACCAAACTTTGACCTCTTTGAATTGGGTTGACTTGAATTTTTTTGCGCTGTACAAAACACCAGGTGTAACTTGCAAAATATGGTACACACCGTACCAAGCAGGTGTCTGTAAAATTGGTTAAAAAAATAAAAAATACACACAAAGAAAAACATTTTCGCAATTTATATATCCGTAATAAATGTTTGCTTGCATGTTTTCCACATTTATGTGAAAAATTTGGGGGACAAGACATTTGTGACGTGTGGTAAATTATAGAAAATGAATGAATGAAAGTATCTTATACGTGTACGTTCTGTATGATTGCTATAGTTTTTAACATTTTGAGTAAAAGAATCTGAATGCACACATTTCACAATCAAATAAGGGCATAAGATTAGGTTGCTGCCAGCGTCTCTTCTTCAAGCCAGTTTGTCAGCATGTCGCCAATAATATAATGTTGCAGAAACATATATTACGCACCATGAATTTTTACAGCCTGTGCAGTGTATTCAATGTAGCTATGACAATAATTTTTTGCTAATCGAACAGTAAAATACACGGAAAAGTCATACATGGAGGCGCGACAGTACTCACGTCATCCTGAAGGGGTGAAGGCGTGCTTGAGCTGAAAGGTGCTCGTCACTACCGTCCTTCCATAGATAGGAAAAGCTGGAGAGAAGCAAGACAAATGAATTAAAGATACTGTATTTACCGTATATACTCCTGAATGAATGAATTTGAGTGCCAAAATCAAGGATTAGAATATACAAGCCCATCAGAAGGTGGTCAGACTTTTACAACAAAGTATCAGAGCTTCCTGGAGAAGGATAGGCCACATGATGTACTTCATGTACAAATAAAAAGATAAATATTTTTCAGTTAAAAATGAGTTCATTTACTTGTTATCCTCTTAATCAGCAACCTCGACATAAAAAAAAGACCAATCTAAAAGGAGTCAGTGCCTGACCAGCATGCAACACTGTATTGTACAAACAGTACTACTGTATGAACCTTGCACTTGGTTGTGATAGATTGGCTTGCCTTTCTTGTCAATGGCTTTGCTTTACTCCACCCGGGTCTCTCAGGGCCTGTTGACCACATCTCTCTCACTAAACCCCACTTCCTCCCCGCCGCATCGCCGCCCACACCCTTCACCGCACAGGACTAAGACAGGTTAAACAGTTAAACACCAGCAAATCCACCACTGCCCTGTGGGAAATTTGCTTCTAATCCCTAACTTATAGGCACAGAATCAAAGCCAAAAAGCCCAAGCAACAAATCTGATCCTCCTCCCCCTCCCCTAACAATCTCAGGCCTCTCGGGAGAGCATGGAGAAGCTCCGCAGACAAGCCCGAGATGGATAAATACCTAAATGATGAGACAGTCTGGGGATAGGGGAGTAGTGTCTGCCTATGACCGCTCACCTCCAATTTGGCATCGGTGCAATGAAAGGCAATCGGGGTGGCTGCGGTGGCACCCTCACGGCAGCCAGTCTTTATTATTATATGTCCAAATGCGGCTTGGGCAATGATTAATGACTCGTGTCAGGGAGAAAACAAAGCGCGAGTTATCACCAATCCACCTGCTCCTGTGGTCTGATTGGAAAGGAACAGAAAAGCGCCCGTCGTGATAACAGAGGAAGTGAATACAGTGACAAAAGCACACTGACCACTGAAACTCCATGAGCACTTAGAGGCTTTTAATTCCATCTTGGACTCTATTTCTGCAAACTTTTTGCAGGTAGCTTCCATGCTATCATGTGAACACGTATCTTTTATGTTTTGATTGATTTGACAGACAGCGTGGACTTTTCACGGTGTCGCTGTTTGTTACATCCAGGCCCGCTGTCCCTTTGCTGTATTGGTGTTGACATTTATGAGACCTGCTGGAGCTGTGAGGCCTCACTAATGAGAGATGGCAGTGGCTAGCGTAGCCTGATACTGCCATCCAGAGGATCTACTGGGTATTGCATGGGGTTCAATTGCTTTGTACGTAATGGCTGAAGCATTCATTCATTTTCCAACGCTTATCCCCACGAGGGTCGTGGGGGTGCTGGAGCCTAAACACGCTAATAGCAATACAATGTAGAATTACAATTGCATAATTACATAATGTAATGTGTGTTTATTTAAATATATTAAATATATTTGATTAAACACAGACTATATATATAATGCTATAATAAATTTAAATTAACTAATTTTATTAAACATATTGAATAATATTTAATATATTATTAATGTAAATAATTAAACAGACACCCTGTATTACATTGCTTTTAGCATGTTTAATAAACCAAAGGATAAAAATATCAATGAAACACACTGTCATCCAAAATCATTACATATTCATTAGAAAACTTCACAACAAATACCTTTCTATTAACATACAGTAGATTTTGCTGGCATGAAGAGTGCATGTTTACATGGCTTCTTGTTGCTAGGCAGAATTTTAGGGCTCAATTAAAAGTGCCCTCTATAGGTCAATGGGAAAAAATGACCATGAAATCGACTGAGGAAATGACTAAAAAAAACAGCATTGCCAGGATTATATTTCAAATTGAGTATAGACACTTTGTATCTCATAAACTAGAAAAAATATGTTTGATGGCCACCACTGATAAGGATTCAACTATTTAATACTGATTCCAATGAAATTAAAAACTTTTGTGCTCCAAAATAGTTCACAGTGCCTGTTTGAGACATTAACAGTGCAGAAGGTGTAGAAGGTGTAGAAGGTGACCCTGTTAAATTTATCATCATACATATCATCCTGAGAATCTCAAGAGTCTCTACAAATATAAGAACATGAAAGCGCACCACCTGCGATTGGCTGGCGACCAGTCTGGGAGTTCCCTGCCTCTGGGGGCTGCCTCTATCCAGCTGGGATAGGCTCCAGCATACCCCACCCACCGACCCTAAAGAGGAAAAGAGGCATAGAAAATGAATGGATGGTTGATTGGATGGAACGCGCCTCTGTACTGCTAACTCATTAAAAGGTAACTGCACTTTTTTGGAATTTTGTCCATAATTCACAATCCTTATGTGAAACATGAACACATATTACTTTCCCTTTTCTGTGCATTATAATGCCAGAAAATGAGTTAGTATGAGCTAGCTAACAATGCATGACATTGGGACACACTTCTTTCAACTACCTTTAACAACCAAATTATGTCCCGGTAACCTACCACTACACAAGCCCCCCCAGAATTCACCCATACTCAAAATCGTCCGTGATTGTGCGGGGACAACCGCACGGCCCCGCCGTGTGTG
This sequence comes from Doryrhamphus excisus, assembly GCF_030265055.1. Classification (NCBI taxonomy): domain Eukaryota; kingdom Metazoa; phylum Chordata; class Actinopteri; order Syngnathiformes; family Syngnathidae; genus Doryrhamphus; species Doryrhamphus excisus. Next base: position 7,672,164 of record NC_080478.1, read on the forward strand.
CACTGCTTGCGGCAGGGGAGAAGGGTGTGGTGAAGGGGACAAGATTGTCCACGCGGGGGTCGGCACGCCTGGCCCGGTAGGGGGCGCCTTGCCGGGGAGCGGGGGCCTACCCCGGGTCAGGGGGTAACCTACCACTACAGTAGGGTTATAAATAGTGTCACCATTACTTTGCAATAAGGCATTGTGAGACTATTAAGAAAATCAGATCAGATCGAAAGCCAAAAAATGTGTCTCGGATATTCCTAATGTGAAATATGTTACGAAAAAATATTCCGAAAAATTGAGACACACAGATAAATGCTGGCAGAAACATAACCGCCGCGCTGCACTTCGCTTCGCAGTGCTTTTGGTGGAGATAGTACTTTTTTAGAAATAGGACTATGATCAAAGTATGGGCAATAAAAGTACCCATATCAAAGTGTGGGCAATTTGAACAATATGGTAATAATATTGATAACCAGAATATGAAATGTTGATGCGTAGATACTATCTCTGGCTGACTTGGTCATCAACGGCGCTTAAGCGCAAGAGAAATGTCGCCGTATTTACGCAAATGTCCTCACAGCGTATTTGCCTCGACAGCCCTGACAAAAAGATACCACATTCTCTAATCATCAATTAAGTGAAGAGTATGCGTAAACAACCTGTCAATCATTTTTATTACAGACATTTTGTGTCTTTTTTTTTTATGGGGGGGGCTTGTTTTGAGACATCTCCGAGTGTATGCTTTATTTGACAGTTCCAATCTTTCCACTGGTGGCAAGAGGGTGTCTTCCCTGTGTAGTTTTGCAGAAGGGAACTGTTTTTTTTGTGTTTTTTTTTAATGAGAAGTCTCCTCTCCACAACGCCGACACAGCTCTCCGGCACAGAGCAGCACAGCATGCTCCACTGAAATGTGGTCTGTCTATGCGGGATTGCCGAGGCCCTTTTGAAGTACTGAGCTGAGACGCTTTCCTTTGTGTGGAACACTAAAAAAAATATATATATATATCAAACCTAAAACCAAAAACACCCATAAGACTACCTGAAAGGGTTACAATCTAAAAGTGCCATATGTATATGATGCTTTACACATCCCCGCTTTGTTCCACGCCCTCCCCTCGTTGCAGTCATTATGCATGTCTTGTGTGAAAGGCGCTGCAGTGTGTCTGGAGAGCCCCCCGCCCCGGAATGGAATTTGACGCTCTCAAACGAACAACCTAGGGACAAAACATGAATTCCGTGTGGTTGCTCCCCTTGTAGTGGCGCGGCATAGACAAGCTCGCTATTTAGCGGCGGCTGCCATCTCAGACGCCGGGTCCAGTGGGATGTGTAGCTATGTGTTTATCAGAGGGTGAACTTCACTCTTTTCATGTGGCACGTTTTTTTTTTTTCTCCCCCCCGCTCCTCTCCTCCCCTTCCGCCCTGGTGTAGTTGAAGGTGAAGCATCAGAGTTCAGAGAGCAGGAAGACGTCGCACATTGGGAGCCCTTTTTTTTTTTGGCACACTTACAGTAGTAGGAATGTACTATGTAGTAATAATTAAATACCACGCTACTAACTTGGAAATCACCCAATTATTTCCACTAAGACAATGAATTATTAATGTATTTGTTGAGCATAATAAATGGAACCCAGTTCGCTGCTTCAGTTGCAATGAACATACTTCTTATTTCAAATTTTGACATTAATTTTGATGCATGTAGCCCTTTTATCGCCAAAGTCACAAAACTGCGACAAGCAACATTGCTGTAGCAAATATGTAGTTAATACTTGTTAATACACCAGGAGATGGCAGACATCTGTAACTATATTCTAAACCAGGGGTCTCAAACACGCGGCCCGCGGGCCAAATGTGGCCCGCAGGACACTAGTTTGAGGCCCCCGCCTTGATGTGAAAGTTTAATGTTAGTGCGGCCCGCGCAAGTTTGATATGGATGCTGTATGGTATCATGTACCCAGAAAAAATTATTATGTTTGATTAATGTTCATGTTAAAGGTTAAATAACTGTTAATAGTTATCCTCCCTATTCGTGTGGAAGTGGTAAGTTTTTGGCTATTTAAGTTTAAAGGAAATAACTTGAGGGCAGCACGGCGGTCTGGTGGTTAGTGCGCAGACCTCACAGCTAGGAGACCAGGGTTCAATTCCCACCCTCGGCCATCTCTGTGTGGAGTTTGCATGTTCTCCCCGTGCATGCGTGGGTTTTCTCCGGGTACTCCGTTTTCCTCCCACATTCCAAAAACATGCTAGGTTAATTGGCGACTCCAAATTGTCCATAGGTATGAATGTGAGTGTGAATGGTTGTTTGTCTATATGTGCCCTGTGATTGGCTGGCGACCAGTCCAGGGTGTACCCCGCCTCTCGCCCGAAGACAGCTGGGATAGGCTCCAGCACCCCCCGCGACCCTTGTGAGGAAAAAGCGGTAGAAAATGAATGAATGAATGAAATAACTTGAAGGCTACCGTTTAGGTCGCTAGCTCTCTAGTTTGCGAGTTAGCATGTGTCTCAAGACCCTGCAGTTGCGCAATATGTTGTAAATAAAAAGAGTATAAATGTGACTATAGTTGTGTTTTGTCATGTCTACAGGGCTCTAATAATGCTTTGTTCATTTTAATCTGAAAAAATAATTTGTCTACCCACCAACTATATGTGGTTTCTTAAGTTTTTATTATTTGCCGTTTTATTATTATTATTATATTTATTTATTACTGATTGATTGATTTTCTTTATTCTTGATTTGTTTATTTATTTTTCATCTTATTTTGTGAAGAAAAATAAAAATTAAGATATTTGAGAACAGTGGAATGTTTTATCAGAGCTTTTATTGTAGAAAATCGGAACCAAAGCACTGAAAAAGTTTGTATGTTTTTCTGTTTTTAATAAATGCGTTTTTGTTTTTTGTTTTTTGAAAACCTGATGCGGCCCAACCTTGCCCAGACCCTAGCTCCAGTGGCCCCCAGGTAAATTGAGTTTGAGACCCCCTGTCCTAAACTGTCTTGAAGAGTCTTGAACCAGTCATGATGTGCTATATATATCACTATATTGACACTTACTATGGTACCCATTATGTCATTGGATGCTCATATCACGTCGTACTTCGGTACAAGGTGCATTATTAAAAAAAAAAAACCTTAAACCTGTATTATGGAAAGCAGGAAGTGAACAAATGTAATAGTTACTGATTGTAAAAGTACCAGATGGAGGGGTAGGATTTAATAAGCTTTGCTTCTTCCTACTCCTTTTGGACATGTGGAACTGTGAACTGATTATGGGATGCATTCAATTGTAATCTGATGCATGTTCAAATGAAATAAAACCATTACCATTACCATTTGTACAGTGCTTGTCTGCTGCCATCTGCTGTCTCATTACAGTCCTGCAGAGGTCTCCCTCCCGCTCCTCTGTCCATCACACCTTAAACCATGCCGTCCAGCTATTCGTTGTCAGATTGTTGCTTCACCTTCCCAGCATTGTTTTCCCCCTGCCACGTTGCTAGAAATCCTTGTATGCCAACTACAGTATCTGAATAAGTTGTACAGCATTCCTGTCTTCTCTTATTTGTTACTGTTTTTTGCTACTGTGTTTTTCTCCCTGATGACCGTTTGTCACCGGTGTTTTTGGTTGCACTTTGTTTCTTCCTCCTTGTGAGCGCCTTTAGTTATTAAATACCCTTTTTACACCATCTTTCCTGTGTCCACAACACATGGCAACCCGTGCCAGCAGTCGCACCGCTAAACTACATTTGTGGCCATGCTTTTAAGCAAAGTGTAGGCGTTAATGTGGGAGGAAACCGGAGTACCCGGAGAAAACCCACGCATGCACGGGGAGAACATGCAAACTCCACACAGAGATGGCCGAGGGTGGAATTGAACCCTAGTCTCCTAGCTGTGAGGTCTGTGCGCTAACCACTCGACTGCCGTGCAGCCCTGATTGCATTCATGAACAAAAAAAAATTTTGAGACCATATAAATGTTTTATGTGTGAAAAAATGTTCCCAGTGAATGAAAGATTATGAAAAAATTATTTAAATGTAAATTTTTGACACATACAAATACATTGTTTAAAATTTACAAAATTGATAATATTGTAACCTATTTTTCTTGGTCAACTATTATGATTTTATGGGGGGGTTTGTACGTATTAGTAATGGAATGGGAGAATCTCTTTCTAAATGTTCTGAACTCCTACTTCAAAGCCAGAAGCAGACTTATTCATCAACACCTTTGCTGGTTGCAGCCAAGTAGTGGACTCCATTTTGCCACAATCACTTCAAAATGCAATTAATCAATAATCTTCTGCCTTTAGGTAAGTGTTTCTAACTGAACTTATACAGTGTCATGTCTGAAACCTATTTACAAAACAGATACAGGAAATAGCATTTGTAGTCATGTAAAAACAGAACTTAGCATGCAAGCTAATAAATATGTGGCACCAAACAAAACTAGTGTGTTCGCATTGGTCCAAAGTGGCTTGCTCTCTTATCCAGAAATTATCTTAAAGGGTCCATAGACACTTATTTCAATACTTACAGATTATGTCTTACCAAGGATTACCTCCTATTTGTTTGCATGGAAATACTTCCGGGTTTGAGTCCAAATGGCGTTTGCACTAAATTGCCAGCCAAACTGAATTTAAGGCTGCTTAGATGGCGTTGCCACGTAAAAAATAACCACCGAAGAAGAAGTTAGGGAAGCGTAGTGAGAGCGACATCTACTGGACATATAGAGAATTGAACCACACCGTGAATGAATGAATGTTCCAAACTGATTCATCAACTATCAATTCCATATAATGAACAAATAATATTATGAACAGCACCCTCTGCTGTTTGTTACTAAGTACAGCACCTCCCCCTCTATTTTAAAAGGTGCTATTAACTATGAATTCCACATAATTGATCAATTAATTATCTTTAACCAGCAAACGTGTTATGGCAGAATTAACCCCCCACCCCCCACTTCTTAGTGCCAAGTGTAGTACACTCCTTGGCACAATTGGACACTGATTTCAGAAAATGCAAACTCCACCTCGATGTGTAACGTCAAAAAGACTGTATAAAGTATATAGAGTATACGTGTGTGCTATTGTGTGCTGCAGTGTTTCAGCGGGTTGTGCATCTACAGTTAGGTTGCCTTTTAAGTGCATAAGTGCATTACAAACCTGGCACAATATGCAAAGTGTCATTGTAAGTAATGATCCCTCCTCTGAGACTGCAAAAGCTCTTTACACTAAATCATGTGATAAAAGCAAGGAATAAACCAACTGGGAACAGATGAAAGCCAACAATTTATAGTCATCAGAATGTGAGAAGGGATACTTTGCTTTTTTTCCATCTCCGTCTTGAAACATGAAAATAGCATTTCTATTTATGGTCAAGTCAACTTAAGGTGAGAACATTCTATTGTTAAAAGAATCAAGAAGAACAGTTCTTAAAAAGGCAATTAAAAATAGAATTGAACATAGATGAAAAAGGCTTAAAATGTGGGAAAAAATAGTTTTACTTTGACAAAAGCCTTGCATGCACTGAATTAACTTGACACTTTTTCTTCAGGTTATTCTTGTGGGTACCAGGAATAACAGGCAAAGGAGGAAAATGTGCTAATGACCATAGAACATGAAATATAACTTTTTAAACCAATTTTTGTTTGAAATTGTTCTTTTTAGACACGTATGACCATTGTTGGTTAAAAAATGGCCATTAACATGTATTGAGTGATGATTCCGATCGTTTTTTTAGGTTTTCTTAGGTAAAAATGGCTGAACTTGGACACTTCCTGTGCAAATATCATGGCAGAAACCTAATCATTCATCTGAGACTAGGGATGAGCGAGTACACCGCTATCTGTATCTATATCTGTATCACCCATCAAAATTATCTGTATCTGCAACTGGACATAAACCAAGGATCTGTACACAATTCCTGGGAAGCATGTTTTTGGAATGTGGGAGGAAGCTAGAGTGCCCAGAGAAAACCCACGCATGTACAGGGAGAACATACAAACTCCACACAGAGTTGTCTGAGGGTGGAATTGAACTGTGGTCGCCTAGCTCTGTGGCCTGCGCGCTAACCACTCGCCCGCCGTGCAGCCTGTATTGTATATCATTCTGTCAAATAATCACATTTAAACCATAATCTTTTACAGTGCTTTAACGCAGTATTTTTGCAACCTTTTTTGAGCCACGGAACGTTTTTTACATTTGAAAAACTAAAAATAATTATCCACCTCACGTGCATCACTAGTCGATTGGAGGAACGAAGCAATCAAGTACGTGTTGCCACACGGACGAATATTACATTGCTCTGCCAGGCTTTACACCACGAACACTCGACAATGACATAATATTTGCAGAAAATCATTAATAAATGTTAATTAAAAAAATATACTGGATAATTCCTCACAGCACACTAGTGTGCCGCGACACAGTGGTTGAAAACTGCTTTTTTCACTCGTTTGTTATTTCCTCTAAATTGCATTTCAATTTTTATCCACATGGTGTCAGTGTACACCAAAATAAAGTCAACAACATGGCGGTTCAAATTTCACAATGAGTGATTTTCATTCATACAGTATGCACAATCGCGTCCATGTCGACCGTCTTACATACCATAAATGTATATACCCGCATACATGCAAGGCACAAAAAGACCGCCACCAATACATACATGCACACGCAGCGAAACTGAACAGGCTTCTTTGTATCTATATAAACAATGAACAATGGCGTTAAAGACAAGTGAGAAAGCAATATATGATGGAACAGTCACCGGCATTAAGAGAGGTGTGCATGTGACTCAGTGTCATATGGCCCACTTTACATGAAAAGACACTTTCACACAAACGTTTCTTTAGGGTCAACGTGGATGTTCGGCTCTTCCACTTTGGACTCCACCTTATCTCACGCTGTTATACTTGACCTACATCCTTCAGTGGAACAGCCCATTTCAAGACACTTATTCAAGATAATTATTGATAATATATCATGCAGAGGGATGTGTGTGCCTGTCTAATTACGTCTCACACTGAACAGTCTGTTCTTTTTTATTAATTGCTTGAGCCATATTGTACTCAGCTGCCAGGGCGAAGATTATGTGCAGCGCTTTCATCGGGATACTAATACTATGTTGCGTTTTCTCTTCTGTGGTTGTCATCGTCACCTTTGTTTTTTTGTGCTGTTTTTGATGTTTTTTTGACACCATTAACGCTAATATACAATATGCAATAGAAAATTCATACACAAGTTCACTCATGCTGGATTAAATACACTTATTATAGGCTAATACACAATTTAGCAGTACCTATAAAACGCCACTGGGTGTTCATTCATTCATTCATTCATTCATTCATTTTCTACCGCTTATCCTCACGAGGGTCGCGGGGGGTGCTGGAGCCTATCCCAGCTGTCTTCGGGCGAGAGGCGGAGTACACCCTAGACTGGTGGCCAGCCAATCACAGGGCACATATAGACAAACAACCATTCACACTCACATTCATACCTATGGACAATTTGGAGTGGCCAATTAACCTAGCATGTTTTTGGAATGTGGGAGGAAACCGGAGTACCCGGAGAAAACCCACGCATGCACGGGGAGAACATGCAAACTCCACACAGAGATGGCCGAGGGTGGAATTGAACCCTCGTCTCCTAGCTGTGAGGTCTGCGCGCTAACCACTCGACCTTTTACATTTATAAATAAGTTTTTAATTTTTGCAGTGCTTAACTTATTTCTATACTTGTGTGAGTCTATAAAACATTGCCTGTATAATTCATTGTCTGTTTTTTTCCATTGTCTTCATCCATATTGTACTGAGCAGCCAGGTCAGTCACGCATGTATCATTTCACCTGAGTCACATCATACACTTGAACAATTTTTTTGTGCTTTGGGTTTTTTGTATGTTTGTATGTATGCCATACCACCATAGACAAATGTATGTGATGCCAAAAGAGGAAAAAGTGTGATAACAACCATAGAACCAGAAATGCGAGAAAGGAAATGGTCTGACTTCCCTCTCCCCTTGCTGCGTCTTCAGAGAGTGAGTGTTACTTTTTGACTTTTTATTTCCATCTGCGGGGCAGTATCAAAACAATTGTCCCTCAAAGTTTGCCCAAATAGCAAAGCATTCTTCTTCCGGTCGTCTCCGAAAGTCTTCTTCTTCTTTCTCTTTGGGCTTTTCCCTTCAGGGGTCGCTATACAGCAAATCAATCTCCTCCATCCAACCCTGTCTTCTGCATCTGTCTCTCTCACACCAACTACCCTCATGTCCTCCTTCACTGCATCCATAAACCTCCTCTTTGGTCTTCCTCTCCTACCTCCTACCTGGTAGCTCTAAACGCAGCATCCTTCTACCAATATATTCACTATCTCTCCTCTGGACATGTCCCAACCATCTCAGTCTGGCCTCTCTGACTTTATCTCCAAGGCCTCTAACATGTAATGTCCCTCTGATGTACTTGTTCCTGATCCTATCCATCCTGGTCACTCCTAAAATGTCCCAAAGTCTCCAAAAGTATTCCAGCAAAAGCCTTCAACACAACAAGCAGGCATAATATTTAAAAAAAAATATGTAACCATCTATGAAAAAAAAATGTAAACATCATCATCAAACATACTTGTTCATATGACGCGCACAGAGCAATGAACAAATTTGCGTCTGTCTCCTTTCTTCTGCACTGTAATCCCTGAGCTCTGTACATCATGAGGCGTTCAAGCACACTGCTAACTCTAAGTGTTAGGCTTTCAGGCACCATTTCGTAACGCTGTTTTTAATTTTTATTCACTGACACCCATGACAATTTGTGTACCCCGCTTTGAATTCTCCCTTTTACTGCACAAACACACTTCCTGTCCTGTTTTGTTTTCTTGAGAAGGAAATCCAGAGTCCCAGAGATCAAAAAGGCAATGCAAAAATAATCAATTGGCTCTAGAGAGTCTCAAGATCACCATGCAGTAAATTGGCTGTGAATGACGGCTCTATGTGTCTCCTCCTGATACACTTCCTGTTTTTTATAAAAAAAGAAAATAAATAAACCGGCAGTCGAGTTCATTTCTCCAAAGGCCAGAAGAACAAGGCTATTTGGCTTCTTGGGAGAGACGTCAGCTGCTATAATGAACTCACATTTAGGAAGCATGACTCGTTAACATCAATTAAAAGGGAAAGTCTTCAATTGTGCATGTGTGTGTTGGTTGCTGACAGACATCTAAACCGCCAGTTACTTCCTATGCTCTATAATTTACTCCTTCATCTGGTGGCCCTGGTGTGAGCTCAGTCAACTGCCGAGGATAGAATGGATAGCACGTCTTCAAAAACCACAGGAGGAACAGGACATCCTCCTATTTATGTCTGAATTTAAATTTATGGCCTTGTTTATGTTGTTTCTAGGAAGCAGTTGTGTACACACTGGCGTGGTTTGGGGGTGAACGTCATCAAAATTACATTTCCCTTTGGCCGCAAATTAAAATTACAAGGTTAGAAAATGACTCTTTAGAACAGTAATGGGGCCAGCTGAATAACAATGAAAGGAAAAAATGAATTGGACCACCCTACCCTTCATTCTTAACAAAAAACACACACAGGTGCATGTGGCAGAACCTTGGCTCTGTGTGTGTGTTCAAGAAAAAGAAGAATAGGGCCCGGGCCACATTCCAGCCCTACCTCCTAGGGCGAGAGAAGGTATTTAACATTCCAGCGCCTGCATATCAGGCCAGGTGCATACCACAGTACACACATGCACTCTGTTAAGCACACACTTACAACATAAAGTACCATAACTTTGGTAAATATTACCAGTGTAAGCATGTACAATACATATGTGTGCATGCAGTCGCTTCTTGGTGACCGGATCTTTAGAGGACAGCTCAAATATATTCCAAATTTGGCTTTCAAAGCATAATTTCATTAGACTTCAGCTCTGTAAGCATCCAAATGATTAAATCCACAAGTGTAGTTTTTTTTAACGCTTCTCTTTTCTTTAAATTACAACATAACATAACACTGCAAAAAAGGTCAGTCAGGATAATTCATAATGCCGCCTACAGAGAACATACTAACTCCTTATTTCTAAAATCACAAATACTTCAACTTGCTGATATAGTTCATCTTCAAACAGCTAAAATAATGCATAAGGCTAAAAATAACCAATTACCTAAAAATGTCATCCAATACTTCTCTACAAGAGAGGAGAAATATGATCTCAGGGAAGAAGTACATTTGAAACACTTCTATGCTAGGACTACGTTATGCTAGCCATAGCATTTCAGTATGTGGAATCAAACTATGGAATGGATTGAGTAAGGACCTCAAACAATGCACAACGATGAGCCAATTCAAGAAACAATACAAGCAGTTGATGTTTGCTAAATACAAGGATGAAGAGTCTTGAACCAGTCATGATGTGCTATATATATCACTATATTGACACTTACTATGGTACCCATTATGTCATTGGATGCTCATATCACCTGGTACTTCGGTACGAGGCGCATTATTTAAAAAAAAAACAACAAAAAACCTTAAACTGTATTATGGAAAGCAGGAAGTGAACAAATGTAACAGTTACTGATTGTAAAAGTACCAGATGGAGGGGTAGGATTTAATAAGCTTTGCTTCTTCCTACTCCTTTTGGACATGTGGAACTGTGAACTGATTATGGGATGCACTCAATTGTAACCTGATGCATGTTCAACTGAAATAAAACCATTACCATTACCTTTTTGTTCGTCTTTTCTGTGATGCCGTCACAGAAGTAGTACAAAAGTGTGATGATAACCACTGACCCAGAATAAAGTTAAATTGCACATTGTGGAGTGGCCTTTTATTGTGGCCACCCTAAGGTACAACTGTGTTCCAGCACTCTCAGCAAGGGGAGAGGGAAGCCAGACTAATTCCTCTCTCGCTTTTCTGGTTCTATAGCTGTCGTCACAGTTTTCCCTCTTTGGCATCACTGACGTGTGTCATGGTGGCATGGCATACATCAAAACCCAAAGAAAAAGCACTTTTTTGCCCACCATCCACAATTCTTTTGTGAAACATGAACACATATTTCTTTCCCTTTTTGGTACATTATAACACGAGAAAACTAGTTAATATGAGCAAGCTTACAATGCTGTTATTGGGATACACCTCTTTTGTCTATGAAGCCCTCTAAAAAAAAAACCTCTAACAACATTGCAACGTTTGACGATAACATATCTTCCCCTATATTGTTGATTTAAAACACCACCAAAACTTCTTTTCTCAGCGCATCTCATACTTATGCTAGTTCTGTCAACAACACTTACAATGTCCTCTCTCATTCGGCTGGCTGTGTCTTCCAGCACAAGACGTGTGCTCCAGTCCTGCAGGACCACACGTCCAGTTCAGGTAAAAAATGCTGATAGCACAACGAGCAACTTGTTGAGTCTCTGTAGCAAAATTGAGAGCTAGGTATCCACTCTTCCGTCTGAGACTATAGCGATTAGCAAGGCGTCGTGTTAGTAGTAGTGAACTACAATAATGATATGGCTGTAGCTTGGTTAATATACAAGTCAGTTATGTAAATGGAAACTGTTGGCGTTTTTTGTTTTTTTTTTGTGAGGGCTTTAGCGTCAAAATAGGTACAGTAAACCTCGGATATATCGGACTCGGATATATCGGAAATTCGCTCACAACGGACAGATAAAAAAGAACCGATTTTTCTGCCTATTTCGGACAAAATCTCCAGTCCCGTTCCAATGCATTTCCATTAAATTTCCCTCGCATATATCGCATGGCGTAACCGGGCCTAGCTTAATTCACAATTTGTTATTTGTTATGAGTCCAATAAAGTTAAATTCTCATTACCTTACGTCTCTTTTCATTGCCCAGTCCAGGTACATTGGAAACATAGTCAAGGAAGTGCGGATAAAATCCGATTTACGCATATACCGGATATAAATCCGATATATGCGGAAAACGGACATTTTCCGGTATACGCATATAACGGATTTCGCTTATATCGGACAAAACCAGTGGGAACAATTGAATCCGATATATCCGAGGTTTACTGTATTTCCCGTGGTCAGGTAGGTGAGCATTGTGAAGTGCAGCTTTGTCCTGTTAAAAAAAAGCCAGTCATTACCACATAAACGAGAGCCTTCAGTCATAAGCAACATCTCCACACAGCCAGTTGCCGTTTGACACCCCTACACAACCTGAAGCTCCACTGAAGGAAAAAGATCTAATTTGGCATCTCCTTGTCATGCCAGTAACGTCAGAAGTAGTGTATGTTTTTTTTTTTATTATTTAATACATGGATTTCATCTGGTCTCAAGCAGAGGGAGGCTGAGCTATTTATAGCACGCTGGTTGCACGCGGCATGAATGTACAGCAATAGCCTCGTTTTGAAGTTCATACCGTGCTGTGATTGCACGGTGAGTCACACATGACACTGCAGACGGGGGTGGTGTGGATGTGTGGACGTGTGGATGTGCCGCTCGCATTTCCAAACCCTGTTTCATTTACCAGGAGATGCGATGCGCTTTGCAGGTTGGGCGTCCCTGTTGGTTTGCCGAGAATAAAATGGTCGTGTTGAAAAATTTGTGAGGATTCTTGCCTTAAAAATTCAAAGTCATCCAGTTGGTTTGTGTGGCTCAACAACCCCAGAACAAAAGTGCCATTTTGTGGTGTTAATGCGCTGCTTCCCCCCTTTGCACACAAGTTGTTGGTCGCATGCTTATTTGACAGGCACGGGACTCCATGCTTGACAAGCCCTGAATCAAACCGTTACACTCCTTCACCGTTACGCTTCCTTCCTCGATTCTCATATTCCCCGTCGCTTTCCTGAACCCTTTCTTTCCTTCTCATTTGTGCATTTCTTCCTTTTTGCCCAGCCGATTCTTGCCTTCCTCCCACTCCCCCCGCCTCGTCCCACTTCTCACCCCTTTTCATGTTGCGACTTTTCATCAGTGAAGTGCCTTCCTGGCCCAACCACCGCCGCCACCCTACTTCACTCCCTCCGCCATTCAATGAATGGATTCCACATTAGGGATAGAGGAAAAGGGGTGAGTGGAAAAACAGGGCTAACACCATCCTACCGTCCTTTCTTCCTTCCTATCTACCACCCCTTCGGCTGTGGCGCAAATGGTATGTTCCACAGCAAGCACCGCCAAAGTTGAGAGAGCACATTGTTGGTAATCTAGCTTTGCAGGGGTCATTTCCTGACTCGTGCGTCCTGCGTCTACCGTCTCTTGACGCTGGTCCCCACCCTTCCAAGGGTGTCTGTGCTTTGAGCGTTTTGGACAAGAGCTGCCACGCCCACCCACCCCCACCAACAAACACCCGCCTCCCGGTCCCCCTTTGTGTTGGAAAAGCTCCGACATCTGAAAACAATCAAATAATCTGGGCACAATGCATCTCTTCATGGAGGGGTCCTGGCGGTTCCCAGATGAGCCGGAGGATTAGGTTGGAGGAGGCCAATAGGGGAGAGCAAGAGGAGCATGGATGAGGGGGGCCACGTAGCTGAGGAGGAGTGGGGGGCCACTTTTTTTATATAGAAGTGGATGTTTATGTGTTTAGTTTTGGAAGTTTTGCCTATGGAAGCATTCCTTGTTGTGTCACATGTTTCCACACTTTACATGTGATGCTAAGTATTAGAATTAACTTTTTACAGAAATGTCAAGGCTGCATAGTATTACAGCAAAAAATGGCAACAGATGGCCTCATCCCTATTGGAATATTCATTCATTCATTCATTCCTCACGAGGGTCACGGGGGGTGCTGGAGCCTATCCCAGCTGTCTTCGGGCGTAAGGCGGGGTACACCCTAGACTGGTGGCCAGCCAATCACAGGGCACATATAGACAAACAACCATTCACACTCACATTCATACCTATGGACAATTTGGAGTCACCAATTAACCTAGCATGTTTTGGGAATGTGGGAGGAAACCGGAGTACCCGGAGAAAACCCACGCATGCACGGGGAGAACATGCAAACTCCACACAGAGATGCCCGAGGGTGGAATTGAACCCTGGTCTCCTAGCTGTGAGGTCTGTGCGCTAACCCCTAGACCACCGTGCCGCCCCCTATTGGAATATGCAAGGCCATAAAATCTAGTCATTCATTTTCTATGCTGCTTGTCCTCACTAGCGTCACGGGGGAGCCTATCCCAGCTGACTTTGGGCAAGACGCAGTGTACACCCTGGACTGGTCGCCAGCCAATCACAGGGCACATATAGACAAACAACCATTCACACTCACATTCATACCTATGGACAATTTGGAGTCGCCAATTAACCTAGCATGTTTTTGGAATGTGGGAGGAAACCGGAGTACCCGGAGAAAACCCCAACATACAGGGAGAACATGCAAACTCCACACAGAGATGCCCAAGCGGCGATTCAAACCAGGGTCTCCTGACTACATGGATAAAATGCTAACCACACATTCATTCATTCATTTTCTACCGCTTATCCTCATGACGGTTGCGGGGGTTCTGGGGCTTATCCCAGCTGCGGTTGTACACCCTGGACTGGTGACCAGCCAATCACAGGGCACATACAGACAAACAACCATTCACACTCACATTCATACCTATGGACAATATGGAGTTGCCGGTTAACCTAGCATGCATTTGGAATCTAAACCTAATATTTGGAATGTGGGAGTACCCGGAGAAAGCATACGCACACACATGCAAACCCCACACAGAGATGACCGACAGAGAATCAAACCCATATCTTCCATATCTCATGACCATGTGGCCAGCATGCTAACTACTAAGCCACCGTGCAGCTAAAAAAAAAGGCAAGGTCACCGAAAAATTGGAAAAAAACAAAAGGCTGCTAAATTTGGATATGGAAGGTATTGACAGACAGAAGCAACACATCCTGGAAAAGAAAGCTACATCTGAAGCGGCCAAACATTCTGTAAAAAAGGGAAGGAACCTTCTGATATACAGCAGGAGGCCAGTAAAGATCCAAGCAACTCATCCTGTAAGACAACCAGAATGAAAGTCGTATTTGAAGGAGTCATACGGGAAGACTGTGAAGGATAAATGCAATGCACTCTGCAATTTTAAGGAGCTTCCAGAAATGGGAGGCAGTGAAGGATAGTAGTGATGCATTGTGGAAAGGAAGGCTGCACTTGAAGGAGACTTTGAATAGGATAGGAGAGATACATCTTGCAAAAAAAAAGCCTATTCTATTACATCATTTTCACCCAGTTATTCCTTTCCAGCCCCAACACTGGACACATTATTTTTTTAACCAAAAATAAAATCCCATCTGCATCTGCTAATAAGAATGCCACTTTTGAAGAATCCTTGTAATATGGCTCCTTAAAAAATAACAGGAAACTACAGTCATGGAAAAAATTATTAGACCACCCTTGTTTCTTCAGTTTCTTGTTCATTTAATCCCTGGTACAACTAAAGGTACAATTTTGGGAAATAATAATGACAATAATGACATTTAGAATGCTATAGCTATTGATGTAAGAACTTGGGTGACTTTTTATCAAAAGTTTTATCAAAAGTCGATATTACTCGATATTAGGTCGATATTAATCTGTCCAAGCAACCAGAAATGTTTTCCATGACTGGGATATGACATGTTCTGCAAGATAATGGCTATACATCCTGGAAAAGAAGGGTGCAGTTGCAAACACCCGGGTGCAAAGTCCTAAGAGCCTTTGAATTGAGAGACTGTGATGGACAGTAGTAACATACGTATGTATGAAAAATGGAAAAGAAGGTTGCACTTTGAATATGAGAAGTTTTGCAGTATATGCAATGATACTTCATGCAAAATACTTGTCAAAGAAGGACGCGTTTGAAAAGTACCCTCAAATTTGAGCAGTGTTGATATTGAATTCCCCTTCGTGTTGTTCAAATCAAGACGCTCTGTAGACTCTTGTAGGGGGTCTCACTGATGAACAGTGGTCAGAGTTCCCCAGTTTCAATGTTCCACTATCACACAAACATCTGCAAATGCTTGCACGTGACCCCCCCGCCCCCACCCAGATGTTGATCCCCTCCCCATGCTGTTCCTTCTTGTCCCCATGAGAATGGTAAATAGTCATCAGTAACTTCCTTTCCAACATATTCATTTATCCCCTCTATCCTGTGGGGTTGGCCGATGATTACAGGGAAGCCAACTGAAGCCGCCCAAATAAACACCCCTCAGGCAGCACCGGGGTCTGTCCACCTCACCCTAAACACCAGCTTCCACCGGCTAGATCAGGTTTCCATCAAACCCACGCACAAAATGCAAACAATAGGGAGTAGTAACAGAAGCTGAAGCGTTGACAAAGTCGATAAAACAATACTGTCTGTATTTCCCGCATTTGTAATATTAGCTTTAGCGTACCTATGTAGGAAGTTTGTAAAATACAATAGCTCATTTTTTGTGGTATTCAGATTCTCACATAGTTTACATTCTGGCCATTTAAAAGACAAAGACAAGGACAAGTCAAGGACTTTGTAACTGTGTTGACCTTCCATCTGAACTAACATCCTTGATTGCAATCACAAGGGAAACTTAGTGCTCTCATATAACCATCAAATTGAGAGAGAAAAAAAAAGACTGAAATAACTAGCATTCTGAAATCAATGAACATGTACATGTGAGGTTTCATTGCGGCCTAACAGTACAACAGTAAGAACCAGTCAACCATGCCTGGAGGCCCTCTCGCACTTCCTGTTCCTTTACACCTTTACTACTTGCCACCCTACCATTAGGATGCCTCAAAATTGCAGCCTTGTGAGGACAGGCGCTGGCTAATCATAGGTGTAGACTGTTGAGTTTAGGGACTCAGCACCTTTTGTCGAAACCACACCTCTTGGCAAAAGTTCACTGACATTGGGCACTACAAACTGAAATACGGTAGGAACATCCACTGAAACAACAGGAAGTCATGTCCAAAGTTCCAACACAAAGTGTACAAAAATAACATTCCAGTTTTATGTTACTGTGACCCGATGCTGTGATCACTGTTTTTGGAGGCTACCGACGGTGTGGTGGTGGGGGGGGGGGACGTTATTTGCGGCGATCGCCATGGGTTGGTAGAAAGGGTCGCATCCAGGTATACTCAAAGTCGTATAATTATTACACAAATGGTCAATCACTTTCGGGTAATTAGTTGCGAAGTCTCGCCCGTGCTCCTGCAATGATATATTTTCCAACCAGTTTTATTCATTCATTCATTCATTTTCTGCCTATCCCAGCTGTCTTCGGGCAAGAGGCGGGGTACACCCTGGACTGGTGGCCAGCCAATCACAGGGCACATATAGACAAACAACCATTCACACTCACATTCATACCTATGGACAATTTGGAGTCGCCAATTAACCTAGCATGTTTTTGGAATGTGGGAGGAAACCAGAGTACCCGGAGAAAACCCACGCATGCACGGGGAGAACATGCAAACTCCACACAGAGATGCCCGAGGGTGGAATTGAACCCTGGTCTCCTAGCTGTGAGACCAGTTTTATTAAAATTTTCAATTTTTGTGCTTGTCAGTCCCGTAAAGGTGTGTATCAAATTTTGTAGTGATTCGGCTATCACCCTAAACACAGGTATTCAAGGTTTTTCAGTCCACAGACTGAAAAATGAACGGTTCCAAGGGTCAGTTTGATATTTTGTATAGCAACACATGTAAATATGCTAAGATGTTACATACTGTACATATATTTCAAGAACAAAAATACATCTCAGCTTTGTGATATAGGGGAAAAAGAGTGTTATGAGCATGATTTTTGCTGTTGTTTTTTTTTTTACTTTCTAAATATTTCAACTTTCATAGTATTATGAGGTGGCACGGCGGTCTAGTGGTTAGCGTGCAGACCTCACAGCTAGGAGACCAGGGTTCAATTCTCCCCATGCATGCGTGGGTTTTCTCCGGGTACTCCGGTTTCCTCCCACATTCCATGCTAGGTTAATTGACGACTCTAAATTGTCCATAGGTATGAATGTGAGTGTGAATGGTTGTTTGCCTATATGTGCCCTGTGATTGGCTGGCGACCAGTCCAGGGTGTACCCCGCCACTCGCCCAAAGACAGCTGGGATAGGCTTCCTCCGTGACCCTCGTGAGGAAAAAGCGGTAGAAAATGAATGAATGAAAGAATAATATTATGACTTTATTCCCATAATATTCTATTTCCTTGTTAAGTTACATTATTATTATATAGGAGAAAAGTTAGCGTACACAACAAATAACTACAGTCATGTCCTTTTCAGAGTTAATCTTATTAAAGAGGACCTATATTTCAGCCCTTTGTATTGAGTTGTGTACTCCCACACAATACACACGATTACCAGCACAGAAAGCTTTCTAGGTCTTCCAGAATCTGCACCTATTCATCTGTATTTCTTTGGATTTTGTGGACTTCCTGTGAAAATGGTTTGTTTTAATGTATTCCATCCACGGCCCGCCTCCAGGCATGGCCACTCCGCTGTGGTTGGTCACACTGCCCAGTGCCACTAGCTGTGAACGCAACTTTATAATTGGTATAGGAGTCGATAAACAGCATGGGAGTTGATAATAAACGGTGATGTATCTTTTTAAACTGTCCACTTTTTATATATAGAGAGATGTGTTGGATCCTGGATCCTATCTGGATGTTAGAGACTGGACAGTCCAAAGTTTCTCAAGAAAATAGGTTACTTCAAGACGTCTCTCAATGGTAAGTAGCTTCAGCATTTCAGCATCGGTAACATCTAATGTGTTTTGTGGGACTACAAGTGTGTAAAAAACTTGGTTAGAGCCACTAATTGTGGTGGTAAAAGGCTATTAGCAACCACACTCCCTGTGTGCACAGTCTATAATGTTACACAGACAAGCGCTTTTGCTCCATTACTTCAATAAAATGAACACAGTGAGGACACAATTGTTAATAACTGCTTGTTGTTCTTACTCTTCTACATGACCAAGTACTGTTGGAAAGGCGTCGGGCCTCCGCGGGTTTGTCGGTTAGTCCAGCTATTCATAAACCAGTCCAGTGTAAAATGCCATTAACAGATTAAGATTAATTTCTTTTGCTAGTAGAGAATCAGAAACTCCAACCACTTGTACCTGATGGTGGCATTTTTAAGAATTGTAAACAAATGTGGCTTTCCCTTACGAGCCAATGCTATCAATGTAAAAAGAATAAGCAGAGCTTGAGAGAGGGCAGTTAGCTTATCTGGCCTACAGCCACGCCCATATAAGAAAGCTTGCCCCTCTGTGACATCACAAAGGCACAGTTTTACCACGCCTTCTGAAACCGAGCATTTTGAGCCATCTTGAACTTCTTTCAGGGCTCACTTCCAAATGCGCAAACCTCATTATATGAAACTTTGGCATCGTTTAACATGAGAATACAACACTCTAACTACATTTATAGGTCAGAAAAGTGGAAAAAGTGTAATAGGTCCCCTTTAAAGCTTTTCCTACGTCTAGTGTTCTGTCATTTCCATCCAGCTCTCTTTCTCTGTCCTGTAGTAGGTCCTCCTGCTTCCAGAGGTGCAGCCAACAACAACCTCATTAAGTCTATTCTAATTATTTTTGAAGTTGTAACACCAAAAATAGACCTCCATCATTATTGCTACCCACTTACGCATTACTTTCATTATTGATAAAATGTTTGTTATGAACATTGTTTATCATTTTTTCTGTTTTTTTGTTTTTTTTTTTATCAGTGGGTCGAGGTAGATGGTTGTCCCGGGGTGTTCTGTTCAAAGTTTTTCTTACCTGTGTCACCAAAGTGGCTGCTTCATCTTTTAGTAGTTTTTCCATTCATTATTCCATCTACAAAACTCTCCTGTTACCTTAACAACAACAAAAGACAGTTTGTTGTTTTGTTTTGATTTACGGGAAAAAAAGGAACCAAACCAGCAGGGGGCGATAGAACAAACCCACTTTAGTATTCAGACCATAGAACGTCACCTGTAGACCACAGCCATGTTTCAGGGCCAATTCAGTTTTTTTTTCATGATTGGCATATATTACTACTTTGACTATGGCCTTCTTTGTGACAACAGCTCCTTTGTGCACATTATTTTGAAGTCCATACAACAATCATGTTTCATATCAATCTTACACCTGCAGTGTTCTGTGTTCAGGACTCATAAGAATAGGAGCAAAAAAGAACAGAACATAGTACAACACGGTGCAAATTAAAGTGATATTTGTCTCCATGTCACAGTCCTGTGAAGTCTCTCTAATATATATTTTACGTGGCACAAGCCTGCTTTAAAGCCTTGCAGAAGTACAAAGCAAAAGTTCTCACACAACATGCTGTCACTATGACAACCAGGCAGAATCATTTAGCTTGATCTCTTGCCATTCCACACAGCACAGAAATCCAATAACATTTGAGTATTATGCAACCAGGCCGACGATTCAGGCTCAACTGCAAAAGATATTAAATGATTTCAGAAAATAAGGCAATTTGTAGGTCCATACGGGGATTTATGGTGACTTCTATGGTGGTTCTTATTGTGAACAGTAACCATGTGCTTGAGAGGGTATGATGGAAATGGATGGTTTTAGCCGTGAAGAGTAACACACATGCAAGAAATACAGGCAAAATCCCTAAAACATTATTCTCACGTCTTGAGTCAAGTCCCAAGTAAAGCTATGTAAATCCAAGTCAAGGTCAATACAAGACAGGTCGAGTCAAGTCCGAAATCATAGGCTTGAAATTTTCAAGTCTTTGCAAGCCATAAGCACTGTTGAGTGTCTCCCAAATAAAATCTATTACATTTGACAAATATAGTGAATGCATGTTGAATTGCTTTACATTTAAAATGAAATATGACCTGTTTGACAAGACATAGTCACAGAATAAGGGAGACATAGCATTCTTGATGTAGTCAGTGCACAGAAATGTAATCCACACACTCGTTGTTTGTTCTTAAACCTGACTAGGCGTTAATAGATGCAATTCCATGAGGCAGATACAAAGGGAAAATATGTTGTCTTGCTGGAAATGACATAATAACGATCACGGAAGTGGAACACTTTGAATGGGGACACGCTTTACTCAACACATTCACTGAAAATTAAGCATTTTATAGTCCCCAGAAAAAAAGTCTGAGTCAATTCCCAAGTCTTTGTTGTCAAAGTCCAAGTCGGGTTGCAGGTCTCTGATGACATTGTCAAAATTGTTACTCAAGTCAGACTTGAGTCCAAGTTGAGTTACATCTCTGGGGCGTATGATGATTTATTAATTTAAAAGGTTTTTTTTACTTCCACCAAGTGCAAGCATCGGTTATGTTTTTGGTTTGTTCGTATCTGTTTGTGTTTTGTTCAAAATAAATAGAAAAATTTGGAATGGATTTGGATGAAACTTTCAGCAATTGTCGGAAATTGAATATGGAAGAACTGATTACATTTTGGGGGTGATCCAGATCACATCTGTATCCCGGAATTATTTTTTTAACATTGGGAGATAGGACCATTTTGGGCATTTGTGCCTACAAAAAATGGTCCCACAGGACAAATCAGTTTTGACAAAATATGAAAGACTGATCCAAAAAATGTGGGAATATTATTTTGTTGTGACAACAAACTAGAACTCAGACTGAATAAACAGCTCCTCTGCTGGTGGAAACCCAGTAGTGCACTACATTTTGCTTCGGGTGCTTCAACATTCATCCATTACACACAATACAAACTTCTTAATTGTCAATTAATTGATAAGTTGATTATGCCCATCCCTAGTGCAGATACTATGGCATCAACAGGATAGTCCATGCCAAAAATCCACTACAGGTCTACACTTTCTATATGTTTTTAGAGACATTTTTTTTGTTTCTTTCTGCGTTTTCCTGATTACAGAGCCGCCATTCTTTAATTTCTTTCCTATTCTAATGATAGCTCCAACTCATATATATTCTACTTGCTGTATGCTAGTAAAATGCCACATTCCAATTCGTGCAAAAACACATTAAAATGTTACTGTATTTCTATTAGTTTTTGAAAAAGAGTCAGGTAAAAATGATCGGTATCGGCGATTATGTGCCTGTATTTACATGTTATCGGATCGATCACAAAATGTGCAGTATCGTCCACCTCTACACTCTTATATCAATGCGTGATTGAAGGGAAACTTCTTTTGGAAAGAGTGCCGGGACTACTTTCCAGCCAACTCCGGAAAGAAACACTTTTTTGCGATACGTTTATCGTTCAAGCGATGTATTATTTATCAGAATGTTGGGTTCTGTACTATCAAATCACTTGAATGGGCGCGTTAAAGCGTTTAAATCCAACATTTCTTTACTACGCCGCGGAAGGATCTAATTCTCTCCAGCGACGGTCGACACATCCGCCCAGTTTTCCGATGCCCCCCCCCCTCCTCTTCTCTCCCCTCCCCTTGTTGAAAATGGAGTTCGATTAAAGCAGATGTCCGCTAACTTCAGAGTTACAAAAACGGACTGCTTTTTAAATATTTCAAACATCGTCGGTCAACATTTGTGGATTAAAAACAAACGTGGCTTCGCCCCCCCTCCCTTCCTCCCTCCATTCTTCCCTTCCTCCATTTTTCCTATCGCGGACATTACTCGGACACGTTGGCGGAGCGAGGCTGTTTTTTTCTCTCTTTTAACAACAAGGACGCTTTTTCAAGTGTTGTCCCGGCGGCGGACATCAACTTGGCGAATGGATGCTCGACAGCCCGACGCTAATAAGCTGGCAAACATTACAGGCTTTAACATTTTCTGTGTTTTCTGAGGATATAACACGTCTTTTTCACCCGCATCAACCGCCTCGGGGGCTGTGGTTGTTAAAGAAGATGGCTAATTTTGTGTCGGATTTGACTTCCAGGGAGGAGAAATTGTCATTCCTCTTAGCGATCGGCGGCTAAGGCTAGCAACACTTTTTTTTAACGTCCTCGTATTGTCTCTTTTTAAACCTCGCACCCTACCACATATGATACCAAACTAAACTAAACAAGGCTTGTTTGTACATGTGAAGGAAAATGGTGAATTTTGTGCTATTTTGCAATGCGCCGTCGATGCTATTGCTAGGACTCGGATCTCCGTGAGGAAGAAAATGAGTGAAGATTCAACAAATCCAAACAACGAGTGAGTATTAATCACCCCGAAAACTCATCATATTTGACGTCAGCATGCAGAAAATCATACCTTTGTGACCCCGCGATGCTTGCAATTTGCTGCGATGTTTGGTAAAAAAAATCCCACTATTAACATGTGTGTATTTGTCAATTGAGACTCAGTATTAGAACACCAGGTCCGTTTCTAACTCATTTTTGTAGCATATGTGTGCAATAACAACGTACAGTCCACCCTTACTACGTGTATTCGACAATATCGGTAACATGGCGATATTAGCATGCGTGCATATTTCAGGATAATATGGATATGCTGACATGTTGTCGCATTGTTATGGTTAAAAACGCCACAAAGAGGTGCGTTTTTCGTTAATGAAAAGCCTCTTGAAGGCGGAAGATGCCATTTTTTTTCCTCAATCGCCCTCATTTACATATCACAATCTCCATTCATAAAAAAGACGCTCCCATGCAACAAAAGCATCCATTAAACGCATCCGAGCGTGTCAGAAATGTGTTTAATGACAAACATTGTCCGTAGGTGGTTTTTAAAACAAATATTTTCGGTGAAAATGGGTGGCGGGTATTGTTTTACACCGCTGATCCCTTGTGTGCGCTTGTTGACAGTCAGTGAGAAATATCTGCTTCGGGAGGTGCTGCTGGTCACATGATCCCTTCCATTCATAAAGTACCTGGCAGGCCCATTCACACAGCACTGTACACTGTTTCGCATTGCAGCCACGGTCACACAATGATCACATTTCCTTTTCCTCTGCATTTCTTGAACACTTAAAACTGCCTGTTCGTGGAATGGGTGTTTTTTATTCATTTACGCCACTGTGTCTTTGATAATGTGTTTGTCACAGAGGAAGTCATGTGCTCCCCTCCCTCTTTTTTGCCATTTACACTGTCATGCTTTCTTATTGTGTGAAACACACCATGACGCTAAATTTGGTGCCTTGCAGGGGGTCGGCGTATTTAATTTGCTATTGTCTTTATAATAAACAGAACATACCTGGGTTTGTGTGCATCTCCATAAAACCACAGCTGGACTTGCCACCTAACGGCAGATTCGTGCTTGTGTTGATTCCACAAAATTCTGACATAGTGTGCACCTCCAAAACATTGTAACCTCACGATGATTGGTCGGGGTATTTGTAATTAATGTTGGCTGATATGGACCTTAGCATGTATCACTATATTTTTGGGATGTATCACAATATGATGATATCATTAAATTCAGCTGACTCTTATATAAAAAGCTACAAACCTTAACCCACATAATCAAATACACTAGTCTCAAATTGTAAAGCTGATTCATTGGTAACAAACTGTGCAATACAGCAATTGAATTTAGTGTCTACCAAACTCGATCAGTGCAAAGTATTCAGAATTCATGTTTACAGTTTAATAGCAGTAATACAGGTAAATATTGTCCTTTTTGACTGAGAATAAATGCGTCTTTGGGTAAATAATACGACACTGCATCAGTCATGTTGTCGTTTACCTCTCTTGTCGTACGGAAGGCTATGAGCAAAAGTGTTTTGTATTTTTGACTGGGTAAGTGTAGACATGCTGTGGATGGCAGACTCTTCGTACTCAACTCTGTTTGCTCTTGAGATGGTAGGATAAATTTGTCGCCTTTTCCCACCTTTTCCTCACCGTTGCTTTGCTAATTGTGCATATTATGGTCTCTTGCTCCACTTGTGCTCTATGGTAACCAAATCACTTCCATATTACAGCGGTACCTCCCTGTTTCTTCGTCTGTACACTTCTCCTGCCTTCAGTCATGCTAATTTCCTCTCTTTTCTTGTCTCTGCTATTGACCAGGTAGAGGTAGACGTGAGGCGCCAATGCATCAATAAAGTGTGCCACGGTTGCAGGAAAAACACCTAATCAACTCTGCTCTGTTCTGTTTAAAATGATCATTCATAACGGAAAGAAAAGAAAGTGGAACTGCCTCGCATCTTCTTTGTAAAGAAATACAGCACAGCACAGTATTTGGTTCATGGTATCGCCAAGGAGAAGCCAGAGCTTGAAAACATGTTTCTGTTGTTAAAATCTCCTGTTTGGGAGTACTTCACCTTCCTGGCGAAATAGGAAAACGACAGACTAGTGGGTACGAAGAAAACAGTGTGCCGGGATTGTTCAGTCGAGAATAGGAACAGAGGTACAAGATGGAACAATTAATGCTGCACTTCGGCCAAGCAGGACGCCCCTTTAAAAAAACAGTGGTCATGACTTCTTTTCATTAATTCACTTTCTATGCTTCTTGTCCTCATTGGAGGTGTTGGGGTATGTTGGAGCCTATCCCAGCTAACATTGGGGTAGCTGGGAGGACGCTGGGTACACCTTGGAGTGGTTGCCAGCACATACAACCATTCACACGCACATTCATGGGCAATTTAGTGTCCCCGGATAACATATTTTTGGAATGTGGGAGGAAGCTGGAGCACTCGGAGAAAACCCATGGACTGGGAGAACATGTAAACCCCACATAATTATGCCAGGGCATGGCATAATTGCATGTCATATAAGGACTGTAATGTGATCGCTCCTCACAAGTTCTTGATGATGACTGGCTCATTTCATAACAAATAAATAGGAACCCTCAAAATAATCTAACCCGCGAGTACATTTATGGGTGCAATAGGCTTGTGTCCTTTTAATTAGTGTGATCGCTCCCCTTGCAAGTACCTTCAAGCACATCTTCCAAAATAGAAACACACAGAATAAAAATAAGTCAGGGAAATTGCTGTAATACAGTATAGAAATGAAGGCCCAGGCGTGAATGCTTATCAGCGTACAAACGCATAAACAAGGGGTCGTCTTATATTCAGGATCTTGCAGTGTATACACGCAAACAAGCCTCTGCCGTGCAGATGCTGTTACTTTTTCAGTCTTCTGACTTGCCAAAATTTGCATAAGAGCTGGTGAATGTATTTGTTGTTGCGGATTGAGATTTGTTTTAACAAGCTGTGCATTATTATTGCCATTGGTTGCTCTCCATCACATTTCATTTGTTGTTGTTTATCAACACGTGGTGTCGTCAAGATCAGCATACCTGTATTTTTTTTTGTTTTGAATCCAGTGTTTTCCATCCACAAGGCCCCACATTGGGAAATATAGCTACATGATGTGCTGCCGGGTTTGTTCCTCTCTGCATGGTGGCGGCAGCTAAGATGGCGAAGCGATCCAAACATTGTTGCTAGGATTCCACCACCTGTCTTGCTTGCTTTGCTGTATGATTCATAGAAACGCAGAGGGAGCTGAATACTGAGGTTTGCTGCAACCATATCCACTCCTTTTGTTGTGTTTGGATTTTTTTTAATAAGATTTTGTTACATAAGCCTTGATTTAATTTTTGTTTGTCCACATAAATGGGATATAAGATTGATCCTTGTTTTTTCTGTTATCATAGGAGTTAATGTATAAGTTAATATGAGTACCTTTTTAATCACTCTTTGTCAATCAGAAAAAAAAGTCGGAATATAACAAGAATAATGTCATCATATGTGGAAAATGTCATTTTAGTTAGCTGCATAAGGTTGATTCATTAGTTTTAAAAGGGTGTAATGTTATAGAAAACAATGAAGTTATGTTTTTTGAAAATTAATGAAATTAATATTACGAGAATAAAGCGCAGAAGCACATTGACATGTTACTAGCATTATTTTCATTATCTCTGTATGTGGCCATAGCTTGTGCTTGCCACATGGTCTCGGTCACGTGGTTGAAACCCAGCAATAGGAGTCAATGTTAATAAATACTTAATTTTTGTCGTTGGAGCATAGAAAAACTGTTTGAAATAAAACTTTATAAATTGTTTTTTTAAACATTATTAGTGTCCTGTAAACATGAAATAACAGGCCTTTAGATATCTTTACATTCCTATTCTTCATTGGTTACATCACATTGTGCAACTCTTATGCTGCAGGAAGCCAAAACTTACCTCTTCCACACATAATGAGAGTTTAACCTTATTTTCCACTCGATCATGCCATGGCTGGATTCATGCTGTGTTAAGGTAATGTCTCATCAATGTTTTACATCCTTACTGTAGTCTTCGTGACTAGAATACTACATATCATTTGTAAACAGTGACCCTTTATGAAATAATTTCTGAAAAAACTTGATGTAGCGAGGGAGCTATAATATAACCATGATATTGCGAGAGATGACTATACATGCATAATTTTAAAGCATCACCCTCTGGGGTAACTAGTAGTTGCTTATTCTTCAACAAAAACTCTGCTGCTGTATTTTTGTTTGCTTTTGCAAAATGAAATAGGGTAATCGTGAATTTTATGAATGTGCATGCAACCTCGCTGATGTTTTATAGTAGTAGTTCTGCTGAGCATTATTAATGATGTGTCATACTCCACATGTATAGACTATTTTACTGCACATTTGACCAAAATGACACCAATAAAGTACAGTTTTCTTCAGAATTACAAAGAGTTAGACATGTGTTGTCCAAGGTAATTAGAAATCAAGCTGGTGGATTGCTGTCATCCGTGGCTTATAAAGTGTTCCTCATTGTTTACATGAGTGAGGGTCATTTGGCCACTCAGTGAAACAATCATGTATACAAGGGTACGGCCCTGCATTGTTTGAAGACTCCTGCTGTGCCTCACCATTGTCTGCTGCCGGTCAGGTGATTCCCCAGCGTTCTCTCAACTGTGTCCTTTTCCTATCTGCGTGATTGATTTGACAGCTCAGCGTTTTTTATCTACCATGTGGGTGTTGTGATCTTATCACCTGAGGGCTGTTTTGCACTCCCATTCCTGTGGCACAGCTTTCTCAAACGCATTCCTCCTAAACAGCCCTCATCAGGTCATGAAATGACAAAGGGAAGGCAGCTACTTCAGCTGTTAGGGTCTCGTGCTTTATGGCAGGGGTAATTGCTGATATCCCGTGGCACTTATGTTAAGCTAAATAATTTCCTGGACTATTTTATAGATAGTATTTCTGGGACGATTGGCTGGATGTGACCTTGAGCACGTACCTTTAGTGGCTAATCTATGCTAGACACGTCTTCCCTTTTCACAAAGTCTGCTGAGTTAAACACATGCTTGGTTTTGCTTCTGCAACTTTTAGGGAAGTGCTGCTTGTGACTACAGTGGTTTACAGAAACAAATGACACGTTATTTGTTAATGTGTACACCAGCGCAGTGGAATTATTCAGAGTAGATTGTCATGTGTATCAGGCCTGAACTGGGTGTCCATTCAGCAGTTTGAACTTCTGTTCTTGGTCTGTTACACTTCAATCCATTACTAGAATCTGGGTAATCGGGAACAAACAAGGCAATTACTTTGTGGTCATGACAATTTCTTTGGCTGTTCTAGCAAAAGGCTCCGGTCAGATGATGAAGATTAGCCATATTTATTTATAATGATTGGTAAAATATGTCAATGAGTTGGTAACAAATGTGACCTACTTTTCTATGAGCTGCTTTTGTATCTTCCTTCATTGTGAACTTCCTTTTCAAGAACACAAGATGCCGTTTATGGTCCCTGAATTGCTTTGAGTTTCGAAAAAGTGGTTAGTAGAGATGTGCGATACCACTGATTTCTTTTCCGATTAAAATGATTAAACAGGCTGGTGCTGGCAATACCGATCTCTACTAATACCGATCTACTAATACTTGGTGCAAATATACCGAACGTGTCGGGTAAATTTTAAAAAAGTAGTGCATTTCAAATCATAGCATACTGTATAGAATTAATTTTATAACCCAAAGTAATGTATTCATTTATTTTCAACAACGGAATATCAATTAGATCAGGTGTCAATAATTTAGTTGCTTTCCACTATTACCTCAAATGACTCAAGTTTTATAGTACCGATATTTTGATTTGAGAATCGATTTTTAGAGCCAGAAGATCCGCTATCCAATGGATTTATATTTTCATATTGATCCACACATAACTGGTTAGCTACATGCTGTGGAGCTGCCCTTACAGAGGCTGCTGATCGAATAATATAACTGGTATGGTAGGTAATGTTTGAATGACATCTAATTTTGTTTTTTTATAGTGCTAATCAGTGGCATTGGTAAAAGTTGCGATTGTGGGGTAAATTCAATTATTTTTAATAGCTGGATTACATGTTAGTGACATCTAAATTACTCCGTATGGACATTCCTGTGTCATGTGACTAAAAGCATTATTGAATATATTGCTCACATTCATTCTATGCAATCTACCGACCTGTTATTGTTGTATACTTGTATACTGCCAGTTGTATATTGCCAGCTCCTCCTGGCTTCGTCTTTGCTTCTGAATTGAATGTCGTTAGCGGCAGCGCCATGACACTCTATGAACTGGAACATGGTTGTAGTAGTCGTACTATGCCAGCAGTACTGGCGTAATTCAGTCGGTGCCTATAAAAGTACCGGTACCCGTCCCTAGTTGCAAACTTGATTAACAAGCAGTAAAACACAACATGCACGGTGTAAACGCAGTCATACAGCCTGAGACGCACATAGACAGCCGCACTAGCATGCTCTGTTAAACGGTGACAGCAAAGAGAAGAGTTTTTCTTCCAGCTTAGCCAGTGTTTCAAGTGGCCGCTTCGGCATGTTTAGATTGAAGGGGGAAGGTTAGTCATTGTGACGATACACTGCCACGATTGAGTAGTCCTCTGGGGAAATAGTTCCTCAACTTTACTGAACAGCATTTGTTGTCAGTTTTTGTCGTTTAACAGTGGATTCCGTTTTTATTGGCCAATTCCACCCTAAACATAGAGCCTTAAAGGAACTGCAAAGTCTCTCCCCCAATAAGACGATTTGTTGTCGGCCTGTCAAACTTTGGATCTCCATTTGGTGAAATTCCTTGGTTCAAATGTTTTGTCGAGCATATTGAACTGGATTGGTGTAAGTAAGTGAGTTTTTGGTAAGCTCTGTGTGAAACCTGCTAAATTACCCCATTCTCACAATGAATGTTTTGCAGCTCCGGTCTTGATCCAGTCCGGCTTGCCGCAAGTGCCACTCACACTGACTCTGGTAGACTCCGGCTGCGGAAACCCACAGCTTTACCAGTGCTCTGGTGTCTGGGAAAAAAAAAGACAGACTCCAAAGTGATTCTTTCCGTTACGCAGTACGGCCGCAACAGAGACGCACTGGATTCAGTGTGAGAGGCTAGGGTTAAGGCCTTCTTCACTCCTGGAAACTTAAGTTGGAGCGCAGACATTCCAGTCTTCCATTTTGTTCATCTTTCAAAATAATTTGTCCCATTGAAAATACTGGGGGAAAGGAGAATTGTATCCATTGTCTAATTGCCACCATCATAAAATCTTTTACTGTGAGGCTAGCTCAGGGGTGGGCAAACTTTTTGACTCGCGGGCCGCATTGATTTAACAAAATTGACGGGGGCGGGGCATACTATACATTTTACACATAACAGTCCACCTGGAATTATGATCATGATCCCAGGTTGCATATTATTAATAATAATAATACACTTTACTTGTATAGCACTTTTCAAAATACTCAAAGACGCTTTACAGAAAAATGGACTTGAATAAAAGCAAGTAAACAGAGTAAAAGATACATTAAAATACAACATTCATTCGTTTATACGCAGTTAAAACATGGGTAAAAGCGGGGCACAGCAGTCAAGTATAAAAGTTCATTCATTCATTTTCTACCGCTTTTCCTCACGAGGGTCGCGGGGGGTACTGGAGCCTATCCCGGCTGTCTTCGGGCGAGAGGCAGGGTACACCCTGGACTGGTCGCCAGCCAATCACAGGGCACATATGGACAAACAACCATTCACACTCACATTCATACCTATGGACAATTTGGAGTCTCCAATTAACCTAGCATGTTTTTTGGAATGTGGGAGGAAACCGGAGTACCCATAGAAAACCCACGCATGCACGGGGAGAACATGCAAACTCCACACAGAGATGGCCGAGGGTGGAATTGAACCCTGGTCTCCTAGCTGTGAGGTCTGCGCGCTAACCACACGACCCTGTGTCGCCAGTATAAAAAGTTAGACATTAAAAACAGATTTAAAGAGGTGGGTTTTTAGTTGTTTTTTGAAACTGGGAAGGTCAGGGTAAACACGCAGTGAATGGGGCAAAGAGTTCCAGTAGGGTGGGGGCAGCAATGGAGAAGGCCCTGTCACCCCATTAAGTTTAAATGAAATACTTTGGAAAGAACGGGCAGGCCGTATTCTAACACTTGGCGGGCCGGATGTGGCCCCCGGGCCGTAGTTTGCCCACCCCTGGGCTAGCTTGTTCGTATTGTTCCGGATTGATGTCCATCCAAAGATGGTATGTGAGGGAAGACCTTACACTGCACAATGTTTAATTCTAAGCAAGCAAGCATAGCAGATCACAGCAATTAAATTTCAGTAGCCACAGACATCAGATAAACTACCTGATTATTATTTGACATCATGCATGCGTTTTTTCAGGTTTCCAAAGATGCAGAATGATTAGGGAGAGAGTTTTATAAAGTGACTTGGCAGACACAATATTTATGAACCAGCGTCTCCTTGTTCTAGAGGCTGTCCTCTTGATTGTTTGGGTGATTAATGGCGACGGTCCTCTGAGTAACCAGACGGCTTAGACTGCCTGTGACGGAGACAAGACGACCGAGGGAACAGACATTGTCCCACTCCCATGCTTTACAAATGTGCCTGGATTTTTGCCTGCATGTAAAGGCTGAGCCACTTCCTCTTACACATTTCATTTCCTTTTTGAGTTTTAAGTTTTAATTTCAAGAGCTCTCTTTGAGCGGTTTAAATGTCAGTACCCAACCAAGTTCAGGGCAAATTTCAGATTTTGGGGTAGTCAACGAAGCACAGCAGAGCTAGATGTTTTCTCCTGCGATGGCTGTGATGTCCACAGACATTATCGCGGGTCTTGTGAGAGAATAACTTTATCTTAATCGTGATTATTGTTTGGAATTGTGTGGCATGTGGGACCGTGAAGGCTGTGCCTTGTTGCGAGATCTTGGCTGCAGCTGGCCCGAGACTGTTCTTTCCGACGAGGCCGCAGACATAAAAGAGCACAGATGTAAATCATAAACCTTGTGTCTTTGATGGCGTTCCCAAAGCCTTTGGGAACAGGAAGTGGGTTTTTGTGCATGCCACAAATGTATTTCACTGGTGTGTGTGTTTTTCTGTGCGATGGGCATTCATAATAACCTGTTAAATTTTATTTAGTAAATCAATAAATTAGTCATTTCCTTCTCAAATTATATATTGGAAGTTTATACATGTTTATACATGCATATGTTTTAGCTATGACCAAACTCGAGTTATAATAAATATGACTTACTGTCTTCACAGAAGTAATGTACAATTTGGACAAAGCATGGTAGAGTATTAAGTCACTGCCACTATCATGGAATCGTGTTTAGACATTATGTTAACAAGACATGACATAAACGGTGTTAATACCATACTTTCAAGCCAAATGCTGCTTGTAAAGGTGTTCCTTTACAGAACCCGTCCATCTGTCTCTTGTTCTCTGCAGTTGATCATTGTTGACCTTCCTCTTTTGGTAAAGAAAGTGTATAGTATCACTTGAATACTATGAACATCCAGCAGCAACACAACTTTTTGGCATGACTGCTATTTCAAAATATACTGAACCAAGTCAACAATCTACCTCGAGAAGCATTTGCTTACTCTTAGCTGATAGGTGTGATCCCAATGGCATCACTTCCAGAAATGAGGCTGAACTGCGAGAGCTATAAACTACAAATGTAATTTTTGGGAATTTACCTTTTGCTTTCAAAAATCAAACAATGTTGAAGATAATTACAAACAATATATAACATATTTGGTCAAAGTTGCTGAACTTGTCAGTGACCCTTTAAGAACCAAAAAATTATCACTTTCACATGGAATAGGAGGAGAAAATTTTTCATTCTATCATGTAAGACAGACTATGACTGACCTCATGCAGTGTTAAGGTAATGTAATATCTCATCAATGTTTTGTGTTATTACTGCTGCCTAGTGACCAGAATACTACATATAGTATCCATAGTCTACATGAAACAGCAAACAAAAACAATGATACAGTGAGGGAGCAGTAATGAAACAGTAATATTTGGATAGACAACTATATCCCTTTAACATAGCAATGCTATTGCAACATCAAGCGTTTATAGCATTGCTTGTCCGCCCTTTTTTTGGAATACACTCGAACTGGACTAGTACTGTTGGAACATAATCTAGTGGGGTGTACAATTCTATCCTTAAATGTTGTAAGAGAGGCTAGTTTCTGACCTCTGCAATACTAATGATATTTTTGCTACAAACCATAGTATAAGCTGCTATAGTAGTTGGGTTGTGTCTGATATGGCTTGTAGGTCGATGCCTGGTCCCTCCAGCTTTGTCCTTCCAATGTCAATAGTTAAAAGTACCTATCATAATTTCCGGTTTATAAGCCGCTGCTTTTTTCTCATGCTTTGAATTTGAACCCTTTTACAATGATGTGCCTAATTTATGGCTTAAAAATACATTTTCCGTGATGCTTAGAGCGTTAGGGACGTGGACTAGTGAAGTGGAAGCTAATATCACTTTTGCATGTCTGACGTATCTCAAGTATAACAGTACCTTACCTTCGGTTTAGACTACGTGAACCACCAACTCTGCACTATTACCAATGGGTTTCGAAAGGCTGGACTAAATGAAGACGACAGCTCAAGTTAAATAGCTATTGGCCTAATGAAAACGAAGAATGAAAACGAAAGCGAGACAAAGGAATTATGATTCTTGTCAAGACGACTTCAGTGGTTTTAGTTCCCAGGAGGAGGAGGAGGAGGACGGCGATGAATGACTTTTTTTGGTAGGGTACTATTTAACTAGTTATTTTACACTCACTGTTCATCTAGGCATGTTACAACACACTGTTTGGCATAAAGTGTTTATTTTGTCAAAAGTTGAAAAAATACTTTGGGTGTAGCATCTTTTTGTTTACTAAATATCCAGTGTTACATCGTGGACAACTGCGGTTTATGGACAAGTGTGGACTATATATGTACATAATTACAAATCTTTTTGAAATTTACTGGTTGTGCTTTTATTTTGGTGTGCTTCCTGAAGACCTTTTCATATCAAAGCAGGCCACAGACGCTGCATCAGCCAAAACCAATGCTTCTTCTGTTTTGGTAATGTCATTTGGAGTTGGTAATCTGATTCGTATTGACTAGCGCTGAATGGTACCTAAAAATATATTGAGGATCCAAGAATGGAATATTTGGTTGGAATTACCTCAAGGTATAGGTGTTAAAATCAGTGTTAGAATGCGATGTTGCCAAAGGGAGCGTTTATACTAGCAATTTCTCATTTGAACTCGGGCGATAGCCAAGCCAACAACAAGAGAATCAAAACTATGAATTTCTACTGTGTTTACACTTGCATGTTTGCGTTAGCGTGTGGCAATGGACACATTTGGTCTGTTGTTAGCCCTGTTTGACTCACAAATGTACACCAACCCTTCTTCCTTGCCAGCAATGAGAGAAGAGAACAATCACATGACATTTGTTGTCACGCATTTTGAATGGCCTAGATATTTTTTTTTTTAGTGTGTGGATAGAAACCAAACCTAAGGACATACCGCAAATACCAGTTATCAGTTAAATTCAGTTTTGTCTGCCTACACGCTATTATGGTCACCGCATGTGATGATTGTAAGTTAGTTTTTTGCCATATTTGTCTGTGTTTTGTCAAAAGATGTGTGTGAAATGTCGCTACATTATATACTGCAGGGTTGTTGTGTTTTCCTGAGTCAGTCAGTAGCTTAGCCAAATGTTCTTGTGAGGCAGATGACTCACCAGCAGCCTGAGGTGTTGCAAGGAGATACTGCAAAAAAATCTCTTTCACTTCTCCTTCCATAGGCTAAGTATTGGCTTTCACTGCAGCTAATAAAGCAGGCGTGTGAACGCGAGCTGTTTTTGTGGGCGTCGTCCGAATTTACGAATGGCCTTTTATTAATGTCTAACATAAAGCACCCCCAGTGCGTGTCTCTGTTCCTGGCCCTCGTGTCATAATTTGCTCTGCATTCATGTTGCGTTGTTGTCATTTCTTTAGCCGTGCCCTTCTAGTTTTCACTTATTCTGAGTGTTTGAACCATGGCTAATTGGCAAGCTGGTTTGTGGCGTTCATATGTGTTGCCACGCTGGAAACTGTGTGGCTCAGTTGGGAAATTTAGTTGGCTTTTTAAAAACATGAAACTAACCTAGCTTTTACACATTTTCACCCCCTCTGCTATTGCTAGTTGTTACTTTCCTAACAGAGGATAAGCTAAACAATCGGATTGGGGTAAGTAGCTTGTGTTTATTTTGTCAATGATATTTTAATTATTTTCTACAAGCCAAATCTGTCTAGTAGAGCTTGACAATCTTTCTCTGCTTGATACTGAGTAGAGATTTGGGGCGATGGAAAAAAAATAAGTCAAAGGGGGAGACTTTTTCTCCCCTTTTCTGATGTTAATGAGAAGAGGAATGGTTTTCCTGCTTTTAGCTTGCAGAGTGTGTCTCTTCCCTACAGCATGCTCCACTGCTTGGACATTGTGGGAGTACAAAACTCCGGGCCAGGGATCCAATAACGTGAAATTTCAGCAGAGAAGCAGCCATTGTGTAGCAAGAGGCAGGCAGAGAGGGTTTTTTTTTATTTTGGTAGAAGGAGGAGACGGAGCGCAGCAAAGGGAGGGCGACTTGGCTGGCTCCCAGGGCTCAGGCCACATCCTTTCTCTCCCCTCTCATTCGTCACTCCTCTTCCTTCTTCTTCTTCTCTTCGTGTCTTTCTTTCAGTGCCCCCCCCCCTCTTGCCATCCAAGCCTACCCCCACCGCCACCACTCCTCATCGGGGTAGGAAGCCAAAGGCTGAGACACAAGCAAAAGCATGATGGCATACTGGAGCCTAGTGAGCCATGGGCCAGAGCAGTAGACAAACGGCCACTTTGTCCACTTAGGAAATGGTTGTCCCAGGATCCCACTTCTCCACCACACACTAGAGCAACCGGCCTCAAGGCCCACGCCTGCCCGGTCTGCACGTGCTTCCCCCATCACGCCTTTTCTCCACCACAACGTCCTACTTTGTGTTCCTCCTTCCACTCCAAATCTGTTTTTTTTTTTTCAAACTCTTTCATAAGACCTGAAATAGTCAAAATATACCCTTATTGTGGCAAACGCCCTGTTTTATAGAGGCACTGAAAGCCTGCGCACATCCTTTTTTTGTGAATAGAAAAGGCCCTATTCAGATGCAGTAGGGAGCTGTTGACTGTCACCTCGGTCTCCACCCTATTCCCATCCGACTCTTCCTCCCTCCTCCTCCACAGTCCTCCATTACATTCTCACCCCTCCCTCTCTTTTTCTCTCCTGCTTTTGGTCGGAAATGAAGTCAGTCATCCAGCAGAATAACTTGGAATAATTTGGAATGGGGGACTCTTTTCTCTCTATTAACCACCTCACCCCCACCCCAACCCACCCCCTTTCACTGCAGCTCACAGGCCCAAGCCAGCTGATGTGCTTCCGCTCTTGATTGTGTGTCCAGTGGACTGTGTTCTCCCAGCAAGGGGCGTGGAGGACAGCCTTTGTCTGAAACATCCCAGGAGAAAATTCCCTGTGTGTGTGTGTGTTGCACTTAGGTGCCTTTTTAGACCACTTGCTGTTTGGACCATAAGGAAGGCTCACATGAATGAGTAGCCTCTTTGCTTTTAACATCACATAAACTGATTTTTTTTGTTTCACAGTGAGGTTTTGTTGGATGCTTACAAAATAAAACCTGAGTCCACTTCCTCTCTGGGTCCAAACCCCCTCCTCCCTGTGAGCCGTCCCAGTGCTGGCATGTGCGAGATGGTACTTCTGAAGGGTCAGGTCTTGGTCATTGTGCCCTGGTCATGGCTGAGCGACACCACCGCCTGCCTTCTGTTCACCCCAGGAACCCCTGCCTGACTGACAGCCCCTCCTGCACCCATCACCCCCACATCCTTTATTGGGGGAGTTTAACAGCCACCGTATTTCCGTCTCTTCCTGCTTGTAAATTGGTCCAAAATGTTTTGTTTTTTTTACTATGGTGAGACCAGGCGTTTGAGTGTAAAGTTGAACACAGCTTCTCTGGTGCTGTAAAAGGTGTGACCAGAAAGGGTGGTGCTGGGAGATTGTCAGCGGGGAATTTGTTCTCTTGACTACCAACATGAGCCAATGCTGTTCACATTTGGGGGAGCATGAGGCAGCAAACCCTACACATTTAAATATGAATACAGTGAGAGATGATGTTTAGAAACCATTTGTTTGCTGAATAGCATAGTTCTAAACTACTTACAAGGTAGCTTAGGCTTGTTTTTTTGTCTTGTTTACATCAGCCATCAAAGATTGTCAAGGGAACCAAATCCTTATCCATAGCAGTGGCATGCAACGATTGATTAAATGGAAAGAACACTGAATGCAAAGTTGATAAATGATGTTTTGAATCGATTCAGGAAGGAGATGACACAAAAAACGGCGGAATAAGAATAATGGGATGAAAAAACGGTGTGGAATTTAGTTTGAATGTTTTTGCATTCACACCTTCAATGTTGGTTTTTACTGAAATTGTATTCATGGACACTTCCACAGCATGTGCACATACACAAAAGCAGTCAGAGAGAAACGACAATCTGGAGTCATTGCGTGGTTACTATAGGCTATACATAGGCAGATGTTGGTAACTAAATTTAGCCACGTCAAACATAACTACCAGGTGTGTGTGTGTGTTGCGTCTTACGTACTCAAAACAGGAAGAGGCGGGATACAGTGCTATTCATACATTGGAATGTTGCTGCCCTCTAGGCAGCTGGAGGAAGAGTCCCTATAATTTATATTTTTATCATATTTTCCACAGGAGGCGAATGCTGCAAACTCCTGTTTGTATGTACCTATGTTATTGAGCTGACGATGCTACCGGCGGAGATGTGCCGAAGCAATGTCTTTGGTTTGTGTAGCTCAACTTACCTTAGTTGATATGATGTAGAGACACAGTGCCTCTGGTGGTTGCAGCCAGGTAGTTCACTCCATTTGTTAGCTTTAGTTGCTTCAAGATGGCATTATTCAACAGTTCGTTTTGTTCGATTCCAATGAGTGCTGTCCAAAAATATATGCTGGGACAGAAACTGCCAGCTGTAGCCAATCATGATCGAGAGGATAGTGGGGATTGGCTTTGTCAAGTTACGACATTCAGAAACCTTCAGCATCACAACTGTATGTAGTATATATTTTGAATTTTGACCCTGAAAATACATTCATACTTGTGCACCCACCCAAATTTAGATTTGAAATAATCATTCCACCTGGGAAAAAGAACTTCAAATAAGTCATCAAGGTCCGCAAATTAATGACAATCATGGAAGAAAAGACATCACTTGACTAAGCTTCCAAGTTTTTTTTTTAAACATTCCACACTACAAAATAAGTCATGCAAGTGTATGATTTGTGCTGATATCGGATTGATAACAGTGTTAGTGTTAATATTAAAGGCCGCGATATTGGTATCTGCTCAGAAGTGAAAAAGTTGTATCAGGACACCCCTTATGTTATTTCATTGATTAGAAAAGAAGGACTAATGAGACAGAACTGCATTGTTTGATGATTAATAGAGAACATCATATTTTCGTATAAGCCTCTGGCAGGCACATGTGTGCGGATTGTTCTTGTAGAAATGAGGCAACAAATGTCATCAGGACTTTGGTCATGTGTCAAGATGTTTTCAGAATCAAAAAACAAAAGTTTCTAATGTAATGCTCGCCGACTCTATTGATAATCGCAGAGCCAAACTTTGCCAAGGGTGTGGAAGGCAGGTGAGCAAAGGTTACCCATACTGAGATCCAGAGAGGTGAGGTAGTTTAAGAGAGACATTGGCATTTTGTGGAGGAACCATTTCTTAACCATGCAAAGTATTATTGTCAGCGGCTTTGGAAACTCAAATAACATATTAGGTTATGACCTCATTGCACGACTGTCAGAAACTCAACCATGTGTCAAAGGTGGACATCCAGATCCTCTTTAATATGTTACCAGGAGTCTGTGCAAAAAAAAAGAAAAAATGCTGCTCTCAGCACACCCTGACCTTTGTCATTTCCGGTGGCCTAATGTTGTGTTATCTAATCAGCTAAACATCTGACTCCAGGTGAAGTGGCAGGGAAGGCTACAGTGGTGGTGAGCAAGCAGAAAAAGGAAGAAGAGACGTGCAGTTAGGATTTATGATTAATGATTTTTTTACAGTCTGGTGATTACAATGGGACCGTACAAAATTCATTCATTCATTCATTCATTTTCTACCGCTTTTTCCTCACGAGGGTCGCGGGGGTGCTGGAGCCTACCCCAGCTGTCTTTGGGCGAGAGGCGGGGTACACCCTGGACTGGTCGCCTGCCAATCACAGGGCACATATAGACAAAAAACCATTCACACTCACATTCATACCTATGGACAATTTGGATTCGCCAATTAACCTAGCATGTTTTTGGAATGTGGGAGGAAACCCGAGTACCTGGAGAAAACCCACGCATGCACAGGGAGAACATGCAAACTCCACACAGAGATGGCCGAGGGTGGAATTGAACCCTAGTCTCCTAGCTATGAGGTCTGCGCGCTAACCACTAGACCGCCCCACGTACAAAATATTAAATAAATACACATTTCTTACTGACAACATTGTATGTGTCATTGATTTTTTTTTCTACAGGTATAAGGAGACGGATTGGAGCTTAAAGGGGGACCTATAATGCTCATTATCCAACTCTTTGTATTGAGTTGTGGTCTCTAGAGTAGCTACACACAATAACCTGCACAGAAAACTTTTTAGATTTAGCAGAATCTGCACCTATTCCAGCTGTATTTCCTTTGATTTGTCCTTCCTGCCAAAACGGTATTTTAATTTATTCCACCCTTATTCTGCCTCTGGCCATGCCCACTGCCCAAAGTGCTTTCCAAACTATAAACCATATAAGGAAGTCCGCCCTTCTGTGACGTCACAATTGAACGGTTTCCCCACTCCTTTTCAAACCCAGCGTTTTGAGCCATCTCAAACTTCTTTTAGAGCTCATTATCTGTAACTTTGGCATTGTTTAACATGAGAATACAACGTAACTATAACTACAATAACTACATTTATAGCTCAGAAAAGGGGGACAAGCATAATAGGTCCCCCTTTTAAACAAATGATCGCTCACCCACTACACGCAATTACAATTTAGGTAAATCAGTTTGTTATATCACTGTATCAGGAATAGTAACTATGGGCCGCACACGGGATATATATATTTGATTGTGATGTGAGTCTTTGACCTTGCTGCTTTATATTCTATTTTTAGCCTGCTCTTAAAGATGGAACATTAATTGAACAGCTTTGAGTACAAACCCCCTCAGCTGTATTTACTTACCATTTACTGGAACCAGGATGTTAATTATCATCGCCACCTTCATGACGAGAGTGAACATTGATTTCATGCATAATATTTAATGAGATATAATATTTATTCCCCCCCCCCCCAGTGACAGTTATGCGCGTGTGAGAGCAGTGGTCCTGACGCGGGATGACTCCAGCGGTGGATGGCTTCCCCTGGGCGGTGGAGGCCTTAGCTGCATTACCGTCTACAAAGTCAACCGGGCTGAGGACAGCGGCAGCACCCACAGCAGCGGCAACAACAGAGGGAGCACCGGAAACCTTAGCCCCTGTAGCTCCAGTCCGACTCCCAGCCCCAGTCCCAGCCCGAGCCCCAGTCCCACAGCGGTGGAGTTCTACATAAAGGGCGAGAGGCTCAAAGACAAACTGGTAAGGAACACTCAGTGACGCATAGACACATGTACACTAGTAGTTGATGGTTAGATTACACAAAGGGTGCTGGAAACTTTCATTACAAATATGGGTCCATATTGACAAGATGCCATCATGCAGCTGATTTTTATGCATCAGAAACGAAGGAAGGGAATGTGTATTGTTGTGCGATATTTCTGATTTCGGAATGTTTTCTGGTTTGGGTTCAAGTCTGGAGACACTCTTGGCCATTCCATCCCCTTCAGCTTCCCGTCAGCTTCCCGAGAAAGGCACTTGGCCTCTTGAAGAGGTGTGTTTGGGCTCATTATCAAAAACTGCCACGTAGCCCAGTTTCCTAATTGAGAGTGACGGTACATATCGGAATGAATGTTTTGCTCAATGAACCACAGCTCACCAGTGATGGTGGCACTCATGCAGCCCCCTGACCATGAGGCTAGCACTACCATGCTGGCTCCTCACTTGTGTTGCCTTCTATTAAGACAATATTTGTTAATCTATATTTGTACACAATTGGTACCTAGTCTCATTTGTATTTTCCCTGGAGAAGATAGACTGTAAGATAAAAGGTTGCTGTGAGGTGTGCGCTTTTGTAGCTTGCCAGTTCAAAGACGTCTTAAAAGTGGATATTACAGTTTTGTGGAACGACAACTGTTGACTCTTATTAGTTTGTTGGTACTGTGTTGATTATCTGCATCTCTATCGCTCTCAAACGCACTGGCACAGGAGGCGCTTGTTCGACTTTTCCTCCGTGGCACAGGTATCTGAAAATAGGAGCAAACTGCGTGACGGTATGATGCATGATTACATCATCAAGGAGAAGGGCAGATTACTCAGGAGCCGAGAATGATGGATGGAAGGGTGTGGGAAACAGAGTTTGGAAGGGATAGAGGCTTAAATGTATAATGAAATTCACCCTTGTGATTAGCATACATTCTTGTACATGTGTGTTTACAGTATTAACAATTTTGTAAGAATCTGCACAGACTGACAGCATATGACAGTCACTCATAAATGTGCTATGCTATGTGCTATTGTACACTTGCAGTATCCTAGCCCTGGATGTGAGACAACATTTGATGTTCCGAGGTGGAGGCGGGACATGTAAGACCGCACTATCAGAATTCAAAAGGAGCTTTTCCTGTTGTTCCAGTTACCCCTTTTTACATAGACCTTGATAGGGCGCTTATTCTATTTCCTGTTGGTTGGTCCTGTTGGTTTCAACAGTTCTTGACTCACAGTATTTTGAGTTATTTATTATGAAGTTATGAATGTTATTTTTGCCTTTAAGTCGCCTTCTCCTATACTCACTGTAAGACGTCAACCAAATGCTGTCAACTGATGCCTTGTCTCTCATTGTGCAAGATTTGGATCTGTACCAAAATGCAGTGTAGCCTCCACCCTTAACCAAATGAGTTTGTAGTGTAATATAGTCATAAATGAAAACACAAGCAATGGGTTTATACTGAGAGGAGTGCTCTGCTGTTTTTAAGAACCACCTGCCAAAAACCCAAGTCAGAGATCCTCTATATGACATGTGCTTAAGGGCCTACTGCCAAAACCGCTCGTCAAAGACCGTCCATATCAACTGCATCCCGTCATCACCCCTTAAATTGCTCATGACACCAAAACACTTGTTAATCTTGTTATTTTTGCAGTGAAAATATAATTGATTGGCATACTTCCTGTGCTAGACATGTGCTCCAATTTTGAAATATTTAAAATTTTTGAAAAATTTTTGACACATCTTCCAGGACTGGAGGAGGAGCAAGTGATGTTTTAACATTTGCACCCGGAAATTCACATTCACTCTGTTGTTATAGTCCGGTTCTGGGGGAATTTTCTTTGTTTGTTATATAAGATTTTTTTAATGTTATGCCCGCTCATTGTGTTGAAAGCCTTGTGCTGAAACACTCGAGGAGACAGAGTAAGCTGGTTGACATTTCCAAAAGACACGATTCGCCTCGTCGGATGCGCCAGAAAAATTTGTCAGACATGTTTCAATA
Source organism: Doryrhamphus excisus (assembly GCF_030265055.1). NCBI lineage: Eukaryota > Metazoa > Chordata > Actinopteri > Syngnathiformes > Syngnathidae > Doryrhamphus > Doryrhamphus excisus. Next base: position 7,714,929 of record NC_080478.1, read on the forward strand.
CTGCCCTGCAGATGGAAATAAAAAGTCAAAAACCCACAAGACGTCCATCCGTGGAAAAGCGTGCAGAGGAGGTAATATGTCAATCCACATTTCTTCTGCTATTATTGTCAGTAGGACCCAGCCGAGTGCTGGTGGCTAATGTAGTGTTGATTTGTAACTGGCTTGTTATGATGTGCTAGCTAGGTGGCTATCTTCGCAGCATCACTACGAATATTATGGGTTTTCATGGCAAGTTGCAAGCGAAACAACAATTGCTTTCTTCATCTCTGTGCAATGTGCATAGAGCTGTCAGTGGCTATCACTGTCAGTAAAACATATACCGGTACTCATCACAACACAAAATTAGTAAATGTTATTATTGTGTTGACTTGTCCCTTTGCGTACATTCATTGCTACGCTTGTTTGCACCTAGTTGCTGGTGTACCCATTCTAGACATTAATTGGTAGCAATACATGGATGCCTGTCACTCATCTTTCTTGCCTATCTTTCAGTCGATCTCTCAGTTTCAGTAAGTAAATCCAAATGTATTCTTTAAATCTTAGAATAATAGTACGGGGTTTCCTGCCAGGACTAAATAAGCAGTGATCATTGCTCACCTATATTGTATTTTGCATTGCGCATTGGGCTGTTATCAGTTATCACAACATAATATGAGTGAATGTTATTGTTGTGAATATGTCACTCTCCTGCCTTTGGTGTGAGTTCATGGCTGCATGCATTTGAATCTGGATCCCGGCACGTGGTCTCGCCATAATGTCATAGCCGAGATGGCCAACAAAAATGTTTTCTATCCTGCTCCCACCACTAACATTTGGTCCCTGCAGCCAGATAATAGCTTCTAAATAAAGACACCATTTCAGAGCCTTTATTTTGAAGCACTGTAAAACTGAACACACAGAAATAAAGCATGTAAATTATAATTACATAAGATGGAAAATAATTTATCTCAGACATTCAACATAAACTAAATGCATTTGAACAACTGTGCTAGCCTGTTGCATAATTCACGCTGAAAATCGCATACCCACCCTAGCGATTAGCATTTAAATGGCGACTTCGAACCACTGATACACATCTAAATATGAGAAATGAACAGATAACTTAAACAGCTGGTATTAAACACTTTCTCGGGCTCAAACAAGACAGACAATGAAGGTGTTGCATGAAAAAATTCCTTTCAGAATAAAATTGCAATATATATATATTTTTTGCGCAGGCAAACATCCACAAGGTGAGAATCACTGCTCTACAGGACAGGACCACATTGTGGTTTTCCAGGACCTACTGCAAAAACACTAGTTTTGAACTGAACTTGTGTGTAATTCCATTGTCGAGACCCGCAGATATCCCTGCTTTAGAGTCACACAGCCATGTTTTTTGTAACCTGCTTGCCTAACATGTTGCATTGTAGATCTAAAAGTCATCTCGTTGAGGCTGTGGGATACTGAAACGTAAATCTGGCTGTGAAAGTGCAGTGATGTCAGAACACTGTGGCAAACATCGTGACGTACAGACTCTGGTGGCCTTTTAACGCTTTGACATTGGCAACTCGAGGCTGCCTGGCGTCTAACATTGCCTTTGACTGAGCACATTTTATGTGTTTTGTGTTCAAGGCTTCAAGGCCTTACTATGCTTGTGTACATGCCTGTGTGTGTGTGTGTGGCACAGGAAAGGGTGTGACGGGAATGCTCTTGTACAGGCATGGGCATACACATGGCTCAGAGACCCCGGCGACTGTTCTGGGAAGTGGTAAAACACCCGCTTGCCGCCAGCGTCTAACCTGCTCCCCAACCCCAGTCGCCACAACAAACACTCAGCCATATGTAGGTCTGTCAAGATGCCACCCAGTGCCAGGGTGCCTGGTATGGACCGCAGCGCTCTGACGACCGTTTGAGGGCATCAGAGCGACAGAGTGATGAGTCCAAGTAAAATAACAACCGCAGACAAACCCACAGACGACTAATGTTAGTCATATGAGACACCCAAGCATAGCATTATCTGTCCTTGTTGTAAACCATCAGTGGGTTGACTACATAAGTCAATGAAATACTGTAATTACCTCTGCCAAGGAAGTTGTTTGCTTTGGTGTGGGTTTCTCTATTTGTTTATGTGCAACTTCCTGGTTACAGTCCTGAAATATCAACACTGAAGGATATATTTTTTTAAGAAAATGTTAATATCAGAGCAAATAGGAATCATCTTTATTCACAAAGCATGAGGTAATGTTTGCTGTATAAGGTGCTGTATAAAAAAGTGGTATGAAAAAGTATCTGAACCTTTTGGAATTTCTCACATTTCTGCATAAAATCACCATCAAATGTGATCTGATCTTTGTCAAAATCACACAGATGAAAAACAGTGTCTGCTTTAACTAAAACCACCCAAACATTTATATGTTTTCATAATTTAATGAGGATAGCATGCAAACAATGACATAAGGGGTGGAATAAATGCAATGGTGATTTTATGCAGATATGTGAGAAATTCCAAAAGGTTCAGATACTTTTTCATACCACTGTACATTTATGGCGGCTAAAATAACTAATATCTTCCAGGAGTACTATAATGAAGTCTTATGGAGCGATCATGTGTTGTTCTAACAACAAATCTTCAATAAGTTTGATCAAGTGTAGAAGTACTATAGCTTCTGTTTGGACTCCTTGGGCCATGGCAGATGTTGAATCTGAGCTAAAGAGTAACACCGACGATTGCAAGGTCAATAACCTATCACCAATGGGTTTGGAAAGGTTGCGTGATGAAGAGCACAGTTTAAGCTAAAGGGCTTATTTGTTTTGTGTGATTTGCTTTGCTATGTGTGATTCTCATATCAAATCAAATGTGATCCAGATTGTGCATTGGGCATCAATTCAGATTTAACTGTTAAAAACAATCCAGTAAAAATAGTTATATAAGTAAATAAGTTTGCGTTCATGTTGGCTCATACTGCATTTAGACACCTTGGATGTGGGATCTTGGATGAATTTGCTTTCATAGCTATCAAGATCCAAGTTTGTAGTGTAGACTCATTGATTTAAGCCTTGGCCGAGTGCTCATATGTTCCCTAAATATCGCTGATGTTGCCGTTTGATGCCGTTTGTTTTGTCTAATCAAAGAGAGGCTAATCTTTGGAAGGAAAGCTATCACATCTTCCCATCCATGACTGTAACCTTAAATAACTTGAGAGAACACGAGCGAGTGTTACACGGTGGTAACAGTGACATGATTGGAAACGAGATGAGGGTTTGGTTACAGCCAACATCAATGGGAGGCGAAGAGAGGTGGTGGGGATCTGACTGTAAAGCGCAGTGATGCGGCACAGAGTGTACTGGTGATGACTCAGCTGGCTCTCCATATAGCCACCAATCTCTCTCTCTCCCCTCTTCCGTCACTCCAACTTGCTTTAAAAAAAAAAAAAGCTTGACCTAATTGGTTGACAAGTTCTTACGACACTGGATCTGGAGCTGAGCCTCCCTCCCTTGCTAGTCTCAGCATCTCTTGAATTGCTCACAGCTGTGATGGAAATGAGCTTTCCTTCTGGGCAAGGACTCTTGATACATGGTTATTTTTGCTGTTACTTGGTTTGTTTGTTCAGCTTGGATGGCCAAATGTTGTTGAATATTTGTGAGACTATCAGTGTCACCCAGCTTGTAAATCAGTATCCATGAATGTCGTAAATATCACATTTATCTATGGAATCTTGTGACTCTGTAAACACAATCAGTCTTGTGCATGTTGTGTACAAATCTTGGTTCAAGAAATTCCCAGGCTTAAGTTGTGAATGATCACGCACTACATTGAAAAAGAATCCTCAAAATGACTTCCACTGATTATGTATACATATTTACACACTTACCAAATAATGTAATCAGCATTCAAAGATGCTAACAGGGTTTGTGTTCCTCACTTTCTCATCTTTATCTTCCACCATGCCTGCACTCCTGTGAAGCTCACCTCTGCTTATCTGTCCCACCCCCAACGTGGCCTGCCTCCCATCATTTCCTTCTCTCCCCCCCCCCCCCCCCCCCTCTGGCCAGCGTGGCTCCTCTTCCCTTGTCTCTCCACGTCCACCGTGGAATGTGGCGTTGAGTATCGTCCTGGCTTTACAACACGTGATACTTTCTCCTATGTCAGGTCATGGGCCTTAAACGTGCCGCTCATCTTACCTGCTCCGGCTCCGTTCAGTCTCGCCTCCACAATCAGCCCCCAAAGGCACAGACACCCCATCCTTCTGCTTTTTATCACCTGATCCTCTTCCTTTTATCACCCCGTCCTCCTCGGTGGCCAACCCTCTCTGCTCCCAGCTTAACCCTTGGCCTTCTCTTTTCTTTAGAAGGCAGAGAAAGCCATTTAGAGGTACACTTCCGCTGATGGCATAGGCCTAGCTAGAATCCCCGGCTGTGTGTTGGAGTTCCCTGTGTGAAGCTGACTTACCATATATGGACTGAAGTGTTCAATACGTCTCTTAATCACTGAAGTAACCAATAAGGGGCCAGGATAGTTCCTATGATCCAACTGAAGATTGTTATGCATGTAATAGGGCTGGGCGATACATTTTTAAAATATCAATATTTCTGTAAAGCACCATATCAAAAACAAGATGGGGTTTGCTCCAAAGGTCTCATGTTTCAAGATGACAAAGCCCAAGGGCCAGCTAGTTAAGGCATCTCTGTGCCTTCTGCTGCATTTTTAGTGTTTAATAGTGATTTATTTATTATTTGTTTTGTGCCATACTGACCCCTTAAGCAAGTGTGCCGTTATGGATGTTCATGTTACGTTTGTAGCCTGCCGCGTGCTCTATTGTTTACACTCGGAAGCAGCTGTTAACTTTGAGCACCCTTTCGCGACATGGGCGACCGTAGATCCCTATAGGAATGTGTAGGAGAGATTGCTTAGCGGGAGTGAACAGCAAAAAGACGGTATAAAGGTTTCTGTATAAAGACCGTATCAACCATGTGTACCGTCTGTCGTCATGGGGAACGTGAGATGGAAGTGCTAACAGTGCTAACCCTGCTGCAGAGAAACTACAGTGAGTGCGGCGTGATTGCACTGAAGATTGAATATTATATGAACTTTTTTCTATATTTAAAGATAATATAACACAATGGCCGCTGAAATAAAATGGGTTAAGATAGTTTACAACTCACTTTGTGGGAAAAAATCTGGCGATATGTTTCGTATATTGATAGTCAACCTAAATATATCGGGATATGAGTTTTTGTCCACATTACGGCTGGGACGACGTGTCGATGCCCTCGATGACATCGACACAAAAATAGGTAGACACAAGTACTGCATGTCGATGCGCCTTCACTCAGAATTAGTGGTCGGCAAAACCGTTCATTTCAGTGAACAGGATCATTCCGCTTCATTCAGTAAAAAGAGACGTTCATTTTGGTCAATTGGTCGAGCTCCCCCGTGCATAGACCCGGTCATTGTGTCGAGTCAGTCCGTTCACTCATGTTCACGTTCGTTCCAACTCAACAGCTCACCAAAACGGCCAGCAGACTGACTTTTATGGGTGGTTCATTCGTTTGCAAAAAAGAACTAGTTCTTTTGACCCGTTCGTTCACGAACGCCACACCACTACTCAAAATCAAAACATGGCGCCGGCCGTGGCAACAAGTTTCAGCTTGTGAGGAGAGGACGCCGTACGTTTTCAACTTTTTTTTTTATTTCCTTGTTTGCAACGATTAACCCCGTCATTCATCCAAACCACACCACGTAGCTTGTGCTCCAGCCTCGCACACACAGAGCATGTGCCCACACAAAAACACACTCCTCTCACACTTGCGTCTTGCTAACACTTTTTTTAACTTGCATAGACACATACTCCTCAAATACACGCTATAGTTAGTTTTATTTCTAATATTATCATTATCAGCAGTATTATTCATGTTATTATACTTTATTGATATGGGCAGATAATTTAGAAATATATTTTTTATTAACCTGTGCTTGGGTTTGTGGTTTATGTTTTCAGGGACTTTCAGGGATTAATCGATGCATCGAAAAACTATTTTCTAGATTAATCGATTACAGAAATAATCGTTTAACCCTAGTCCACATCGTCCAGCCCTACCGTGTAGCCTAGAACACATACCTGTAAACTTCTTAGCATGCTTTAGAAAATATCAAAGGTGCCCCTGCATCTTTTTTACCTTTTCATTTTGCAGTATGTAGCCCTTGATGGAAAAACTTTGGACACCTCTGATCGACAGAGAGATTTATGCAATTTGTAATGTCTTTTGAAATGGCTGTGTGATCATTTATATATATATTGATATATATATATGTACAGTAACGTAGTAACACAAAATTGAGTTTATGTATTTTAATCCAAATATCACCATTCCTAAACCATACTGTTGTTTTTAAGAGCTCCCATTGAATATAACATTGATTTATGAACCTGACTAGATACCCATCGGGTTGCGGATGCTTTTCATCTGTCTCTCTCACGCATGTAGCCACACCCGAAGCCCCGCACCATTCACACCCGGTTAAGCAACTTTTTTTTCCTGCACGTTCGTCCAAACCTCAAAAGGCTGTAATGGCTGTCTCTCATTTCACTTAATCTGCCCTAGAGGAAGGCCAGGAGGCAGCTCAGTAGCCCTGATTAATAATAGGATTTGGAAATACAGTCTCTCTCTTACCGCACACTTTTTGACTGTCTGCCTGTGCGTCGAAAAGCCAACTCAGAGCTCCCTCCCCTACTCCGACTGCTGCCTTCCAACTTCCAACTGTAATAAAAACCCCAGCATTTTGAATGCTTTACAAATTATCATCAAATATATTGGTTTGTGTTTTGTTTCAGAAACTTTCAGAGTATTCCTACCACACTCTTGTTCCATGGGAATGATTGAATATGGCATGTTTAAGCCACACAAAGTGACTATGTACATCTGTGTTCTCAGATGACTTGGAATTTTGAGCAGAAACGTTAGCGAACACATTTTCAAACATGCAGTTAAGTGACCAAATATTCCTAAAAGTCGCTGTTAAGTGTTTAAGACTTGCTTGAAAGATGCAACAGGATCAGTCAGGATGGTAAGCATCAATGATAGAGGAAATTCAACTAAAATTATTATTATTTTGCACACTAAGTACTAGGGTGTCACAAGATCTTGCAAGATTAAAACATTTTCAGATGAGTGGTATCTTTTAGCTTGAGTTCAATTTTACGTTTTTTTGGAGCTGATGAATTCATTTGAAAACTGTAATTAATCTGATTTAAAATTGTAATCATTTGCTTATATCTTTTTTTCTTTCTTTTTTTTAAGCATTGCCTTTAGTCTTAGACTAACTCTATGTGTTTTTTCAAAGGTGGTGCTGGAGTGTGTCCTGCAGGAAGGCCTAGTATACAACAAGGTCAACCCCATCTTCCACCACTGGAGGATCAATGACAAGAAGTTCGGGCTCACCTTCCAGAGCCCTGCCGATGCTCGGGCCTTTGATCGAGGTATACGCAGGGCCATAGAGGACATCAGCCAAGGTGGGTTCTGTTTTTTTGCATACATGACATATATACACTGGCGAATGCATGTTCCCTGTCCGCAAGTCACGTCCATCCCATTAAAGGATACAATGAGCTGCTTCGTAGATATACATCTCTCAGTATGCTAGGCATGATCTCTCATGAATGATCTTATTCGCATCAGCTGCCTATACAAACCTGCTGCTTCCTGTGCCAAAACAAGGGACAGTTTTTGTATGTTTATTGCTAAAGACTTTTTTGGGGGTGTGACTCAATGATAAATTGTTCATGTGTAACTCCTAAGTTACTCACCTTGTGGCTTGTACAGTGATGCTGCTAATTTATGGCTAAAAATGACATTTCCATTCATGCATCCAGAAAAGAGCGACAATGAAAGAGAGAGAGAGACCGACAAAGTGTGTGATGAAGGCACTATGAGGCTATTCAATTATAATGCTTGTCAAGACAACTTGAGTGGCTTTAGTTCCCAGGAGGATGAGGATGGTTGGTAGGCTACTGCTTAACTAGACCTATTACAGTCACTGTTCGGCACAAAGAAGCATTTATTTTATGAAAAGTTACATCTTTCTATGTAGTAAATATACCATATTATGACACCTGTGGCTTATCGAGAGGGGTAGCCTATATATGTCCAAATCTTTTTTTCTCTTTAAATTCAGTGAGTGCTGCTTACATAACGGTCAAGAAATTATTTTTGAATAAATTTATGGGAGCGTGTACGTAACCACTGAACTACTTGACACGGAATGCCGTAAACAGGAGCACCTGTGGGCTTTTGAACTCTTACTGATTCTGGATCAGGCTCTGGATTAAAATAGGTTCTCATAAGGGTGCTCTGTATTATTATATCATACAGTACACCTGCACGGTAAACACTCTCAGCTACAACAGGGCGAAGTTGACTTTCCCTCTCACTCTGTTGTCCTCTGTCCTGGCATCCTCTGTATTCTGCCATTGTTGTGTAATGCCTCTCCTCAGCACAGACAGACAGGTTCCTCTGTATTCCTGTTGCATCGCTGCGCTGCTGGACCGCTCTGTGATTTTGTGTGTGCGTGTGTGTGTTGGGGGCGGCGGCAAGGGATGGAGGTGGTGGGCAAGGGGGTGGGGGTTGTGTTGTGTTGGTAGGCGAGAGAAGATGTTGCGCCCTCTGTGAATGTGCACGCACATGCGTGTGTATGAGTTATGCAGTCCTCTGTTGCCATGGTAACAGCGGGCACATGGCTCAGGCAGCTTCCAGAGTCGTGCTGAAAAGTCTCCCCCCCCCCCGCCCCACAGTATTGAATACCTTCTCCATGTAATTCATACTGTGGCTAACACAAGCCACATACAAATCTTCTGTCATGTATTGCTGTGTCTTCCAGCTGAATGAAAACGGGCTTGTATTGAGATGCCCTTTGAGTTAAATTGCTGATTTGGTGCATGGACCACACTCCAACTCTCCTGGTGTGAATGAAACATGAGGCTTGGACAAAGTGGAGCTGTCTTGCTTACTCAAAAGATATTTTTTTGTTTTAGTTACATAAGGTGCATGTGCAAATTATATCAACCGCCTTCCAAGACTTGCAACATGCGGAAATGACTTTTAATATGCACGCTGTCACATTTTTTTTTTTTAATCAGGTCACATCGCCGGTTATGCGTGACACAGGCATAAGGAGATCAGACATTCAGGCTTGATGAGTAATAAGACGTGACAATGAAGGGATTGGAATGAGAAAATAGTTTGTTTTTTTGGTGCAGTAGTTGGTTAAACAAAGGAATACTGCAATTCTTGGACAAAAATGATGTATATGCCATCTTGTGTGTTGCTCTGATGAGCATTTGACTTAAGCTAGTTTGCTGTCTAAAGAAGCTTTGGGGCATCGACATGGGCTTGAAATAGGAGTTCAGACCCGTAGATCGGGGTGTCCAAAGTGCAGCCCCGAGGGGCAATAAAATAACTAACAAATTGCCCTATGGCACATTTAATTTTTACATGTATTTGAACAAAAAAAATAAAACTCCTACATGAATCACCACCTTATCCTGGTGGAGGGGTTTGAGTGTCGAGTGACCAAGGGAGCTATACTGTCTGGGGCTTTATGCCCATCGTTGGGTCTCCCAAGGCAAATAGGTCGTAGGTGACAGGCCAGACTAAGAGTGATTCAGAAGACCCTTCAGAAGACCCTTATTAAGAAAGGCAAGGGTGAAGATCGCACCACGCCCGGACGTAGGGTACCGGGGCCTCGCAGCCAACCACCTGGTCGCTGGGCCTTCACCTACGGGGTTAATCATAAGGGTCCGGTGCATTGCGTTTTGTGTGGTGGTCGAGGGCAAGTTCCTAGGCGACCTGGTCTTCGCCGGTTCTTGGGAGGAGCCCAAACTGCGAGAAATTTTGACTAGATATCGTCAGACTGACCTCCACCCACAGTTTGGGTTCTGGAACCAAACTCCTTGAGAGGGGCTATACCTTGTTCTACTCTGGCGTTTCTGCAGGGGAGAGGCGGCAAGTTGATCGACTTTGTAGTTGTATCATAATGTTCTAGTCACATGGGTGAAGAGAGGGGCTGAGCTGTCAACTGATCAAGGTGGTCAGTGCCAGTCGTGGCAGCGGGGCCTGAACACGATGGTGGACACCAGAGGCCACAGTCAGAGTCCTATCGAGCCTGGATGGCTTGTGGGACTCCTGAAGCAGCCGACAGGTACCATCAGGCCAAGCGGCACGTGGCTTCGGCGTTGGTTGAGGCAAAAACTTGGGTGTTGGAGATGTTCTTTGAGGCCACGGAGCATGACTTTTGGTCAGCCTCAGAAATGGGAAGTAGTGCCTGGTTCACGCTGTTAACAGTGGGGACAGGGGTAATCGGAGCCTGTTTCCTGTGAACATTGGCCTCCGCCAAGGCTTTTTCCAGTGAATGTTGGCCTCCGTGTGGACAGAATTTCTAGGCGCAGTCAAGGGAGTCAAGTTCGGGGGCCTTAGGATCTCGTCTCTGCTATTTGCAGACGATGTGGTCTTGATGGGCTCTTCGGGCTGTGACCTTCAGCGTTTACTGGGATGGTTTGCATCTGAGTCTGACGCTGCCTGACGGCAAGTTAGTTACGGCAGCTTTGTATCTCGGTATCGTTTCATTCTTCAGTATTTGGCCCTCGCTGGAAAAGGTTTGGACACACAAGGTTAAGTCCCGTCTGTTGAAAATATACAGTTCAACCTCTCTTTCATACGCCTCGGTTTTCAATGAAAATTATTGCCAAAAATATATAGTATGGGTTTTTGTAGGAACATCTCATCAGCACTGCACATCCTGTGCTGATGAGATGATCAAGCGAACTGTGCATTTCAGAGTGTTTGAGGAAAACCGAATTTATTGAGTAAAAATGTTAGTTTCCCCCAAAATTATGTGAAATTTTGACATAAAATAATATATGTATAATATTTCCAGTAAATACATTTCAAGAATATAGTTAATATTTGGTATGAAATATTTGCAATTGTTGCTTTTGCAGGTTTGTGCAAGCAGTTCAACTTATTTCTCCTCCCACGTTTTGTGCAATGTCCAACATAAAAAATGCAATATAGGTCACTTGCAGTGAGAAAAATAAATTGATTAGTCCAGAAAGGACATTATGGCATAAGTGAAATTGATTATTTGCAGTCTAACTGAGTGCTAAGTTCAACCCTGCAGTTGCACACACTTGCAATAGTTGTGAATATGTTAACATATTCAAGCAAAAAGAAGCTCAACGTGGACGCACAAGCATGGCCTTACATCATCATCGTAGTCAGGTTGATTCTCAGAAAGAAAAAAAATGCACAAACCGGATTACCCCGATAACCTGAAAACAGTTTGTTTTATTTTTGGGGGAGGATGTGGAAATGACGCATGGCGTGGTTTTAGCCAAGGTCAGGTTACATTAATCTAAGCATGCATATTTCATGAACTTCCGTGAGCCTCACTGACACAAAGCAGCTTTCATTTCCCCATTTAGTCGGCGGGGCGGATGGAAGCGTCTCTTGTCTCTTAATTCTGACTTGATAGACAGTTATAGATAGATACTTTATTAATTCACAGGGACCCTTTTGAGGTGACCCTATCTGTTTGCTTAAGCCAGGGGTGTCCAAAGTCGAACAGGCAGCTGTTTTGTCATTGGCCCGCGACACATTCTAAGAATAGAATTTAACAAGAAAAACAGTATAAATGGAAAAATCCTTTCACACTAACTTTACAAGTATAAAGTCAACATATTAAGAGAACAAAGTCGTAATCTTGTGTCCAACTGTGTCAGTATTTGTTTCATCTCTGGTCTGGACTGAAGAAAGTGTCTGTTGTCCTCGTCTCCTGCGTCCAAACAGGCAGGAAGAAGCTTCACTCGGTGCATTGGTTTCAGCACCTAACCAGTGATCCATTTTGTCCATCATATAGTAGTGTCAGTGGGTGTAGGCGGGGCCTATGTGTGGGAGGGTTCTCGAGGCAACGTCACTTCCTCCTCACCCCCTGGTCTCCTTCCTTCCATTAATTTATTGTTTTTTTTTTTCTTTTTTTATTCCAGGCTGCAAGCCGTTTGGTGAAGGGGATGCTCCTGAAGACGGAATACCAGTGAGTGTTTTTTTTTTCTTTCCTGATTTCACAGATGATTTGTGTCTTTGAGGGAAACCTATGTTACAGCACTGTAGGTTTTTGGTGGGGATGAGTTATCTGTATCTGTTCCCATCTAAATGATCAGTATTCGTATCGCTACTCGGAGTGGGCGGGGGATAAACCGGAAGTGGTCATGGTTTCACTGGAAATGTGTAGGGCTTACATATGCACATTATTTTAAGTCTGAAATTGACATGGATTGTTATATTTATTATTATTCCAATACGTGTACTGTGTATATGTGTAAGACCTAAGTAATTATTTTATTAATGATCTGAGTGAAGTTGGTGATTCATGCATACATGCAATGATGACAAACACGGAAATCATCTGTCATCCTTGTTCAGTTTTAGTCTGCCCCAATTCTGTGTGATTAATACACACATTATGATGGCACATTCCACTATATACGCCGTGTGATATTCTTGACATCAACACTACCTCCCAATACTTACCAGATCTGTGTACTCAACACCTGCATTCAATGCACTTGACTACTTACCCCCCCCCAAACACACTCCCCCATCCCACTAACTATCCAGAAGAGAGGTGAGGGAGGGAGCAGCGTTCCTGTTCCTGTGGCAAAGTTCCTCTTTAGAGAGGGATCAGTCTGAACACACAGGAAATCCAGTGGTCCTGCTGTTGCTAGGCAGCAGGGGGGGGGCTCCTGTGACGGGGAAAAGGGTGTCGGGGATGGAGGGGGGTGTTCACAAGGTTCAGCGCGTGAGCCACCGAGCGTGTCACCATGGTGATTTGGCATCCGAATGTTGCGGCCGGAGACCTGGGCTGCAGAGAAAGAGAAGTGAGCTAGCAAATAGCAACACAAAGCCTCGTGAAGACATTATAATACACGCGTAGCTATGTGCTCGAGGTGAAAATGGCACCAACGGGTCTTGCCTTGACACAAGGATTGTAGCATGCCGCCATGCACATGTGCTCAAGCATCCATCAGCCCTCTTCCTGTCCACAAACCGCGTTCTTCCTCTTGCCCAGACCCGCACAGCATGTACACTCGATGCACAAATGACTTGTTCCATGCGACTCAGCTGTGGGCATACTGTGCCAAGACTGTTGCTAGCACCTCTGTGAAAATACCCAGAAAACGTCTGCATGTAATTTAGAACTTTAACACAGGAAGTTATGTATTGCTTTGGTTTGTAAAGGTTTTGTTGGCATTTTGGTTTGAATGGCTGAATGTTCTTGCATGACATACTTTTCAGCAGTTTGTGAAGTTCCTAACATTTAAGGCAAATCTCTTTGCCACAGTATTGAACTTCACAGTATTGATGTCAATCTTGCCAAAGAGGTGGAGGAATATTTCTTTTAAGGGTTCTGCTAGAGCAAAGTACTTTTCTTTGTTTTGACTAGGGCTGTCAAATGATTACAAATTTTAATCAAATTAATCCGTTTCATCTCAAAAGTTAACTTGAGTTCAAAATAGCACACGTCTGACAATCTCTTTAATTGTAGCACATTTTATTTTGCCTTTTTATAAAATGTTAAAAAATGCCCAAGCTTAAGAACCCAATTGAATGTTGAACACCCCTGCTGTATCGTGACGCCATGTGACAATGGAAATGCTGAGGATGTTCCCTGATGTTCCTCTCACACTTTTCCACCATCCTCCATTCCTCTCTTCTTTCCTCACCCTCTCTGGGGTCAGATCAGCTCCAGATTGGCCCCCACGCATGCCTTTGAATGGCGGGTCGGGGGGGCTTCAAAAAGGAAGCCCAAATCTGTTTCCCATTTCGACTCCCTCTCGCTCCCCCTCTCTCTCTCGCTCTCTCTTTTTCTAGTCCCCGCCCCCTCCACCTCTCCACCCCTTTGTGCTGTCTTCCTCTCGCACACATACAGCTGTCATCTGGCTTTTTAAGTTCTCTGCTGCATTTCTCCAGCTGGAGCTAGTTTATGACATTCTCTCTGCAGACTCTTTGGCCTCTCTCTCTCTCTCTTTCTCTCACTTTCTTTCTTGTTTTATGTGCACACACACACACACACACACAACTCATTTTTTCCTGTTCTGCTCTTTCTCTCCCCTCCTTCCACTGACTTCTCCTCCTCACGTTCCCCTGCAGACACTTTGGTATGTTTAGAGGCATAGCGAGAGCAAAGTCACACCATACATGCACCGTGTGTGCAGCCCAAGGGGACGACGGAGGGAGGGTGCAAGGAGAAGGAAAGGAAAAAAAAAAAAGAAAAGGGGGGGCAGGGGGAGAAGTCAAAGGAAGCATCTCTTAGCAACCACAGGACAGTAATTACTGTTGCAGCAGCTGGGAGCAAACCAGATTTCCGCTGTGCGTTAAAGCTCACTGGCGTGGGCTACTTTACACACGGCACTGACTAACCAGAGCCAGCAGAGCCTCCCCCACATGCCACTGGGGGAGGAAGAGAGAGGAGGACTAACCCTGCCTTGATGAGGTCGGGGCAGTAGTGGTGGTTGATTGGAGAGGGTATGATTCGGATGCTCGGACTGTGGTTGATCTTTGCAGGTGCTTGTGTCTGTAGTTGCACAAAAACTTTGAACTGTCATCGTGTAAGATGTTAACAAATCTCGCGAGACCTCACTAGAAAAAAAAGTTGAAAGATTTTGTTGTGCTTTTTCTTCGTGGCGCTTTTTTTTTTTACAATGTTTATTTTAAGAGCAGTAGTCACAGAGTGCTGCAGTTAGCTGCAAGCGCTAGCTGGCCCACTATCCTAATTTATTAATTGTAATTTATTGTTTTAATCATATATGTAATGTACAGTTGTGCCTCACTACATTGCAGTTCAAATATCGTGCCCTCACTTTTTCGTGGTTTTTCACTAATTAATAAATGAGTGCCATTTTGTGGTTGAATACACCCTATTATTTGTCAAAACATATGAATATATAAGCAAATTTTTCATATTCCTGGGCAAAAATAAGCATTTTCAGTAATAACAATGGTTAAATGAGCGAAAATAGAAATATAAGACATTTCGAAGATGTTTCTTTCTGGTTTTTCCTGATTACAGAGTTGCCACAGCATATGTCGAGGAATAGCTGTGGCATTGTGCGCGCCTTTAAGAGGCGGGGCCTGTGAAGTGATGTGTGTGATGTCAACTATCTACTGTGGAAATGCTGACTGCTAGCATGGTTAGCAGTGTGGAGAGTGCCGATGACTAGTGCGAGTTGTCGCTGACAGCAGCTGCTGTGTGAATGTTCACTGTGCCATTGCAGTCGCTGTCCACTAGGTGGCAGGAACATTACATTGACACAATAGCCACCAATTATGCTGTTGTTGCTAACATGTGAGCCTATGTAATGTATTATTTATGTCTGAGGCGCCTTATTGTCCATTATTATGTCAACTGTATTCAATTGTAAAGTGTAAAAGTGACAATAGGAGTGTTATTTCATGTCTATATGGCTCTAATAATGCTAAAAACTACATTTAAAAGGTCTTAAAATAGGTTTTCTATGCTCTATATATACGAAAATATTCGCTGCTCCTCTTTTTACTTGCTAGCAATGCGTACAGGAAAGCCACATTTGTTTACAATTCCTAAAAACGCCACCATCAGGTACAAGTAGTGGGAGTTCATGATTCCCTACCAGCAAAAGAAATGCATTTTATTCTGTCAACGGCATTTCACACTTCAAGAAATAAGTTCAAGAAATAAATCCAAACAAACCTTTTAAATTCCACTGTGTTTTCTTTTAGCTGCTTTATGAATCAAACCAATGCATACTTCCATCTTTGATAGGATTTTGAATCCCTGATGTTTGGTGACATAATGTTGGCTCCTGATGTAACATACTCCCCCGCTGCTCTTTTCTCTCTCCTGCACCTCTGCATTCATGAATCACGAAATAGCCCTCATGTTAGTTACTTTCTTATGAGGGCCCGTTTTTTTTTTTATCTACCTTGCATGCGCCTGAAATGTACACTTGCCCCTACAGTGCATACGTTCCTATTTGATGCAGTCTGCGGCATTGGCCAGGTGCTATTTATAGAAACTCCAGTCTGATTGTTGTCAATGGCGAGACCTGTTTTTCTTGTGAGACGACGGCGTAAGAATGTTCTTGGAATTATTCGCTTATTTCCAGCGTCTCTTTATTTTGGGAGATTGTGCATGACATGAAAACCTTTGTGGGAATGTTTGGTTTGTTTGGAACTCTTGAGTTCTCCCACTGAAGGGCCTTTAGTCATCAGTGCAGTAGCCTAGTCAGGCATCGGTGCAGTGTGCCCCCTGGTGGTTAAGAAAGAAAGCCAGAGCAGGCATAGCCTTGATAACAGACCTGAAGCAATAATGAGAGAAGGTTTTTTTTGTTTTTCTTTATTTGTGAAACAAATAATGTATTTCTTGTCTGCAGGCCTGTGAGGAGCCTCCCTCCATCTGCACCCCGATGAAGGAGCCCTTCTCCCCACTGAACAATGTCGTCTCCACAGAGCCCTTCCGAGGCTGCTATGTACGCGCTCAGCCCTTTGATGAGTTTCCCTCCAGCAACCGCCGCTACCTGCCGCCCCAGGTAAACCACCACTATAAAGTCTGAAGGGACAAACATTTTGATCTTGTACAGTGTCTTCCAGGATTTCCCACATGCGTATGTATTGTAGCAATACCAGAGCTCGATAATAACAATCAGATGTACCGATGGCCCGGGGCAAGTTAAAAAAAAATTCGGGCATGTAAATCCAATCAGTGATATTCCCGTCGGGCAAGTGCACTTTGGCATGCCATACTGCCAAGAGTTTTTTTAAAAGCGGTTCTTGTTGGGTGTTGGTAAAACACGGACTGCGTAATTCCGGTGGTAATTTGCAAACCAATCCTTGGAAATCTTGAAATGGACCAATCAGAATCGTTTATTTAGACCGTGGTCTGTAGTCCACAGTCCGTGTTTTATCCACACCCGTTCTTGTTCGCGATCAACCAATCAGCGATCGTTTGACTAGGAAAACATCTATCATGGCGTCCCTGCAAACATGGTCTAATTCAGGGGTGCTCACACTTTTTCAGCATGCGAGCTACTTTTAAAATGACCGAGTCAAAATGATCTACCCACTACAAAAATGCAAAATGCATCTATTTATTTTCAAATGTATTGAGGATTATTTGTACGTACAATGTATGTTGATGTACCTTACATAACCAAATGAGCCAATATTGCAAAACACACATAATTAACAGTTAACATTTTTTGTAATTACCTCCACATTACTCCCCATTTCCCTTCTTTGGTACTGCGATGGTAGAATGGCATATGAGGCAAACACACTTCGAAAAAGACATTGTGAAAAAAAAGTCCACCTCCCATTCCGTATGGAAGTGATATGTTTTTGCCTTTTTACTTGGTCCAGCTCCTTTACTCATTTTAGTGACCATAAACTTTAGCGAGGGCTTAAAATCTAACGCAATTCGCCGACTAGCTTAGCACTTTGCATCGCTGTTTACGCATGAGCGGTGACCTAAAGGTCAAAATTCAGTTGTCATCTGACTGGTTGTCCTGTATGTCAATCAAGTAACGGGGATGGATGATAGGCTGACATCGTAAGTTCTGCTGCACTTAGAGACGTTGTTTGATTTGATTGGTCGCCCGAAGGGCAACATTCAGTTGTCAACTGAATGGCTGCCCTGTATATCAATCAAGTGACGGCATTGATGTGAGGACGATATTTTTTTAATGTCACGCCGCGATCGACCAGCGATCGACCAGTACCACCTCCGCGATCGACCGGTAGATCGCAATCGACTTAATGAGCACCCCTGGTCTAATTCTTCAACAACTTGTGAAGGAAAACACCAAAAAGTGATGAAGCAGTGCCTCCTAAACAAGTATTTTATTAGTGGCAGCAAATCAAATGATGGCACAGGTGAGTGAATCACATTTCTGTGACAATTTGAAGTGGTCACAATGAAACACCACCCATTAGATCCAATACCAAGTGCTGATTTTGCACAAGCTACAAAATCTAGCGCTTCCATTTCTCTGTGGATTTTTCTCACCTTTTGCTTCACAAATTATTGTTTGACCATTGAGCCTTTTTTTCTGGATTAAAAACACTTTACTTGTACACAAATGTGTCTATTCAATAATGTTTCATTGTGGTGCACAACTTATAAATATCACTGCTTACTACGACTACGATGTGTAAGGTAGTATGGCATGTCATGTTAACATACATCTCCACAATTGATAATCATTTAATCTTTATTTGAGATTCTCATGTGATGCCACAAAAATTAGATGATATCATTATGGCAGTCTTTTCATTTTATATGGGGCAAGTTGGGGCAAGTAGTTCTCACCCTAAGGATTCCCCATGGGCAAGTCATTTTTGTTTTTAATGTAGAGACCTGAATACTTTTTATTTTATTCACTTGTATTCATGTAACTGGTTTCTCCACCTAGGTGTCATTCAAGTCGACGCGCCACGTCAGCTTTCACATGGACGAAGAGGAGATCGTCCGCATCAACCCCCGCAAGGATGTGCTCATCCGCGGCTATGAGGACTACCGCCACCCAGTCATGTGGAAGCAGGAGTCGGACCGCGAGGACCTGGACTTCCCCGCCACCTTCCACAAACTGGACAGTAAGAAGTGTGAGTACCTCTTTCCTGACGGCCCCGGCGGGGACTCCCACTTGGGCCCTGGTTTGGGCATGGGCACGGGCATGGGGCTCGGCCTGGGCAAGGACACGGCCATCAAGACTCAGCCCTCGCCGCTGCTGAAATCCAAGAAGGGGCGGCGGCGGCGGGAGGATGGCGAGCGCTCGCGCTGCATCTACTGCCGAGAGATGTTCAACCACGAGGACAACTGGCGGGGACAGTGCCAAGACGCCCCCGACCCCATCAAGCAGTGCATCTACAAAGTCAGCTGCATGCTGTGTGCCGAGAGCATGCTCTACCACTGCATGTCCGACTCGGAGGGGGACTTCTCGGACCCGTGCTCGTGCGACACCTCCGACGAGCAGTTCTGCCTGCGCTGGCTCGCCCTGGTGGCGCTCTCCTTCATTGCGCCCTGCATGTGCTGCTACCTGCCACTGCGCGCCTGCCACCACTGCGGCGAGGCGTGCCGCTGCTGCGGGGGCAAGCACAAGGCAGCCGGGTGACCCCCCGTGCCTGCCCTCTGGGACACCCTCAAAGCTAGCTAACACAGGAAGCGGATCAAAGCGGATCAATTCAAAGCCGGCATCCTTTTTTCATTCCCCTCTCAGACGGGGCGATGTTGATCGCCAGCTCTGGGGGCTTTTGGTGATTTCAGTTTGCGTTTGTCGCCGACGAGCTGCAGCGGAGGACAAACTTAAGCTTTTGCGTGGGGGCGTCAAGCTAAGTCCGGGAGCTTCTTCAGAGGACGTGAAGAGACGAGGATTAACAGACTTGGAGATGTTACTAAACGCACCTGTACACGTACACACACACACCCACACACGCACACACATTGACAAACCACAGGTTTGAACTCTACTACAAGAAATGTGTAAACTTTATGAAGGAATCTTTGTCTTTTGTACAGACAAAACTACAACAAAACTATCCAGAAAAATAACTTGCTGTTTAAGTATGCTAAAAGGGATTCGTTCTTGCTTTCTTTTTGTGTGAAGTTGCAGTCGGGTAACAGTGGCCTTTCCCTTCATGTCGGTGTAATTAGTAGGCAGGACATAGGACATATGCACCCTAGACTTGGCGTTTATCCAAACCTCTTCCCTCCCAATAGGTGTCATTCTGTGTAGTGGAACCATGGCCACTTTATTCCTTCATTCCTACAAACCTCACATAGACCATTTGATTGCATTCCAAAAAAATAAAATAAAGGGACTCATTCCATTATTGGAAGGGAAAAATGGTAATTTACCATACTGACTTTCCCTCAAACGTACAAACATGTAGATTAGAAGATCAGTATACCTTTTTTTTTTTTTTTGCTCAATTTTACACTGCTGTAGTTTCATTTTCCTGCTCAAATTCAAAGTTTTGCTCATCCAGCAAGTTTTTGTTTTGGTGAGTAAAGGGTGACAGTGCTCCTATTCGGAAAACGACCAGGCACTTAAAAGTTAGTCTCTAAATGAAAGCACTACCCTCCAACGCTTCGGTTGCAGCACCCTCTCCAAAGAAAAAAAAAAAGTCCCGTGTTTGTTCCACAATCACTTCTTTTTAGTTTTTTTTTTTTTTGCATGTCTCGAGTCCACTCCTTCATGTGTCTTCGTTTAATAAGCCCTGGATGAATGAGTGCATTGTTTCAGGAATGCTGAGTATCTCGGCTATTAAATACATACAGATGGTGCGTGAGTGTGAGTGTGTGCGTGCGTGTGTGCGTAGGTCTTCACATGCACTGGTAACGTCCTGACGTTGACGACCCTTTTGACTTAGTGACTTTGACTGACCGGCGTCCATTTTTGTAAAGGAATAGTTCTTGTTCTGGTTGTTTTTGGAAGTTATATACACCAGGAAGCTAGCAAGCTATTTATGAGCACACTTTAGGAATAATCCATTAAAAAAAAGTGTGGGGGGGAGACTACTTCCTGGGACACAGTACTGTTTTGTTGAGCGCTTGAAATACCAGGTAAGTTACCAGGAGGTGTTTTTATTTTTTTTTTTTTTACAGATCAATTTCTGTGCAGATTAATCACATGTTTATTGGTCATATTCCAACGTGCTTATTCCCCCCCTCTGACATCCGCCGTATTCCAGACTTGGGAAGTTGTCATTCAGCATTTGAGCTACATTACAGTCAACATAATATATGCAATATTGTTATACTGCAGGAGTCGCCGACCTACCAGGTCGATCGCAGTTCTAAATTCCCTAATTATATGTTTCTATTTAGTGCAGACTTTGTGTTTTCTTCACTCTTGCCATTTTTGAAAATTAAATGAATGCATTCATGCTGTTTAGTGGTTGAATACAGCCTAGTATTAGTGGAAAATATGCATATTTAAGCACATTTTTTGTATTCATTCATTCATTTTTCTACCACTTATCCTCACGAGGGTCGCAGTGATGCTGGAGCCTATTCCGGCTGTCTTCGGGCGAGAGGCGGTGTACACCCTGGAATGGTCGCCAGCCAATCACAGGGCACATATAGACAAACAACCATTCACACTCACATTCACATTCATACCTATGGACAATTTGGAGTCGCCAATTAACCTAGCATGTTTTTGGAATGTGGGAGGAATCCGTAGTACCCGGAGAAAAAAATTTCTGGCCTGCGCGCTAACCACTGCGCTATGGAGTTCTATCCCAAATTAAGCATTTTCAAGCATAAAATGACCACATGAACTAAAACATAAATATAAGGCATTCAGAAGATACTGGCATGATGCAGTATGTAGTATTCTATGCTGGTGTCAGTAATGTTAGTGTACTTTAAATGCAGGTTTGAATCATCTCAACAGGAACAATAATCCTCAACCTGGGCGACGCCAAGCAGAAACTCAACTCTGAACCCCTGACATCACTTCCTGTGTGCCCCCTTTTCTCCTCTACTGCACCCTTGTGAGTGAGGCAGAGCGACACCTTAATTGGGGAGACACACAGGAAGGAAGTGACAGCAAAAAAAAAAAAGTTGATATATCAGTTACGTATTCGCCGATATTGATTAATTGGTGATATGTCATAATCAACCAGGCTCTGGTTTGGCTGCGGTAACTGAATTGTGAATTTGCTTGTTGAAACTCTACTTCAGGGGCATCCACGGCTGCTTTTTATCTCTACATTGTAAAAAATATAATTGAACAAGACAGCTAACAAACCGCCAGTAATTTTACAAGAATGTTACAATGATAAGACAAAAAACTTGTACTTTAATTAGGCATGAGGTCGAAGTATTTGTAGTAAGAAAAATTTGTTAATTTTCCTGTCAAAACGAGAAACAAAAAATTTTAATTTTTTTGAAAATTTGATTTCTATAATAAGGGAATAAAGTCAAAACATGAGAAGAAAATTTACAAGAAGAGGTAAGAGCAGAAAACAGCTGTAATTTTACAAGAATGTTACAATGATAAGACAAAAGACTTGTACTTTAATTAGGCATGTGGTCAAAGTATTTATAGTAAGAAAAATGTGTTAATTTTCTTGTCAAAACGAGAAACAAAAAAATGTAATTTTTGTGAAAATTTGGTTGGTATAATAAGGGAATAAAGTCAAAACATGAGAAGAAAATTTACAAGAAGCGATAAGAACAGAAAACAGCTGTAATTTTACAAGAAAGTCAAAATATAAAGAGAAAAAAGTTGCAATTCTATGGCAATAATCTCGTAATTTTTGCAGGAAAAATGTTTTGGCAGCATTGAAATATTACCACATTTTTGTTTTTTAAATTTGCAATATTCTGAAGAACAAACAAAACAAAGTTAGAATATTATGGAAATAAATTCAAAATATTATGGCAATAAAATCATAATATAATGAGGAAAAACATTTACCAACACCGTAGAACAATTAAAAAAAAAAAAAAGCAAACAACCACAAGATTGCGGTGCACCGAAGTTGATATTAACAGGCTTTTTCAACAAAGTTTGAGGAAAATAAATTTATTTATTTATCATATCAAAATTTGGACACCCCTGTCATATTCTCTCATTTTCCCCCCATTTTTATTATTGTTTGCCACCATTGTTAAGTAACATTGGATTTCTGCACTGGGCTACCCTCAGTTCCCAAGTGGGTCATATATTCCAGTTTCCTTGAACACACCATCATCATGTAGTCTTTAAACGGCATTGCAGACTACAGGGCCAATTGAATTTAGCCTATGCTCATTTGAGGCGTGTTAAATGGTAGTCGTGCACCCCATCCACAATTAATTATGCTACCCTTTATTTGGGACCCACTTCAAAGTTGCAGATACTTTATTTAAAAGTGACAAAAATCTGCAATAACTTCACCAAATCTGCATGTGTACCACCTGGTCGGAGCTCCCTTACTTTTGAATATTTTTTTTGTTTTGTTTTTAAATTTCTATGCAAACTTTCTGACACTTGACACAGACCTCTCTGACGGGACTTTCTGCAAGACCCCCTTAGTTAGTTCGGTAGATAATTAAGCGCCCCATCCCTTGGTACCAAACACCTGTAAATACTTAACACTGTATTTAAGTACTGATGATAATAATAATAATAATCCCAGCTTGTTGGTTCTTTTAAAGATAGAGCTGTATTTATCGTGGCTGTCAGTGTTCTATACGGTAGCTTCTATTGACAGCATTACTGTGTACATAGGTCCACCTATTTGTTTTTTTTTATTGTATTGTTTCACATTGAAAAGTAGCGGGCATTTGTAACTTGAGCATCTAATAAAGAGATTCTCACTAGTTTTGTACGGTAGAAGGAAGGAAGGAAGGAAAGAAGGATAGTGCTAACATGGTACAGTAGTGGCAGTCAACTCGCTTTGGAAAATTTTCTATATGAATATATATAAATAATATACAGGCTGCTAGATACAATCACTAATTTTATTGTGCTGACAGAGAAAATTAGCTATGAACGACTGTTAAACCCTAATCTAAAATGTGTGTGTGTGTGTGTGTGTGTGTGTGGTTGTTCGCCCATATTTTTTTTTTTGGATGGCTCCCAAGATGAATGAACCTGATTAAAACTTGCTGGCTGTCGAGCAAAATGTAGGATGTGTGGGGTTTTTATTTGTTGTTTTTTTTTTTTTTTTTAATATATCCAACAACAAAAATATAACACTTGTCATTCTGCATTAACCAGCACAGTGCAACTTCCTGTCATGTACTGTATTATATATGCAACATATGTCTGTCCGCTTTAATATATATATATATATTTTTTGACCTGCATTTTATATATATATATATATTATATATATATATATATTATATATATATATATATTATATATATAAATATAGATATATAAGACTTCAGTTTTAACCACTTCTGCTGCTAGTCTTTTATCCTCCTTTCAATCTTGGAAAAAGTTTGGGAATGCATACAAAATAAATGTACATTGTGTAGATTTACGAAGAAAAAAAAAGCTCTATAAACCCCCGGTTTGTTTTATTTTTATTTTTACTTTTACTTTTCAGTGTATTGTTTTTCAAAAGAAAAAAGTTTACTTTTTCACAGCAGTTTTTGGGTGTTTTTGTTTGGATTCCCCCCTGATGCTTTTGGTGCACTGATACTACTCTATGTATGCTTTGGACATCTTACAGCGCTTGATGTAACATTTATGTGATTAGTTCTTAAAATAGTGGAAGACATTTTTGTGTTTTTTGAAAACTTGCAGTATAAATGGTACTATTAACTATTCTGTAAACACTGCCTGGTTCTTTTTTTTTTTATTTTCTTCCTCCTTGTGTATATTTTTTTGTAATTTAAGTTCCTTCTAGTGCCATCCGCTCTCCCATCCTGACAACCTCAACAACAACAAAAAGTGCCTCATGTCCATCCTAGTTTCCATCTTACACTTTTTAACATCTCACTCCTCACTCTCTTCTGGCTCTTCTATTGTTTTGTTTTTTCCTTCTTACTTACCACACAATTTGTTAGGTGTTGTTTCTTGTGGGCAATACCGAATATATGATGTAAAATTGGAGAGTCCCAATAAATAACTCATGGCATAGTTGTATTTTCTTTATACAGATGTAGCTTGTTACTTTTCATAAAATATTATAATGTAAATATGCATACATATGTTTGTAACTGTTTTCATGTTACATCATACACTTGTAATTTGACATATCAAATAACATTATCATAATAAAATTGTGAGTTTTAATTTTTGGCTGTGCAGATTTTTTTTTTTTATTGCTGAATAAAAAGCCGTAATGATCCATAAATAAGAAATTGACACATTAGATCAGGGGTGCTCATTAAGTCGATCGCGAGCTACCGGTCGATCGCGGAGGTGGTACTGGTCGATCGCTGGTCGATCGCGGCGTGACATTAAAAAAATATCATCCCAGCATCAATGCCGTCACTTGATTGACATACAGGGCAGCCATTCAGATGACAACTGAATGTTGCCCTTCGGGCGACCAATCAAATCAAACGACGTCTCTAAGTGCAGCAGAACTTACGATGTCAGCCTATCATCCATCCCCGTTACTTGATTGACATACAGAACAACCAATCAGATGACAACTGAATTTTGACCTTTAGGTCACCGCTCATGCGTAAACAACGATGCAAAGTGCTAAGCTAGTCGGCGAATTGCGAGATTTTAAGCCCTCGCTAAAGTTTATGGTCACTAAAATGAGTGAAGGAGCTGGACCAAGTAAAAAGGCAAAAACATTTCACTTCCATACGGATATGGAATATTATACGGATATTATGATACGGATATTATCCATGACTGATAAACATTTGGAAGTGTGCTTGAGGCTGGCTATCAGCAGCTACTGTCCGGACTATGCATCCCTGGCTGGTTCAATTCAGTACAAGTCATTAAAGTAAACTCAGGTAATTACAAAAAATGTTAATAATTAATTATGTGTGTTTTGCAATATTGGCTCATTTGGTTATGTAAGGTACATCAACATACATTGTACGTACAAATAATCCTCAATACATTTGAAAATAAATAGATGTTTTGCATTTTTGTAGTGGGTAGATCATTTTGACTCGGTCATTTTAAAAGTAGCTCGCATGCTGAAAAAGTGTGAGCACCCCTGGCCTAAACCATAACACATTAAGAAAAAAACATAGTAACATGTAAATGCTTACTATTATAAGGCAATATTTTTGAACAAGAGATAATAATACACCGATACAATCTAACAATATCAACAAAATAATTGACATAAGATATTAAAATTATGTTTAAAGCGCTTTTGGAGGTTCTCTTCTTCATATGAGTGCCTCCTACAGTACACATGAGGTATTGTCCCACATAGAAAACATAAAGGCGGTAGAAGTAATTTAATTCATAAAAAAAACAATATTTGGTTGTATCGTATCAATAATTTAGAACAATATATAACGTGTGATCAATTCTATTGTGTCCCATTTGTATTTTCTTAAGCGGAAAGAATATTGTATCACACAAGTGCTTGTTTCCGATCGGTCCCGAATAGCAACCGGAACAACATGCTAACCCGACTTGCATGCGGGAATGAATGGACGTTCCTTATTTATATGTTTTCTTCGTAAAAACACTTTCATTCTTAAATGAGGTGTCAGATTATGATTAGTTTAAACTAATATTATGCGATGGAGTGTGACATTTTAGACTCTTTGGAGCAGCTCGGGTGAGTTTAACCTCTGCAAATATGCTAACATGTAGCTTTGCGTTGTAGCGCTTCAAATGTAACATCCGGTGTGCTCTTTACTAATGAGTTCTGGTCTACTCTAGCTATGACGGTCCGATAAAGGAGGAAGCGGTGCTACTCCAAGCCGCCAAAGGTGGTCTGTCCTCGGCGGAATATGTGGACTTGTGCCGGTGGTTGGTGTCCCTCTTAAAGCCGCTGTGTAACCTGGAGGAGAGCATCACTTCCGGTCCAGGTGAGTCAGAATGACGGTCAAAACGCCTTCATGACTGCCACTACAAGTCTCATTTAATGCTGTGTCTCCACCCAGAGGACATGGACAGCCTTGAGGTGGACATGAGGGGCTTGCTGAAGGAACTTTGCTGTCCATATGAAGTTTCGGCGATAGTCAGGGGGAACACGAGAGATCATCTTAAGTTTCTGTGTAAGTCATCACTCAGAAAGTGCAAACTCTGTGTTGACTTCAAGCCCACAAGTGTGC
This sequence comes from Doryrhamphus excisus, assembly GCF_030265055.1. Lineage (NCBI taxonomy): Eukaryota > Metazoa > Chordata > Actinopteri > Syngnathiformes > Syngnathidae > Doryrhamphus > Doryrhamphus excisus. Next base: position 7,741,711 of record NC_080478.1, read on the forward strand.
AAGTTCTTGGGATTTTTTGGTAATGGTTTAATTTCATTTGAACATGCATCAGATTACAATTGAGTGCATCCCATAATCAGTTCACAGTTCCACATGTCCAAAAGGAGTAGGAAGAAGCAAAGCTTATTAAATCCTACCCCTCCATCTGGTACTTTTACAATCAGTAACTGTTACATTTGTTCACTTCCTGCTTTCCATAATACAGTTTAAGTTTTTTTTTTTTTTTTTTAAATAATGTACCTCGTACCGAAGTACGAGGTGATATGAGCATCCAATGACATAATGTGTACCATAGTAAGTGTCAATATAGTGATATATATAGCACATCATGACTGGTTCAAGACTCTTCATCCTTGTATTTAGCAAACATCAACTGCTTGTATTGTTTCTTGAATTGGCTCATCGTTGTGCATTGTTTGAGGTCCTTACTCAATCCATTCCATAGTTTGATTCCACATACTGAAATGCTATGGCTAGCATAATGTAGTCCTAGCATAGAAGTGTTTCAAATGTACTTCTTCCCTGAGATCATATTTCTCCTCTCTTGTAGAGAAGTATTGGATGACATTTTTACGTAATTGGTTGTTTTTAGCCTTATGCATTATTTTAGCTGTTTGAAAAGGTACTTGTGATTTTAGAAATAAGGAGTTAGTATTTTCTCTGTAGGCGGCATTATGAATTATCCTAACTGACCTTTTTTGCAGTACATTTAGTGAGCGAAGATTGCTTTTATAGTTACTAGCCCATATTTCCACACTCTTTTTTTTTTGCCGTGAACAGTAGTCTCCAAAGTGCAGCCTGGTGAGATTGACTGATGACAAGTTTTTTTTCACCAGAGAGAAAGCGGTGTCATGTTTTATTGAAATAACGCTGACATAATGATAAAATTATGGTGCCAATGACTGATAATAACTCAGGTTTCACTTGACCGATTTACACAAACTAAGGCTGGACGATGCTATTATAGCATCATTATATATGGTGTCCACAGTTTGACCTTGGAACAGATGATTTGCATATACACTCAAAGTTTTGTCTTTTCTTGTGTAGTGTTTCTAAGCTCCGAGCTTCAGGCGGCGCAGATCGCCAGCAGCAGAGGAGGTTGCATTCCAGGACATAACGAGAGTTACACTTCCCGGGAGTTGCGGAAAATCTGCGAGACCTTAAACGTGTCGCATTCGGAGGGGCAGGATGCTGCAGACGTCCTGTCTCTTATCCAAAAGAAGGTGACGTCTTCTTTGCTGCAATGGACGGCGACCTTTAAGATGACGTATTGTGTCTTTACAGGTGGATACATTGGTCAAAAGGTGCCCCGGTGGTTTAGCGGCAAAGCCTGTATTGAAGAAATCCCTCAGCAGTGAACAGTGGGTGCGTGTTTATCATTTCTATTCCTTATATTGAGCACCGTGTGGAGACTGACAACGGTGCTTTGTAGGAGAAGCTACACAACATCAACGCAGTGCTGTCATCGGAGTACGAGTGCCGACGCAGGATGCTGATCAAGCGTCTGGACGTCACCATTCAATCTTTCGGGTGGTCCGACCGAGCCAAGGTACTTTTTATGTTGTCGTCTGTTCGCGTATTGTTAGCTTTCCGCTAACATGGAGGTGGCCGTAGGATACAGTCTACTCCAGGGGTCTCAAACTCAATTTATTTGGGGGCCACTGGAGCTAGGGTCTGGGCAAATAATAATAATAATAATAAAATGGCAAATAATAAAAACTTAAGAAACCACATATAGTTGGTGGGTAGACAAATTATTTTTTTCAGATTTAAAATGAACAAAGCATTATTAGAGCCCTGTAGACATGACAAAACACGACTATAGTCACATTTATACTCTTTTTATTTACAACATATTGCACAACTGCAGGGTCTTGAGACACATGCTAACTCGCAAACTAGAGAGCTAGCGACCTTAATGGTAGCCTTCAAGTTATTTCCTTTAAACTTAAATAGCCAAAAACGTACCACTTCCACACGGATAGGGAGGATAACTATTAACAGTTATTTAACCTTTAACATGAACATTAATCAAACGTAATAATTTTTTCTGGGTACATGATACCATACAGCATCCATATCAAACTTGCGCGGGCAGCACTAACATTAAACTTTCATATCAAGGCGGGGGCTGCAAACTTAGTGTTCTGCAGGCCACATTTGGCCTGCGGCCTGCGTGTTTGAGACCCCTGGTCTACTCTGTTTTGCTATTTCTACTAAGGCCAAGGTGGACAGCATGGCCAGGGCCTATCAGCCCAAGAGGCACACCCTGAGGGCCGAGTCCACCGTGGATGCGGCCATGCTGCTGGCAGCCAGAGAGGACATCTGCAATGTGGTCAAGACCAGCAGTGGTGCCAGCAGAGAGAAGACGGCGTGCGCGGTCAACAAGGTACACACAATGAGAACATCCTTGTCTTCCATCTTTTTACTTCTTTACTTTTTTATTTCTACATTTCCAAATGTATAAACATGAGGGCTTGTTCTGTTACTTTTATTTTCTAGTTTACTTATTTTTGTTTTTAATTATTTCTTAAATTCTTTGTTTGGAACAGGGTCCAAAGTGTGACCCACAGCTGCTTTTTAATGGCCCTCAGACATTGTAAAAATACATTTTAACAGGAAAACTTAAATCAACAAAATTGGAAAAAAAAGATGAGTCTTTTAACAAGAATAACATGAAAATGTTTGAATGAAGCTATTGTATATAAAAGTGGGTGAAAAATGTTCTAATATGAGGGGAAAATATATATATATTGTAATTATTCATATTGGCTGCACGGTTTAAAAAAAATTGTAAGGAGAAATAGTTTGTATGCTTCGTCACCTAAATGGAGGCTGCTTTTTCTTTAACGATATTCATTCATTCATTTTCTACCGCTTTTCCTCACGAGGGTCGCGGGGGTGCTGGAGCCTATCCCAGCTGTCTTTGGGCAAGAGGCGGGGTACACCCTGGACTGGTCGCCAGCCAATCACAGGGCACATATAGACAAACAACCATTCACACTCACATTCATACCTATGGACAATTTGGAGTCGCCAATTAACCTAGCATGTTTTTGGAATGTGGGAGGAAACCGGAGTACCCGGAGAAAACCCACGCATGCACGGAGAGAACATGCAAACTCCACACAGAGATGGCAGAGGGTGGAATTGAACCCTGGTCTCCTAGCTGTGAGGTCTGCGCGCTAACCACTCGACCGCCGTGCCGCCCTCTTTAACGATATTAAATTAGCAAATTAGTTAGCATATCTACATGAGTTGGTTGTCATGCAGCTTGTCTGGGAATAAGACGTAAAGGTAAAACAGAGGACCTATTCCACATTTTAGTTTTCAAAAATGTCCTTTATTTTATTCATTATTTATATTATTTATATTTTAAAAAATGTTTTTGTATGAAAAAGTTTTCAAAGGACTGTGTCATCAAATGGATCCACTTGATCTTTTCCCACAATAATTATTGTGTACTCGATCATTTCTCTTCCTTCCAATGGGCTCAGATCCAAATGGGAAAAGTTCCCGACCGAGGAGGTCGCCCCTCAGAGATAGAAGCCCCGCTCCCGGAGATGCCCCCTTGGCAGAAAAGGCAAGATGGAGGGGGTGATTGGGGAGGTCGTGGGCGGCGACGACGTGGTGGCGGCGGCAGTGGTAGCTGGGGAGGAGGTGGAGGAAGAGGAGGATGGGGAGGAGGAAGTTGGCAAGGAGGCAGACAGAACCACGGGGGACACGGTGGAAAGAGAGGACGGTACCAATATTGATTTGCTGTTGATTTGCTACTATTTTTTTTAATGAATTGAAAAAAGTACATAAACTTCACATTTGCTACAGACCAAACAAACCAGATGACTAACTGATGTTCATAATTATTTCAACCCCCCTAAAAAACCCAAATGGTCTGTAGTGTATCTTGTACATTTTATTGGTTTGTACCAGCGATCATACATTGTAATGATTGTAATAAATATGGATGACTTTTCTACTCTCCTTCATGCACTATTTTCCCCCCCATCATTCAACTAAAGTCTATAGTGCGTTTAAATACACCAATGTTGCTCAATAGATACTTTATACAGTTTTTACAATAAACAATGCACATAACAACCTTACATTGTGTACATTATCAACAACCTGTACATGGATTTTTAAAAAATGCGTTTTGCACTAAGACTCCATTGTATAACAAGCAAAATTAAATTAAAAGTAAAATATTAAAAAACATCCAGTTAAACCATACACATGCATCTTCTTCTAAATGACCTACTTCGGATTTATCCAAAAAAACAAAAAACCCACACACAGTAACTGTCACTGCAAAAAAAAAACCATACAGTTTGCTGGCACTTGAAGATTTTTAATAAAAGACCTTTTAAGTTTAAAAAAATAGCATATAAAATGATAATTTCACATCATTTTTGACTTCATTTAACCACTGACTTTCTGGCAGTGCTTTTTCACACAACAATCCAATCATTGCATTTACACACACACACACACACACACACATCAAAGCCTTCAATTGCCACCTTGTGTTACTTCATACAGTTGTCATCAGTAAGGTTAATAACAATAACAATCTTGGTCAAATGAGTTGTCCATAAGATTGTATTGATGCAGCCTGACGTTGGGTCATCATGTACTGTACAGCAAAAGTGCTTTATTAGGCAATAATGAATGTAAAAACTAATACTGTTTCAAAGTGGAGGTCCTTCACTCTGCCCAGCCAATAGCACATTTGAGCTGATTTTTTTGGCAACAAACCTCCTCCCGGTTATCGGGGCGGTCTCAGATGAGGCGGGAATTGCGGAGGTATTGGATGAGAACCTTGTAGATGAAATTGTACTGGGACAAGGTCTGGACCATCATCATCCTCTGGCCGCGCAGCTTCAGCAAGACGCTCTTGACGTCCAGCATCTGAAACCAAACACACTCCGGCTTGATTTAATGAGTTCACATGAGAAGTGGATTGAAACCAGACCCGGGAAGGGGCGATGGATTTCTTACAATGTGCTATCTGGTTACCTTGTTGTGCTCCAGACAGGCGATCATGATCTCGGACAGGATGACCACGCCGCTGCGGCCAACTCCGGCGCTGCAGTGCACCAGCACGGGCAGGTTGGCGTTTGTGTTGCTGATGCTGTTAGTGTGTCTCCTCACAGACTGAATCTCCTCCAGGTACGCTGTCGAGATCAAAACAGAACATTAGCAATCAAGAGATGAGGGGGAGGGGGATCCCAAATGTGTCCAACTCACTGAGGAAGCCTTTCAAATCCTCAGGACAGCCATGGTCGGGCCAATCCGTGTACTGCAGGTGCCACACGGTTCTCTCCTGGCCTGACATCAGGTGTTTGATCTTCAGGCCCGTCGTGGCGTAGCAGCCTGACTCTGTGCGGAAGCGCGTGGTGATCTTGAAGCGGCCGTAGGTCACCGTGTTGTGTCGTGAGCCGAGCCGTGGCCAGTAGCGGAAGCTCTTTTCTCTTCCGCTCTCCTGTCACCGAAATTTCACCGAATTTAATTTTATTCAATTGCATGAGCCTCTTTTACACAGCTATGCCACAGAATAACCTCAACAGTACGTCAACATTTATTTGCCTGTGCCTTTTCCACAGAGCCCAGTGTTCACTTTCACACAGGTGAGACACAGGTGAAATAAGTCCCTTCATGCTGCCCATAGAGCTGGCATCTTCCCTTTTTTTCCCCTCGTCGTCGTTTTGTATAGTGGAGGTAGTACCAGCAGGATGCTGTATTTTATTTTTAAGTATTTTATGTCACATGTCAGCATGCTGATGTGCTTCCACATGCAGTTGTAGTCAATATTCCGTATTGGCTGGGTTCTGTATGTTACAATTATTTGATTAAATGTCACACTTGCATTTCTGTGTAAAAGAGAGGTGTCCTGAGTTGATGGAGGTGTCGGTCGAATATAAGCCCACATTCCCACTCCCCCGATTGAATTATGAAATAATATCTGTCTGCACTTCTTTTCATCGTGCAGCCCACACGTGATCACAAAAACAGCATGTGCTAGCGTGTTTCGTAATAGTACTTTTTACTGAAGTCCGAAAAAGACCCTGCAGCCGAGTTCAAAACTTGTGCGCATTTTTCCTGTGGTGGCACAGAACTGGGGAAGTTTAATACGATCAACATCGTCACGCATTTGAAGCAGGATTTTCACAACAACCGTGGCCTCCTGAAACATCCTATGGGACGGCCCCCGCCCAAGGTGAGTAGTGTCGAGTTTAAGCGTGTTTATTGAGCAAGAAAAGTATGTAAGATCTGTGCTGTTACTGAATTGATGTCTTTGTATTAGAGGATAATATCAAAAGTATCAAAAGTCCAATGTTAGTGCCATTTTTACCCAAACCCTGTGGGAGGAAAACGGCAGTACAAAACCAGCTTTTAAAAATGTTATCTCACCTCTTCGGCCGTAACCATGGCAATGATGGCAACGCCCTGCTCCCACACCATCTGCCAAAAGTCTTGGCATGTGTTGGAAAGGGGCCCCTGGGTGGCGATGTAGTTCCACTCATGTCCAGCCACGTTTATCTGTGTAGAACAAAGACTTAGAAGACAAACTTAAAAGACAAACAACACTACTGACTGTAGCGTCAGCAAAACCTGTCCTGCAGCAAACCTCCAGACACCGCGTGGGAGTCGCGGCATGTCGTGCATTGTTTTCTGGACACTTGTGCCATTTGTTGTGACTGGTAATGCTCACTGCATACTTGATTAGGTACAAGTCACGGAATAATGTCAAATTGTGCCCCTCTAAGTAAGGTAAGCAAAATATTAGAAACAGCTATCATTATGATGCTGTGCAGTTCTATAAACAATAACTGTTCAGCCCTTTAATTACGCTATTGGAGCCAAGTAAACAGTATAGGTGTACCTAATGATGTGGCCGGTGGGTTATCACTTACTCTGACGTGCGATGCGTTGATGTAGCCTGTGTTGTTCTCTTTGGTGGGAACCAGCTCCACGCGGGTGTCGTCGTATGGCAGCACATCCTGGAAGCGGTTCTTGTCGGCGCTTTCTGCCATTTGGGCAATGGTGCACTCCCCAGACGGGCGAGACCTGGGGACGCTCTCGTACTCCTTCAGCAGCTCGCCCATCTCCATATGACGCTCCAGGACTTTACACTGGAGGACAGGGTAATGGACGTTGTTTAGTCAATACATGCCCCCATGTACTTAGAATAACACGTGTTTCACTTGACTTTTACTAATATTACTATTTAGTCTGAAGTTAAGCTATCTTGCCTGCTGCCATTTTGAAATGCACTGGAATTCACTTCACTGTTAACAGTGTGACACACGTATAGGTGAACGGGGCTAACCTGTTCAGCTGGCATCAGAAAGCCCGTAACATCATTCATAGAAACACATGTTGATTGGTTTGTTTTGGTTCGGCTGTCCCTACCCGCTCATCATTGGAGGCTTGTTCGGGCTCGTCCTTGACCTCACTCTGTGCCGGGTGCCTGGACACAGACAGGCCATTGAAATGGGCGACCTTCAGAGGGCCCATCTTCCTCATGTCCGACCGTACGCTCTTCTTCATGCCCTGGTGTGGGAGGAGTACAAGCAGGTGAAGACAGGTACGGTCGACTGTCTAGCGTTGTTTCTTACAGCCAGTCGCGCAAAAGGGGGGGGCGGGGCTAATGGCATCCTACTTGGACGTTCTGCAGTGAAATGTCACCCGCCCGGTTTGCCGACACGGTCCAGGCAGCATTCTTCCAGTGTGTTGGACAACTTGAGTGCATCATTGCATGGCGGTTAGGTAAGCAAGCTGATGTCACAGTGATAGGAAACTGAAGGCCAACTAAGACCGGATTTTATTTGCTCAGGGAGAATGACAAATATTTGGATGGCACAAAAACAAAAGTCACTCATACTTGTTTTTAGCTGCTTTATGGCGTAAAAACGTTGGCAGGCAGCATGATGGAAATGTGAGTTGTCTCTTAGTGCCTTGTGATTGACTGACAACCAAGATCCAAGCTTAAGTACAGTAAAACTCGGATATATCGGACTCGGATATATCGGAAATTCGCTCACAACGGACAGATAAAAAAGAACCAATTTTCTGTAATGCATTTCCAATAAAAATTCATTGCATATATCGGATTTTTTATAACGGATTTCGCCTATTTCGGACAAAATCTCCAGTCCCGTTCCAATGCATTTCCATTAAATTTCCCTCGCATATATCGGATGGCCGCATCGTGGCGCTCCGATTCACCGAATCGTGACAGGCCGCTATACGACGTCATTTGCAGCGTTTGCAGCGTTGCTTGCGCGTCCAGGTACATTGGAAACATAGTCAAGGAAGTGCCTTTTTATAACGGATAAAATCCGATTTACGCATATACCGGATATAAATCCGATATATGCGTAAAACGGACATTTTCCGGTATACGCATATAACGGATTTCGCTTATATGGGACAAAACCAGTGGGAACAATTGAATCCGATATATCCGAGGTTTACTGTATAACCCTAAAATGGGTAAGTGGCTGAAAATGAATGAATGCTGACAACTCACCGGAGGAGGTAAACCTTCAATGGTCTTCTTTGCCTGAGGTACGTCAGACACCGGCCTCCTCTTGAATTCTTTCTTCGACTTGTGCTTGACCTCGCCACTCAGGTCTCCCTCCGACACAGAGGGCATGATTCTGGGTTGCAGCAGATACAGAGGCTCCTTCTCTTGGATCAGTGTATGAACCTTGTAAGTGAGGGCAGCAGCTAGCGAGGGGTCCAGTGACGAGCCGATCGGATATGCCGGAGGGGGCTCAAGGGGAGTCTGTTGTTGCGCAGATGGCGTGTGAACGGCATGGAGCTGCTGCTGCTGCTGCTGCGGTGGTGGAGGCGGCTCTTCGGGAATGATGGTGCCTATGGTGCCATGAGAGAGTGGCGTGTGGCGGCCTGTGTCTTCCTCAAATTCCTCCTCATCACCACTGCTGTGCACCAGCATGGTGGCATCTGAGAGAGATTTCTTATGTCCGTACAACACATCCTCCTTGCTGTCAGCCTTTTCTGTCGTCTTTGTGCGCTCCAAATAAACATTGAGTTGGGAACCCTGTGAGTGACCGCCACGTGGGATCGAAGGAGGCGTGGCAGTTTCGGCCGCTGACGAAGACATTTGCCGCTCTTTGAGCCTCATTCCCTCCAGGCTCTGTGCCAGCCCAGCAATCTCGATGGAATTGCGCTTCTGTGCGTGGTAAGGAGGTCTGTGCAGAGGTCCACTCAGAAGAGGCTCTGATACCTCCTGCAAGGAGTGAGCCACAGGCAGGCTGTCCTCTTGGAACGTCTGGACAGAGTGGTGCACACGGCGCGTGATGATGAGGTCTGGGTTGCTGCTACTGACGTAGAGGTGACGTGACAAGTCTGGCGTGCTGTTAGCGGGCCGAGGATGCGCATACGGGTATGGCGGAGGTGGTCTGTACACCTGTGTCCTCATGATGTTGGGGGCTGGATACTCTTGGGCTTGCTGCAGCTGGACGTTGGTGAGCTCTGGGACACTAACCGCCCCCACCACGGGTCTCCTCTCAGTGGGGTACGGGTGATATGGCGACGGGCCGTGAAAGCTGGAGCCCATGTGGAAAGGATAGTGGTGATGGTGTTGGTGGTGCTGGGCAGTGCCGCCATGCTCCCCTCTGATCTCTGGCTGACTGTAAACGAGAGGGTCGGGCCTGCTGTAGGCATATGAGTTCCCGATGTTGAGGTTCCTCATGGAGTGGCTCTGCCGGTGTTCCTGGGACAAAAGCATCCCCCCACCACCTCGATTCTTCTGCCGCATCACTGTCTCGTAATCAGGAGTGGCGCGGTAGGAAGGTGGGATGAGTGCACTGTGGCGATGTGAAGGGATGTAGTCTGGCCTGGTGATGTCGCTTGTGATTGAGGGGTTGGAGGACATGGGTGATGGCTGAAGATAGTGCTGCGGGTTGGTCAGAGAGCTGGTGCTGTGTGCACTGTACACACTGCCGTTGCGTAAGCGCCCCCCGCTGCCATACTCCATCGGCGGGCAGTCCAGGCTGGTTTGGGAGTGGTAGTAAAATCCATTCTGACTGTTCATGTACAGGTTATCTATGATTGAGAAACGAGACTCGAATGACCAAGGCCAAATGGTAAACATTTGTGTTGAAAGGCATTACCTTGGGACGAGCTGTAGGGCTCTGTAAAATGGCCGTTGTAGTGCATTTGTGATGGGGGCATCATGTAGCCCTGAGGCTTTGGCTGTAGTTCAACAAGAAAGATATTTGACTTACTTTCTGTGATGTTTATGTGTAATGTAAGAGTCTGCATAGAACTTACCAGAGACAGTCTTGTTGATGATCTTCGTCTGACTAGGTTGACTCCTGTGGGCTCCGTTGGTCTGGTGGGGAAAAACACAAATAAGTCTACAGTCCAATAACAGCACTTACATGACGTGTGTGAACATGTTTTACTAGAAGGCCTAATTTGCCTTTGAATGAAAGGCACCACACAACTTTGTGCAGTTCTTGTCATCTTGCTTTTATTACGGTTTTAAAGACAACACTGTGTAATTTCTTTGGGCAGCGTTACATTTTGTAATAAAGATAACAAGCAGACACCTAATAAAATATGGGACTATTAACAGGCTTTTAGAGATGTGTATGTGTTTATTTAATCAAAATGTACACATACGGAAGTTGAAGCTGATTTATTAATCTCCTCATGTCACATTAACAATACTTCCAATATGTTATGCATATATAATGCAGATTTGACTCACGCGGTTAAGAGGATGTATTAGTTCAACATGTTTATTATTGTGTTTGCATTTTGCAGTGGTGTACAACTGCATTGCATGACACAGAGAGCTGTTTATTTTTGGGGGGTGTTTTAGGGGTGTGGTTTGTTGTCTTCCTACTCAAAGTCACAGGTATACACCAACAGTGTTGTATTATGTATTATGTTTGTCTTCATGGCAAGAACATGATAAAATTGTTAGGCAGCGCTCAGTATTTGGCTACATTGGTAAACATGTTGGTAAATAAATACAAAGCTCTTGTATTGGTGTACCCAATATCCTGGTCAGTGAATGCATAGAATTTTTTACTTTCTACTGCTCACCCCTTATTGGAAGGCGGAGAGGTGCGAGAGAGCATTGGAAAACGAGGAAAGGATAGAGTGAGAAGAGACTTCTGGCAGCCAGAATGCCGGGAGTCATACTCCTCCCTGAGGAGGGGGAAGCAGGGGGGGAGGAGGACAGGAGTCAGGACCGGCGATTGCCAGGCAGGAACTGGCTTAGACGTGTGAAACTTACAGGCTACTTTTGTTGATCTTATAAAACTTGAGTCTGGCCAGACACATGCGACACACGTATTTGGACGTTTCCATGTCTTCCTGCAGAGAGAACAGTGTGAGTGAGTGAGGATTGTGGTTGATAATGCATCATCGCCCTCTGACATTCCGCTGATGTTATGTGACTTTAATGGCCCACACCCAAATAACGGCACATACACAGGCACATTGTTGTGCTGACTAGACGATCCAATAAGAGTGCAATGTTGAGAAGGTGTGACACCAGAGGAAAGAGACTTACGGTCTGGAACTGAACACTCTCCTCTCTGTTGAGCAGTTCCAGGGCAAAGAAAGACCTGTTGTGACTCATGTTGTTAATTTCATTCCACCTATATGGCCAATTAAAGCACAGTCAAAAAAGGAAATAGCAAGGCGGGGGGAGAGAAGAAAACACATGATGTCATTGCAGTTACAGCTAAATGACAGGAGGGAGTTCTAGTATTCATACACGTATGCACTACAGTGATGCAATATTTATTAGCCGTTTTTTTTTTGTATGTAACAGCATGAGTGAACGTAACAGGCAACTATCTCTAATAGTAATAGTTAATTTAGATTACCTAAATAAATTAAGAGGCCTGCCATTTTTGTGCTTGACAAAGATCCCGTCAAGGCAAGATCCCAGCGTCACGTCAGCGCCAGTGTGGTCCTGTAATAAGACATTTTATTTGACTCATTAGACACACTGGCTGTACGGTAGCCAGCCATTACGCCAGCTTCTTCACTACAACCGACCTTGGCTTGGTAGCTCTCCTGACCATAGCCCTCCATTTTCTCCACCTCTTGCATGTAGAGCATTTCAGCTTCCGGGGCTGGCAAACCCCTGAGAATGAAAGTCATCGAAGAACAAGCATTAAGACAAGTATCTGAGATTCTGGAGTATATGACACATTCTCCAAACCTGTTGACTTTATAAACCTAACAAAGGAATCCAAATTTAAAGTTAAAGTGCATTCACAGCTTGATTATATTTTGCAGTGTTCAATCACAGTTATATGTATAAAGATACATGTCATAAGACATAAGACAATGCAATGCCATAAAAAGAGTGGCAAATTCCACTTATGTCAGCAATAACAGTGATAATGATTGGACACCACATTTTTTTTTTTACATGTAAGTACATAACTAGTGTTTTCATCATGTGGAGTAATTTGGTCCCATAACTATAGCCTAAATTCTTGCTACAGAACATATCCTGTCATAAAATGGTGGCTGAAATGTAAGTATGCTAAAGCTCACCTGTAGGACTGATAGAGAAGGGCCACCTTCTGAGTAGCCTCCTCTGGCACTCGTTCTTCCTGGATCCAATCCTGAAAGAACAAGACCCCACTGATGCAACGCGACTACATTCGAGAACCGCATTAGTTAATTGCAGACAAAGAGAAAAAAAGGCCTACAATAGGGAACAGCACCAACTTCTGAAGGAACTCCTGGGAATCGTAGCTATCCAAGTCACCAAAGTCAGCTGTGGATAGAGGAAAAGACTATTATAAATTTGACCGCAATTTGGAATTGCTTAGGTGTAGAGCAACTGTTGAAGCTCCAGCCTGCCTGTTGGCAAATCTCTGCTATGTTCACAATCCTCGGCATCAGCAATGTTGTAAAGCAATGCCTGCCCTTCACTCCAGTGTCTCTGCCAGGGACACCATTAGATTTATGCACAGTTTTGTGATTTTTAAAGGAAAAGCTTACAAATAGAACATGCTACAAGTGCCGTGATCTTGGAGGCTTTGGCAAAATAATATACAACTTTGCGGCACTTTGGGAATTGTGGTGGTGGAACACACACACAGTCACAAGCCAATGATGTGTCAATATAACATTCATTCATTCATTTTCTACCGCTTTTCCTCACGAGGGTTGCGGGGGTGCTGGAGCCTATCCCAGCTGTCTTCGGGCGTAAGGCGGGGTACACCCTGGACTGGTCGCCAGCCAATCACAGGGCACATATAGACAAACAACCATTCACACTCACATTCATACCTATGGACAATTTGGAGTCACCAATTAACCTAGCATGTTTTTGGAATGTGGGAGGAAACCGGAGTACCCGGAGAAAACCCACGCATGCACGGGGAGAACATGCAAACTCCACACAGAGATGCCCGAGGGTGGGATTGAACCCTGGTCTCCTAGCTGTGAGGTCTACGCGCTAACCCCTAGACCACCGTGCCGCCGTCAATATAACAAACAACTTATATTTATTTTTGAGCAAGCAGCCAGAAGAGACACAATACAATATTTCTTCAAATTGTGGCCTCATCTCAAACAGTTGCCGTGCCTCAAATAATCACCAGGTGGGCAAACTCACCTTACCTATAAGAGTCGTTAAGTACACTCTGCAATTGAGTAAATAAGTAGCCACTGTTTGAGGAAATGTGGTAATTATGTCAGTCTAGAGTAGACGCTGTTGGCATTGTGTCTTACAGACATGACTATTTGTCATGCCAATGATGACTGACAGCTGAGACAGCATGGTCGTCTCGAAGCAGAATCGTGAGAAACAATTCATGTTTACCTTGCACGGCGAGGCTCGCCAAGCGGATGGCCTGGTCTAACGTGCATGAGATTCGGCCTTCCAGAACATCCTTCTTCAGCTGGAGGTAATACTGATACCTGTGCAGAACAACACAGTGGACTTGAAGTCAGTCAAATAACACAATGTGACTAAAGATTATGGCCGGAAAAGCCAAGATTCCACCAGCATAGTGAAGGTGTAGCACTGGCTACAGCACTGGAGGCGACTTCCAATGTCAGCCTGATTGAGAGTCACATTGTCTCTTGTTATCAGTTAATGTACCTCTGTTGTCTTGTACCAACGACCCAAAACAGGCTGACCTTTTTGAGAGATAAAGACATCTCGGCTAAAGATACTTTTTGGACTGAAGAACCGTGTTACCTTGTAATCTCCTGCTGCAGTTGCACCACACTGGGGATGTAGAACACGACCCCAAAGTAAACAGTCGGCTCTACACCGTACTTGTCCAGCTGTTTCTTTAGCGGCTTGTCCGGGTCGATCCATCTCTGCTGGTTCTGCTTGTTGAAGTACCACAGACTGAAGTATGTTATCTACCAGCACACAGCGGAGAAAGCACACCACATGTCATATCAGGGACAGCAGCAAAACAGGAATTGTTATACTATAACAATATTTTTATATACTGGTATAGAGTCTTCCAATTATAAAAAAAATACTTATATTGGTTTAAATGATAAACCTACACAAGGAGAGTTGCGCGCCGCGGCAGTCTTTGATACATAAGTTGAAGGAAATGCTGGGAAGTATTTGCTCGGCGGCACCTCAGAGCGTGAATGGCAGCTAGCGTGATTAGCTTTGTTTCGCATGCTAGTGTGATTAATGTAAGGGGCGTTTCACAATGGAGGGTGACAGCGTGCAGGTTCTGAGTTAAGATGGGAGGCACAGCGCGAAAACGCTGTGTTTGAATTCGGGGTCTGCATCCTACAGGCCAGTACGAAGGCCAGACGTTCCGAGGCTCCTTCTCCAGACGGGAATCAGCCTGGTGAATTCAGACGGTCTAGCCTTCCTCACATTTCCTTGTTGGGTACGTTCAAGATGACTATCTTGTTCCATTTATGTTCATAAATGGAATGTGTTGGGCATTTACATGACGGTAGTAATATCAAAAGTCAAATCTCTCCATGTTGTAAAAACTTTGAAGAATGGCATTACATTCAAATGCTGCACACATCAATCTCTGCTTACACAAATAATACTTACGATTTACAAACAAATGAATAATTAATACTTATGCTTGATTCGGTGAGCTTTGCACCGTAATGCTGACTTTTTTTAAGGGCTGAGTGGAAGTGCAAAAAGAATGTTATATACGTATATGTAACTGGATGGCCAGCGAGGGCGGGGCGTGAGGCCCAGTGGTCTGCAAGTCTTACAACAACATAATAGTAAAAGTAAGCAAAGTAACACATGAATACAAAAGACCAGGGGGAATTGTTGACAAATACAGAACATTATTTTTATTTAACAAGGGATTCTCATAAAAAAACTAGACACCATTTAAACAGTAAACACAACTTGGCTCTAATTTAGTGGGGATCAGAAATAAAAAAACAAAGAAAGAAAACACAGCAAACCAAGACCAAAAAAAGCAAACCCCACAACACAAAATAAACTTTCAATCAAACACTAACCTCCCAATTAGACCAAGCAAAAGTGCATAGGTGTGATGTAAAACTGTAAAACTGGTCCTCCACTAAAGTGCATACCCTTACAGAAGTCACTAAGCCCGTTGAGACAGAGCACAAACTCAGAGCGGCATCAACTGCTCCAAACTAAGACGAACAAACACAAGGAAGTCCGCTAAAGAAAGTGGCAATGTGCGCATTGACCGCATGGTGCGACGAGCACAATGGGGCACAGAAAAAAAACACACGGACAAAACAAAGCACAACTAAACAGCAGTGACTCGCTGAGAGACCAAAATATAAACCAGCTAGCCACTACATTTGTCGGACGCATTTGGAGGGGAATTTGTGGACTTTCTAATTCGAACAGACTTGGCGTAGCATGATAGCGTCGTGCAGCATAAAAATGCGCCCTTTTAGGATACAGACCGCCCCAAATTCAAAGCAGCCAATGAGTGAATGGGTATGACGCCATACCCTACTATATAAACGCCCCCGAACGCCATATTTTTTACCGGAGTGAATCATCTAACCCTAAATGGCAGCAACCACCCGTACATAGGTGCTGTTTTCTTTCTCGGGCTTTCAGCAAACCACGGGATGGTTACCAGGTTCCCGCCGAGACTACGGTCCACCAAAAAAGTCCGAGATCATCGACTCCGCAGTGTTCAGTTCCCCGGAGGAAGCACATCGAATGTGAGCCGTGGTCAGCATGGCTGCCGCGAAGAGTTCGTCTCTGTTGCTCCGGGGCCTTAATGTCGGAATGACTGAACAGATTAATTCGAGTATGGCAACACTGTCTCCCAGAACACAATGGTTCGATGGTGAAGCCCAAACTCGGACATTTACGCCACGGCGACATCTTTGGCCGTTTGATAATGCTCAGTAGCTAGCTTGTAAGTTTTATTGAACAGCCACCTTCGCCAACTTAACTCGAATTCAATGTCGAAATGCCTATTTATTATCGTATCACGTTTATAGGCGAACCTAGCTTTTATCACAACGTGTTTTTCATATTGCACTCCAAATCATTGTTGAAATAATACATAAAATTGTTTCCAAAAACAGCGCAACCACTAGATGTTGCATCCTACGTGCGACTTAATTCAAATGACTGCAGAAATCCCAGCCTAATTTGTTACGGTAACATACTGTGCATAACTACAGGTTAATTGTCTTATGGAACCATGGTTTGTGAGGCATAATTATATGAATGCAAACTAAATTCGTAACTAGATTAAAATACCAGGTGATGGCCATTTTGGTGTTAACGTGCATATTCTTTAAACTGATTAATTATGCCGTTTTCTGTGAACCCTGAAAGAAGTTTGGGATGGCTCTGAATGCTCGTTTTCTTCTTCTTTTGTTTATTTGGCGGTTGGCAAATAGCTTCTGGTGTGCATTACCGCCACCTTCTGAACAGGAGAATGGAACAGAATCTAACTCTTCTATAACCTATAAGTCAGTTTTTCTTAAAAAGGAAAATATGTCTATATAACACATGTCCCGAGTTTAATTGCAAAATATTAGCGAGATTGAACTTGATCTATTCTCAAATGCACTTCTCTCCTGTTGGTATTGACTGCAATCTATTAAGACATGACTGATACTTTCAAATACATTGCAATCGTTACACAGTCCTATTTCATGCTTACCTATAATTTTAAGTGTACTGTTAAGCCAACAATGTTCTGCTGTCATTCTTGTTATGACGGCTTCTTCTCTCCTGTTCATGTTGCTCCTTCTTGCCAGATCTAGTCTTTTTTGAAGCATAATAGGTCCCCTTTAACACCTTATAAGCCCATTAAAACTGAAAGGTAGAATTAATTTCTTAACATCCAGTCCAAATATATATCCCCACATGGATTTCCTTGATGCAATGGAATTCCTTGCTGGGAAAAACGCCTTTGCCCATTGAAAATGACATTTAAAAAGGCATTTGTGAAGACTCGGCCCAAAAGTCTTCTCCTAGTGGCTTGCTTGATGCAACAGAGCTGTTCATGTAATGATTGTAGCTTTGGTTTTCGTACTATCGTTTTTTGTCTGACTTGAGAATGTAGGATTCTACATTGTCACTAGGTGGCAGTAATTGCAAGGTGAGATTATAACTACTATATTGGGTAATATTTATTATTTTACATTATTTCATATCTAGCAATTAAATGTTTAACATATTTTGAAGATTGTAAACAGGTTTTATATGGCATAAGTAGGAAAACATTTCATTTATACATAAGAAATCCTACTTTGTGGTGATTCACTTATCACTTATGCTGAATTATCTGAACAAAACATCCACATTGTAGCTTTGTGTTATAGGTGATATAGAAAACTTCTGCAATACTTAATTAATAATGAATCAATTTTATTTTTTACAATATGCAGAAGGCAAAAACGGAGCTGCAGGCCGATCTGAGGGCACCCGTAGTCTATATGGTGGAAAACAAGTTTAGCAGAAAAACAGCTGCAGGTTGGTGCTAAAGGAAGCCTGAGCTACATCTATCCAGCAGTGGCCAGACAGAACCCATGTGATCACAGGCACACGCTTCGGTCTTTACAGATTTGTTGCATGATATGCTTGACGTCTGGCATGACAGTTCGACCGAAGCGTATATCTCCAGAAAATTTGTGGTCGGTTTCCAAATCTAGCGTTTAAATTCTGCATTCAGTCATGCAATATTGTCAATGCATATTAGTAATGACAAAAGTGGTTACCGTTTTTGTCAGCTTCTTGCTGAAAGTGCAATACAGGAAAGAACAATCCCACCTCTCTAGTGCAAACATACCTCTCTTAACTCCAGCCTCTGGGCAACCGCCTCCAAACATTCCTGGCCTGTGCTCTCCACTGACAGCGTGAACTCCACAAACTCTCCATTGAGCTGCTGGATACGAGTGACCAGGCAGCTCTTGCTGGAAACCGTGTACCTTCTCGTACGTTTGAGTTTCAAGCCGAAGGGCAGGGGCATGGTTCCGCTCGCTTCTTCTAGTCTTGGCAAATTACTCTGCTCGCTGCCCCTTCTATGTCCTTATGGTTGTTCAATGTCATGGGGATCATCGTCCAGGCAGACCTGTAAAAAGGCGACACAGGTAATGCCCATCAGCATACAAGCAAGGTCTATAAGCATTTATTTATTTAACCAGCACAGTATAGTCTAAAAATAAAATTTCTTTATTAATAATTAGGGATAAGTAATTAGCTATAACCAAAAAAAAACACCCTTCAAAGATCCAACACAAATACTGTTTTACCAAGTTACTATTGCTGTTTGTGTGCACATTGTCAAAAATAACGATAATAACGTGGTTTGTATGTGGTTTGAGGCTGCAAACCACAACAATAATGCCAAACAACGTAATTAAACAATTGTCCAAAATGTAAACGTACCAGGTATGCACGATAAGTGTAATATTGCGATTTCTTCATTGAAATCATATTAAAGGACTGAAATGTTTGTTGATTAAAGTCGGTGATACCCTGTCAAGTGATTAGTCTGAGCCAGTAGAAATCCCTGCCCCCCTCTGTTCCACCAGAGTCCGAATGAACTATCACCTAACTCCGCTACAACTTTGCTAAATGTAGACTTTTGCTTTAAAACATCAATTTAAACCTCAAATAAACCTACCTTACTCAGTAGAGTAAACAATATGTCCATCTATGTGTACAACCATAAGCTTTTAGCATATCATGCTAACACACATCCCCAGCAAATAGACGACACCCGTGAGTACGAGCTGACGTCGCCGGTAAATATTTTGGCCACCTGACGTTACCGGTGTGAGCCGCCAGATGAGAGCTGTCAAGGTCAGAGTTCCAATAAATTCCACTTGATAAAAAAAAACGTAAAGTAAATAACTACATTAAAAGTAGTATTTGTAGCGTTGATGTGGATCCTGGGTCAGGACGAAAGTGCCACTCCATGCCTGCTGTACTGTTCACTTGGCTTCCAAGCGTGTTTTGCTTCCTGGGATTGCATGCGCAACAAGTGTCTCCATCCGCGGATCTAGCTCTTTTGTGTTTGCGTTTTCTAAACTAAATAAATGCCAAAACATTCCAATATGCTTTCAGCGTGTTTAAACAACACATGTATACTAGTTGATTTACACCTTTAAATACGCTGTTAAAATGTATATTAGTAGCAGCGTGGCGGAGGGATACACTAGGGTTTTAGGGGGAGCCATGAGCTCAGACAGCTGGAATGCCGAGTGGTGAGAATTCCCCAAATGGGACAGCTGCCTGGACCGGCTGGACGCTGACCTGTCTCTTTACCTTCCACCTATCTCACATTGTGCAAGGATGCATATTTGGCTTCCCAAACACATTCTTAGAAAATGGTAACGATAAGTTGTACAAATGCAAGAGAGTACAAAATGTTTTATTGCAAACTGGGAAATACTGTCTGATTGCCAACTCATAGTAGCTATTATATACTGTACATACACCACTCACAAAAAGTTAGGCATACTCGGCTTTGTTGCGAAATAGCAGGATGAACCCAAAATGTACTATAACTTTACACGTGAGCTGAATTCAAACTTCTGAAAAAGTTTTAATACACACATCCAACTGTACAATGTTTCAGTACTTTTTGCACATCTTGCTGTTTTCTTAACAAGGAGCTGAAAAGCAAAAATGCTGAATTTTCACCTGAAAACCAAACATCCCAAATTGTTTCGTAGTACAGTAGTGTATGTCAAAACAAAACACTTTAAAGACAAAACACAGCAACAAGAATATGATAATATATTATAAGACCATCCCTTTTTTCTGTCTGAATTCAGGTCAAGGTAAACTGGAACCTATCTCATCTGACTTCAAGCACACTCGCATTCACACCTATTTACAAAACACTAGGAAGATAAAAACAGCCAGTCTACAACGCATTACATTAACAAAACTATACATTTTCAACAAGGTAACCGTGTTTCTCCCTTAAGCTACAAACTGTTGGTAACAAAAGAACACAATGTCTGAATAATACATCAAATTCAGAAGTCATCGTTGACCGAAGCCATAGCATTAATATCCATATTGTTTTCATTGACTTGCAGAGACTCTGAGAATTGCCTTCCCAGGTCTTCAAGATCTTCAAATTGTCCTTCAACATCTGGTTCACTGCTACCGTCAGTTTTTTCTTTGTGCTGGTCCTCATCGTCCTTCCTGTCTGCATTATTGGAAACGTCCCCGCTGGAGTTCTCATCCCCCTCACTTGCAAATGGAGAGCTTATTTTTGGAGACCACTGTGGTGTGGAGCTGAGGATGGGCTCGGGACATTCTGGACAGTCGCTGTATTTTCTTGGCAACTCACAAGAAAAGTGGTTGTCTTCGGTTTTCGTCTGATCAGACGCCAGCAGGGAATCGAGTAGGGAAGATGCGTCTTTTCTCCCAAGCTCTTCACTGTAGGAGGACAGGGTAGAGGGCTCGTCGAGGTTGTTGCGCAGGATGTCCAAAAGGTGGCGCATTTTAGCCTGCAAACAGGACAGGAGGCTGAACCCTTGAAGTTTATTAGCAGATCTAACATACAGTATATACTCACTTCGTCGAGACGATGCAGATTCATATCAATGTGCCGCTGAATCACGCGATCAAGAACCCTTGGAGGAGACATAAGAGATGTAATACCCTGCAGTGTTTTTGCAGAACGTAACTAAGGCCACGCTTATCCTAAATCGGTTATCCCCAATAACAGAAAATGTACTACAGACACTTTCATACTGAGATTGGGCAAACAAAAACAAAACATGGCATCCTACAATCAGAAATTAAAATGCACAGCTCTTGATCTCAGATTTCCACTGTTTCCTTTCATACAGGTGGCGTCCTGCCTCTGTTGCAGTCTCAGAACCCTTGAAATTGTCTTCCACTATTCCATGCCACTCCTGTTTATACAGAACAGTAAGCCTGAAAAAGCATTTGTCCTACTCTTTTCCATGCCAAATGGCAAATATGTTTTCCTTTTTTATTTTTTTTGCTGTCGCTATAGAAGTGGAGCAGTGACGGAAAAGATGAGAAAGACGATGACCTCTACTGGAACACAAAGCAGAGAGGGAGAGAAAAAGGGAGCCCAACCTGTTGGAGATGAAGCCTCTGGACAGGATGTCTTCTGTCACATCGGAAATAAACTCGAGGTACATTAATTCTTCATCCCTGAAGAACAACAGAAGAGTTACTTCATCAGCACAAACTTGGACATCATTTATTTGAGCTTCACTTTCAACCTACTCTGCACTTATATTCTTCATAACTGGTGATCCTTTCCTTTCACCCTCTAGCGGGACCCTGATAGAAAGCAATGTCATTATTTAAAAAAAAATGGGGGAACAGTCAAAGGACTCATACTCTCGGTTCTTGTTTGCTTGTTGCCTTGATGCTATTGAATATGTGCCATTGTACTCGTCTTCAGACCACTGGTGCTCTTTGCCCTATAATAAAGTTCAAGTTCAGGATTATGAATACACGTAAGAGTAGGAAATGTGTTAGTGAGTCTTAGTGAGTGGAATATTACCTGATGTGGCTCACACTCCTGTGTGTGCCCCCCGGTTTTTGTGCTATGAAAAGAAAAACACAAAATTATTTAAATTCACAAAACCACCAGTTTTTCCAGATGATCAATTTGTGTAAGTACTGGTTATGATGCTTCAGTCTCGTCGAGTCGTCGGACTCCTGAGTTGGCGCCACATTACTGCGCGGAGCCCTGTAGTATCGGTAATTGGACAGATATGATCCCCTTTCCGACTTCAGTGTCTTAGGTGTGAAGGGTTTGTCTTGGGTGAAGCGCTGTGAATGTTTCTGGAGCAAGTCTCCACTGTACGTCTTCTTTGCAGGATCCTGGAATGACTTAAAGAAGCTGTGATTCCCAGAGGTGTACAGGGAAAACGCCGATGGGTGCCGGTGTGTATTCAGCTCTTGGCTCCTGTGCTTGAGTTCGGTAGCGGAATAGGGACGGCAGGGTAGGTTCTGAGAGGCGGCTTTGAATGGTGGAGAGGGGAGATCCTTGGGGTAAAAGGAGTGGCTAAACCTGGGGCTAGAGACCATGGAGCTTCTAGAGCAGAGGTAGGGACGGCCTTCAGATTGCACAGAACAGCGGCTCTGAAAAGACAAATGGATGCATACTGAGCATGCCTACTAGTGTAAGGCATGACACACTGATGTATTGAAATTACTTTGTTGTATAGTAGCGGTCCCACGAAACAGCCATAACAGAAGCCAATAACCTGCTTTAGCTTTTCACACAGAACCTAGCATAAGTGGAATAACTGTGTGATTTTACACAGCAAGCTGCTGATAGTTAAAACATGTGGAAAGGTTATCTGGTAGGGCAGCAACAACTGCTTTCAGCGACTGTGGTGGGAGAAGTGAATGTTTGGTATGAAACACCACACCCCTATGCTGGCATTACCTTACACACACAGGCACTGTCCTGCCTCTGATAATATTTCAGAGGGTGTGAATCTGCCGGGTCAACTTCCACATCCGCCATTCTGAGTCCGTGGTGTTTGTACAAAAGTACAACATAGTAAAAGCCTATCTTTACAGGCAGTGTGAAACTGTGTGGCCAACATGCTAACTCCTTGTCCACCGTACGGCACAGCTAGTTCATACCAGTGCATATTCAAGTTGCAATTTTCAACAGTTTCTTCTCATTTTACAGGAACGAGACTTCGCCGCTAGTGAGTTCTTACCTGGGCCGAGGAGCACGATGCTCTACTGTTTATGTGTAAGAGCGACTGTGCTGACTGGGGACGACCCCCTTTCTTCAATCGCTCCTGCCTCATCCGGTCATTATCTGTTGACGGCATGGAACAGTTTCATGGAACGTTTCCTCCGGAAGCAGGTTCTCAAACAGCATGTATGTACATTTTATTCAATACTCTTACATGCTAGGATGGTTGTTCTACTGAACAAAAACAATGCCACAAACTAGCATCATCACCGGCGAGAGGTGTTACTTACACTTCACATTAAGTGTAAGGCTTTTGGGTGCTGTGGTGTCAATGACAGCTGAGAGAGGGGAGGGGGAAAACATGAATAATATGTTAGCACCTTGTGCCATTAATATTTCCCTGAATTACAATTGGCTTACCTTTCGCTGAATAAATCCTTTTGTAGTGAGACATCATGTGCGCTTTAATTAGAGATTGGTCCCCTTTGTTAGAGGTGCAAGGACAAAACGCTAAAAAAAGCAAGGAATCTCAAAAGTGGAATACAAACATGTTTTGTTGTGCGCATACTGGGTAATATGAATACTTACGGCTACTTTTCAAGGTTTGTCCTCTAATATCAAGGCTGGAGCCAGGGCCAGATAACACACTCCCTAAAATGACAATATATATTAATTTGGTATAAATATCAATTGGCACCAATAATCACATTTCTCGTAATTTGCCATTTTGAGGTATTGAGCTGGTTTATATGTATCTGTATTTAGATTTTCTTTTAGTTAAACAAATTATATTCATGTGGCACATACGTAAACTATTAACAGTCCATATACTCTTAGCAGAAATTGTATTTCATTTCAAATGTGTGCTACTGTGTCCTTAGTGAAATTATTGTAGTCAACACAAACTATGTAGATAAGCACCATTAACAAATGTGTAAATTATTAGAATTAACATTTCTTAAACCGATATGTTAAATTTGTAATATGCGACGAGTAGCTAATGCTATGCTAACCGTCGTTACGTACTTCTTCTCGACTCCATGCCAATACTTTCAACGTATCCCATTTTGTCCAGAATTAGTCACAAACCGCGACGAGGGAGTCCCAATACACCAACAAACTTCGTTGAGTTTTACTGTTAACATTTTAACGACGTGCTTCGATGAAATCAGATGAATAGTGGCGACCTTAGAGCAGCTGGGGGACCAAAGAAAAGCTTCCCCGTCGCCATGCTGGTTGCTAGGAGTGGGTGACGTCATGTCGCGCAGGCGCAGATGAACTGAAAAGCCGGAAATGCAAGTGTGTTGCATAGATGACGAAATTTCAAGAATTGTATTTCTCGCTTTTATTCACTGTTAATTATTTTAACGTGCTGATGACGTGTTATACAAGGATCATCTGATTGTGTACCAATCACACAGATTAAAAAATAAAATAAGATGATTGCTAAAATGTAACAGAGCAGGCACACCTTTCATTCAAGATTGGATGCATTGAAATATGCTTATTCCGCTTTAATGCTTAGAGCAACAATGCACATGCTAAACCTGCCTTATAACTGGATTCAGTTTACAGTATATAGTAGTGTCTAATAGACCTTTTGACCTCTAATGTGGCATTAACAACAAACTATATGTTTGTGTGAACACACACACATTTATTTATGTATTTATACATTTACATTTTCATAATTGACGAGTAATCAAATTGACCATAGACTTTAATCTAATTAAATTTACTGTGTTGAAGGTAGACGCAGAGAATATAATACAAGAAAAAGAAAGATGGCCCTTTAAGGCAGGCCCTTTAAGACTGGCCATTTAAGGCTTGCACTTTAAGGATGGCCCTTTAAGGCTGGCCCTTTAAGGATGGCCCTTTAAGGATGGCCCTTTAAGGCTGGCCCTCTAAGGCTGGCCCTCTAAGGCTGGCCCTTTAAGGCTGGCCCTGTAAGCTGGCCCTTTAAGGCTGGAGCTTTAAGGCTGGCCCTTTAAGGCTGGCCCTTTAAAGCTGGCCCTTTAAGGCTGGCCCTTTAAGGCTGGCCCTTTAAGGCTGGCCCTGTAAGCTGGCCCTTTAAGGCTGGAGCTTTAAGGATGGCCCTTTAAGGCTGGCCCTCTAAGGCTGGAGCTTTAAGCTGGCCCTTTAAGGCTGGCCCTCTAAGGCTGGCCCTCTAAGGCTGGCCGTCTAAGGCTGGCCTTCTAAGGCTCGCCCTCTAAGGCTGGCCCTTTAAGGCTGGCCCTTGAAGGCTGGCCCTCTAAGGCTGGTCCTCTAAGGCTGGCCCTTTAAGCTGGCCCTTTAAGGCTGGAGCTTTAAGGCTGGAGCTTTAAGGCTGGCCCTCTAAGGCTGGCCCTCTAAGGCTCGCCCTTTAAGCTGGCCCTTTAAGGCTGGCCCTTTAAGGCTGACCCTTTAAGGCTGGCCCTTTAAGGCTGGCCCTCTAAGGCTGGCCCTTTAAGGCTATCCCATTAAGGCTGGCCCTCTAAGGCTGGCCCTCTAAGGCTGGCCCTCTAAGGCTGGCCCTCTAAAGCTGGAGCTTTAAGGCTGGCCCTTTAAGGCTGGCCCTTGAAGGCTGGCCCTTGAAGGCTGGCCCTCTAAGGCTGGTCCTCTAAGGCTGGCCCTTTAAGCTGGCCCTTTAAGCTGGCCCTTTAAGGCTGGAGCTTTAACGCTGGCCCTTTAAGGATGGCCCTCTAAGGCTGGCCCTCTAAGGCTGGCCCTCTAAGGCTGGCCCTTTAAGGCTGGCCCTTTAAGGCTGGCCCTTTAAGCTGGCCCTTTAAGGCTGGCCCTTTAAGGCTGGCCCTTTAAGGCTGGCCCTTTAAGGCTGGCCCTCTAAGGCTGGAGCTTTAAGGCTGGCCCTCTAAGGCTGGCCCTCTAAGGCTGGCCACTTAAGCTGGCCCTTTAAGGCTGGCCCTTTAAGGCTGGAGCTTTAAAGCTGGCCCTCTAAGGCTGGCCCTCTAAGGCTGGCCCTCTAAGGCTGGCCCTTTAAGCTGGCCCTTTAAGGCTGTCCCTTTAAGGCTGGCCCTCTAAGGCTGGCCCTCTAAGGCTGGTCCTCTAAGGCTGGCCCTTTAAGCTGGCCCTTTAAGGCTGGCCCTTTAAGGCTGGCCCTTTAAGGCTGGCCCTCTAAGGCTGGCCCTTTAAGCTGGCCCTTTACGGCTGGCCCTCTAAGGCTGGCCCTCTAAGGCTGGCCCTTTAAGGCTGGCCCTCTAAGGCTGTCCCTCTAAAGCTGGCCCTCTAAGGCTGGCCCTCTAAGGCTGGAGCTTTAAGGCTGGCCCTTTAAGGCTGGCCCTTTAAGCTGGCCCTTTAAGGCTGGCCCTTTAAGGATGGCCCTTTAAGGCTGGCCCTCTAAGGCTGGCCCTTTAAGCTGGCCCTTTACGGCTGGCCCTCTAAGGCTGGCCCTCTAAGGCTGGCCCTTTAAGGCTGGCCCTCTAAGGCTGTCCCTCTAAAGCTGGCCCTCTAAGGCTGGCCCTCTAAGGCTGGAGCTTTAAGGCTGGCCCTTTAAGGCTGGCCCTTTAAGCTGGCCCTTTAAGGCTGGCCCTTTAAGGATGGCCCTTTAAGGCTGGCCCTTTAAGCTGGCCCTTTAAGGCTGGCCCTTTAAGGATGGCCCTTGAAGGCTGGCCCTCTAAGGCTGGTCCTCTAAGGTTGGCCCTTTAAGCTGGCCCTTTAAGGCTGGAGCTTTAAGGCTGGCCCTTTAAGGCTGGCCCTCTAAGGCTGGCCCTCTAAGGCTGGCCCTTTAAGCTGGCCCTTTAAGGCTGGCCCATTAAGGCAGGCCCTTTAAGGCCGGCCCTCTAAGGCTGGCCCTCTAAGGCTGGCCCTTTAAAGCTTGCCCTCTAAGGCTGGCCCTTTAAGGCTGGAGCTTTAAAGCTGGCCCTTTAAGGATGGCCCTCTAAGGCTGGCCCTGTAAGCTGGCCCTTTAAGGCTGGAGCTTTAAGGCTGGCCCTTTAAGGATGGCCCTTTAAGGCTGGAGCTTTAAAGCTGGCCCTTTAAGGCTGGCCCTCTAAGACTGGCCCTCTAAGGCTGGCCCTGTAAGCTGGCCCTTTAAGGCTGGAGCTTTAAGGCTGGCCCTTTAAGGATGGCCCTTTAAGGCTGGCCCTTTAAGGCTGGAGCTTTAAGGATGGCCCTTTAAGGCTGGCCCTTTAAAGATGGCCCTTTAAGGCTGGCCCTTTAAGGCTGGCCCTCTAAGGCTGGCCCTCTAAGGCTGGCCCTTTAAGGCTGGCCCTCTAAGGCTGGCCCTTTAAGGCTGGCCGTCTAAGGCTGGCCCTTTAAGGCTGGCCCTCTCAGGTTGGGCCTCTAAGGCTGGCCCTCGAAGACTGACCCTCTAAGGCTGGCCCTTTAAGGCTGGCCCTGTAAGCTGGCCCTTTAAGGCTGGAGCTTTAAGGCTGGCCCTTTAAGGCTGGCCCTTTAAGGCTGGCCCTTTAAGGCTGGCCATTTAAGGATGGGACTTGAAGGCTGGCCCTTTAAGGCTGGAGCTTTAAGGATGGCCCTCTAAGGCTGGCCCTCTAAGGCGGGCCCTTTAAGCTGGCCCTCTAAGGCTAGCCCTTTAAGGCTGGCCCTTTAAGGCTGGCCCTTTAAGCTGGCCCTCTAAGGCTGGCCCTTTAAGGCTGGCCCTTTAAGGCTGGCCCTTTAAGCTGGCCCTCTAAGGCTAGCCCTTTAAGGCTGGCCCTCTAAGGCTGGCCCTTTAAGGATGGCCCTTGAAGGCTGGCCCTCTAAGGCTGGTCCTCTAAGGCTGGCCCTTTAAGCTGGCCCTTTAAGGCTGGAGCTTTAAGGCTGGCCCTTTGAGGCTGGCCCTCTAAGGCTGGCCCTCTAAGGCTGGCCCTTTAAGCTGGCCCTTTAAGGCTGGCCCTTTAAGGCTGGCCCTTTAAGGCAGGACCTTTAAGGCTGGCCCTCTAAGGCTGGCTCTCTAAGGCTGGCTCTCTAAGGCTGGCCCTTTAAGGCTTGCCCTCTAAGGCTGGCCCTTTAAGCTGGCCCTCTAAGGCTGGCCCTCTAAGGCTGGCCCTTTAAGGCTGGCCCTCTAAGGCTGTCCCTCTAAAGCTGGCCCTCTAAGGCTGGCCCTCTAAGGCTGGAGCTTTAAGGCTGGCCCTTTAAGGCTGGCCCTTTAAGCTGGCCCTTTAAGGCTGGCCCTTTAAGGATGGCCCTTTAAGGCTGGCCCTCTAAGGCTGGCCCTTTAAGCTGGCCCTTTACGGCTGGCCCTCTAAGGCTGGCCCTCTAAGGCTGGCCCTTTAAGGCTGGCCCTCTAAGGCTGTCCCTCTAAAGCTGGCCCTCTAAGGCTGGCCCTCTAAGGCTGGAGCTTTAAGGCTGGCCCTTTAAGGCTGGCCCTTTAAGCTGGCCCTTTAAGGCTGGCCCTTTAAGGATGGCCCTTTAAGGCTGGCCCTTTAAGCTGGCCCTTTAAGGCTGGCCCTTTAAGGATGGCCCTTGAAGGCTGGCCCTCTAAGGCTGGTCCTCTAAGGTTGGCCCTTTAAGCTGGCCCTTTAAGGCTGGAGCTTTAAGGCTGGCCCTTTAAGGCTGGCCCTCTAAGGCTGGCCCTCTAAGGCTGGCCCTTTAAGCTGGCCCTTTAAGGCTGGCCCATTAAGGCAGGCCCTTTAAGGCCGGCCCTCTAAGGCTGGCCCTCTAAGGCTGGCCCTTTAAAGCTTGCCCTCTAAGGCTGGCCCTTTAAGGCTGGAGCTTTAAAGCTGGCCCTTTAAGGATGGCCCTCTAAGGCTGGCCCTGTAAGCTGGCCCTTTAAGGCTGGAGCTTTAAGGCTGGCCCTTTAAGGATGGCCCTTTAAGGCTGGAGCTTTAAAGCTGGCCCTTTAAGGCTGGCCCTCTAAGACTGGCCCTCTAAGGCTGGCCCTGTAAGCTGGCCCTTTAAGGCTGGAGCTTTAAGGCTGGCCCTTTAAGGATGGCCCTTTAAGGCTGGCCCTTTAAGGCTGGAGCTTTAAGGATGGCCCTTTAAGGCTGGCCCTTTAAAGATGGCCCTTTAAGGCTGGCCCTTTAAGGCTGGCCCTCTAAGGCTGGCCCTCTAAGGCTGGCCCTTTAAGGCTGGCCCTCTAAGGCTGGCCCTTTAAGGCTGGCCGTCTAAGGCTGGCCCTTTAAGGCTGGCCCTCTCAGGTTGGGCCTCTAAGGCTGGCCCTCGAAGACTGACCCTCTAAGGCTGGCCCTTTAAGGCTGGCCCTGTAAGCTGGCCCTTTAAGGCTGGAGCTTTAAGGCTGGCCCTTTAAGGCTGGCCCTTTAAGGCTGGCCCTTTAAGGCTGGCCATTTAAGGATGGGACTTGAAGGCTGGCCCTTTAAGGCTGGAGCTTTAAGGATGGCCCTCTAAGGCTGGCCCTCTAAGGCGGGCCCTTTAAGCTGGCCCTCTAAGGCTAGCCCTTTAAGGCTGGCCCTTTAAGGCTGGCCCTTTAAGCTGGCCCTCTAAGGCTGGCCCTTTAAGGCTGGCCCTTTAAGGCTGGCCCTTTAAGCTGGCCCTCTAAGGCTAGCCCTTTAAGGCTGGCCCTCTAAGGCTGGCCCTTTAAGGATGGCCCTTGAAGGCTGGCCCTCTAAGGCTGGTCCTCTAAGGCTGGCCCTTTAAGCTGGCCCTTTAAGGCTGGAGCTTTAAGGCTGGCCCTTTGAGGCTGGCCCTCTAAGGCTGGCCCTCTAAGGCTGGCCCTTTAAGCTGGCCCTTTAAGGCTGGCCCTTTAAGGCTGGCCCTTTAAGGCAGGACCTTTAAGGCTGGCCCTCTAAGGCTGGCTCTCTAAGGCTGGCTCTCTAAGGCTGGCCCTTTAAGGCTTGCCCTCTAAGGCTGGCCCTTTAAGGCTGGAGCTTTAAAGCTGGCCCTTTAAGGATGGCCCTCTAAGGCTGGCCCTGTAAGCTGGCCCTTTAAGGCTGGAGCTTTAAGGCTGGCCCTTTAAGGATGGCCCTTTAAGGCTGGCCCTTTAAGGCTGGCCCTTTAAGGCTGGAGCTTTAAAGCTGGCCCTTTAAGGCTGGCCCTCTAAGACTGGCCCTCTAAGGCTGGCCCTGTAAGCTGGCCCTTTAAGGCTGGAGCTTTAAGGCTGGCCCTTTAAGGATGGCCCTTTAAGGCTGGCCCTCTAAGGCTGGCCCTCTAAGGCTGGCCCTTTGAGGCTGGCCCTTTGAGGCTGGCGCTTTGAGCCTGGCACTTTAAGGCTGGCCCTTTAAGGCTGGCCCTCTAAGGCTGGCCCTTTAAGCTGGCTCTCTAAGGCTGGCCCTCTAAGGCTGGCCCTCTAAGCTGGCCCTTTAAGGCTGGCCCTTTAAGGCTGGCCCTCTAAGCTGGCCCTTTAAGGCTGGCCCTTTAAGGCTGGCCCTCTAAGGCTGGCCCTCTATGGCTGGAGCTTTAAGGCTGGCCCTTTAAGCTGGCCCTTTAAGGCTGGCCCTCTAAGGCTGGCCCTCTAAGGCTGGCCCTTTAAGGCTGTCCCTCTAAGGCTGGCCCTCTAAGGCTGGCCCTCTAAGGCTGGCCCTCTAAGCTGGCCCTTTAAGCTGGCCCTCTAAGGCTGGCCCTCTAAGGCTGGCCCTTTAAGGCTGGCCCTTTAAGGCTGGCCCTCTAAGGCTGGCCCTCTAAGGCTGGAGCTTTAAGGCTGGCCCTTTAAGGCTGGCCCTCTAAGGCTGGCCCTCTAAGGCTGGTCCTCTAAGGCTGGTCCTCTAAGGCTGGCCCTTTAAGGCTGGAGCTTTAAGGCTGGCCCTTTAAGGCTGGCCCTCTAAGGCTGGCTCTTTAAGCTGGCCCTTTAAGGATGGCCCTTGAAGGCTGGCCCTCTATGGCTGGCCCTCTAAGGCTGGTCCTCTAAGGCTGGCCCTTTAAGCTGGCCCTTTAAGGCTGGAGCTTTAAGGCTGGCCCTTTAAGGCTGGCCCTCTAAGGCTGGCCCTCTAAGGCTGGCCCTTTAAGCTGGCCCTTTAAGGCTGGCCCTTTAAGGCAGGCCCTTTAAGGCTGGCCCTCTAAGGCTGGCCCTCTAAGGCTGGCCCTTTAAGGCTTGCCCTCTAAGGCTGGCCCTTTGAGCCTGGCACTTTAAGGCTGGCCCTTTAAGGCTGGAGCTTTAAGGCTGGCCCTTTAAGGCTGGCCCTCTAAGGCTGGCCCTCTAAGGCTGGCCCTCTAAGGCTGGCCCTCTAAGCTGGCCCTTTAAGGCTGGCCCTTTAAGGCTGGCCCTCTAAGGCTGGCCCTTTAAGGATGGCCCTTTAAGGATGGCCCTTTAAGGCTGGCCCTTTAAGGCTGGAGCTTTAAGGATGGCCCTTTAAGGCTGGCCCTTTAAAGATGGCCCTTTAAGGCTGGCCCTTTAAGGCTGGCCCTCTAAGGCTGGCCCTCTAAGGCTGGCCGTCTAAGGCTGGCCCTTTAAGGCTGGCCGTCTAAGGCTGGCCGTTTAAGGTTGGCCTTCTCAGGTTGGCCCTCTAAGGCTGGCCCTCGAAGACTGACCCTCTAAGGCTGGCCCTTTAAGGCTGGCCCTCTAAGCTGGCCCTTTAAGGCTGGAGCTTTAAGGCTGGCCCTTTAAGGCTGGCCCTTTAAGCATGGCCCTTGAAGGCTGGCCCTTTAAGGCTGGAGCTTTAAGGCTGGCCCTGCAAGCTGGCCCTTTAAGGCTGGAGCTTTAAGGCTGGCCCTTTAAGCTGGCCCTTTATGGCTGGCTCTTTAAGGCTGGAGCTTTAAGGCTGGCCCTTTAAGGCTGGCCCTTTAAGGCTGGCCCTTTAAGGATGGCCCTTGAAGGCTGGCCCTTTAAGGCTGGAGCTTTAAGGCTGGCCCTGCAAGGTGGCCCTTTAAGGCTGGAGCTTTAAGGCTGGCCCTTCAAGGCTGGCCCTTTAAGGCTGGCCCTTTAAGGATGGCCCTTGAAGGCTGGCCCTTTAAGGCTGGAGCTTTAAGGCTGGCCCTGCAAGCTGGCCCTTTAAGGCTGGAGCTTTAAGGCTGGCCCTTTAAGCATGGCCCTTTAAGGCTGGCCCTTTAAGCTGGCCCTTTAAGCTGGCCCTTTAAGGCTGGCTCTTTAAGGCTGGAGCTTTAAGGCTTGATATTTAAGGCTGGAGCTTTAAGGCTGGCTCTTTAAGGCTTGTCCTTTAAGGCTGGCCTTTTAAGGCTGGCCATTTGAGGCTGGAGCTTTCAGGCTGGAACTTTAAGGCTGGCTCTTTAAGGCTGGGCCTTTAAGGCTGGCCCTTTAAGGATGGCCCTTTAAGGCTGGCCCTTTAATGCTGGCCCTTTAAAGATGGCCCTTTAAGGCGGGCCCTTTAAGGCTGGCCCTTTAAGGATGGCCCTTTAAGGCTGGCCCTTTAAGGCTGGCCCTTTAAAGATGGCCCTTTAAGGCTGGCCTTTAAGGCTGGCCCTTTAAGGCTGGCCCTTTAAGGCTGGAGCTTTAAGGATGGAGCTTTAAGGCTGGAGCTTTAAGAATGGCCCTTTAAAGCTGGCCCTTTAAGGCTTGCCCTTTAAGGCGGGCCCTTTAAGGCTGGCCCTTTAAGGATGGCACTTTAAGGCTGGCCCTTTGAGCCTGGCACTTTAAGGCTGGCCCTTTGAGCCTGGCACTTTAAGGCTGGCCCTTTAAGGCTGGCCCTCTAAGGCTGGCCCTTTAAGCTGGCCCTCTAAGGCTGGCCCTCTAAGCTGGAGCTTTAAGGCTGGAGCTTTAAGCTGGCCCTTTAAGGCTGGCCCTCTAAGGCTGGCCCTTTAAGGCTGTCCCTCTAAGGCTGTCCCTCTATGGCTGGCCCTTTAAGCTGGCCCTCTAAGGCTGGCCCTCTAAGCTGGCCCTTTAAGGCTGGCCCTTTAAGGCTGGCCCTCTAAGGCTGGCCCTCTAAGGCTGGAGCTTTAAGGCTGGCCCTTTAAGGCTGGCCCTTTAAGGCTGGCCCTTTAAGGCTGGCCCTTTAAGGCTGGAGCTTTAAAGCTGGCCCTTTAAGGATGGCCCTCTAAGGCTGGCCCTGTAAGCTGGCCCTTTAAGGCTGGAGCTTTAAGGCTGGCCCTTTAAGGATGGCCCTTTAAGGCTGGCCCTTTAAGGCTGGCCCTTTAAGGCTGGAGCTTTAAAGCTGGCCCTTTAAGGCTGGCCCTCTAAGACTGGCCCTCTAAGGCTGGCCCTGTAAGCTGGCCCTTTAAGGCTGGAGCTTTAAGGCTGGCCCTTTAAGGATGGCCCTTTAAGGCTGGCCCTCTAAGGCTGGCCATCTAAGGCTGGCCCTTTGAGGCTGGCCCTTTGAGGCTGGCGCTTTGAGCCTGGCACTTTAAGGCTGGCCCTTTAAGGCTGGCCCTCTAAGGCTGGCCCTTTAAGCTGGCTCTCTAAGGCTGGCCCTCTAAGGCTGGCCCTCTAAGCTGGCCCTTTAAGGCTGGCCCTTTAAGGCTGGCCCTCTAAGGCTGGCCCTCTATGGCTGGAGCTTTAAGGCTGGCCCTTTAAGCTGGCCCTTTAAGGCTGGCCCTCTAAGGCTGGCCCTCTAAGGCTGGCCCTTTAAGGCTGTCCCTCTAAGGCTGGCCCTCTAAGGCTGGCCCTCTAAGGCTGGCCCTCTAAGCTGGCCCTTTAAGCTGGCCCTCTAAGGCTGGCCCTCTAAGGCTGGCCCTTTAAGGCTGGCCCTTTAAGGCTGGCCCTCTAAGGCTGGCCCTCTAAGGCTGGAGCTTTAAGGCTGGCCCTTTAAGGCTGGCCCTCTAAGGCTGGCCCTCTAAGGCTGGTCCTCTAAGGCTGGCCCTTTAAGCTGGCCCTTTAAGGCTGGAGCTTTAAGGCTGGCCCTTTAAGGCTGGCCCTCTAAGGCTGGCTCTTTAAGCTGGCCCTTTAAGGATGGCCCTTGAAGGCTGGCCCTCTATGGCTGGCCCTCTAAGGCTGGTCCTCTAAGGCTGGCCCTTTAAGCTGGCCCTTTAAGGCTGGAGCTTTAAGGCTGGCCCTTTAAGGCTGGCCCTCTAAGGCTGGCCCTCTAAGGCTGGCCCTTTAAGCTGGCCCTTTAAGGCTGGCCCTTTAAGGCAGGCCCTTTAAGGCTGGCCCTCTAAGGCTGGCCCTCTAAGGCTGGCCCTTTAAGGCTTGCCCTCTAAGGCTGGCCCTTTGAGCCTGGCACTTTAAGGCTGGCCCTTTAATGCTGGAGCTTTAAGGCTGGCCCTTTAAGGCTGGCCCTCTAAGGCTGGCCCTCTAAGGCTGGCCCTCTAAGGCTGGCCCTCTAAGCTGGCCCTTTAAGGCTGGCCGTTTAAGGCTGGCCCTCTAAGGCTGGCCCTTTAAGGATGGCCCTTTAAGGATGGCCCTTTAAGGCTGGCCCTTTAAGGCTGGAGCTTTAAGGATGGCCCTTTAAGGCTGGCCCTTTAAAGATGGCCCTTTAAGGCTGGCCCTTTAAGGCTGGCCCTCTAAGGCTGGCCCTCTAAGGCTGGCCGTCTAAGGCTGGCCCTTTAAGGCTGGCCGTCTAAGGCTGGCCGTTTAAGGTTGGCCCTCTCAGGTTGGCCCTCTAAGGCTGGCCCTCGAAGACTGACCCTCTAAGGCTGGCCCTTTAAGGCTGGCCCTCTAAGCTGGCCCTTTAAGGCTGGAGCTTTAAGGCTGGCCCTTTAAGGCTGGCCCTTTAAGGCTGGCCCTTTAAGCATGGCCCTTGAAGGCTGGCCCTTTAAGGCTGGAGCTTTAAGGCTGGCCCTGCAAGCTGGCCCTTTAAGGCTGGCGCTTTAAGGCTGGCCCTTTAAGCATGGCCCTTTAAGGCTGGCCCTTTAAGCTGGCCCTTTAAGCTGGCCCTTTAAGGCTGGCTCTTTAAGGCTGGAGCTTTAAGGCTGGCCCTTTAAGGCTGGCCCTTTAAGGCTGGCCCTTTAAGGATGGCCCTTGAAGGCTGGCCCTTTAAGGCTGGAGCTTTAAGGCTGGCCCTGCAAGCTGGCCCTTTAAGGCTGGAGCTTTAAGGCTGGCCCTTTAAGGCTGGCCCTTTAAGGCTGGCCCTTTAAGGATGGCCCTTGAAGGCTGGCCCTTTAAGGCTGGAGCTTTAAGGCTGGCCCTGCAAGCTGGCCCTTTAAGGCTGGAGCTTTAAGGCTGGCCCTTTAAGCATGGCCCTTTAAGGCTGGCCCTTTAAGCTGGCCCTTTAAGCTGGCCCTTTAAGGCTGGCTCTTTAAGGCTGGAGCTTTAAGGCTGGCCCTTTAAGGATGGCCCTTTAAGGCTGGCCCTTTAATGCTGGCCCTTTAAAGATGGCCCTTTAAGGCTGGCCCTTTAAGGCTGGCCCTTTAAGGATGGCCCTTTAAGGCTGGCCCTTTAAGGCTGGCCCTTTAAAGATGGCCCTTTAAGGCTGGCCTTTAAGGCTGGCCCTTTAAGGCTGGCCCTTTAAGGCTGGAGCTTTAAGGATGGAGCTTTAAGGCTGGAGCTTTAAGAATGGCCCTTTAAAGCTGGCCCTTTAAGGCTTGCCCTTTAAGGCGGGCCCTTTAAGGCTGGCCCTTTAAGGATGGCACTTTAAGGCTGGCCCTTTGAGCCTGGCACTTTAAGGCTGGCCCTTTAAGGCTGGCCCTCTAAGGCTGGCCCTTTAAGCTGGCCCTCTAAGGCTGGCCCTCTAAGGCTGGCCCTCTAAGCTGGAGCTTTAAGGCTGGCCCTTTAAGCTGGCCCTTTAAGGCTGGCCCTCTAAGGCTGGCCCTTTAAGGCTGTCCCTCTAAGGCTGTCCCTCTATGGCTGGCCCTTTAAGCTGGCCCTCTAAGGCTGGCCCTCTAAGCTGGCCCTTTAAGGCTGGCCCTTTAAGGCTGGCCCTCTAAGGCTGGCCCTCTAAGGCTGGAGCTTTAAGGCTGGCCCTTTAAGGCTGGCCCTTTAAGGCTGGCCCTTTAAGGCTGGCCCTTTAAGCTGGCCCTTTAAAGCTGGCCCTTTAAGCTGGCCCTGTAAGCTGGCCCTTTTAGGCTGGCCCTCTAAGGCTGGTCCACTAAGGCTGGCCCTCTAAGGCTGGCCCTCTAAGGCTGGCCCTGCAAGCTGGCCCTTTAAGGCTGGAGCTTTAAGGCTGGCCCTTTAAGCATGGCCTTTTAAGGCTGGCCCTTTAAGGCTGGCCCTTTAAGGCTGGAGCTTTAAGGATGGCCATTTAAGGCTGGCCCTCTAAGGCTGGAGCTTTAAGGCTGGCCCTTTAAGCTGGCCCTGTAAGGCTGGCCCTTTAAGGCTGGCCCTCTAAGGCTGGCCGTCTAAGGCTGGCACTTTAAGGCTGGCCCTTTAAGGCTGGCCCTCTAGGGCTGGCCCTCTAAGGCTGGCCCTTTAAGGCTGACCCTTTAAGGATGGCCCTTTAAGGATGGCCCTTTAAGGCTATCCCTTTAAGGCTGGCCCTCTAAGACTGGCCCTCTTAGGCTGGCCCTGTAAGCTGGCCCTTTAAGGCTGGAGCTTTAAGGCTGGCCCTTTAAAGCTGGCCCTTTAAGGATGGCCGTTTACGGCTGCCCCTTTAAGGCCGGCCCTTTAAGGCTGGAGCTTTAAGGCTTGATATTTAAGGCTGGAGCTTTAAGGCTGGCTCTTTAAGGCTTGTCCTTTAAGGCTGGCCATTTGAGGCTGGAGCTTTCAGGCTGGAACTTTAAGGCTGGCTCTTTAAGGCTGGGCCTTTAAGGCTGGCCCTTTAAGGATGGCCCTTTAAGGCTGGCCTTTAAGGCTGGCCCTTTAAGGCTGGCCCTTTAAGGATGGAGCTTTAAGGCTGGAGCTTTAAGGCTGGAGCTTTAAGAATGGCCCTTTAAAGCTGGCCCTTTAAGGCTTGCCCATTAAGGCTGGCCCATTAAGGCTGGAGCTTTAAGACTGGCCCTTTAAGGCTTGCCCATTAAGGCTGGCCCTTTAAGGATGGCCCTTTAAGGCTGGAGCTTTAAGACGGGCCCTTCAAGGCGGGCCCTTCAAGGCGGGCCCTTTAAGGCTGGCCCTTTAAGGATGGCCCATTAAGGCTGGCCCTTTAAGGCTGGCCCTTTAAGGCTGGAGCTTTAAGGCTTGAGCTTTAAGGCTTGAGCTTTAAGGCTGGAGCTTTAAGGATGGCCCTTTAAGCCTGGCCCTTTAAGACTGGCCCTTTAAGGCTGGCACTTTAAGCCTGGAGCTTTAAGGCTGGCCCTTTAAGGCTGGCACTTTAAGCCTGGAGCTTTAAGGCTGGCCCTTTAAGGCTGAAACTTTAAGGATGGCCCTTTAAGGATGGCCCTATAAAGCTGGCCCTTTAAAGCTGGCCCTTTAAAGATGGCCCTTTAAGGCTAGCCCTTTCAGGCTGGCCCTTTAAGGCTGGCCCTTTAAGGCTGGCCCATTAAATCACCTCGTACTTCAGTACGTGACAAAAAAAAAAAAAAAATTAAATTTACATTTTATTAGAAAGGCAGGAACAGAACAAATGTAACAGTTACTGATTGTAAAAGTACCAGATGGAGGGGTAGGATTTAATAAGCTTTGCTTCTTCCTACTCCTTTTGGACATGTGGAACTGTGAACTGATTATGTGATGCACTCAATTGTAATCTGATGCATGTTCAAATGAAATTAAACCATTACCATAATATAATATAATATCTGGAACATTCTATCCGCACTACCTACCTGGCACATCAGCCCATTATGCTATACAGTACTGTAGTGTGCTTTATATTCCCTCCATCAAACTGAAGCTCCATCTTGCTATACTTTAGTGTCTGCAGGGATGACCCTGTGGGGTAGAAGTTCATCAATAATGCACGCACGGACGCGCGGGCGTACACACACACACACACACACACACACACCGTCTCATACATATGAATGATGTAATGCTGCAAGCCCACCAATGGTTGGGCGTGTACGTCTCTGATTGCCTCCTTATACCTGGACCATGTGCTCACGGTACTCTGCGATGGAACGATGAGGGGATAAATCCACATTTACTATTTCCGAGGAGAACACGGACAAGAGTGAGTATTTAAAGAGATGACGTGTCTGTGGAGCTATGGGTGATGTAGAAGCTGTAGGAAGGAGCGGACTCGTATTGTTCAGAGCATCCTTTTCTGTTGTTCTCTCTCATCAAGGCAGTGCGTAAAGTTGGCACCCATCGGGCGTGTCTATGGACCCACCCCTATTGTGTGTGCGTGCGGGGTGTGCTTTTTGTATTTAAAGCATTAAAAAACCTCTCAAGTATCGAGTCCAGACGAGGTGCAGAAGAAGAAAAAGGAGGGGACACTAGACCAGAGCAGGCAATGCGGCTATTTCTTTCTCTTGTGTTGCCTTTAGCAGCTTCCATTCTAAAACATGTCTTGAAAACATGCTGGATATGATTTTTTTAGCCCATTGATTCTTGGTGCTTTTCTGCATTTTTTTTTAAACCAGCGATTAGATTTCACAAACGAAGATGAAATTCCCAATAGAAAACCCAAGAAAACAAGTTAACTGGGACCCAGAGCAAGGTTAGTATTTATGTGTTATTTGAATCGCAGCTCTTCTAGTTTATGAGGCTATTGAAACACAAAGCGTCGATTTAATACCATATTTTGTTGTTTATCTCACTTTTTCCATATTTTGTTTTGGAGTTCTTTTAAAATGCTTCCAAAAACGAATAAATTTTTGCTGTTTAGTTATGCATTCTGCATAATATTGTGCTAAAATGTGAAAAAGGAGAGATGCCGGAGTGGAGTGTTTAAGCACAGTCATGCTAGCATAAATACCCATGAAAAAGCGGAAGTTGTTGTCAACATAAGAGCATAAAAAGCCACTGTTTTCGAAATAAATGGCAGATTTGCACTCATTAGACCAATTACATCGTAAGTGATTAACATTTCACCTTTCACATTGAATAAAATTTTAACATATGACTTATTAATACGACTATTGTCGACATTATTTTAATTTTGACCGGAAATAGTACCCTTTATTGTGTAGATTTGCCAGGGCTGCACGATGAGGCTCAGCTGGCGAGTTAAACGCCCACAACCTGCCTTGTCCCTCAGGGAATAACGTGCAAAAACACCGAAACATGGCCCCATGTTTACTATTATTGGATATAACTGCAACCATCCATGCCCTGGACCCGCGACATATATATATATATATATATATATATATATATATATATATATATATATATATATATATATATATATATATATATATATATATATATATATATATATATATATATATATATATATATATATATATATATATATATATATATATATATATATATATATATATATATATACTATACGTATATTGTATATATTTCTGAAATAGAATTTATATTTTTACATCACTAACAGCAGCCCAAATGGATCAAATGCTCTTATTAGGATCAGCTTTCATCCTTCAGAGATAGTATCAGATGAAAACATTGCTTTCCACTTAAGCTTTATTCAATTAGTGAAATCAATAGGTAGGCAGTGCTTTGAATTCTCGATGGATGCATGTACGTCATGCCAACATTAACACAAGGCCAAATGACGGTATTAATCTATTTAGATTCTGATTTTTTTTTTCACATGTCAAAACTATTTTCCCTATGGGAAGTCACGGAAATTAAATTAATCCGTTCCAGGGTCAATCTGTTGCGACTATAAAACCTTTGTTAACAGTTTTAAGTAACATATGAACATTCTTAATGGCCATAAAAGCTAAGTCATTCCATCTAATGCGCAAGCCAGTCAACCTGTATGGCTATTGCTAGCAGGTAAGTGGTGCTGAAAACATTCCATCTCATGCGCTAGCTAATCTCAGGCCCGTGTTAGCGGTTCACGTTAGCGCTCTCATGCTCTAGCCAGTCAGCTAAGGTCAGTAACTGACCTAATGACATCACAGATACCTCCCAAGCATACTGATGGAGGCTCAGTCTCTTTCTGCTGCTTCATTCTTATTGTTAACATTGTGGTTTATCTCATGTTCTATAAATAGCTTCCATTAAATGGTGCAATTTGGGAAGGGAGGGGATAAAAGAAATCACTTAGCTGTAATTGATTCAGAACATAACAAGATTCATAACTGCTTGGAGGAGTGAACGGGATGCTTCCTGGATGTCCTTGACTCATCCCACTGTGGCACATGAGCAAGCGGACCACATCAAACACAAGAGCGCTTCTCTCAAACAAGTGTGTTATTGTTTGTGGGTGGCTGTCGGGATGAGCCCACTGAGGTCTGAGGCACCTTTGTTTATTGAGAAGTGGGATCATTTAGGCGATAAACATACGGCGGAACCTGGAATACAACCTGGTCTGTTTGTTTTTGTATTATGAAACCATTTTCCTCATAGGGAGTAATGGTTATTGAATTGATCTGTTCCAGGGTCAAACTCCTTCGTAAAAGCTCACGCCCAGTCATCGTAATGTATTGCACTTTTAAGCAAGTGTAACTCGTGTACCCGTAGAAATGATGACCGCCTCTTTCACACAGAGAGCCTGCAATTGCTTTCAACACAGCAAGGCAGCAGAAGTGAGTGTCTCATCGCGGTATTGTGAAATACCCTTATACACAGGCATCCTCCCGCCTCTGTTACAGGTGTGATACTACCTTTGATTCCAGGTTTACTCTCATAAAATTGCAACTTTTTCTGCTGCCCCCTGTTTTAAATATTCTTCTTGTAATTATGACATTATTTCCGTAATATTTTGACTTTATTCTTGTAACATTAGAACTTTTCCACCTCACGTCACTTATTTTGTTTTGGGTTTTTTTTCCATAATAAAAATAACCTAATATTTTCATTTTCTGTAATATTTATGACATTATTACTTCTCACAATATTACCTTTTTCTCATAACATTACAACTTTTTCTCTTTTTGGATTACAACCTTTTTTTCCCTGCTAATATTTTTATTTTTACTTTAGAAAATTACTGCTGATTTTTCAATTTTTACTGTTTTTGTGCTGTTTTGTGTTTTTTTTTCTCGGTTAACTTATACTATTAGAATGTACTCCGTGGCAATAAAAAAAACAAGCAGGTAGTCGCAAAAGGCCCCTGAGCCACACTTTGGAAACCTCCATCTTTTAAGTGTATCTTGTGCAACTGTGCAACTTCAAGGGCACCGGGCTGGAAAAAGAGCTTGCCATTGGCCACATGTTTCTATCACAAATGCAATCAATGAGCGATGACAGGAAGTGGCCTTAAACTGCTGTTCGAGACCAACACAATTTACACCAGCATCACTCAAGTGACGTGTCCACGCCTTACAATATTATTTCCTTAGGAGCGTTTTTTTACTTATATGTGATGCACATGGATTCATAAAATATTTACATAATAATGCATTGTTTCCTTGGGCATCCATCTTAATGGCATATAAGCAGCGATGTGGGTTGCCCACATTAGTAATATACTGTAGGCTTTTGAGGCTCCATTCCACATGACTAATGGCTTTAATGTTCACAGTCCAAAGCAGATGTCAGGACTTTTTAAAGGTTGCCTCAGGTATAAGCGGGAAAACAGTGACTTTTTTTTATTGATAGACCTACAGTAAATAAAGAGATCTACAGTCATGTGTGCCAATGCTTCTATTTCACAATGGCTGCACACAAAAGGGTGAAAACGTTTACCCGTGCTGTGTTGCCTGTGCTATTATCTCTCTGACAAATCCTATACATGGAGGCGCTGTTGTTTAACGCTTAATTTTTACTCCTTAAGTTGGAATTTCTCACATAGCGATACAAACTTTTTGTCTCACGATTCTATGACTTTAAAGATTGTGTTACATATATGCTTGCAATGCTTGCATGTCATCCAAAGCTCGTTATTTTTGACTGCCCGACAATACAATAATAAAGGTACTATAATCAAGAAGTGATCCACAGATCCAAATAACTAGAATGCATGTATTGATGTTTTTCTCCTATCTTTTCCAGTGGCAGTCCAGACCAACTTGGTCCCTCCCAAGAAGGCCCAGCCTGGCCTGGTGAAGTCCAGCTTGGTCCAGGCCAGCGTGGCCACCATGCAGAACCCCATGGGTTGCGAGCCCAAGGCCAACGGTCACTGCGCACTTCCTCGTCTCTCCATCTCTTCCCGCTCGGCCAGCGTGGTGGCAAGCATGGATGCCAGCTGCGACGGCTCGACGGGGGTGGCGGCTCTCCACTCTGTCATGAAGTGGAAGACCGTTCTGGCTGTGTTTGTCGTGGTGGTCCTGTACCTGGTATGCGGGGGTCTGGCGTTTAGGGCGCTGGAGCAACCGTTTGAGAGCGACCAGAAGACAAGCATCACCATGGAGAAGGCTTCTTTCCTGGCTAGACATCCATGTGTTACACCAGATGAGCTGGAGGCTCTCATCAAGGTGAGTTCATGACAGCAGTTTTATAGATGATAGGTAATTGGGTGATTAATTTTGGTTTCATTGGTTGGTCATGTCCCCTGGAAAATTACAGCGCTTACTTCCTTTATTGCCCTTGGATATAATGAAAGCTTTAACATTCAGTTACATTATGTACACGATTACATATTATCAGTGAAAGTGCAAAGTGAAAGGTATTGTTTCGACGGCTTACTTAGTACTGATTTCCTCAGTAACGAGTTGGCACAAGAATCCATTCAATTTAGGACAATGTGAAATGCAGAAATGTATTTTTAATGTTCGACTCTACAGTATATACAGTTGTGTTAAGATGTTTATTTTGGGTCATTAATTATTTATTTGAACCGTGCCAGTGTTCAAATAAATGTTTTGGCTGCTTAGATTGTGATTCTCTTTGAAGCATAAAATAATTAGTTTGTCAGCAACTGGGAAGCTTGACTTGTTGACCATCTTCCAAAAACGCACCACATTCACATTTTGCAAGAGTGGAAATCTAGGAGAAAAAAATGCTGGCTGGTAGGTGGTGCCAAATGTTAATAAAGCATGTTAGTGGGTTTGTTTACTTTTGTCATCCTCAAATATTAAAATGACAACGGCGTTGCCCAAAGAGCATCCAGCAGTGGTTTAGTCTAGGACTGCAACTAACGCTCCTTCCACTTCATCAGCTCCTCCTACTCCATCCACCACACCACCCCACTGTCCTTGGGTTCCATGAAAGGTGCTTACAAATAAAATGCATCATTATTAAAAACAATACAGGAGATATCATAAACAGACATTTTATCCAAGAGGAGACTGAGGGCATAAAGCATGTTAGTGGGTTTGTTTAATTTTGTCATTTGTAGGAGTGCATCCTCAAATATTAAAATGACAACGCCGTTGCCCAAAGAGCATCCAGCAGTGGTTTAGTATAGGACTGCAACTAACGGTTATTTTATAACAGATTAATTTTTTTTATTAATCCTGATTTAGTCAAAAATAGAGGGTTTGAACTGACAGAGCAAATAGTGCACAAACACCATGTGGCCGCTTAAATATTCGGTTAAAATAATGTTAAATCATTAAAAATAGAAATTTGTCCCATCAGTAAAACAATAAATGTACAGAAAAATGCAATCATGATAATTTTCTTAGTCGATTAATCTGAAGCTTGTTGTTGCAATTAATAGAGTAATCAGTCATCAATCATATAGAGCCCTGGTACTGAATTCTATTCAATTTTTCGTCTATGCCAAACATTGGCATTGTAGCACCAGAAGCCAGTTTGGTTTTGCAACATGAAATCTTGTAGATCAAGTAGAGTCCAGTCAAGTAGAGCCAAAAATAAGTCTCAGGAACCCATACCTGAAAAGACACTTGAAGGCTACCAATTTTGATTGAAGTGTCTTTTTTTTGTTCACAATTTCTAGTACGAAATCATCCTAAGATTTTGTTGAATTACTACCAGATTTGCATCAAATATGCTAGACTGATGGGCGCTGCTAAATTGGCCGGTCAGTGGCCAGAGCACGGCGGTGGCTTTTGATGACGTGTGGCAAATGTGATAAAGTGATAGGCATCATAATTGGAACACTTGTCCCTTGCTACATCACAGCTGGAAAAAATAATTAATTCATTAATGATCTAGGCTGCACGGTGGACCAAGTGGTTAGGGCGCAGGCCAAACAGCTAAGGGACCCAAGTTCGATTCCCAGCTTGGGCATCTATGTGTGGAATTTGCATGT
Organism: Doryrhamphus excisus; assembly: GCF_030265055.1. Taxonomy (NCBI): domain Eukaryota; kingdom Metazoa; phylum Chordata; class Actinopteri; order Syngnathiformes; family Syngnathidae; genus Doryrhamphus; species Doryrhamphus excisus. Next base: position 7,785,635 of record NC_080478.1, read on the forward strand.
TTTCCCTGTGCGTGTGTGTGGGTTTTCTTCAGATTTCCTCCCACATTGAATGTGAGTGTGAATGGTTGTTTGTCTATATGAGGAAAAAGAGGTAGAAAATGAATGAATGAATGAATGAATGATCTAGGCTGCACAGTGGTCCAAGTGGTTAGGGCGCAGGCCAAACAGCTAATTCCCAAACAGGTTTGATTCCCAGCTTGGGCATCTCTGTGTGGAATTTGCATGTTTTCCCTGTGTGTGTTTGGGTTTTCTCCAGTTTTCCTCCTACATTCTGTTGTTTGTCTATATGTGCCCTGTGATTGGCTGGCGACCAGTCCAGGGTGTACCCCGCCTCTCACCCGAAGACAGCTGGGATAGGCTCCAGCACCCCCGCGACCCTCGTGAGGAAAAAATGGTAGAAAATGAATGAATGAATGAATGAATGAAGTCATATGGCATCAGTAATGTTACATTGATGACACATTAGCTTACATGACATTACCTTATCTTGCAGCCATGGATGCAGAGTCCGACATGAAATAGTGAAAAAAGGTTGTCATTACATTCAGTGTGGAAGTGGTAAATTATCTGCTTCTTACTATGTCCTTCTTCCCAATTTAGTTTCAAACCCTTTCTTAAGGTGAGACTAAATAGAGGCGGACTAGTTAGCTCAGTAGCTTGCTCGTGCTTAAAGCGGTGGCATTCCCTGTAGAGATCCCGTAGCCTGTGTATAAGAGTGTAAACAAAGATAGTCATAGTGAGGATGGATGATAGACTCATGTGATCGACCCACATTGATGGACAGTTTACCAATGTTGACTTGTTGCGTTTATTTTTTATACATTGAGATCCATGGTATGTATCTTTTCCACACCCGAAGACAGCTGGGATAGGCTCCAGCACCCCCGCGACCCTCGTGAGGATAAGCAGTAGAAAATGAATGAATGAATGAATGAATGAAGATATTGGCGGCAGTGGTGTATTGGTGTATAAATGGTGCGAAAGGTGCAAAAAATGGCAGCCATGTTTCCCTCAGACTACCCCAGGGCAGCTGTGGATACAGATGTAGATTACCACCACCAGTGTGTGACTGAGGAGTGAATGAATAATGGTTTCACTTCATTGTGAAGTGCTTTTGGTGGACAGTAAACATACTGTACTGTACGCCCACCGTGCTGGCTGCTTGACAGCAAAATGTCACAAGCACCGCCATCCCCGTCAGCGGGAACCTCAATACGGTAATAACTTCTCAGCCAATGAGATACCCGTAATTCTCAGTGACACATTACATAATATAAGATAAAAGGTGTCTTGGGAGGCTTTCTTCCTTGATGTGGTCACAGTTGCTACAGGAATCACAAATTGATTTTTGAAGTAACTTCCCACTGTATATTCTGTTCCTTCTCATCCATCCAAAACATTTTTTAATGAACTTTATGACCTTATGATAGTTTTATATCAGCCGTGGAAGCCATAAATTAAAACCGTGAAAATGAATCATTTGGAAAATATCTCATAAAATGCACTAAAACCGTGACACAGAGTGGCGATTGAAGCGCACAGCGTCTCTTAGCATCCAATCTCATACCAAGTAATTATGCGAAGTACGGCGTGCAGCAACAGCAGGACTAATTGAGGCGTGAGGCGCCCTAAGGAACATTTGATTCTTAATGAAAGAAAACAGTTGTAATGTGGTCAATTAAATGTAGAAAATATTTGGAAAGCCATTTGGACCGTTGGAGAGCGGATGTTGTGGAACAGAACAGCAGGAATTTGATACAGCAGCTAGTAAGATAAGGGAAAATAAGGAGGAAAAATTGATCTGTTCCAGGGTCAAACTAAAACAATAATTTTCATTCATTCATTTTCTACCGCTTTTCCTCACGAGGGTCGCGGGGGATGCTGGAGCCTATCCCAGCTGTCTTTGGGCAAGAGGCGGGGTACACCCTGGACTGGTGGCCAGCCAATCACAGCCAATCACAGGGCACATATAGACAAACAACCATTCACACTCACCTATGGACAATTTGGAATCGCTAATTAACCTAGCATGTTTTTGGAATGTGGGAGGAAACCGGAGTACCCGGAGAAAACCCACGCATGCACGGGGAGGACATGCAAACTCCACACAGAGATGGCCAAAGGTGGAATTGAACCCTGGTCTCCTAGCTGTGAGGTCTGCACGCTAACCACTCGACCGCCGTGCCGCCCAACAATGATTTTGTTATTTTTAATTAAAAAAATATGTATAAACTGTAACAAACAATCCTAACAAACAAACAATAACTCAACAATCCTAACAGGCATACAAGTGTAAAAATAAGTTAGCCACTGTGTCACAAAGGTAAAATAAATAAAAATACCATTGTTGCCATATTTTCAAAGAGGTAAAAATATACTGTATATTGCCGGCCTAGTCAGAGACTCAATAGACGACAAGAGCACTGCAAAAGGAACAAACTGTTGTTTTTCCGAAACTATTGCAGAAACACTAGCCAAAGATCCTTTATTCGCTAGGAATGCTCTGTTGCTTTTTTTTAACCTACTGCCAAAACACTAGTCATAGATCCTCTGCAGGAGCGCACTGCTGCTTTCAAGGACATTATGCCAAAATAGGGCAGAGTGATTAGCATGTAGGCCACACAGTCAGGGGATCGGGAAGACCTGGGTTCAAATCTCCGCTTGGGCATCTCTGTGTGGAGTTTGCATGTTCTCCCTGTGCATGTTGTCTCGGTACTCTGGGTTCTTCCCACATTATGAAAACATGAACGTTAGGTTATGTGCCCTGTGACTGGCTGGCGACCAGTCCAGGGTGTACCCCGCCTCTCACATAAAGTCAGATGTGATAGGCTCCAGTATACCCCCGTGACCACAGTGAGGATAAGCAGTATAGAAAATGGATGGATGGATATTGCCAAAACACTAATCAAAGATCCTCTGTATGACAGAGGCGCTGATGTTTTTAAGGACCTACTGAAAGATCCTCAAAATCACAGGAATGTGCTGCTTCTTTTAAGAATCGACTACAAAATCACCAGCAGAAGATGCCCAATATGCTAGGGGTGCTCTGCTGTTTCCTTAACCTTCCTCTTGTGTTAGCTTTCTGATATCATCTCTTACTATGTTACCGGGTCGGTTTTGACCCATGTATTAAATCAGCTATAAAATACGCTAAAAATAATTAGTTACCATCAAATTTGCTTCTCATGTCTTGGTTACCTTCTTAGGCTTCCTCATCCATGAAAATGTTGGTTTTAATACTTTTGGTGTGGGCATGTAGGTCTTTTTTTGTCACTGTACCCGTCCATTTCAATTTCCAAAAATGGTATAATTAACCTCAAAAGAATCATTTTAATAAATTGAAGGTTCTTTTGTTACCTGGCTATTCCTGAGGGCTATAGAACATATCTCTTAAATCAATTTGTTTTATTTATTTTCTCATTTTAGTATTAATCACTAAAGAAACATCTATGGTGTTCGAGTCAATTTTGACCCATATATATTAATGTCAAGAAAAGGTAGAAAAAGTGATTGTTTTCAGCAACAGAACTTTAGTATAAACTGAAATGAAAAAGCAGAACAGGTCCAGATCTTGGTTCACTGTACTTCTTGCCATTCTTTCCATGATCCAAATTGTAAATGTGAAATCAGCCAATCAAATGAGTGAATTCACCTCACATGTCTGGACTTTGTTTTTCTGCTGGTATACTGGAAAAGCGGTCAAAATGAGAATCCCCTGAAGCTTCCATGATGAGAAGAGGAGCTGGTTGTCATTGTGTTGGCTAATTGTACACTTATGATTTCAGTTGTGGCTCAAAAATATTGCTTTATAGTCATATTATTATAACCGGGTCGAAACCGACCCTAACAATTCAGTGGTCATAATTTCAACCAGATCATTTTAAAATGTTGTAAAAATTATTTTTTTGGTTTTATTTTGTTGAAATAGAGTTTCCTGACAAAGTCAAAAAAACCTTGATGCAATAAACAAATGTTATGTGATTCTTTTTATGCATTAAAATGTAAAACGGGTCGGTGCCGACCCTAACACAAGAGGAGGGTTAATCTACGTATATGACAGGAGGGCACTGCTATTTTTAAAGGCCTACTGAATAAATGCGAGTAAAATCAAAAACACTAGTCAAACATCCTCTTTATGAAAACACTGTACTCACTCCAAAAACTGAAGATTTGACCTCCAAAACATACGACTTTTGGGATGTTCTACTTTGGAAGTACCACTGTCATATGCGTTAATAATGCAAGAATTAGGGTCCGCCCATCCTCGTTAACTTTGAATAACCCCGGCGAGAGAACCAAACACATTCAATTTGGAGTGCTCCACTTTCCACGAGAATAGTTCTTTACCACTGCAATGCTGAATATATTACTCTTATCTTCCCTTTAACACAAACATCCATTCCTTATCTTCCCACACAAAGGCGATTTCACTGTGAGTTTGTAGGAGAAATCAATGATAGCGTCTCCTAAGGAGGAGGACGGAAATAAGAACCTTTAGTGTGGTGTGCTGGCGGGGTCCAGAGGGAATCAATTATTCATCGCACAGGCCAGTTGCTACATACCTCCTGCAGAAGCAGCTGTTAGACAAGTCATTCCTATTCAGACATATGTGAGAACATATGAGAACAGGAGGAAGATTGCATGGTACTGCAGGAAGCTCAATTTGGCATATAGGGTGTTAGCTGAGATTTAGTGTGTTTGTTTTTGTGTATTTCCATTGCCTATGCCCCTCCCTCAGCCCAAACCCCCCTCATACTACTTCTATTCTTGTTCATAGTCATAGTTCATAGTCTCATTATTGCAACGCTCTTCTGGTAGGTCTCCACAAATGCCTCCATCAGCTTCAAGTGGTCAAGGATTCTTCATCACATCACCCCAAACATGTAGCCCCTTTGCTGGCCCGCCCATCAAATCCAGAATAGAATTGAAAATCCTCAACATTTCCATCAGCTCCTCCTACTCCATCCACCTCACCACCCCACTGTCCTTGGAAGTTCCTTGAAAGGTGCTTACAAATAAAATGCATCATTATTAAAAACCATACAGGAGATATCATAAACAGACATTTTATCCAAGAGGAGACTGAGGGCATAAAGCATGTTAGTGGGTTTGTTTACTTTTGTCATTTGTAGGAGTGCATCCTCAAATATTAAAATGACAACGCCGTTGCCCAAAGAGCATCCAGCAGTGGTTTAGTCTAGGACTGCAACTAATTAATTAACTGATTAATTTTTTTTATTAATCATGATTTATTCAAAAATAGAGGGTTTGAACTGACAGAGCAAATAAGTGCACAAACAAACCGCTTAAATTCATTCATTCATTCATTTTCTACCGCTTTTTCCTCACGAGGGTCGCGGGGGGTGCTGGAGCCTATCCCAGCTGTCTTCGGGCGTGAGGCGGGGTACACCCTGGACTGGTCGCCAGCCAATCACAGGGCACATATAGACAAACAACCATTCACACTCACATTCATACCTATGGACAATTTGGAGTCACCAATTAACCTAGCATGTTTTTGGAATGTGGGAGGAAACCGGAGTACCCGGAGAAAACCCACGGGGAGAACATGCAAACTCCACACAGAGATGGCCGAGGGTGGAATTGAACCCTAGTCTCCTAGCTGTGAGGTCTGCGCGCTAACCACTAGACCGCCGTGCCGCCCGGCCGCTTAAATATTCTGTTAAAATAATGTTAAATCATCAAAAATAGAAATTTGTCCCATCAGTAAAACAATAAATGTACAGAAAAATGCAATCATGATCATTTTCTTAGTCGATTAATCTGAAGCTTGTTGTTGCAATTAATAGAGTAATCAGTCATCAATCATATAGAGCCCTGGTACTGGATTCTATTCAATTTTTCGGGTATGCCAAATGTTGGCATTGTAGCACCAGAAGCCAGTTTGGTTTTGCAACATGAAATCTTGTATGCGCGTCGATCAAGTAGAGTCAAGTCAAGTAGAGCCAAAAATAAGTCTCAAGAACCCATACCTGAAAAGACACTTGAAGGCTTCCATTTTGGATTTTGAAGTGTCTTTTTTTTGTTTACAATTTCGAGTACAAAATCATCCTAAGATTTTGTTGAATTACTACCAGATTTGCATCAAATATGCTAGACTGATGGGCGCTGCTAAATTGGCCGGTCAGTGGCCAGAGCACGGCCATTAATCATTAATCATATAGATCCCTGGTGCTGGATTCTATTCAATTTTTCGGGTATGCCAAATGATGCGTTTGGAACCAAACCTTCTAAGCTGATCATTTGGGTGGGTTGCGTCATGTCAGCTTTGACGTTGGTCCTGAAGTGACAACACTGCTGCTCCATTGATCTTCCATTAAGGATGTGTTGTGTTGTCCCAGTGCTGCACTGCAGTGGTGACTCACGAATGCTCATCTGTTTTGCGGGGGAATTCCAAAAAGAAGACAGAAAAAGTGTAAAAATTGAGGATGAAAGCACATTAACGAGACGGTCTGTATGTTTGCTCCCCTCCATCCGGTGTCCACCTACACGCTGTGATCCCACCATGTGTTGCAGCCCTTCCGGCGTTCATTAAGACTGACTCACGCTGTGACACAATGGGAAGCAGCGTCATTGTTGACAGCAGTCAAGAAGTATTTCACTTTTATCCTGATTTAACACAAGCCACCATCAGCCCTATTACATCACCACACCTCAACTAACCTTGTTATATGAAAACGTACACAGTTTTCATATGAAAAATAGCAAAAAAATATTGTTTTTACTGTATATCATTGAGAGGACTGATTGCATTGATTATATGACAACTGACATCGGACCAGATGACAAGTACACTTCAAAACCTAGTTGCATTTTTGTATTCCTAAGAAGACCAGAAAACACTTGTCATGTAGAGGATCTTTGACTAGCCTTAAAACACAATATCGTTGTGTCTTACTGTGGATCTGGCATTTTTGTAGAAGATGGTTTAAAAGCAAAGCACTCCAATCACATAGAGGATCTTTGACTAGCATTTTTGCAGAAGATGCATAAAAACAGCAGTGAACTCCAGTCATAAAGAGGATCTTTGACCAGCACCTAAAAACTATGGAACACTCTAATCAAATAGAGGATCTGTGACCAGCGCTTCAAAACAGCAGAATTCTCCTGCCATAGAGGATCTTTGACCAGCACTTCTAAACAGCAGAACTCTCCTGTCATAGAGGATCTTTGATCAGCGCTTCAAAACAGCAGAACTCTCCTTCTATAGAGGATCTTTGACCAGCGCTTCTAAACAGCAGAACTCTCCTGTCATAGAGGATCTTTGACCAGTGCTTCAAAACAGCAGAACTCTCCTGTCATAGAGGATCTTTGACCAGTGCTTCAAAACAGCAGAACTCTCCTGCCATAAAGAGGATCTTTGACTAGCCTTAAAACACAACATTGTTGTGTCTTACTGTGGATCTGGCATTTTTGTAGAAGATGGTTTAAAAGCAAAGCACTCCAATCACATAGAGGATCTTTGACTAGCATTTTTGCAGAAAATGTTTAACAACTGCATAGTGTTCTTGTCATATAAGGACGCTTTGACTAGCATTTTGCAGAAGATGCATAAAACCAGCAGTGCACTCCTGTCATAAAGAGGATCTTTGACCAGCACTTAAAAACTATGGAACACTCTAATCAAATAGAGGATCTTTGACCAGCACTTCAAAACAGCAGAACTCTCCTTCTATAGAGGATCTTTGACCAGCGCTTCAAAACAGCAGAACTCTCCTGTCATCGAGGATCTTTGACCATCGCTTCAAAACAGCAGAACTCTCCTGTCATAGAGGATCTTTGACCAGCGCTTCTAACCAGCAGAACTTTCCTGCCATAGAGTATCTTTGACCAGCGCTTCAAAACAGCAGAACTCTCTGTCATAGAGGATCTTTGACCAGCACTTCAAAACAGTAGAACTCTCCTGCCATATAGAAGATCTTTGACCAGTGTTTTTGCAGAACTTGCTTAAAAACAACAAAGCGCTCCTGTCGCATAGAAGTTTGACTTGTTGACTTTTCTTTTTTCAGATGTTTACAAACCCTGTCATATCAAGGATTTTTGACCAGCAGAGCACTGCTGTCATAGAGGATCTTTGAATCACCTTTGTGCAGTAGTTTCTCATAAACAGCAGAGCACTCCTGTCATATACTGTAGAGAACCGAAACAAAATAACAATGGTAGCGAAGTCTGCTCTATGGTATTCATCATGTATCATCATAGAGCGTGTTATCATTAGCTCACGCTTCCCAGTGAAGGAGGCAATGTTGTCAGCCAGTAATTAGCTGCAAGCTGGCCAGGGCGGAGATAAAGACATTAGTAAAAGTGTTTGGCGGGGAGTCGTAGAAGGGTGACACGCGGCGCTGGCTGGGTCAGTGCCAACGTGACATACTGTGCTGCCAGAAAGACACTCTGATACTCCGCATTATAGGCAAGCGCAACAGTCCCCAGCAGCACGTCGTGATCGCTTGGCAACAAGGGTGCGAAGTGGAGCTGCAGCGTGTGCAAAACAAAAGCAAGAAGTCCTTCGGTAGTCCTCGTGCCTCCAAAGTGCACGTGCATAGAGGAGGAATTTTTTTTTCTGACATCTTGGCTGGTGGACAGACGATGGCTATAAATAGAGCACCTCATGAAGTATTCAGATACATTGCAAGGCTATTTATAGCTCTCGCTCCACTCCAGAAATAGGTTATTTGGGGTTTATTATATAATTAAGATCCAGATATGAAAAGCTACAAAATAGCATTGCTGCTGTTGGCTAATTGTAGTCACACAAATGGATTTGAGGTCATGGCATGCATATATAATATGCATAACAAGTAGGCATGCACGGCACTGTGCACTGAATTGCTAACTCTTTGCTTTGAAATGTATGTCACAAGAGGAGATCCATATTTTATAATGTAGTATCTCTCAAAGCAGCTTGCACATAATGTGTGGGGGTTGTCTGAGTGTGGGAGCGGTACATTCAATGTTATCACATTGGCACAAGATTTAGTAGCAAGTCAGGCAACAAACATTATATCGTTCAATTAAATGATATAGTCTGTGCAATAGAATAATACTGCATTTCTTTAACATAGAAATGATATATTTCATCTTAAAAATACATCATTGCATATACCAAGAAAGTGTTTTGTCAAACAAAATGCAATATTTGGTGTTAATAATACCCAATTTGGCCACACTATTCTAATATTGTGCCACAAAATAAAATGTTTTCAACTAAATTGGAATATTTCGATACAAAGCTAGGTTTTTTGGTCCAAAAATGCAACACTTCCACTTAAAAGTACATCATTTTTTTGCACAATATTGTAATGTTTTACCATTCAATGCAACTTATTTTAAATAAAATACAGTTTTCAACAGAATTCCAACAGAAAAGCATAATATAAAATTTGTAATAAATAAATATATATATATTTTGCCATAATAATGCAAAATAATATTATATAATTGAAATATTGTATAATATTGTGCTACAAAATGGTAATATTTTCACACAGAACTGTAATATTTTGTCTGAAAATGCAACTTTTGCTACAGTATTGCAGTATTTCAGTATTTGTCAATTTGAGCTTGAGTGGCAAGGCGTATGTTGCCGTGGAAACAGGGAACCAGACCTAAGTTCACACAAATCAACCACAAGTGCGGACGTTAGTACGTTGTTGAATATTTCATGGCTCCATAATAGATGATTGACAAGTCCCTGTCGAAGGCCGTATAAGCAGTGAGAGCGATAAATTATGATGTATTCTAGCTATTAGTCAAAACATCTGTACAAATAAATGCCTTACTTCCAATAAACTGCAGTTAAGTTTGTTTATCGACCTTTACATTCAAATCAATACATTTTTTTATGTGTTTCCAGCATTCCATTGACGCCGTGAGTGCTGGCGTGAGTCCCATTGGAGACACGTCCTACAATTCCAGTTATTGGGACTTGGGCAGTGCCTTCTTCTTCGCTGGAACGGTCATCACAACCATCGGTACGTAAAATAACCCAGACAATAAGACAATCAACCTGATATTGAACATAATGTTATCACAAAAGTTTAGTTGATATCTCCCTGTCAACAATGCATGTCCTTAAGGACAACTCAATTAACCTCCCTGATCTTATTTAACAGCGACCATTTCCTCCAAGGAATTGTTACATAAGTACATCTATTGATGATGTTGCATAATGACATCATCATAGCCTTAATAGCCCCCCTACGTTTTATACCTTTTAGAGCGCCTTTACATCTCCTTTATAGCCTTTTATTGCTCTTAATTTACTGTGTTAGTTAATTTATCTCTGTTAGTCGCTCTCTGGGAGGGAAGGGCACTGATGTAATAATGCATTTTTAAAATAATATTCTTGCGACCAAGATGGACTAGTGGCTCGCGATGACGGGTTGGTGACCCCTGCGTTAGACAAACAACTTGCAACAAAAGCTGGTGTAGAGTATTAGTGTTTTCACACACATATTTCCACACGGAGTTAAATTTTTTTTTTCAACAACATAAATGTCGAGTTTTGCCACAAAAACACAAATAAGTAATATTTTGCCACTAAAATATGATCATTTGCTTCATAAAAACAAGCTATTGCCAGACAAATGTCATGTTTTGTACAAAAAGTCCAATATTTAATCAGCTTTACTTAGTTTAAAAGTATAAAATAAGTATATAATACGGAATAGCGGGTGAAGCCAGCTATTTTTCTGTCTTTTGGAGGTAGTGTCAGAGCTGTAGCAATAAAAGTAAATATAAATTAAATTAATTAATTAAATATGAATTAAAACAAATAAAAGTAATATTTTGCCACTAAAATATGATCATTTGCTTCATAAAAACAAGCTATTGCCAGACAAATGTCATGTTTTGTACAAAAAGTGCAATATTTAATCAGCTTTACTTAGTTTAAAAGTATAAACTAATTATATATAATACGGAATAGCAGGTGAAGCCAGCTATTTTTCTGTCTTTTGGAGGTAGTGTCAGAGCTGTAGTAATAAAAGTAAATATTAATTAATTTAATTAATTAAATATGAATTAAAATAAATAAAAGTAATATTTTGCCATTAAAATATGATAATTTGCTTCATAAAAACAAGCTATTGCCAGACAAATGTCATGTTTTGCACAAAAAGTCCAATATTTAATCAGCTTTACTTAGTTTAAAAGTATAAACTAAGTATATAATACGGAATAGCGGGTGAAGCCAGCTATTTTCCGTCTTTTGGAAGTAGTGTCAAAGCTGGACATGAGGTTTGACTGCCTGTGTGTAAGGGTATTCCTCAATGCAAGGGCACGGGTGTGAAGTTCAACACCTTCACATTCACTTCTCCTACCCTGATGTGTTGATTTGTCCTGTTACTATTTTGTACTCGACATATGATAAGTGTGAAAGCACATAGAAATATCCAGCTTTTGGGGTTATATATAAAAGTGTGTCATATATTAAAATATGAGTATATGCACATACTGTTCAGCACATTTGTTGAACGGAGTGAGACCTTCTGTCAGTCATACAGTCTCTCTGGTGGTCAGAGAGTGTAAGATTGTAGAAATAAATAGAAATTGCCAATTCAAGTCAACTGTCATATCCTAGTATTCATCAAAAATATGCATTTAAGTTAATTTTACGTATTCTTGGCCTAAATTATGCCTTTTTCAATGAACTACAACTCTGGTCACTAGATGTCAGTAATGTTACATTTCTGGGGGAAAACATGTGAGTTGATGTTTTGTCTTAATTATGTCTGATGTGTCTTCATTAATTCATTCATTTTCTACTGCTTTTCCTCACGAGGGTCGCGGGGGGTGCTGGAGCCTATCCCAGCTGTCTTCGGGCGAGAGGCGGGGTACACCCTGGACTGGTCGCCAGCCAATCACAGGGCACATATAGACAAACAACCATTCACACTCACATTCATACCTATGGACAATTTGGAGTCGGCAATTAACCTAGCATGTTTTTGGAATGTGGGAGGAAACCGGAGTACCCGGAGAAAACCCACGCATGCACGGGGAGAACATGCAAACTCCACACAGAGATGGCCGAGGGTGGAATTGAACTTGGGACTCGGACAATTTGGAGTGGCCAATTAACCTAGCATGTTTTTGGAATGTGGGAGGAAACCGGAGTATCCGGAGAAAACCCACGCGTGCAACATGCAAACTCCAGGGTGGAATTGAACCCTGGTCTCCTAGCTGTGAGGTCTGTGCGCTAACCACTAGACCGCCGTGCCGCGCCCTGATGTGTCTTATTTTCTGTAATTATATTTGCTATATTGGGTAATACAAGAGTAAAGGTGACTATACTTTTTTTCTGATTTCCTGGTGTGAACAGGTTATGGAAACATTGCTCCCAGCACTGAGGGCGGGAAGATCTTCTGCATCCTTTACGCCATATTTGGCATCCCGCTCTTTGGTTTCCTGCTGGCCGGGATCGGAGACCAGCTCGGCACCATCTTTGTTAAAAGTATCTTAAGAGTGGAGAAGATCTTCAGGGTGAATATTCAAACAAAAAGCAAATCAACGCACTGGCGGCTTTAGTGATGCTTTTATTACAGTTACAAATTCCTGTCGTTTTTTCCCGCCTCAGCAAAAACACAAACAGATCAGCCAGACTAAGATACTGGTGACATCCACCATCCTCTTCATCTTTGCCGGCTGTATCGTCTTTGTCACCGTCCCGGCTGTCATCTTTAAACATATCGAGGGCTGGACCACGCTGGAGGCCATCTACTTTGTGGTCATCACGCTCACCACGGTGGGAATAGGCGACTATGTGGCTGGTGTGTATCCAACATACCGACGCTGCCGTCTCAGTCATCACATCTTCACCGTTTTTTTGTCATTTTTCTTCCAGGTGGAAACCGCAGGATTGAGTATATGAAGTGGTACAAGCCGCTGGTGTGGTTCTGGATCTTGGTGGGTTTGGCCTACTTTGCAGCCGTCCTCAGCATGATTGGCGACTGGCTTCGGGTGCTGTCCAAAAAGACCAAAGAGGAGGTATTTGATTGCGTCCCTTCTTTGTACCACACCTGTCACAGTATTCATGTGTAGAACTGCTTCTTAACAACAAAACTTATTTTATTTCTACAAGAGAGGAGAAATATGATCGCAGGGAAGAACTACATTTGAAACACTTCTATGCTAGGACTACGTTATGCTAGCCATAGCATTTCAGTATGTGGAATCAAACTATGGAATGGATTGAGTAAGGACCTCAAACAATGCACAACGATGAGCCAATTCAAGAAACAATACAAGCAGTTGATGTTTGCTAAATACAAGGATGAAGAGTCTTGAACCAGTCATGATGTGCTATATATATCACTATATTGACACTTACTATGGTACCCATTATGGCATTGGATGGTCATATCACCTTGTACTTTGGTGCGAGGTACATTATTAAAAAAAACAACCTTAAACTGTATTATGGAAAACAGGAAGTGAACAAATGTAACAGTTACTGATTGTAAAAGTACCAGATGGAGGGGTAGGATTTAATAAGCTTTGCTTCTTCCTACTCCTTTTGGACATGTGGAACTGTGAACTGATTATGTGATGCATTCAAGTGTAATCTGATGCATGTTCAAATGAAGTTAAACCATTACCATTACCATTACCATTAAACTATATCACTCTCACAACGACAGGTAAGTAACACGGCAGACATGTTTGTTTTGGCTTTGTGAAATAATACCCCTAGAGTCATCTATACACTCATATTGTTCATTCATTCATTCATTCATTCATTTTCTACCGCTTTTCCTCACGAGGGTCGCGGGGGCGCTGGAGCCTATCCCAGCTGTCTTCGGGCGAGAGGCGGGGTACACCCTGGACTGGTCGCCAGCCAACCACAGGGCACATATAGACAAACAACCATTCACACTCACATTCATACCTATGGACAATTTGGAGTCGCCAATTAGCCTAGCATGTTTTTGGAATGTGGGAGGAAACCGGAGTCCCCGGAGAAAACCCACGCATGCAGGGGGAGAACATGCAAACTCCACACAGAGATGGCCGAGGGTGGGAATTGAACCCTGGTCTCCTAGCTGTGAGGTCTGCGCGCTAACCACTAGACCGCCGTGCCGCCTCATATTGTTCAATATAAGAGAAATAATAACAGAAAATATGACATGGTAGACATAAATAAGACATAACTAGACACACATGTGAGCATTGGTTTTCTGGACAGCACACTTTCAACAGTGGCTATTGTCTCATCAGTATAGAATTTAGCTTAGTTTTCCTCAGTTCCTAGTTCATGCCCTTATTTTGTATTTACTTCCTGTGTTGCTCTGTTCTGTTTTCCGTTGCTTTCCATTACCTCCCCGCACCTGATTCCCATTTTCTGTGATGTCTATTTAGTTCAGGTGTGTGCTCCTTTTCTTGTTGGGTCATTGTCTAGTGCGTTGTTCTGCTGCATCTCCAATAAATACATTTTTACCTGATATTGGGTCCTCATCTCTGCATCCTGGAGTCGAACTGTAAAGCAATCAAGCCGCAACATGACAGTCACCTAGTGATCAGTGACAATGGTAGCAGGCTTTTTTGTTGGTCATGGCAAACCATGTGACCTTGCTCTCATCTCTTATTGGTCAGCAACGGGTGCAAGAATGTATGTTTTATGTATGTATGTATGTATGGTTTAATTCCTCCTGAACATGCACACAATCACAGTAAACGTCACACAAAAAGGCATAGGAAGAAGCAAAGCTTATTCAAATCCAGGAAGAAGGTGAAACAATAATTGCCCTGCATATTCCGCTAACTTTATCTTGAATTTAACCTTATTGCACTAAACCCAAGATATATCACAGTTTAACAGAGTGATTCTGAAATCTTCCCCAGGTTGGAGAGATCAAAGCTCACGCAGCCGAATGGAAAGCGAACGTTCGAGCAGAGTTCCGAGAAACGCGGCGACGCCTGAGTGTGGAGATCCATGACAAGCTCCAGCGAGCCGCCACCATCCGCAGCATGGAGCGCCGCCAGCTGGGCCTGGAGCAGCGGGCCCACTCCTTGGATATGCTGTCCCCCGAGAAGAGAGCCGTGTTCGCTAGCCTGGACGCGGGCCGCTTCAAGACCTCTTCCCAGGAGAGCATCGACACCAAGCTGAATAACCTGCGCATGAAGGGGGCCTGCGAGTCGTACGAGCACCACGGTGGCGAGCAAACACCGCAGACGTCTTCATCCTCGGAGGAGAACCTCTTCAACCTGCGCTTTGGGTCACTGACCAAGCTAGCCAGGCGTGGTAAGAACATCCGTAGGAACATCCCGGGGGACTCCAGACGCGCTAGCGTCAGCGTTAGCAATGGGAGCGCCGTAGTGGACGAAGAACGAGGCGAGGACGTGGGAGAAGACGGAGATCCGGAGGAGGAACCAAAAGAGCGCAACACCAGTTTGAACAACCTGTCGCAGTACTCTGTGGAGCGAGCCAAACTGAATGGGTGCAAACAGCGGGAGAACACTGGAGGTTAAACATGGAGGTCCACATGGAGTCCGATACTACTCCGAAAACTGTTTCTATTCCAGGGCCAAAACGTACACAGGTATGCTCCCAACTGGTGGAAAAATCAAGGGTGCTTAAGTCGTACCCTTGAGGAGTCCCAATAAGATACCGTTGAAGAAATGTGCCTTTTTGTTTCCTCAGTTTGCTTTTTGGGAATCTCAGTCATCGTGCCATAAAGCCATAGGAAGAAAAACCTGCTGCCAAAACCACCAAAAGAGACATATGACATACGTACGTAAAGAAGCTGTCGTCTTAATACCTCACAACGGCAGGCTTTCATCTCAACGTTAGCTAGCTTCTGCTCACACAGTTAGCATTTTTCCACACAAACACAAACAGGGCAAGAAGGCGTCCATCTTTGTGTGTCTATTTTTAGACTGCTACTGCTGAAAGTCATGGCGGAATGACGGAAAACGGGTGGATCAATGAAATGAAGAATTATTCACTAATCACGCATTGGTTATCCTGGAAGAGACGCTGTATGAAATACGCTTCTTTTGTAACCAGCCACATTCAGATAGTTTTTTTTTTATGTGATTAATGAATGAATGTGATTTTTTTTTTTCCTCCCCAACTATCAAGCATGTTTTTTTTGTCTATTATTTTGTATTAAAGGTCCCGTATTATACTATTTTTCAACCAAGTCTCACAACAGTGTATTTAAAGCCCCTAATCTTGCTTTGACCATATTCAGGTATTAGGTCATTATCTATGGGTAGTGATGGAAAAGACAAGATGGTGGGCACAAGTGTTGTCATTGGGAGAAATTTGGAGTAGAACCGCATTGAGAGGAGCCAGATGTGGGTAGTCTGAGCTTTGGTGCTTAGGCTGTTGCCTCCACACCCTGAGCTTGGATAAGCGGAGGAAGATGAATGGATGGATGGAATTCTCGCCATGATGCTGGAATTTAGACAAAAGTAAGCCCTGTTGTTTTGTGTGTCTGTAGCTTTAACACTAATGAGCTGTGTTTGTCCACACCTCCGAGCACTTTATCCACTTTTTACATATACTAACACTGTAGTGCTATACTTGTTCAAACCATATATCACATGTATATGGCATCAACTTAACATTAAGGTGTTTGCAACATTAGCATAGTTATGTGAGCTACAGCGCTAACAGCAACATCACGCTGAAGAAAAACAAAATGAAACTTATAGCTTCCGCGTCTGTAACTGACTCACAGACTGTTGGCAGCGCTTTATTTTAAGATGTGTAGCGAAGCTTCATTCATTCATTCATTCATGCATTTTCTACCGCTTTTTCCTCACGAGGGTCGTGAAGGGTGCTGGAGCCTATCCCAGCTGTCTTTGGGCGAGAGGCGGGGTACACCCTGGACTGGTCGCCAACCAATCACAGGGCACATATAGACAAACAACCATTCACACTCACATTCATACCTATGGACAATTTGGAGTCACCAATTAACCTAGCATGTTTTTGGAATGTGGGAGGAAACCGGAGTACCCGGAGAAAACCCACGCATGCACGGGAGAACATGCAAACTCCACACTGAGATGGCCGAGGGTGGAATTGAACCCTGGTTTCCTAGCTGTGTGGCCTGCGTGCTAACAAATTGTCCGCCGTGCTGCCTTGTCCTAAAAAATCAATTGGTGTGGTATCAGAGGTTTCATTTTGAACTGAGCAAAACAAAGCAAGCTTAAATATATCTTGTGGAGTACCCCAGGGGACGCCGTGCCGCCCTGTAGCGAAGCTTTTAAATTTTTATTTTGTTTTACAAAGCTAGGCCTGTCATGATAAGTTGGACAATAATTATCCTACAAATTATTGCAGCCAAATTATTGCAAATTATTACATTAATTTATTATATTAATGTCAACATAATATGTCAACATGTTCTCCCCGTGCATGGGTGGGTTTTCTCTGGGGACTCCGGTTTCCTCCCACATTCCAAAAACATGCTAGGTTAATTGGCGACTCCAAATTGTCCATAGGTATGAATGTGAGTGTGAATGGTTGTTTGTCTATAGGTGCCCTGTGATTGGCTGGCGACTAAATGTAATGATAATATGTGTCATAAGATACTGTACACCATATCAAAAGCAATAGACTTTAATTTCTCCATGCAGACGTCAGCTTCCTTGCAAATATACACTTCATTGAATCACTTTAGGCAACACTGTTTTTCGTTTAATGAGGTATAACATTTGATCAAAGTACATATGCCGGATGCAGCAAAATTTGTTTGATGCACCAGGAGGTATTGTACTTCACTGAAAATGTTAACTTCCACCGTTTGGTATTATTTATTTCACTGTCTTAGCGTTTGATATATTGTGTTTTATACGCAACGGGCATGAAGAAAGTATTCAATCGTGTAGCACACAAACTTGTAAGCAGTACACTCACTAGCGCGTGGCTGAGGACAAAGAGACTGAATGACTGACAGGAGGTTTCACTCACTCCGCAATAAAAACGTTAGAGAGGTGAAAAACAAACATGCATGCACATGACGATATATAAAGGCCGATAAAAGGCAGAGTTTGTTTTGATTTGATGATGGTGACAGGCCTATACAAAGCTGTGAGTGAAGTGACAGACGTAGAAACAGGGTGGGCTCATCTAGCGAGGGGCAGGGGGGTCCTTGATGATGTCACATTTGCATAATAGGGGACCTTTAATGAGTCGAGCATTTGCATTTTTTTATTCTACTGTAAAGAAATGATCACAGTTCAGCACAGTGTTATGTTTAATACAGGATTAGGGATGGGTATAATCATCATTGACAGAGTGCACTACTGGCTGCAGCCATCAGAGGCGCTGTTGATTCTGTCTTAGTTTGCTCGTTTGTATGAAAATACAAATGTCCCTATACTGGATGATTTTTTCATGTTTTATTGTGATACTTTTACTTCGGCCAAATACGCATAAAAGGAAGTTCAATTTGAATTGGATTGTTGCTGCTCCAAAAGTGCAATTTACATTCAAATTGACTCTTAACGGTTGGAACCTCATCCTGACCATGACCTGTGATGATCAATTATTTGTGGTGAATATTTTATGAACATTTCACATTAAATGTATCCAGTGCCTTTTTTGGGGTTAAATAATAAAGATGGCAAAATGAAATGTAAATGTTGACACATTGTCACTTTCTTTTTGCTTAAATTCACTTTAAAAGTAAATTTTAGCCAACAACACAACAAAATTGTCAGTTAAAAACATTCTTGGTTGTCTTCCAGCACACAAAAAGAAACATTTATTGATGTTATATAATTGATATTAATTATATGTTCCACAGTGGTTTGCCCCCTTCCTGATTTCTTTTTTTTTTTTTTTACTTGTTTGTCGCATTTAAATGTTTCATATCATCATCACAATTAAATATTACTCAATGACAAAACGACTGAACACAAAATACAGTATTTAAATGAAATGTTTATTACTATTACTTTCTGCAGACTTCAGTTCCATTTTTGCATGAATTGCATTGCATTTTTCTGAATATGCAATATCATGCTAAATGACATAATTCACTGTTATGTAATTAGTAGCCCGGCCGTGAGGTCTCCATGCAGCCGCGGTCACGTGTACCCAAATGTGCGAGGCACCTCATACAGAGAGCCAGCTGGCTGCACCCCACCACAAATGGGAGGTGGGAGGGACGGTCAAAGAAGGGTGGATGATAAATAGAATAGTAATAGAAAATGATGTATTCTCTTTCAAGGTGGACGTGACCTCTCTTTGCTTTGTGTCCGTCTATCTGCCCATTAATCAACCTGTGACTGCTCGGTCGTTACGGTATAGGAACCTCTCTGGTTGAACATCTGATTTCCCATCTTAAATGATGGAAATCATCTCTTCCAGAGACAAAGTGGTACCACCATAAAAGCAGTTTTGAATAAGTCATGCAGGTGTAAAAATAAGTTAACCCTTTTATAAAGTGTGTTAACTTTGATGACAGGCAGCTAAAGTGAGCCGAAGTTACTCGCCTTCTCACTTCGTTTGCAGCGTTCCCCTCTTCACATCCCGCAGGCTCCGGTGCCGGAACCAGCAGCTGGTGTGAAGATGAAGATGATGAAGAGGTGTGAATGCAGTGAGTGACAGGAGGAGCATGTCAGATTGCAGGTGGGAGGAGGGAGCTCAGAATGATCTATATTGCACATCTAATGCTTTCACTCAAGTGAGTAGTTCGCCTAATGTTTAAAATGGATCACAATAAAAAGAAATAAAATAAAATAGATAGATAGATAGATAGATAGATAGATAGATAGATAGATAGATAGATAGATAGATAGATAGATAGATAGATAGATGGATGGATGGATGGATGGATGGATGGATGGATGGATGGATGGATGGATGGATGGATGGATGGATGGATGGATGGATGGATGGATGGATGGATGGATGGATGGATGGATGGATGGATGGATGGATGGATGGATGGATGGATGGATGGATGGATGGATGGATAGGGGGACGGACGGACGGACAGCTAGATAGATAGATGGATGGATGGATGGATGGATGGATGGATGGGGGGACGGACAGCTAGATAGATAGATAGATAGATAGATAGATAGATAGATAGATAGATAGATAGATAGATAGATAGATAGATAGATAGATAGATAGATAGATAGATAGATAGATAGATAGATAGATAGATAGATAGATAGATAGATAGATAGATGGATGGATGGATGGATGGATGGATGGATGGATGGATGGATGGATGGATGGATGGATGGATGGATGGATGGATGGATGGATGGATGGATGGATGGATGGATGGGGGGACGGACGGACGGACGGACGGACAGCTAGATGGATGGATGGATGGATGGATGGATGGATGGATAGATGGATAGATGGATAGATGGATAGATGGATAGATGGATAGATGGATAGATAGATAGATAGATAGATAGATAGATAGACAGACAGACAGACAGATAGATAGATAGATAGATAGATAGATAGATAGATAGATAGATAGATAGATAGATAGATAGATAGATAGATAGATAGATAGATAGATAGATAGATAGATAGATAGATAGATAGATAGATAGATAGATAGATAGATAGATAGATAGATAGATAGATAGATAGATAGATAGATAGATAGATAGATAGATAGATAGATAGATAGATAGATAGATAGATAGATAGATAGATAGATAGATAGATAGATAGATAGATAGATAAAAAAGACTTTATCCTTTATCCCCAGTCTTTCTTTTCACTTTTACTGCACCACCATCGGAAGACTCTTCCTCACCCTATAAAAAAAGGTTAATGTCCATGTCTGCATTTCTAGCATCCTGTTGGATGAATCCTTGTCATATGGTGGCGATGTGTCTTTATTTTGTTTCAGTACAATACTACTTTCATTGATCCTAGTGTTAATTTAGCCACGTTTCCGTAGACGGATCATGGTGGTCACACATGGAGATAACAGTCATGCCGTCGATCGCTTGCATTCCGTGACAAAAATGCATTGATCCTCGCTTATCTCTCATCTCCGCATACAAAGATGGATGTCTGCTGAAGAGTCAAGGACAGTGGAAGGTAACGAGAATACTGCCGAGGTGGGGGCCCCAGGTTGTGCTGATGCAGGTGCTTTGGCGAGTGAACCACATTATGTGAGATGGATGAGTGGAAAGGATGGAGGGAGTAGAGGCGGGACTCTGTGAAGCCTATCTAATTATGAAAGAGGCTAAAGCATGTGCGCTTACATGTGAACTGGTATTGGACGTGATGAAGACATTTCACTAAATAGCAGATAGAACAGACCACCATCATTGGTACACAATACAGCATAGAATAAAATATGCCTTCAGAAAGGTAAGAATGAGGTGATATGTTAATAAGTAATGGTATGATAAAGAGAAGGATTTGATTATATTGAAAAAATATGAACAATAATTACATTTACATGCAGTAAAAAAATAAAAAAAGTCCATTACAGTACATTTTAAAAATTAATCAATTTAATTATTATTTTTTATTAAAATAAAAAATGAAAATGAGAGTTCAATATATTATCAATTAAAACTATGATGTGTGATTAAATTAAAAGAGAACATTCTGAATGTGCTGAAAGTGACAGCTCAACTGAAAAGTAAAAAACTGTAATGACACCTCCTCACCTGAGGGAGGCGGTACTACTATAATGCTGCAATACCGGCAGTACATTTTAAAGAGGGGGTGGGGGGATTACCTCAGCAAAATGGCGTGGCTGATTAATCCCAATTATTGCGTTCACTCTTCTTTATTATGTACACATATCGGTCATGTAAAAGAATAATCAGCACATTTTTCGTACAGAATTCGTCTCGGGCTAGTAGTATACTTGTTAGCTTCCGCTATCAACGCGACCCGGAAGTTATCGAGAGTACGCGGGGGAACTTTCTCGAACAAAAGAGAACGAGCGACAAAGTCAACTACTGGACACTGTTTTCAAGAAGTCCCCCTTTAAGGTACACATAGCAGATTTGTTGACTTCTCATTCGCACATGTTTAGCAGCGACAAGCTCTCTTATTATATATCTTGTACACAGGTAGGAAGTAGGACCCACACACGTATTGAGTGTTTGTAGTTGTTCCTTGTTCCTACAAGATACAGTATCATTCTTAGTTGTCACTTTTCTAAAGCATGGGTTTGTCGACTTTTGTCCTGCAGATGGCAGTGAAGGAGGACCCCCCCCCCCCTTCCACAACAACATAACAGAAGCCCATGGAGACCTTTGTGAAGGATGAGAAGCAGATTGCCTCTTAGCGCCACAATCAGATAATGTTGACACGTCACATTGTGCTGACACTGATGAAGCCTCCAAAGCTGATATTACATGTCACACTGACAACACTGGGAATGCTCTCAGTGTGACAAAACTTTTGGTGACAAGAAATCTCTGATGACACACACGAGATGTCATGCTGACAGAAACTGGAAATGCTCTCAATGTGGAAAAGTGTTTAATTGCAAGTCATCTTAGGAAATCCACATGAAGGTCCACATAAGAGAAAAACCATACATCTGCTCAGTTTGTTGTCACGCCTCACAAAAGGCAACTTTGACAGCACACATGAGAATACACACTGGGAAGAAACCTTTTCCCTGCCCAGTCTGTGGTAAAGGATTCTCTCAAAAGGGAGTTACGAGATCACATGCAAAAATACACACTCGGGAGAAACCTTTCACCTGCTCAGCCTGTAGCAAATGTTTTACAGATCATTGTTCACTGTTGAAACACAGTACACATGGGCGAGAAACCATTTCCCTGTTCCATCTGCAGAAAACGTTTTTGTGATCTGAGGTTGTTAAACTCAGGCCCGGGACCAAATGTGGCCCGTGTGTGATGGAATTTCATCCGGCACACGGAAATAACCATTTGGAAAACAGCAGAGTTGGCCCCGCCTCACTGACCCTATTAAACTAAGTGCTTTCAGTGATCGGCATAATTAAGTACTTATTCCGGTATAAACCATTCCTCTAAAATGGAAACATATACAGCACGAAATAATAAGGGTGCCAGATTAAGCCCAAAAATCAAAATAATGTAGTTGTATGTAACTAAAAACAGCAACACGTTAACTATTACACCCTGTCTGTACAAATTAACACCTTAAATAGCACAAGTCATTCAAAAGTGATCATTTCAACTACACCAAAGAATGCTGGGAAATGGATAATCTGCCCTTTTCACATCTGCAAAACCTTCCGAGTTTTGCCTTTCTGTGTGCATGTGAGAAAAGTGTTTTGGCAGAGCTGCCTGTGATTGGCTGCTGTCCAGGGAACCCCACCTCAACGACCTCTTCTCTCAACCGATTGACAACCTATTCCATTATCAAACTGTAGGAGTCAAAGCGCTGTAAGTACATTCATCATAAATATATCATGACTGTAATGACTGCATGTAACCCAACTGTCTAACATGGAATGGGCCAAAAGCCCTGACTGTTGACTCTGCATTCAGGGCATTTCTTAAGGCCGAGGGAGTGCAGTTTACCAACGTACACACCCTCCTTATCAAGCCATCACTACTCACTCCTATCCGAGACACAGTACACAATCATAATATTCCGTAGTAATCATGGGTGACTGGAGCCTATCCCAGTAAACTTGGGGCTTCGGTGGAGTACACTGTGTACCGGGGCCTGCTAGTTGCAGGACATAATATTTAGTGTTTCTATATTAATGCATGTTAGGAAGAAGCAACAAGGCGGGGTACACCCCGGACAGGTCGCCAGCCAATCACAGGGCACATATAGACAAACAACCATTTACACTCACGTTCATACCTATGGACAATTTGGAGTCGCCATAATTATGCAGTTATTTATTTCAATTGTCATCTGGCTCGGAAGCTAACAGTGGCTTATCTCAATTCATACAGGCAATTTCTGTCTCCCTCATGTGTCTCACACAGCTCCACTATACTTGAGTACCATCTAGTGGTTGAAGTGTGAATTACATATATCATTACAGTAATAGAATGGATGTTAAGCCATTTTGTGCAACATAATTTTTAGCACAATAATCGACTAGAACATTTATGAAGTATGTATTAGTGTGTGTATTTATATTTTTTCAGATATCTAAGCCTGTATTACATAATGCATACCATCATGTATATCATGCTGGTGATCACAATTAAGAGTACCAATTTCTAAAATGTGGCTATTTTTTTTCTTACTGTATTAGGAGGAGAGGGGGGCACATTCAGATTATTTTAATTATAACGGCCCTGGATGTGGTGAACAACTCCAGGAACTTCTGGTCCTCTCTGGAAAGTCATCTATTGTGCACTCACGGAAGTCATTCCTGAACTACATGTTGCCACAACTCATCCAGATTTATGATGGACACCATGTTTACTGTTGCAGGGACACCATGGCCTGTCCACACTGTTTCCTGGCAGTGGTCCTTTTACTGTGCAGTCCATTATCCATGCTGCGAATTACCACCAGCGGCTCAATGGCGTTGGGGATATTAGTCCCCATCAACAGGTTGATCCCTGCATTGACTTGAGGTAAGGCCCCTGTAAGACTACTTGCAACTATGGTGTTGGCTGTAGATACAATGCTTTTCTCTGTCTGATCCAAATAATTTACAATGTATGTTCCAGGCCGCACTTAAAACAAGCGCTCATCTTCAGCATTCCTTGCTGATGTGCCCCCTGCAGACAGCCACAGCAGAAGGCGGTCTCCTTCAAGAAAGGTATCTGGTCCTTTAGTGCTATCTTTCCCAACTCTACACACACTTCCTGAATGTGTCCTCCTCTAGAGCAGGGGCATGGAGCTTTAACTGCAACCTTGTGATTTATTGTCATTACCATATTGAGGTGTTCTCCACAGAATCCACAGTCCAAAGCTAGCTTCTTTCATTGCAGGCTCGGGCTGTGTTGTGGGTCTGCTCACATTTTTATTTGATGTAGGTGCGTGTCACATATGTTGCCAAATACTGGATCAGTTAGGATTTTGACTATTGTTTCCACAAAAGTCGTAATATCAATGCATTTTGGTCTTTCCTTGTGTCCCTTATGTTCCGTGATTGCGCATGGGAATGGTGTGGGTGTTTTACAAAGAGACTGGATACATTAGGAACTGGTGGTATTTGGGATCTGCTGTGTCACCCATTGACATAAGGGTAGCCAATTGTGTGGTTTCATTCCATCTGAAAGTTTTGACCTGGACTTACTGCAACTGATATCAGTTCTTAAGCTATGACGTTGTCCAATGTAAATTGTTCACGCCTCCTGCTCAGTGTTTCCTTTAAACTGTTGTCGTGCGGCCAAAGCCTACAAATTCTCAGCAGCTCTCTTTTGGACAGATGGAGGAGGTGGAGGTTGCACATCATGCTGTATGTCCTGTACTTTGGGTGGGAAAGGCACTGGAGGATGCTCTGAAGTACTGCACAAAGGTTTTTGTATAACGGCAGGTAGTTGGTCTGAATTGTCATGTATTGCGTGTTAGCTTTCCTTTAGCCACGCCTTGACTTGTTCCCTGAATGTATCACTGTGCAGACACGATGCATCAGCGTCCCAATACGGATTCCTTAATCCATGGACAACGAATGAAACAGGTGGCTTCACTAACATGGCTCCTCTGTCGTGATGCCAAATTAACAGGAAGATGAAGAGACTACACAGAAGCTCACGGTTTCCCACTGTGGATTATACTTTGTATAATTATATATACTTTATACTTTGTATTCCAGTAAGTGAATGAATTATACTTATGTATGTAGTTATTTCCACATATGTCTATACAATATTTCAGATATGATCAACTTTAGTGCGTGTGTGACTTTACGGATGTCATTTACATATAGGTTGAACAATTTTGGTCCCGGTATTGACCCCTGGGGTACTCCACAAGATATATTTAAGCTTGCTTTGTTTTGCTCAGTTCAAAATGAAACCTCTGATACCACACCAATTGATTTTTTAGGACAAGGCAGCACGGCGGACAATTTGTTAGCGCGCAGGCCACACAGCTTGGGAGACCTGAGTTCGATTCCACCCTGGGGCATCTCTGTGTGCAGTTTGCATGTTCTCCCTGTGCATGCGTGGGTTTTCTCCAGGTACTGCGGCTTCTTTCCCACATTCCAAAAACATGCTAGGTTAATTGGCGACTCCAAATTGTCCATAGGTATGAATGTGAGTGTGAATGGTTGTTTGTCTACATGTGTCCTGTGATTGGCTGGCGACCAGTCCAGGGTGTACCCCGCCTCTCGCCCGAAGACAGCTGGGATAGGCTCCAGCATGCCGGCAACTCTCATGAGGATAAGGAAAATGAATGATTGTACCAAATGCTTTTGTTAGATGCATAAATACTCAACCTGCACACTGTTTGTGATTTATAGCAATTTATTTGGTTATTTCGATCCATAGCCCTCTACAACTAACCCCAATCCGATTTATTAGGTTATTTCGATGAGTATCATCAGAGTTGAAATGTTGTCTCTGTATCCATACTGACTGTCCATGAATAATTCATTCTTATTTTTAAATCTAACAATTTGTTGGAAAGCTTTTCAATGATTTAGAAAAATTGTGGCAATAAAGAAACTGGTGTTTGTCTCCAGTCTTTTGAAACATTTTTTCAAATCAATGTCATGACCATCAGTCGATGTTTTCTATTTGGATTTAATCACAATGTCAAATGAAATGTGATTTTGAGCCATGCTCATATCAGCCCTAACAGCAGTGGATCTTTAAATCCTGCATGCATGTCCAGTGTGGAACAAAAACAAAACTATTTCCTTATTGTCCACCACCAACAACCAAAAAAAACAACATAAAACTGGAGTGGACGAATGTGTTCCTAGGCGATGTGGAACTTGACAATGTAGACAAGTTGAAGAACACAAAAAAACCCCAAAAAACTCACAGCAAACAATAAAATTCTACTGAAAACCAATTCTGCTAAAATGTTCCTACACGGAATGATATTTGCACACAACAATTATTGCATCGGTCTGGTCACTCCAAAAAAAAAAAAATCTATAATAATCCTCGATCAAAATCCTCTGTTATTACATCAGTGTCATATTTTGAACTTGCATTCATTTTAAAAATAGCTGTTTCATTTCCCGCTGCCGAATGGTTAGCGTGCACGGATAACCGAGTCCCGAGTTCAATTCCACCCTCGGCCATCTCTGTGTGGAGTTTGCATTTTCTCCCCGTGCATGTGTGGGTTTCCTCCCACATTCCAAAAACATGCTAGGTTAATTGGCGACTCCACAGTGTCCATAGGTATGAATGTGAGTGTGAATGGTTGTTTGTCTATATGTGCCCTGTGATTGGCTGGCGACCAGTCCAGGGTGTACCCCGCCTCTTGCCCGAAGACAGCTGGGATAGGCTCCAGCACGGCCGCGACCATCGAGAGGATAAGCGGTAGAAATGAATAAATGACTGTTTCATTTCGTTTACAGTAGCTGTACTACAGCTGACTGTTCAATAATTTGCACTCTCTCAAAAATAAATACAATACACGTAACAAATGATTTCCTCATCTGTCATGCCAGGAAGGGAGATCAAGTCTATTCCATTCCACATCCGGCAAAGAGTTTGGTATCATGTTTGGACTAATATTTACATGGTACATGGTAGTTATAAAAGCCTATAACTAGATATTGTCCTTTTTTACATTCCATTGACGGTATTTGCCTTCTGAGAATCATTCATAAAGATGCTGTTCAGGATACCCAAGGTTGCAATAATGTTTTTTGCTCTTAATTGACCACAGTATTCTTTCATGCACTTTTATTCTCATAAACCACTTTTTAAAATTATACATCTTGTACTTATATTCTGCTTATTTTGTTCTTTAAAAAAATTCCTTTATGCATCCTTGTGACAAGCGTTATGTAATTGCTTTGTCATCCATGGCCGATTTCTGTTCTTTTGCTCATAGAGCACCATGTAAATATTTACAAAGAGTTAGTATCATCAACGCCACCATCACAACTTTCACTCTAAAACGCATTGATGTACACTGACAGTCAATAGAAATGTCGAGACAATATTTTTCGACATGTTTATTTTGAAACCCGAAACTGAACTTTTCCTCATATGAATCATTTGTTTAAAATATAAAATATATCACTGTAGCTCAAACCGGCCTCCTATGTACGCAGTGCCCATGGTGACGTGATAGATGTGGCATGATGCCGTTCACTGGACTAACAATGCTGGCCTTTTTGGGGCTTTATAGGCTTCCAAAACCAGTCACACTGAGTAATCCGTAATGTGTATTTGCTCCACTTTTACACAGACACCAACCAATGTGCAATGAAAGTGACAACACGAGCACCAAGATCCACAATAAATCACAGTTTCTATTGACTGTCAGTATATTTATGTCATTCATGCTTCTCTTCTTGTAGTTTTTGTTACTAATTGTGAACACTGGTAAACAGTTACTGGTATTAATTGTGTTATCATCAAATAATTAGTGCCTATATTATCAAGTCCTGCAGTTTACTGCTGTTCTCACCAGCACACTTGTGATTCTTAACCTGGTACTTATAAAAGAATTTTTTATCACACACACTACAGCTGAACACTTTCTCACCAGTGTGTCTTCTCATGTGTACTTGAAGCGTTGTTCGTTCACAAAAAGTTTTGTTGCAACTTGAACAGGAATATGTTTTTTCCTTTGTGTGTGTTCTCATGTGTCTTTTCAAATGCTGACTGCGTGCAAAATCTACACCACACACTGAACAGGAAAACGGTTTCTCTCCGGTGTGTATTTGTGTGTGCATTTTCAAATTTGCCTTCAGAGCGAATGTTTTGCTGCAAAATAGGCACATGAACGGTTTCTCTCCCGTGTGACTCTTCATGTGTCTTTTCATAGTGCTCCTGTCAAAAAAGGTTTTGTCACACAGAGAGCATTTCCTTCGTGTGCTGTCAGCGTGACACGCCATATCAGCTTTAGATTCTTCATCATCAGTGTCAGGATAGTGTGACGTTGTGTCGTCACTGTCGGATAGTGAAGCTAAGAGGCCGTCTGCACGGCCGTCTCCATCAGCTTCTGTTTTCATGTGTTGTGTTGAGCTGCTGCTGGAAAGCTCCACCTTTCTCTTCTTCTCACTTTGACCTTTGTCTTCATCATCTTCACTCTTCACAATGACACCGATTACCGGGAACTGCTCTAGTCCTTCAAGTTCCTCCTCTTCCTTTTTAACGTAGAGGGGCTGAGGCTGTTCCTTTTCCTCTTTAACGTGGGAGGGCGCTGGCTCCTCTTGCTGCCACTCCTGCTGTTTGGTGGGAGAATCTTCTTCACTGACATCTGTAGGACACAAGAAGACAAACATTCTTTGGAAAAGTCCAGCTTTGCTCAGTCACAAGTCGGCAACGTGTGTCCACTTTCAATATTCTTACTCTGTCTCTTTCCAGTTAATATGTCACTACTATCATATGATACTAAATGTTTATTTCTGATTTCTGAGACATGAGATGTTATGTTTGTCGGACACCAAAACTAAAATCCTGTTGACATGTATGTTGAACTAAAAGAAGTCTCATTCTTTGTGCAGCATTGCTGGTTGTATTGTGGTTTAAATATGCTGGAAAATTCCACCAAATTTTCTGTACCACTGGTCCTCATTATCATGAGTACGGGTCTCAGTTGAATGGCACAAAATACAAAGTATTAAATTAGTTATTTTTGGTTCATCCTACCGAGATTATTATTATTATTGTGAGCCAAGTATCTCATATCATACTATATCATGATGTACACCAGGTTTCCCGGCCCTATTCCCAATACTTCCTGCTACCCAGCCCCCCGAGTTTGAGACCCCTGACCCCGAGGAAGGCTACATACACACGTCAGTTGCTAAATGACGAAAGTCTGACTGTGTGCCGTACTGTTGAACTCTTTCATGTGAATGATCAAATAACATTGAGTAAACATGTGATTTAAAAGTAAACAAACCTGCTCTGTGTAACATAGGCTGGGGCTTCTTGAGAAGTGTGTCTAGTAGTTGACGTTTCCGCTCGTTCTCTTCTTTTGTTCGAGAAAGTTCCTCCTCGTACTTCGCTAGCGTGCTTTCGAACACTACAAATATTTCGTCAACAACCGCAGTTAATCGCTGGTAGACCAACGCTCTCAGCACTTGTACTTTATCCATTTTACACAATCACAGCACTTTACACCCCAGCCGAACGACGTGTTAACGTCCGTTAACGTAGCAGCTAACCGGCGAAGAGAGTCCCTACAAGATCCAACGCGGACGTAAAACTGCTTTCTCGTTGTTGTCCTTTCTTTGCTGACTACTTCCGGTAGTTACCTTGTAGCGCATTACTGCCTCCCTCAGGTGTGGAGGTGTCATGGCACATTTGAGCTATGTGGTAAATAACACTGGGGAACACTCAAAATGTTGCATTTAAAGTAAGACTTGTTTTTAGTCAATTTAAGTGTGCTGAGTTCAAATCTGAAGTTAGTTTTTTTCTGCAAGCTACAGATTTTATGCAATCTTTAATTTTTATTAAAAATAGAAAAAAATCGAGCATTATTATAGGATATTGCAATGTCAGCCACAAATCAGTATATTTAACAAGGCAAAAGAAACAGAACATTAAAATGTGATTTTAGATTAAAGTACACCATTGTTAGAAGTGCCATATGTTTTTCTGGAAGCGTTTCTCAGAAAACAGTCTTTATCGCAACTTGAGATAAGCATAATTTACAACGTTCTTCAGGTAAGAGTCAATCACAGCTAATAACGCTTATCACTTTCTGTCAGTACAGTATTTTAGTCAGGCAGGAATTTGCGTTTGTAACTTTTGCGTTTGTACACTTCATCTGGGCAATCTCGTTTAATACTCCAGCAGTAGTCGGCCATCATACTTTTGTCCCAGCGACCTTGGTAGCGTTCTTCCATGATCTTTAGGTCTTGGTGGAACCGCTCTCCTTGTTCGTCACTCACAGCCCCCAGGTTTTCAGGGAACTGGTCAAGGTGGCTGTTCAAGAAATGAAGCTTGATGCTCATGTTGCACCTGAGAGCACGAAAAGCGAGGAGCATTCTGTTCACAAGTTCATTGTAGTTCTCTGCCTATTTGTTTCCAAGGAAGTTCTAAGCGACTGCCACAAAGGATAACCATGCTGCCCTCTCCAAGGCGGTCATCTTGGCAAAAAACTGATCATCACGAATGAGGGTTCGAATCTGTGGGCCATCAAACACACCTGCTTTGATCTTCTCGAACGACAACCCTGGTATAGCTTTGATTATGTGTTGGAAACATTCACCTTCGGTATCCAGTGCCTTGACAGATTGTTTCATCAAACCTAGTTTGATGTGCAGAGGAGGAAAGATGATCCTATCTCTGTCAACAATTGGGTCATGTGTGATATTTGGCATGCCTGCTTCAAGGGTTTCACGAACAGGCCAGTCCTTCTGGACCCAGTGTCTGTCTCGTGCTCGACTGTCCCACATGCAGAGGAAACATGGAAACTTGGTGAAACCTTTCTGTTGACCAAGAAGGAAGTTTACCATTTTCAAGTCTACACAAATGATCCAGTTGTGCTCACGATATTTTAAGAATTCCATGACCATTCTGATGTCATCATAGTCTTCCCGCAGATGAACTGAATGACCTACAGGCACTGCCCCGTAAACATTGCCATTATGCAAAAGAACACACTTGAGACTGCGTTTAGAACTGTCTATAAAGAGCCGCCATTCAGTTGGATCATAGTGAGGAACACCCAGTTCTTTGAGAAGACCTGGGATATCATGGCAGTAAACAAACTGTCTGTCTTCAGAAAAGAAGGTCACAAAAAGCTGGTCGCGCTTTCTGTACACATTTCTGTACGCTTTCTGACACTTTAACAGTGTGATCAACAAGATTTTTGTAATCTTGATGCCAAAAGCTCAGCTGCTTTCTTTGAAAGACCTAAATCCCAAACTAAGTCATTCAGTTCAGTTTGGTGAAGAGGCTTGGGGGCTGGCGGAGATTCAGTCTCTGAAGAACATTCCTCGGATTGTTCCCACTCAGTTTCTGGCAATTCATTGTCACAACTGTCTTCCTCGTTCGTATCATGTCCAATGTCTTTATCGTTTAATGAAGGCAAACCTTTGAAAACTGGAACAGGAATGGAATCTATGTATATAATCTCAAAACGCATAGATTTGGGTTACGTAAGTTCATATATTTAGACTATTTCAATATCTATCTCTATCTCAAATTGCATGAAAACTAGAGCTTATGGAGAAAAATTAATTTCAGATTTGAAATCAGCACCTAAAAATCATTCAGAATCAGTTAAAAAATCCAATGCAACAGAAAGTTGAAAAAATATTGTTCCCCAGTGTAATCAATGGACAATTCAATTTTGTGTAAACTAAACTAGACTGAGGAGAGCGGACAAGAGCAGGAAAAAGAACACAAATGCTAACAGACTGGCTTGCTAACCAGGGTAAATTCGTCTTTTTTAATGGCGGGTTGTGGGACTAAGGTGCATACCGCCGCCTACTGTACCAGAGTATTCAACAAGGACCATGTACTTTATTCTATATTAATTCAGATTGTGATCGAGATAGAGATAAATAATATTTATAATAAATATTCTAATAATAACCGATATTCTTGTGTACAGTTCTACAGCTGTTCTCACTAGCACATTTGTGATTGTTAACCCGGTACTCAAGATAATTTTTCATCATGCACACTACAACTAAATACTTTCTCTCTAGTGTGTATTCTTGTGTGTATTTTCAAATCCTCTTTCTGAGAGAATCTTCCAGGTTTTGTTGTCAGTGTGACATATATCATATCAGCTGTGGAGTAGTCATCATCAGCGTCAGGATAGTGTGACGTTGTGTCATCACTATCTGATACTGAAGCTAAGAGGCTGTCTGCTTGTGATGCTACACAGTGTCTATGTCAGCTTCTGTTGTCATGTGTTGTGTTGAGGTGATGCTTGGACGTTCTGCCTCTCTCTTCTCACGTTGATCTTTGTCTTCATCATCTTCACTCTTTCCATGGGCACCAATACAGGAGCACCTTTCCCTCTGGCCTCACGCAGAAAATGCCAAACCCATACACACATAAAACACATGCATTCCTGCACACTCTCACACACACGTAAGCTGCTAAATGACTATAAAGTCTGGCTGTCTGTAGTGCACTTTTACTGTAGTTATTTCAAAGGGGACCTATTATACTCATTTTCGGCCCTTTGAATTGAGCTGTGGACTCGT
Organism: Doryrhamphus excisus; assembly: GCF_030265055.1. Taxonomy (NCBI): domain Eukaryota; kingdom Metazoa; phylum Chordata; class Actinopteri; order Syngnathiformes; family Syngnathidae; genus Doryrhamphus; species Doryrhamphus excisus. Next base: position 7,818,838 of record NC_080478.1, read on the forward strand.
ATAGAGCAGCTACACACAATAACCCACACAGAACTTTCTAGATCTTCCAGATTCTTTACCTATTTCAGCCGTATTTCCTTAGATTTCCAAAACAGTTTTTATGTTTTCATTTATCCCACTCCCAAGTTCTCTTGAGGACTTCCAGACTACTGCCAAACCCCACTTTCTAATTTTGTCAGTATAGGCGTTGATAACAAATAAATAAACCCTTTGGAGAGTGACTTGAAAAGTGTTTATGAGCTACTGGTAGCTCATGAGCTATTGGTTAACAACCCCTGTTTTTGTGTCTCTGAAACCATACTAAACTTCTTTCAGGGCTCACTTCCGAATGCACACACCTCATTATCTGAAACACAATACAATTATGCAAGAATCTAACAACATTCACAGTTCAGTGAATGTTGAAAAGCGAAGTGAAGTGGAAAAAGCATAAAAGGTCCCCTTTAAACACAGGGTTCTAATGGATTTGACATATCAAATTTGACATCCATCATCCATCCATTAATGGATGATTTGATTCATTTAAAAATGTAAATATCCGGAATTTCAGCCTCTTAAATTTGATAAAAAAATGTCCTTAGTCATCTGTGAAAGCAGACCTATTATGTTTGTATGAGACTATGGCTGTCCTCCCTAGTAAGACTAGTGTTTATCCTACCAAGTCATGAAATGTGCTTGAATGAGAGGCGAAACGTCTTTTAGACGACCTAAACAGTCGAATGCACTGAGAAGACAATGACATGGATGAATGAAAATATCTACAGGCATATTATTTGTTTTCTAGCCAAAAAAAGATGTTAACACAAAATCAGCTTTGACTTTAGAAAACAGTGATCAACATTTTTGCCTCTTTTCTGATACCGTATGTTGCAGAACACAGCAGTAGCTGTTTGTGTTTTATTTATGTTAATTTGGTCTGTGTAGTGCGGCACGCAGACCTCACAGCTAGGAGACCAGGGTTCAATTCCACCCTCGGCCATCGCTGTGTGGAGTTTGCATGTTCTCCCCGTGCATGCGTGGGTTTTCTCCGGATACTCCGGTTTCCAAAAACATGCTAGGTTAATTGGTGACTCCAAATTATCCATAGGTATGAATGTGAGTGTGAATGGTTGTTTGTCTATATGTGCCCTGTGATTGGCTGGCGACCAGTCCAGGGTGTACCCTGCCTCTCGCCCGAAGACAGCTGGGATAGGCTCCAGCACCCCCGCGACCCTCATGAGGAAAAAGCGGTAGAAAATGAATGAATGAATGGTCTGTGTAGGCCCTAACCGGTTACTCGTTTAATCGAAACAAAAAGCCTTGAATTAGTCGACTAGAAAAATAATCATGAGTTGCTGCCCTGTTATCATGTCATCATCACTGTGGAATTAATTGTTCATTATTTGTTTTATTATTTTGAAAAAAAAAAAAAAAAACAACAACAAAGATCTAATTTCCAGGAAGATCTGGGTTTGACTCTCCGTTGGGCATCTCTGTGTGGAATTTGCATATTCTCTTCAAACGTGCATGGTTTTTCCTCCACGTACTCTGGCTTCTTCCCACATTCCAAAAACATGCATGTTTGGTTAATTGCCAGATGAAAATTGTCCAGCTTATATCAACAACAAATGCATGGGCAAGAGCCACTCAACAACTCAAAAGCAGTGAAAACAGAAGAATGTGGACGAGAGCAGGAAAACTCATCGGCTGAAAGGAAATAGACTTAGATTTGCTTGCTCACCATGCTAATGGCTAATAACAGAGCGGCTTTTCAGTGTCTTCTTGATCAAGCTTGCATTCCAATTAAATCTGTTACAGATTTTTCCCATTTAAATTGAAATTGCGTTTAAATAGTAGAATCTTGTGTTACACGCACGCACACACACACACACACACACACACACACACACACAAAATGCCATCACATGTTTAATCCTGCTGCTTCATTTATGGCTGCTGTTCTCTCCAGCACACTTATGATTGTTAATTTGGTATTTATAAGAGAATTTTTCATCACACACACTGCAACTAAACACTTTTTCACCAGTGTGTCTTCTCATGTGTACCACAAGTGTTGTTCGTTCACAAAATGTTTTGTTGCAGCTTGAACAGGAATATGTATTTTCCCTTGTGTGTGTCCTCATGTGTCTTTTCAAATGCTGTCTGCGTACAAAACCTACACCACACACTGAACAGGAAAACGGTTTCTCTCCAGTGTGTATTCTTGTGTGTATTTTCAAATCTGCTTTCTGAGAGCATCTTGTACCACAAACCGAGCACACAAATGGTTTCTCTCCAGTGTGACTCCTCATGTGCCTTTCCAGATAACTACGGTGATTAAACGTTTTGTTACACTGAGAGCATTTCCAGCCTGTGTTGTCAGAGTGACATGTCATATCAGCTTTAGATACTTCATCATCAGTGTCAGAATAGTGTGATGTGTTATCATTATATGATTGTGAAGCAAAGCAGCGTTCTGCTTGTGATCCTTCGCAGTGGTCTCCATCAGCTTCGGTTGTCATTTGTTGAGTTGAGCTGCTGCTCGGAGGCTCAACCTCTCTCTTCTCCTCTCTTTGAACTTTGTCTTTATCTTCACTCTTCACAGGGACACCAATCTTTGTGATCTCCTCCACAACGTCAAGCTCCTGAATGTGATCCTCCTTTTCCTCTTTAATGTGGGGGGACTGTGGCTCCTCTTGTGCCACCCTGGAGCTCCACCCCTGCTGTTCTTCATTGCCATCTGCAGGACACAAAAAGACAAACAAGTTTTAGAAAAGTCAAGCTTTGCTCGGCTACAGCAGACATTTGCTCAAGATGGCAGGGCATGTGCAAACGGTGGCTTCGAGCTCTGGACTTCTTGTGTTTTTATTCAGGTTTGGCTTTTTGTTTTTACTGTTCTGAGACTACCTCACAGCTAGGAGACCTGAGTTCAATCCCACCCTCGGCTATCTCTGTGTGGAGTTTGCATGTTCTCCCCGTGCATGTGTGGGTTTTCTCCGGGTACTCCCACATTCCAAAAACATGCTAGGTTAATTAGCGACTCCAAATTGTCCATAGGTATGAATGTGAGTGTGAATGGTTGTTTGTCTAAATGTGCACTGTGATTGGCTGGCGACCAGTCCAGGGTGTACCCCGCCTCTCACCCGAAGACAGCTGGGATAGGCCCCAGAACCCCCGCGGCCGTCGTGAGGACAAGCGGTAGAAAATGAATGAATGAATGTTTTGAGACTCAAATCCTTAATTCAGCACTGAAAAGGCTGAATATGCAGCCCCAAAAAGTGATTTTATTCCACCACAGACTAAGTGGACTACCTAAGGAGCAGTTGTCGGGCCTGCAACTACACAAGTCACTTCCGTCTTGAGGAAAGTAACACCAACACAGCTGCAGGTATGGCTTTTCTTGGACATCTAACATGGCTCTGTCGCTTTCTGTGATTGCTGTGTGCCTGACCCACATCAGTGTTCCCAATGTTTGTGCTTTCATTACCGCCTCTAAATATCACATCTGTTGTATCCTTGTCAGTTATACCTTCTCGTCTCTTTTTCTTACAACAGTCTACATTTCATCTTCTTTCATGCCCATACAATGATTGACAATGCTCCTCTCCTCAGTAAAGTTGCTAATGGTAGCAGGTATGTATTAGACAAACCTGTTCTGTGTAACTCGCGAGGCTTCTTGAAAACGGTGTCCAGTAGTTGACGTTGTCGCTCGTTCTCTTCTTTTGTTCGACAAAGTTCCTGCTCGTACTCTGCTATCGTTCTTTCTAACACTACAAATATTTCTTCTACAGCCTCGGTTAGTCGTTGGTTCACCAACGCTCTCAGCATTTGCACTTTACACATCATTCACTCAATCACAGCACCTGATTTTCTGTTTAGCTAAGTGTGGCTAATGTCCGTGTCTCCTAGCTAGCAGCTAACTGGCGAAGCGACCGGAAGAAGCTTCATCGTTCATCGAGACGATGTTATCATGACATTAGGAATGAATAATGTGTAGTTTGTTATTCGACAAACAAAAGTACAGACACAAAAATGAAGGAACTGACGCCGACTTAAAACACCACACTACATGCTAACTGTTTTCATTTTCTTTTTTTTCTCTTCCGGTAACATAGCTACATTCTAGTGCATTACTGCGTCTCCTCTGGTGTGGAAGTGTCATTACATACTTCACCTACAGAGTGTGGAGATAGAACTAATGTCAACACAGATGAAACATGGACAATACCCATTCCGTGTAAACTAAAAGCAGTGACAGACCAAGAGCAGGAAAAGATAAAAGAAGCTAAACACTAACCGACAGGCTAACTAACCAGCCACTTCAATAGATACACAAATGACACACACTCAATGAGCATTGAGTGTGTGAGCATTGAGCAACACTCCCATCTAGTGGCCAAACGACAGACTACCTCACTGTCACCATGATGACGAATGCTATTTTAATTAATTGAAGCTTTTTTCCTGCTATGTAGAGAAAATTGAGGGGAGGCGGGGGGGGGGCACAATATAAAAAGGTCATAATTATGGAATAGGAAAGTCATAACTATGGGGTTAAAAGTCTAAATCATTAGATACAATTATGCATTCTTCACATGGCACATATCTAACAATTCAACAAGTCTTTTTATTTAAAAAATTTAACTCGTAATTTCGACTTTTCTCTCCTAATTCTGACTTTTTTTCTTTCAGTGTCTTAGTTTGTGTTCAATGCAGACAAGTAAAATATCGAATTTTGAAACTTTATACAGTTTGCACAATGTAGTTTTACTTAAAGTTGCTCAAGAATGTTCTCTGAATGCTTTTTGTTGCAATTTGGAAGTAGTTTCTTATTTTGTATTTGGTAAACTATTTGAAAAGAACAGTCCATCTTTAGGCATGTTCATTTTCAACATTTTTTATTCAAAAATGTATATGGACCTGAAACAAAACAAACAAACATAACATGCAATTTAATAGTAATAATCCCCATTAAGTAATATGTATACACATAAGAATATTGAGTACAGTTTACAGACACTAAAGTGCAGTTCTGATTTTTGGGAGTGACAAACCTACACTCAAAAAATAAATGTTTAGCCTCAACAAAAAAAATCAACGCAACAGTTTCCATTAGTCTTTCTTAGTTATGACAACTTAATTTGAAATTGCTTTGAACCAACAAACAATATTGCATTGCACAAATTAGCTTTTCCTCTTCACTCAAAGCTCATTTTAAGTAATGCTTACTGAATAGTTGTTGTCATAGGGACAAGTTTTTAAGTTCGTAACTCAAAGAAATATGTTAAGTCAACTGACTTAATCATTTTATTCAAAGTAGTTTAATTTGTTGTCTACTTAATTATAATAACAATCCACACAGCTTTTTAAGCAGCAGTAACTTTATGTATATACATATATGTGTGTGTGTGTGTATTATGTTACCAAGCTAATTTTATTAAGTCATGGCAACTTGAATTTTGTTTTAAGCTTACCAACAATAAAATTTGAGTGTATATGACATGCTAAATTAAGTTCATGTAATAGCCAACATTATTATTTGAACATAACGTAAAAAATAAAGTTAGCAACTTGGAAAGTTTATCTAAATCAATTAATTACATTTTTTACATTGCATTTATGTATTAAATCAAGTGGTGTCAACAGATACTCTTAATTACTTTTTAGAGTGTAGAACAGGGGTGGGCAAACTACGGCCCGGGGGCCACATCCGGCCCGCCAAGTGTTTAAATATTGCCCGCACGTTCTTTCCAAACTTAACATACAACCTGACATCATGGCTTTAGCCAACCTTTTGATGGTTTAGGTAGTTTTTTTTAATCAATTTGTTTATTTGATGTGATCTTACATTATTATTATTTATTTAAATTATTTAAATTATTTGGGCAATTTACTGTTCACGCTGCACTTTACATTATGTTGTTCATATTTGGTGTCTATTCTATCTATTTATTCTCCACATTATTATTATTATTATTATTATTATTTATTATTACTTATCTTCTTTTGTGTCTGTTATTATATGGGAGCCAGGCAACGACATTTCGTTGGCAATTTCACTACTGTGTTTTTGTGCAATGACAATAAAGGGAGTCTATCTATCTATCTGCTGTTTACAAAGTGCTCCTGAAAAAAGGACACAAGCACATATACATAGCAGGTTGCATGACACTTACAGATACAATCATTCCAGGTGGACTGTTAGAATTATATGCGTAAAATATATAGTCTGCCCCCCTGTCAATTTTGTTAAATCAATGCGGCCCGCGAGTCAAAAAGTTTGCCCACCCCTGGTGTAGAAGGAAATTGCTACAACATGTTTTTTTCCCGTCCCATTTCATATGACTCTACATATACTTGTGGTGAAAACTTGCAGCTCCTTGGTGTGCTAATACTGTATATTGTACTGTGAAAACGATGTTTATATAATATGTATAATGCTTTGCAGCCTTATCGCTATAGTGGAATAGTGTTTAGAAGACATTATGTAAACAAGACATGACTTTGACGCAGTGGACATTCTTCCTTGGTTTTTGTACCAGCGGAATAGCAGCCCTTTTCAAATTGCGTTTATACCGTACTTTCAAGCCAAATGCTTCTTGTAAAGGTGTTGTAAAGAAATCAACGGTGAAATGATCACTACAAAGGACAGAATTTGAGGTGGGCATCCATTTGTCTCTTGCTCTTGCTTAAACCTTTTTTACAGTATTACTGGGATAATATAAACATCCAGCAGCAACACAACATTTTGGCATGATTACTATTTCGATGAAAATATATTGAAACAAGTTGACGATAGCTAGTCCGTTTTGGTTTTAAAAACCATACAGAATTTCAAACAATGTACAACAAAGTTGATGAATCATGTCAAGGACCCTTTAAGTTACAATTGTCAGGCTGCACCGTGATTTAGAGTTTTGTTGACGTTACAATCCTGTCATTTTGCATCCTTATTTATTTGCCAAAATGGAGCGCTTTGTTTATCCAACAGCTTAAATGACGACAGGCTTTATCTGCTCAGGTCTCTGAATGTACGTGGACACGACAGAGCGTTGATACGTGGTCATATCCGATCCTCTACGCTGATGGAGTGTCCTCCTGTAGATGGCACAAACTTTCTTCCTGAAGTATTGCCCTGATAGGACGTACAGCAGAGGATTCAGGGCACTGTTAAGGAATCCCAGATAGACAGAAATCTGCCCTCCTACGTTCAAAGTGTGGGACCACAGTTTGACATCCAGCACGTGGACTTCGCAGAGTGTTTCAAGGAAGGTGAAGACCTGGAAGGGTCCCCAGCAGATGACGAAGAGCACAGTGACGGCATAGAGCAACATGGAGGCCTTTGTGTCGTTGACATCATGAAGACCTACATTATCCTTCCTTCGAGCTAAAGACTTGATTATAGATCTGCTGCTGAAGACAATCGCCAGAGCAGGCGTGACAAAGCCAACGATGTTCAGAAGAAGATGATTGGCTAACCTCCAGGACCTGCTATAATCCAGCACACAGGCAGTCATCTGGAATTCTTCAACGTACGTCGCCTTTCTGTGCAGCAGTGTCGGTGTGCTTAGCGAGAACCCCAATATCCACAGAAAGACGCAGATGACCTTGGCGTGCCGCGTCCGTCGAAGCCACCTCGCCTTCATAGTCATCACAATCGCCAGATAGCGATCGATGCTTATCATGACCAGGGTGTAGATGCTGGTGTAGAAGTTCACCGTGATGATGCAGTTGACCATTTTGCACAAGGTGTCTCCATACAGCCAGTTGTAGCCGTTGAGGATGTTGGCGCCCCAGAAAGGGAGACCGCACAAGAGGGTGAAGTCGGCCAGAGCCAGGTTGCTCAGGTAGACCTCCGCCACGGTCATTCGATCTTTGTGCGCGAGGAAAACGCACAGGACAAAAGTATTCAAGAGGAGGCCGAACACAGAGACGGTGAAGATGTACGGCGGGACCATGAGGCGGATGGTGGCAAACTCGCCGGATGTGAGATAGTCTGACTTGAGGGGCGAGCTGCTGTTTTCAAACCACGGAGGAACCTCTGTTGTCACAAGCTTCACTGTCGTCACTGACTCCATGTTCTACAGAATGACACAACAGTTATTATGTAGCCTTCTGGCATAGCAGTACCAAAAAAAAGGAAAAGACAAAGGAACTCCAAATATGAACACAAGAATGTGTCCATTTTCAGCCATCGTCTAGGACAGGGGTCTCAAACACGTGGCCCGTGGGCCAAATGCGGCCCGCAGGACACTAGTTTGAGGCCCCCGCCTTGATATGAAAGTTTAATGTTAGTGCGGCCCGCGCAAGTTTGATATGGATGCTGTATGGTATCATGTACCCAGAAAAAATGATTACGTTTCATTAATGTTCATGTTAAAGGTTAAATAACTGTTAATAGTTATCCTCCCTATCCGTGTGGAAGTGGTAAGTTTTTGGCTATTTAAGTTTAAAGGACATAACTTGAAGGCTACCGTTTAGGTTGCTAGCTCTCTAGTTTGCGAGTTAGCATGTGTCTCGAGATCCTGCAGTTGCGCAATATGTTGTAAATAAAAAGAGTATAAATGTGACTATAGTCGTGTTTTGTCATGTCTACAGGGCTCTAATAATGCTTTGTTCATTTTAATCTGAAAAAAATAATTTGTCTACCCACCAACTAGTATATGTGTTTTTTATTATTTGCCGTTTTATTATTATTATTATTATATTTATTTATTACTGATTGATTGATTTTCTTTATTCTTGATTTGTTTATTTATTTTTCATCTTATTTTGTGCAGATTAAGATATTTGAGAACAGTGGAATGTTTTATCAGAGCTTTTATTGTTGAAAATCGGAACCAAAGCACTGAAAAAGTTTGTATATTTTTCTGTTTTTAATACATGCGTTTTTTTGGGGGGGAAAACCTGATGCGGCCCAGCCTTGCCCAGACCCTAGCTGCAGTGGCCCCCAGGTAAATTGAGTTTGAGAGCCCTGGTCTAGGAACTAGCGTGCTAAGTACAAACATATACCAACACAAATATAGTCACCCCTCGTTTATCGCACGGCGGTCGGGTGGTTAGCGTGGAGCATGTTCTCCCCGTGCATGTGTGGGTTTTCTCCGGGTACTCCGGTTTCCTCCCACATTCCAAAAACATGCTAGGTTAATTGGCGACTCCAAATTGTCCATAGGTATGAATGTGAGTGTGAATGGTTGTTTGTCTATATGTGCCCTGTGATTGGCTGGCGACCAGTCCAGGGTGTACCCCGCCTCTCGGCTGACCCTCGTGAGGATATGAATGAATGAATGAATATTTTTACTTTGGTCTGAATAATAATTTCCAATTGACAACATTGGAAATGGAAGCAATGGTAGAATCCCATACAAACACAAATCCATAACGCCATGACGTTTCTGCTATCAGTTTCTACGCAATTTTCAGGATTTTGTTGAATAAATGACTTTCCATTTTCACCGCTTAAATCACGAGGGAACCATTCCTCCCACTTCAGAATAAAAATGGTAGTCATTTCCCTTCATTCCTATCATCTTATGTCATTTTCCATGACACAGAAACTACCCTGCTACCCTGGACGTAGAGCAAAAATACATCGCGTCTGATTTTAGAACTTTAGAATGATTTTTAGAACTCTTTGCTGTTTGACAGCCCTCACAGTGGAAGTGTCTAGGGAGCATACGGCCAGATAAAAGAAACTCGGAGGAGGTCTGTGCTCTGTTTGGAGCCATTTTGTTTGAAGTATACATTGGCAGGACTGAGGGGTCATCTGGGGATCGCACGTTACTTTCCAGTTGCTGCTTTTTTCCAGCTAAAAATGAAGGCATGTAAGGGTCACTTTCGTAGATGTGCTAAGAAGTTACAGTTTATGAATACAGTCATATAAAAAAATGATTAGACCAGCTTTGTTTCTTCAGTTTATTTGGTCAATTTAATGCTTGGAACAAACAAATGTGCATTTGTCTTTACAAATGTAATTACAATGAAAATGAAAATAGCTTGTATGATTGTAATTTCAGAACATATATCTAGCCATTTCCATGGTTTTCTTGATAATAACTAAAATCAGCTAATTTCTTACATGAATAGCTATAGCATTGTACTGCAAAAAAATTTAGACATTCCATGTTGTCATGTTCACTGTAATCTTCAGGTAACGTACTTTCCTTGTACGTTCCTCCCCATTTTTGTGTTTTTTTCTTATATTTATTATTTTTTATATTTTTCAAATATTTGAAATTTCTTCTTAATAATGTTTGTAATTTTGTGGGTAATAATATGACTTTATTCCCATAATATTATGACTTTATTTTTATATCATTCAAACTGAATTTTCCAAAAGTAGTTTTTTTCTCTCCCATAGTATCACAGCGTTTTTCTGTAATATTTCACCTTTATGCTACTAAAATTTTTGTTTTTTCCTCATAATACTACAACTTTATTTTCATAAAATGACAATTTTTTCTCTTAATATTTTGATATTATTCTTGCGAAATCACTGCTAGTTTTTTCCTGTTTGATTGCCTTAGCTCTTTTGTTTAATTATATTTTTAGAATGTGCCGCAGGCCAATAAAAAAACAGCTACAAGCTACACATGGGCCCCGGTACGCACTTTGGACACCCGCGCTTTACTACCACAGTGCAGCCATTAAAAAAAAAAATATGCTTTTCATGCAGAACACACATGTAAAAAATAGGAGGAAACTGTCAGCATTATCAACATTATCTTCTAGTTTGAAGTTAAAAATATTTACCAGATGACTGAATCATGCCGTCGCTTTTTAGATAAATATGCTGACTCTGCATGACTCATCAGAGAGCCTTAAATGACGAGAATGTAACATTTAAAGTTCTTACCGTGGTCCACACTGATCACAGCGCTCAAATGTGTGTGTGTGTGTGTGTGTGTGTGTGTAAGGAGCGAGCCGAGCTGTGAGCGTTTTGTATATAGAGCAGCATTCTTGCACACCCTCAACACATCAGCTTGTTTATGACCAGCTGGCCTAAACCTGCTAGTGAATTACTGCAGGCCCCTAAATGGAAAAAAAAAGTTCATGGTGCAAATCCTCACTTAAACAAACCATCAAGAACATTTGGAGCTTGTAATGACTATTATGACAATTAGGAAGTTATTATTTTCCTCATGGTCATCATTGCAGTCACGTCAATGCGCAACACTTCATGTGAAATGTGCATTAACTGTCAGTTTAAAGCGCTAGTGTGTGCAGATTGGCGACATCTGGTGGCGATAATGCAGATTGAAACTATTTTCCAAAGTTGTATGTATATTACATGTAGAATTACAGTTATTGATTATAAATCAGACATTTTGAAACTGCAAGATATTTTATAGAAACAAACTTTTCATTTATAATTAGATATATTGAAAAAATGTATAAATATGTTATACAGTACTTAAAAATAATATAGCATTTAAAAACATTAAATATACTAACATTTTGAATATATTTAGGAGTCTTTTATAAAGTTAATATATGCAATGAATAAATGTGTCATATTATGGCTGATTAAATTTAATTTATTCATTATAGATTGAAGTAGAGAAGCACTCGGAAAGCCCAGACTTACTCCAAGCGCCATAATTCCCCCATATTTGGTGTGATAATTCTCCCATATATCACACCAAAATAATAATCCTACAGTTTTTGGGTCAGTTTTTGCTATTTTGTAGAACCTGTTGAGAACTTGTCTTTCTTTTCCAAGGGCTCTGACCATTTTTTGTGGAGTTATGTGTCACGGTCTTCAGTTTCATGCATCACCACACTCACCTTTTTCAAAATAAAATAACTCTTTCAAATTAAACTGTGACAAATGTGATATCATCATAGTTGGTCACCTTTCTCCTTCACCTCGTGTTCAAAATCTTGGCCTTTTCCTTGACAGCACCCTGTCCTTTGAATGCCACATCAGACAGATAACCCGAGCTGCCTTTTTTCATCTAAAAAACATCGGCCATCTTCACTCATCCCTCTCCTTTTCTACCGCTTTCATCACCACAGACTTGATTACTCTAACAGCATTTTCTACAGACTTCACATCACCCCTAACCTCCAAAACCTCCACTGCCTTTCTGTCCAATACCGTATACACTTTAAAATCTCACTATTACATAACGTGGCTACCTCTTACCTCAATGTCCTCCTCCACTTTCCGTCCGTATCCTCTGACTCTAACCTCCTGTCCCCACCTTCAATAACAACACGCTGTTCCTGGGGCGACAGAACCTTTAGTTTCCTTTAGAACTCCCTGCCTGCAGCCGCCCAAAACTTGGTTATAATGTTTAATTCCATTTTTTGTTTAGTTATTGTTATTTTAACTGTATAAGTCTTGGATTGTATAAGTTTTATGGCATTGATTGCATTGCTTGCTCCATTGTAAAGTGCCTTCTAAATAAATGTTTCAATTCAAGTTATTTCAAACACAAACAGATAAAAACATAACCTCTGTATGGTGTACTTAATCCTTTTTTTTATAATCAATTAATACGTTGAGCTGCACAGCGGTCATGTGGTTAGCGTGCATACCTCACAGCTAGGAGACCAGTGTTCAATTCCACCCTCGACCATCTCTGTGTGGAGTTTGCATGTTCTCCCCGTGCATGCGTGGGTTTTCTCCGGGTACTCCGGTTTCCTCCCACATTCCAAAAACATGCTAGGTTAATTGGCCACTCCAAATTGTCCATAGGTATGAATGTGAGTGTGAATGGTTGTTTGTCTATATGTGCCCTGTGATTGGCTGGCGACCAGTCCAGGGTGTACCCCGCCTCTCGCCCGAAGACAGCTGGGATAGGCTCCAGCACCCCCGCGACCCTCGTGAGGATAAGCGGTAGAAAATGAATGAATGAATTAATACGTTAAAAATACATACAGGTCGTCCCTCGCAATGTCACAGTAAGATTATCACCTCTTCGTGAAAACATATTCATGTAACATATATTCAAAACATATTGAAATACAAGTGATATGGAGTATTCTGCTCACCAGGTGGCAGTAGTGACACAAAACAATGACGAGACCTTACATAACACTGCATGAAGCCATGGCATGTCTGACATAATGGAGTGAAAAAAGGTTCTCCTGTCGTTCCGTGTGGAAGTTTTAGAGGTTTGAAAGTATGAAAATATTCCATTTATTTACATTGAATTGCAGAAATTCATTTATTGCTGCTGGGTCTGGAACCAATTAACTGCTACAAACGAGGGACAACTCTATATATATATATATATATATATATATATATATATATATATATATATATATATATATATATATATATATATATATATATATATATATATATATATATATATATATATATATATATATATATATATATATATATATATATATATATATAGAAGAAGATATATATAGAAGAATATATATATATATATATATATATATATATATCCAGCTCTTCTAACAATATATTCACTATCTCTCCTCTGGACATGTCCAAACCATCTCAGTCTGGCCTCTCTGACTTTATCTCCAAGGCCTCTAACATGTAATGTCCCTCTGATGTACTCCTTCCTGATCCTATCAATCCTGGTCACTCCCAATGAGAACCTCAGCATTCTCATCTCTGCTACCTCCAGTTCTATATTCTATATTCCAGACTATATATATATATATATATATATATATATATATATATATATATATATATATATATATATATATATATATATATATATATATATATATATATATATATATATATATATATATATATATATATATATATTTATCATTAACCATAATACCCACTAAATGAATGACAAATTATTTAGAAAAAACATGACCATTTTATTGTAATTATTTTACAGATATACACAAATTTGAACATTAATCAAATAAATATCCTTTTAAATTGTGCAGACAGCTTGAATCCATTTATTGAATTTCCATCATGATTTGAATAATAAATAATCTGATTGCTAAATTGCACACATGGATGCTTGCAACGTGTATATAATTTTATATTTCATCTCACACAAACACTAAAACACAATTGTACTTTATGGTACACACACAGGAAGAATGCACGTTAGCACAATCAAAAATACCAGCAGTAAACAAACAATACAGATATTTGGCATTTTTGTATTGTTTGAGGAAACCTTATCTACACCAGTGGTACAAATTTAAACACTCACAATGTGGTGGTTAAAGCCTGGCTGTCTTTACGGTCTGTCTTGACTTTATTTTGTGTGTCTGTGTATGCACCCTCCCACAAACCTCTGAGTCAACATTGAGTGGGCTGCTTATTTGCGGTGTAGTGCAGGGAAATAAAAAAAAAAAAAGCAACACGAGACAACTGAAAGGAAAAAAAAAAAGACGTGATGGTGCGTCAACACTGGAAACTGTCAGTGGACATTGAGTCAGAAAAGCCAAAAAAAACAGCAGTCATTAGTTCTCTGCTTTTCAACTTACGGTTTAAAAGGGTTTGTAAAAAATGAGTGGGCCTTTGATTCTTTAATTTCTTCACCCGTGCCATTTAAAGTGGGAATTTTGGACACTTTTAAAGTTGTATGTATTTTACAGCAACCAAGCAGGTTTTATATTGTACATTAGCATGCTAACTTTAGCACAACAACATCTATTTACATTCTGGACACCACAAGTTAAGAAGCAGGTACAAAAAACACAGGACAAAGTGAGAACATTTGCTAGATCGAAGTATTACAAAGTGGCTAGTAGTTTTGACAATTAAAATTGTATGTATTTTACAGCAACCAAGCAGGTTTGATATCGCACTAGTAGCTCATTAGCATGCTAACTTTAGCACAGCAGCATCTATTTACATTCTGGACACTACAAATTAAGAAGCAGGTACAAAAAAGACTAGATTTAACATTTTGACAATTTGTGATTTTTCCATATTTCATCCATTCATTTTCTGTACTACATACATATCCTCATAAGGGTTAGTGGTTAGCTGGAACCTACTTCAGCTGACTTTGCAGGACACGTATAGACAAATAACCACTCACATTCACACCTTCTGACAATTTATAATAGGGGATAGCATTTGAATTTATAGAATTCTTTTTTGTTTTGTTATTTTCTGATAATCAAGTCCTTTCTCTGCTGCCAAGGAAACCTAATAGCAGTCCCAGAAATTCCGCTTAGCAACACCCAAACATACGACAGAAATGTTGCTGTGCCTGTTTGGTTGCTACAATGTGTCATCTTATGATAAATCATATAGTTTAGCACTTTGGAATATACATTTGTAAGACTACTGTAGTTTTTTTGGTTTGCAGTCGTTCTTTCCAGTTTTCCAGTTTTTCCCATACCACTGTGACTGGAATGAGAGTTCTTCTAAGATATTTTTGTACCTGAAGTTACCCTGATATGATAGTCCTCAGTGTTGCTGAGGTATTTGAACGTGTGGATGCTGTAGTCACTGTACTGCTGGCCCACTGCTTGCACACTTCCTGAACCTTTTTCCGAAAATTTTTCCCAACAATGACGTACAAGATGGGGTTGATGACGCTGTTGAAGAAAGCCAAGTAGGCAAAGATCTGGTTGCAAATCGCTATGGCCGCTTCAAGGTGACATCCTCTAATGACGTTGATTCTATGGAGCACATCCAGCACGGTGATGAAGTGAAGAGGAACCCAGCAGATGAGGAAGGCCACAAGGACGACCAGCACCAGTGTTGTGGCCTTCTGCTCACTCTTCTCCGCGTTGAACCTGGCAACAGACTGTTTCTTTAACGCTCGGATGATTGTGACGGTGCAGAATGCGATGATGGAAATTGGGATGATGAAGCTTAAGATGATTAGCATCCCGTTGCAGATCAGCTCAACCGTTGGGGTCGGATAATCCAAAAAGCAAACTTTTACGTCATAGTCTGGGAAATACTTCACCGCTCTGAAGACCAGCGTCGGGGCGCTCAGTAACAAACCCAAGCTCCACACCAGCAGACACCCCACTTTGGCATACTTGGGTCGACGCATTCTCCCGTGAGACATGGGATGCACCAAAGCCACATGGCGATCCATGCTAACCAGAACGAGGAAGTAGATACTGCAGTAAGCGTTCATCTTGATGCCAGTGTTGACCACTTTGCACAGGGCCACACCAAAAGGCCAGTTGAAACCGTTGCCGATGTGGACGGCCCAGAAGGGCAGACAGGACACCAGGACAAGGTCCGCGGCCGCCAAGTTGCTCAGGTAAATTTCCGCCACTGTGCAGGCTTTCTTGTGGAGGCAGAAGACCAGCAGCACAAAGGCGTTCAACACGATTCCCAGTGCCGTGATGATGAACAAATAGACCGGCTGGCCGCGGGTGAGCCAATCCCAATCATCTAAATTGATGCACTGCGTTTCGTTGGTGGAGTTTTGGTTGCCATCCATGGTTGTGGTGCTCAGCTCTGGTATTCTGCGGAGAAACATGTCGGTCATCAAAAACCTTTCATTGCAATATAAATACTAATAACACAGGATTGGCCTAACTCCTCCGCATTCCACCAAAGTACTCCGCGCTTGGAAGTTCACATGTTTTTCAATATTTTACTTATCATATTCATGCCAGGTTCCCAAATGAAACCGTGTAATGATTTGGTTGGCTTTAGGCTCATGCAGGAGTGTCATGAGACACCCAACTCATGAGACAAGATGAGATTTGAACATTTTTGAGAACATTCATTCATTCATTTTCTACCGCTTTGCAGGGGGTGCTGTCTTTGGGCAACAGGCGGGGTACACCCTGGACTGGTCGCCAGCCAATCACAGGGCACATATAGACAAACAACCATTCACACTCACATTCATACCTATGGACAATTTGGAGTCACCAATTAACCTAGCATGTTTTTGGAATGTGGGAGGAAACCGGAGAAAACCCACGCATGCACAGGGAGAACATGCAAACTCCACACAGAGATGGCCGAGGGTGGGAATTGAACCCTGGTCTCCTAGCTGTGAGGTCTGCGCGCTAACCACTCGCCCGCCGTGCCGCCCATTTTTGAGAACAGTACAAGAAAAAAATACTTTCACTATTGTACAGCTGTGGAAGCTGCGAAATTGGCATCCATACCGTCTGTCAAACAAAATATAGTGGTACCTCCTGGTACGCCATGTTTAGCGCGTCTTTCAGTTAACATCCAAAATGTTTGCTAAAATTTAGCCTTGATTTTGCGTGCAATGGTAAAGCGGTGCAATATGGCGCACGGAACAAATTTGTGCTATATTTGTGTTTGCTTTGTTTATGCAAATCTCAAGAGTACTTCAAAGGGTAGTTCACACTTTGCTATACAACAATGAAGTGGCCATACAATGGACCCTCAGTGTTGATGACTCCTGTCTGTGTATTTTCTATCGATTGTGCGGTTAACTCAGTTAGCATTTTGGTTTGAGTCTGACACCGCTGTATTGGCTTTACAAATACCTTAACTACCACTATGGCCCCCACCTGTGGAACAGCCTGCCGGAGAGCCTCAGGACTGCGGAGACTGTTGATATTTTTAAAAGAAGATTAAAGACGCACCTTTTTAATCAGGCTTTTAACTAATATTTTTAAAGTTTTCTTTTGTTTTTATCTTTTTAGTCCTATATTATGCTCTTAGTCTTTAGCTTTTAACTCCAGTATTTCCTCAGGGGGGGTCCTCCACACTGGGGGCTGTGTCGGGTCTGCTGAAAGGGTGCTGTCCTTGGGTCCCTTCGACCCGGCCGGCTGGGGGTTCCTCCCTTTGATGTGGGGGTCCGTTCGTCTGTCGGAGTGCTGGTTCCTTGATGGCACGGCCTGCGGCTCCTTCCAGTGTGGACGTTTCCTTGATCCTCAGTGCCATGCCATGTCTCCCTACTGTGTGTGATTGTGTGTGTGTGTGTGTGTCTACTAGGGTGGGAGGGAGGGGCTTTCTTAGTAATTGTTTTTACTTTTAATTGTGGTAATTGTTTTTAATTCTGTAAAGCACTTTGTGTTGCATGTCTTTGCAGGAAAAGTGCTCTACAAAAAAAGTTGATTTGATTTAAAGAGCAACAAAGTACATCATCTTGTATTGACTTTGTTGAAAGCTCTGCATCTGCATGTGTAGTCCCCCCCCCCCTCATGGGGTCTGTGGTTTTGTTTTTTGGTACCTTTTTGTCACTACCTCAAATTCGGCATACTGGCTCATCACAGCAACACCCTTCTCTGCTTTGATAGGGCCCCGCCTCCCCCCGCAGAGAGAAGAGACTATTACTGACAAGAGGGCTCACTTCGTTTGAGCCTTTACTTCAAGGAGCAAACGCTCCCAGGGGCTGAAAATAAACACAGAGTGAACCCTCTTCCTGTCTGTTTGGAGCCGAGATGTGAGGAAAACAGACACGCATGCACCTGACAATACAGTATATAGAGGCTGGCAAAATCAGCATCACATGATTAATTAGTTAATCTGTTTTTGTTCTGAACAAGAAATCTTATCACATTTTAATCTCTCCCTTTGGCAGAAATTTGTCCTTAACTATACTCACTATACTACACTCACAACCATTAACCATAGCCTAACCCCACAATACTCACCTTTATGGCCACTTACTCTGACTACAATCACTTAACTCGACTAATCCTAAATATATCTTTACCATACTAACCCTAAATATAACCTAGCAGTACACACCCTGATCATACAGCAACTGTACTAACCTCTAACCCTCAAATTCTAAGCCTACTTTAGCATGGGTATGGTTACCCAACTGTAGCTATAGCGTTATTGTTTTATTTAATGTTTACTGAATTCAAACACGTTCTTTCTATGCTGCTTACCCTCACTAGGGTTGTGGGGGTATGCTGGAGCCTATCCCAGCTGACTTTGGTCAAGAGGCGGGGTACACCCTGGACTGGTCACAAATGTATTTCTATTTATTAGTGATATTTATGTTTATTTTTAAAATTGTATTTATTCCCTTTATACTGGACAAGGTTTATAGTGGTATTATTTTTTTCCACACCATCCTTTCATACAGGAAGTGGAAAAAAAGTGGCAATTGTCGGAAAGTGAAATAAGTGTCAACAAGTAAACGTCATGGTGTGAATGAATAATTGAATAATCAGTAATGGACATGAGGGAGGAGTACAATTAAATATAACCTCTTCCTACTTTTTTTTTTTCCAGAGATGTTAAATTGTGCATATGTAACCATGTGATGTGCCTTCATGTAACAGAAGTGTTTTGAACAATGGCAAAGTATACCATTTTTATGTCAAATTACTTTCTATTACAATGTCAGTAACAGATGTTGTAATTACAATGTCCGCAATGCTTGCCCTGCTGTTAGACAGCACGCTTATAAAATTACCCAAAACATTCCTACCGGTCAAAGAAGTTGTAAAACTTTAATCCGCTCCCAATGTCAGCTACAATAACTACTGCCGTGTTTTTATTGTTGAGTCAACTAATCCCATCGTTCGACTGCACTAGTGTACAATTATGTTCCTTTACATACAGTCATATAACGCCGTGCATTCATCCAAGTTATATCACAGCGTACAATTAGCTCCAATAATGAGCAACAGGCTCGTGTCTGCTGGCTGTAATTCCCCTGGGGGAGAGGGGAGAGTTAAATTGGTACTGCAAATGATGTGCTATCATCATGCTATCTCTTTTGCACGAGGCCAGTAATCCGACATCCACAATATTTAACTATAATAAGAATCAATAACAAGTAATTCTTCGGTGGATATAAATGTAGGTTTTCCTGTGAATTGATAATTCATTCTGTCATTTTTATTGTTTTTACAGACTAAAATGGACTAACTATGTTGCTTTTCAAAGTTGGGACTATCGGTACCAGTGTTATTGAAGTACACATTACATATGAATACAATGTGAAGGCTTTTACCTGGTGGTTTGAAGAGCCATTTCCCGCCTGAGTAAGTAAGTCCAGATGTGAAGTGTCCAGATGTCCGCCTGCACTGTGCACGCAGCTTCCCGGTTCTCCGCCTTGTCTGACTTTGACTTGCTCTCTTTGAGGAAATTGGAGCTGAAGTGATGTCAGCCAAAAGTCTTACATCAGCCCGTTGGTCCTCATTTGAGTATTTTCTTCCACTCTGCGTAATACAGTATCAAGTCTATAGGATTGGTATTTCATATTTATACATTTCTAAGTTTACTCTTCTGAGGTATTTTTATGTTTTATGGCAGAATCAGACACAGTGGACGTTGAATGTCTGTACCAATAAATGTACATTATGCCTCAAAAGTAGCCAAGTGGTGAACATGCTCGGGCATCTCTTTTCAGGTTTTTCCCGTGTATGCGTGGCTCCCACATCCCATAAATTTGCATGTTAGGTTAATTGGCGACTCCAAATTGTCCATAGGTGTGAATGTGAGTGTGAATGATTGTTTGTCTATATGTGCCCTGTGATTGGCTGGCGACCAGTCCAGGGTGTACCCCGCTTCTCGCTCGAAGACAGCTGGAATAGGCGATCTTAGTGAGAATAAGCCGCATAGAAAATGACTGACTGAATGAATGAATCCCTCAAAAGTAAAACGAATCTTGAAGTTTGAAACATTGTCACACAAGACATCGACTATAATCTTGTGATATGTCATCTCTTGTGAGTATTTTGATGTTTCTTAAAACCTCATATAGGTTCTGGCCGTTTGTTGAAATATGACAATAAAAACAATGAAAGCTTGAAGAAATAATAATAATAATAATAGCCAATTCAGATTATTTTATGTAGTGACATTACACAAAAATGCGATAGGTATTTGTGTGTAATGTGAACGCAATGCGTCTGGGAAGTGATGCGCATGCGTGGAAGTAAATATGGCCCCTAGTGGATTCAATCCTGGTGCTTTTGTGGCAATTCTATGAATTTAGTGCAATATTTTGCCTGCATTCACACTGCAGGTCAAATCCCAATTCCAATCATCTGACTTTTTAATTGAGTCAGTATGCGCGGTACAATTCCCATTCTTTCAAATGTGACTCAGGTCTTGTTTGTATGCCGATATAAATCCAATATATATTCAATCTAGTACAGTCTGAAAGGTCAGGTCACATACTGTTTATCCTACCTAAACGTAACTGAAAGGCGTGTTTGACTCCCTGGGACAGACGTTGCAGCAAGTTACCCACAAACCGCCATAGCCAAAAGTCTTACCCTCTTCCAGAATCGTTTGGTGAAGAAAATGTTGATTCCCATTGCACCAAATTTTTGAAATTGCCACAAATGTGCCAAGGAAAGCACAAACTGTGATGTTTAATTCCGTAAACACATGGAAAAGTATCTGATGTCATGTTTTGACACCAGGCTTTGCGTTCACATTTACAATTTGCATGTTTGAATGAATGTTTTTGGTAACGAGCACATAAAAGATGGGGTTTGAACAAAAATCCGAGTAGGGCATCATACCCTGCAGTGTAAAAGTAGCAAAAAAATTATTTTGTGTAGGATACTAAGAAGGAAGAGGGCAAGAATCATATCGAATTTTGACCATGGCTGCGACATCTGCGTATAGGTTTGGGGTTCGAGCCAGGAGTGGTGGGACACTGACGTGAGTAATCTGATCCAAAACATCTTTTTTCCATTGTTTTATGCAATTTATCTTTGTGACTGTTCATTTTGGCGAGGAATTGGGACATTTGTTGCCTTCGGATGACATATCGCCGGATATTCTCATGTTTAACAGTCTCATGTTAAACTCATGTTTTAACTGTGTATCAACAAATGAATGTTGTATTTTAACGTATATCTTTTACTTGTTTTTTTCAACTCCATTTTTCTGTAAAGTGTCTGAGTATTTTGAAAAGCGCTATACAAATAAAATACATTATTATTATTATTTAATATATACATGACCCGAACCTTCATACTAGAGTAGCATCGAATTCATATCGGATTTATATCTACATAGAAAAGATGCCTGGGTCGCATTTGGAAAAAAAAAAAAAATATTGTGAAATTAGACTTTTATACTACATTTCTGTCAATCTTCATTATTATTTTCATAATTTTTTTTACATTTAATTTCTCATTAAGCTATCATGACAGAAATGTTACTTAAATATATGCTATACTAATACATACTATAATAGTAATTTAGGTGCTACCCCGCAGCGTACTTTGATTTAGAGATCAACTCAGTCTTGAATTTGTCTTGTAACACAACATCACCCCAAAAAGCTCCATAAAATGTATTAAAACACCCCCTCTCCCCCAACGTATCATCAGTTTTGAATCATCATCGCGTCTCCATTGTCGAGCATGAATGCGATTATGAGTGATCGATCCCAGCGGTTAACATTTGGAGAAGCAACGCTGCAATTTGTGAGCCATCACAGTGTGGCAGTGCAGCTCATTACGGCTAATGCACACGGAAACAAAAGGTTCTTTTCACGTTAGCATCAATCCCGAGTTGGCAAGAGTCGATAATGTATGAAAACCACATCATAATTGAGTAAGTGTGGTTGTGCAGTCATGTTGCAAAGATGCTTTTAAAAAAGTCTCTAATTCATTTGATGAATAATTGAATAAAGCTTTAGCAAGTTGGTGTTCACTTGTTGGTACAGAAATGGCGCCATTCTGAGCAGACTGGCGTGGAATCTATTAATGAGATACATTGGATGTTTTGTTTATCTTGCTTTTCCTCACAGAGGATAAGAAACGCAATCAAAACATTACAGCTAGTAAATCTTTGTGTATGATTGAGTGCTTTGTGTGTCGGTCTCATGTAAGTACCACCTTAAACAAAGAAACAAAAACTCCCCCTCCTACTCTTTAGGACATTTCCTTAGCGCTTAATTAATTGCATGTAGAGTCAAATAGCCAAACACAATAAAACACAAGTCATTGTGTAATGCATCTACCATTGACTCCCTGACCGCCTTTTGGACACCAATACACCAGTTATTTATTGCTAGCAACTTTTTAACATAATGTTCTGCACACTTTGTTGCCATGTTGTACTCCCACCTTATTTTGGCTAAAACTACTGAAGCAAATTACAAGATGACTTGTCCTTATTAAAAATTACTACAATCTTGAGTTATAACCACTATACCAGGGGTCGGGAACCTTTTTGGCTACAAGAGCCATGAAGACCAGATATTTTTAAAATGTTTATCTGTGAGAGCCATATACATTTTTTTAAACATTCAATGCAATAAAATGTGTGCATTTTTATGTAAGACCAACAGTTTTAGATATAATGGGCTCTAATTACGTAGACCAGGCACACTACCCCACGCCAATGGGGTGTGGCCAGCACACTTTTGTGAGCAGCGCAGTGTCCAATAATAAATCAAATACTCGCTGCCATTAATGCAACTTCTGCTGCTGCATGGTTTTGCACCGTACTCAGTATATTTCATTCTTTTGGCCATCTTTGCCAGAAGGCTTGGTTCTGCAGCTTTAGCTAGGTGACTATTTGACTAAAGGAGGAAAGTTTACATTTACATCTTAATGACCGAGGTACACTACCGCATTACCCAGTAATAATCGAGTTTTGGTGTTTGACCTGGAAAATATCATCAGGAAAGATAGATATGGTCGGCCGTATTGCAGTAGAAAATAGTTGGACGGGTTAAAATGCATAAGAAAGTTGTTGATTTTTAATATTTTTAACAGTCATTTCTGTGATGTTTACTTTAAAATGTTAGCAAACATACATTTTTATTGTGGTAAATGCTTGAGAGCCAGATACAGTCATCAAAAGAGCCCTACCTGGCTCCCGAGCCATAGGTTCCCTACCTCTGCACTATACTGTAATCTCACAAATCACCGTGTGTATTTGATTAACTTCTGTTTTCTTTTTTTTGGTTAATGTTAATGCTTACTATATGCCTATTATATATTTGAATGAAATGTTTTATTACAAAGGGAGAAAAAAAATGCCCCTGTGTGAAAAAGTGATTGCCCACTAAAGCTAATAACTGGTTGGGCCACCCTTAGCAGCAACAACTGCAATCAAGTGTTGTCAAGTTGTTGTCATTCAGCCACAATGGAGGCTTTTCCAGCATGAATCACCTTTTTAAGGTCATGCCACAATAGGATTCAGGTCAGGCCATTCCAAAGTCTTCATTTTGTTTTTCTTTAGCCAATCAGAGGTGGACTTGCTGGTGTGTTTTGGATCGTTGTTTTCAGCTTGAGGTCACCAACAGATTGCCGGACATTCTCTTTTCCCAAACAGTTCCGTATAAAATGATGTGGAAAGCCACATCTGGCCTGCGGGCCTTGAGGTGGGCAAGAGGCGGGGCGGTACATGGGGTGACATAAGCGATTCCTCGAAGCAGAAACATTTTTTGTAATTAAGGTCCTCGA
Source organism: Doryrhamphus excisus (assembly GCF_030265055.1). Taxonomy (NCBI): domain Eukaryota; kingdom Metazoa; phylum Chordata; class Actinopteri; order Syngnathiformes; family Syngnathidae; genus Doryrhamphus; species Doryrhamphus excisus. The sequence goes on from NC_080478.1 coordinate 7,843,096, forward strand.
ACTATTGGAATAATCATTGCATCTTTGATTTTTTATAATAAGTAAATTAAGGACAAAATTAATCGTGATTACATATTTTAATTGATTGTAATGTAATGTAATGTATTGACCTGTGTTAGCTGCAGTTTATAGCAGGTTTGAGGCCAACCACCCATTAGTGTGACAAAAATAAAAATAAAGTTTGTTTTCCATCCTGCTAAGCTAACTTCTGTTATGTTTTAGTGCAAAATAAATAGATTTTTAGTTCTGAGAGTATTAGGTTACATAAGCGATTCCTCGAAGCAGAAACATTTTTTTGTAATTAAGGTCCTCGAAGTATTCCAATAATCATTGCAGCTTTGATTAATTTAGATTTTTATTATAAGTAAACTAAGGACAAAATTAATCGTGATTACATATTTTAATTGATTGTAATGTGATGTAATGTATTGACCTGTGTTAGCTGCAGTTTACAGCAGGTTTGATGCCAACCACCCATTAGCGTGACAAAAATAAAAATAAAGTTTGTTTTCCATCCTGCTAAGCTAACTTCTGTTATGTTTCAGTGCAAAATAAATAGATCTTTAGTTTTGAGAGTATTAGGTGACATAAGCGATTCCTCGAAGCAGAAACATTTTTTGTAATTAAGGTCCTCAAATTATGCAAATAATCATTGCAGCTTTGATTAATTTAGATTTTTATTATAAGTAAACTAAGGACAAAATTAATCGTGATTACATATTTTAATTGATTGTAATGTAATGTAATGTATTGACCTGTGTTAGCTGCAGTTTACAGCAGGTTTGATGCCAACCACCCATTAGCGTGACAAAAATAAAAATAAAGTTTGTTTTCCATCCTGCTAAGCTAACTTCTGTTATGTTTCAGTGCAAAATAAATAGATTTTTTAGTTCTGAGAGTATTAGGTGACATAAGCGATTCCTCGAAGCAGAAACATTTTTTGTAATTAAGGTCCTTGAATTATTTGAATAATCATTGCAGCTTTGATTAATTTTGATTTTTATTATACGTAAACTAAGGACAAAATTAATCGTGATTACATATTTTAATTGATTGTAATGTAATGTATTGACCTGTGTTAGCTACTGTTTACAGCAGGTTTGAGGCCAACCACCCATTAGCGTGACAAAAATAAAAACAAAGTTTGTTTTCCATCCTGCTAAGCTAACTTCTGTTATGTTTCAGTGCAAAATAAATAGATTTTTAGTTCTGAGCGTAATAGTGAATCAATAACCAAAGTCAGCAAACGCCATATAATATGCTCCAGGAAAGGGGTGACCCCTACCACCCTGCTAAGCTAACTTCTGTTATGTTTCAGTGCAAAATAAATAGATTTTTAGTTCTGAGCGTAATAGTGAATCAATAACCAAAGTCAGCAAACGCCATATAATATGCTCCAGGAAAGGGGTGACCCCTACCACCCTGCTAAGCTAACTTCTGTTATGTTTCAGTGCAAAATAAATAGATTTTTAGTTCTGAGAGTAATAGTGAATGAGTAACCAGAGTCAGCAAACACCATATAATATGCTCCAGGAAAGGGGTGACCCCTACCACCCTGCTAAGCTAACTTCTGTTATGTTTCAGTGCAAAATAAATAGATTTTTAGTTCTGAGAGTAATAGTGAATGAGTAACCAGAGTCAGCAAACGCCATATAATATGCTCCAGGAAATGGGTGACCCTTACCATCTTGCTAAGCTAACTTCTGTTATGTTTCAGTGCCAAATAAATAGATTTTTAATTCTGAGAGTAATAGTGAATGAGTAACAAGAGTCAGCAAACGCTATATAATATGCTCCAGGAAAGGGGTGACCCCGACTTTATGTTCTTTGAGGGGAGGCAGACCATGCGACACTTTGAGGAGTTGCGGTTCAATGCTGTATTTTATTTTTGCACAAACTTGACAAATGTTTGTTATGACAGCCTGAAAGTCCCTGGACTAATTATGGAACCAGTGTCTTGTGTTATGTCTCACTGGTGTGTAATGGAGCATAATGCGGCACCAAAGCACGTGGCTGAGGGGGCGGTCAGGCTATTGCTTCTTCTCCAAAATACTCTAGTTTCCCCTCATGCTCCGTTTCTTAACATTCTTTGCAGGCGCTCGTCCTGATTACATGCAGCCGTTCCCACCCTTGTGGTTTCTTTCATAACTCTGCTTTTTGAGACGGCGGGCCGCCCCGGTTCCTGTGCTGTTTTCATAGCTGTCTGCCAGAATCAGGCCTTTGAGGGAGCTCATAGTAGTACCGAACCGAGCCAAACCCCAATGACAACGACAGACGCCACTAATGGCTGCCATGGAAACACGTGTTCCAAGTAAGGCTCAGCCAATGCTTCGAATGCTCTGGTGTGGCTCTGCAAACTGGCAGAAAACACACACAGACCACCCACTATAACGCTATATTTGCAGTTATAGATAAAAAGAACATAATGAACGGTTTTTGGACAACTTCTTGGCTGCATTTTGGGTACTTTCCTCTATTTTAGTCCCCGCTTCATAATTACAACTGCAAAACACACTCAACAAAAATACAAAAGCATCATTTTTCATGAGCTTAGCTGAAATGTCTACTTTTTGGTGATTGGTCACACGCCCAAAACAAACAAATGGGTGTGTGGTGTTTCTGTGTCTCCCTGTTGCATTTGCTTTATTGGGTTTGAATGGTTGTTGTTTCCTATATATTCTGCTTAGCAACAAGTAGCTGAGGTCAGCAGGAATAAGTATTGCAAGTATTGCTTGGTTAGCTAAAATTTTCAATTGTCAAGTGAGTCATGTACTAGATTCATTGTCTATGCAGTTGAGAGTGTTGATATTTGAAGATGAATTGGAAGTTCATTCATTCATTCATTTTCTACTGCTTTTTCCTCACGAGGGTCGCGGGGGGTGCTGGAGCCTATCCCAGCTGTCTTTGGGCGAGAGGCTGGTCGCCAGCCAATCACAGGGCACATCTAGACAAACAACCATTCACACTCACATTCATACCTATGGACAATTTGGAGTCTCCAATTAACCTAGCATGTTTTTGGAATGTGGGAGGAAACCGGAGTACCCGGAGAAAACCCACGCTTGGACGGGGAGAACATGCAAACTCCACACAGAGATGGCCGAGGGTGGAATTGAACCCTGGTCTCCTAGCTGTGAGGTCTGCGTGCTAACCACTCGCCCGCCGTGCCGCCCTGAATTGGAAGTTAAAAGGCACATAAAACATTCAATTAGAGCACAGTCCTTTTCCTGGTAAGTATCCTACCTAAAAGGCTACTAAAACACACACACAGAATCAGTCAGTTACATGTTCCTTTTCAAGTCCGCAGACAGTCGACATTGTCAGCGTCAGACGCCCGACTGCTCCCTGACTGACTAGATGACTTTTGACAACACAGTGATGCTGGCAGGGAGAATGCCACTCACTGAGTAGCTCTATGACGGGACCTCCTTGTCGTCACCGCAGCATCACTCTTATTAAAAAATGCAACTTCACTCACTGTACAGGAACAAAAAGAATCCAAGTCCCCTTTGGGGGGCTTTGTACCAAATGATTTCAAATATAAAAATCGATAGTAGGCCCGTGTTTTTTTCTTTGGGTACTACAGTTTCCTCCCACATCTCCAAAAACATGCTAAGTTAATTGGCAATTCCAAATTGTCCATAGGTATGAATGTGAGTGTGAATGGTTGTTTGTCTATATGTGCCCTGTGATTGGCTGGCCACCAGTCCAGGTGCACCCCGCCTCTCGCCCAAAATCAGCTGGCATAGGCTCCAGCATACCCTTGTGACTCTTGTCAGAATAAGCGGCATAGAAAATAGATGGATGGATAATATATAGGATTTGCAAAAATAATACTGACACCAAACATTTTTCTCAGGGGCATGCAATGAACTGAATTGTTCAAAAATGTCCGATAATTATTGGTCCGATGTCAGCATATAGGTCCATATTGGTATCAGATTTTCCCCCCAATCTGTATACAGCACATATGTGTTCATTAACTGATTCTGTACTCTTGCTGCTGTGCAATACAAATTTCCCCACTGAGGGACGAATAAAGGCATATCTTCATTCCGTCACAGGCGATATGTCATGTTACACATATCGGTATCAGTATCGGCTGATATCGATATCAGAAACTGATCGGTTTTCAGCAAAAAAACAACAAAAAAAACAATATCAGACATCCCGAATTATTGTATTTGTATATATTTGCTACAATTTGTAAAAATTACATACTGTTAAATCCCCTCTAGTCTTATTATGTACCAAGCTAAGTAACTTTTAACTTACGAAACATTTTTTTGTGGACAGCATTATCCAATTCAATAAATTACATTACATAAATGAATGTCATTGGACATACAATAAATGATCCCAAATTATTTAGATGATATTAGGGATGGGCTGCACGGCGATGGAGTGGTTAGCGCGGAGACCTCACAGCTAGGAGACGAGGGTTCAATTCCACCCTTGGCCATCTCTGTGTGAAGTTTGCATGTTCTCCCCGTGCATGCGTGGGTTTTCTCCGGGGACTCCGGTTTCCTCCCACATTCCAAAAACATGCTAGGTTAATTGGCGACTCCAAATTGTCCATAGGTATGAATGTGAGTGTGAATGGTTGTTTGTCTATATGTGTCCTGTGATTGGCTGGCGTCCAGCCCCAGCAGCAATGGCTCGCTATAATAACATTGAATAACATTGAACAGTCTAGAACAGCCTAGTGGTTAGCGTGCAGGTCACACAGCTGGGAGACCCGAGATCGATTGGAGCATGCTCTCCCCGTGCATGCGTGGGTTTTCTCCGGGTACTCCGGTTTCCTCCCACATTCCAAAAACATGCTAGGTTAATTGGCGACTCCAAATTGTCCATAGGTATGAATGTGAGTGTGAATGGTTGTTTGTCTATATGTGTCCTGTGATTGGCTGGCCACCAGTCCAGGGTGTACCCCGCCTCTCGCCTGAAGACAGCTGGGATAGGCTCCAGCGCCCCCGCGACCCTCATGAGGAAAAGCGGTAGAAAATGAATGAATGAATAAATATTAGGGATGCTCCGTTAAAGATTTATGCTGCCGATTCCGATCGTGCACGAGTGAAATTGGCCAATCATTTGATTAATTATAATTTTTTCAAAGTCAGGAGAATTCCAAAGCCAAAATATGTAATTACAAATAAATTTAGAAATTAAAAGGGGGATAATGTGATTTTTTTAAAATGGGACTCAGAATTCCTGGCTGTACCTTTGCTACTAGCTACTGTGTATAATAATATGGAAAAAATAGCCATAAAATCCCCTTCATTTAAACAAAAACATATTTTACTTACTTTCTGAGGATATGTCACTCGTGAAAGAGGACTTCCAAGTCAGCCAATCGATCACAGCTTCCCCAGTTGATATGTTAATAAATAATTTCACATTTTATTTTAAATTCCTATTCATATTTTGAATTTATTTTGGATGGATGATTATTTCACGGTGGCACACACACACACACACAAAAACATTCCATACCAAATACTGATAGTTTCTTAACCAACTTTCCACTTTTTAAGGCTTCTCACTGTATGAGATGACAGGTAGCTGGTCATCCTGCTGCAGTTTTCACCTTGACAGGATACTGACTCTAAACAATATGGCTCCTGTCTTTTTTGGATGATGGCTGATGCTGGGCTCCCATCATGATTGTATACCAGCAATAAAAACATTTATTACAGGGGTGGTTATCACATCTCCGTGGGGTGCAGCTCTTGCAATAAGGACTAGACTATTTTCTGTGCTGATTCCTGTAATGGTGTCAACGCAAGACCACTAAAGACCACTCTGCTCACAGCGCCTGTAATGATGTTTAACCGATGCGGCTCCGCGCGGTCCTCATCAGAAGATAATGAGCTTGTTTGACAAGGATCTGTTATGAGCAGCCATCTTGGTGAGGGGCCGTGTTTGGTGTGCCGAAAGAAAAGACACAAATAGAATTGAGCTGGAGTCATGAGCCAAAAGATGCAACCCCCAAATCCATTACAGTCTGCTGTTTCCATGGCAGCAGATGACCTCAAATCCTTTTCTCGCCAAGCTACTCTTCTCTCTAATGTTATCAAGAACAAATCCCAATGTTCCAGTTGGTGAAAGCGCTGCTGGTGCGATGATTACATCAGTTTACAACGCCGCTGTGTGTGCGTGTGTGAGCTGTTATTGTGGCGTAAAAAGACTCCTATGGATCATCCTGGCAGTTCAATGTTGTTAAATGGAAGCTCGACATACAAGCACTTGCACTTCTGCACACATTTAATCCCCCCCCCCCCCCCCCGCACCCCCCTCCACGACATAAAATTCTATTTTAATAATGAAAAAAAGGAACAGAAAAAAACCCAATTCAACTCAATTCAATATAAAGAGAATAACATTGTTTACAAAAAATGTCTACGGCAGGGGTCTCAAACACGCGGCAGGACACTAGTTTGAGGCCCCCGCCTTGATATGAAAGTTTAATGTTAGTGCGGCCCGCGCAAAGATTTGCCTCTCTAGTGTACTCATTCTAAATTTAAGAGTGTTTCAAACGGAGTGCCAAAACTTACCACTTCCACACATAATGGGAGGAGAACTTTGAGGTTTAACAGCTGATAATGGCCACGATTCGGAGGTTGTTGTAGTGTAAAAACTTAGGGCATGACTTGATGACTATAATGGAAGTCCATGACCCAATTTGGGGTCGTAATAAGTCGCAAAAGTCGTGTGACATCTCGCAAAAGTATTGCATTATCTTGCAAAAGGTGATGCATTATCTCAGAATTTTTTTCTTTACTTCTAAAATAAAATGCAAAAATAAATTTTAAATAATGTAAAAATTATTATTAATAATAATTAATAATTTTAAATTTTTAAATGTTTAAATGTTTAAATTTTTAAATTTTTAAATTTTTAAATTTTTAAATTTTTAAATTTTTAAATTTTTAAATTTTTAAATTTTTAAATTTTTAAATTTTTATAAATTATTTTTTTTAATTAAATTAATAAAAATACTGAAAAATCTAAATAGTACTCAAAATATATTCGGCATTCTTTAAAGTTGGTCAGCACCAAGGGGTTTGTGTTGTTGTGTGCTTTGGGTTGTAAAAAACACACAAATAAAATATAATGAGAATAAATGTGTATGATTCTAAGTGTGTACAGGGACAAAAAGTGTATTGCGATTAAAATAGCGTTCACCGTCATTGGCTGTGAGCTGACAGTTTGACAGAATGTGTCTAAGCAGCTTGGCAGACATTAGCATTAGCCAGCAACTCATCACCAGGCTGTCACTTTGGAGCAGACAGAGGTCAGAGTCATGTTTTTTTCCATCTTGTGAGACATAGTTAGAAGCGGCGTATTGCACCTTTTTCTCCTTTCACCACACCCCCAGCAAAAATTAATCATTTCCTTGCTTCAAATTAACACCAGTGTCTATTAGTCACCGTCGGAGGCAGCCTTATCTTGCAAAGTCTTTGTCGGCCACTATGGATTTCCCCCAGGGGCCTCCACCTGAAAGTCTAATAACCTCCATGCATTACCATAAATTAGCACTCACAAGACCTGCGATTATCAATTTTATCTAACAGTGCCTCCACGAGCCTGATCTCACCAATTGCTTGATAGAAAGCACAAAACAAACAAGCTTGTCTCCCGCCTCCGCTGTGAGGCACCAGAAAAGGCCCGCGGCAAATTTAAGGGGGGTAGCTGATCCTGCCGTTATTGAATCAAGCCCGCGATATCGGTCTGCAAGGTGGCGCGTCAGTTCACAAGTGCAGCTACACAGAATTACAAATGTGATCTCTAAATCTCCCTGACATCACCTCCCACTCCTGAGAGGTGGACGGGGGATTTGCAACCGCAACCTTCAGCGAGTGACTCATTTTCTTTATCGTGTGGTTTTAACAGCACCAGAGACTTGTGTAAAGAAGTAGTAGCTCTTAGAATCTGTTTACACTTGTAGTGATGGCTTTCAGATGACCTTGTTGTACTATACTTGAGGAGAGATGTGACGCAGAAGAAAGATGCTTTGTTCATTCTGATGAAAATTGACAAACGATCTGATATAAGTAATTTATCCGACTGCTACCAAACTTGAACCATGTATACCAGCCATACGGGCGATGATAAATTGGGAATCACTTCACTTTGTGTCATTGCCTATGGGCAGAGCAAGCAGGTTGTGTGACTCTAATGACTGAGATGGATCAACTGTCTTGTGTTGCTTGTGTGTGTGATAAAGGTCCCGCCCTGGAAGAGGGTCACAGGTACCGCAAATTGGCGAATGACGAATATAGATTCAATAATGCTGCTCCTGACCTGCCTCCAATTAATTTTGTCCGAGGAAAACTGTAGGCTAGTCAATTTACACTGTAATAATATGCCTGCTGATATAACCAGAGATTCATTCATTCATTCATTCATTTTCTACCGCTTTTCCTCACGAGGGTCGCGGGGGTGCTGGAGCCTATCCCAGCTGTCTTTGGGCGAGAGGCGGGGTACACCCTGGGCTGGTGGCCAGCCAATCACAGGGCACATATAGACAAACAACCATTCACACTCACATTCATACCTATGGACAATTTGGAGTCGCCAATTAACCTAGCATGTTTTTGGAATGTGGGAGGAAACCGGAGTACCCGGAGAAAACCCACGCATGCATGGGGAGAACATGCAAACTCCACACAGAGATGGCAGAGGGTGGGATTGAACCATGGTCTCCTAGCTGTGAGGTCTGCGCGCTAACCACTCGACCGCCGTGCCGCCAAACCAGAGATTGAAAAGTATTATATTTATTCATCTATTTTCTATACCGGTCGTGGGGGTGCTGGAGCCTATCCCAGCTGTCTTTGGACGAGAGGCGGGGTACACCCTGGACTGGTCGCCAGCCAATCACAGGGCACATATAGACAAACAACCATTCACACTCACATTCATACCTATGGACAATTTGGAGTCGCCAATTAACCTAGCATGCACTGCAAAAAAATTCCGTAGTTTTTACGGAAAAAAACTGGCAGCTGTGGTTGCCAGAATAATCCTGTAAACATTACAGTAGAAATGGAAACTGTCTTACAGGTTAAACTGTAAATTTTGTTACATTTTACAGAAAAAATACACTTGAATCTTGTCAAACTTGCTACATTTTATTGTTAAATCAATATGGTTATTTTGTTATTTCACGTTTTATTCATGTAATATTTGTTAATTTTACATCAAACCCTATTAAACCCTATGGAAAAACACTGAGCACAAAACATTGTTTGGCTGTACAAAAAACTAAGAATACTGATATGATATAAATATATATTACTGATATATTTTGCAAACTAAAGTCAAATATTTATTAAAATGTACTAAATTATGCAGTATTTACAACCTTACTTTACCGCCACATAAACAGCTTTCTATTTTAATGCTTACATTACATTCTAAATATTTTTAAAATAATTTGCTCAAATCATATTAAATTGATATTGAAAATCTGAAATATAGAACCAGAATATAACCATTATATGCAGTGAAAAGCAAAGTAAGTTACACCTCTTGAGTCATCTTGCTAAAAGATTAGTGCCAGAACAAAACAAAAACATGCATTTATAATCTCTCCAGAATTTTTTTCATTTTATTCATTCATTCATTTTCTACTGCTTATCCTTATGAGGGTTGCGGGGGGTGCTGGAGCCTATCCCAGTTGTCTATCCCAGCTCACATTCATGCCTATGGACAATTTGGAGTCGCCAATTAACCTAGCATGTATTTGGAATGTGGGAGGAAACCGGAGTACCTGGAGAAAACCCACGCATGTGCGGGGAGAACATGCAAACTCCACACAGAGATGGCTGAGGGTGGGATTGAACTCAGGTCTCCCAGCTGTGAGGTCTGCGTGCTAACCACTCAGAAAACCCTGTCAGTCAGTCACAGTAAATAAACTGAATTAGCTCCCTTGATAGGAACAGTAAATCAAGTACACACACTTGTCAGAAACAGCTTTTCTTTTACTGCAAATACACAAGATAATGTTGCATTGCTTTACCGCTGAAAACTTTCAGTAAATCATCATTTGTTTTTAAAATCAAAACAAACAATAAAAGAAAGTTAAGCTTCGGCAGAACACACACACAAATACGGTCGGTTTCCAAACACTTTGTGTCAAAATGACAGACAGTGACATCGGACCTTCGCATCAATCTCGAGTGAGATGCCTCTGCAGTGCGGCGCCTCCACCAGGTAAAACAAAAAAAAAAAAAAAAGAACTGAAACAACTTCTCACCTGTTTTTGCATCTTATGCTCCCATATCCATATTTACAGTATACAATGTACATTACAGCATTGATTCTAAAAGCGTACATCTTTACAAAAGGAGTATTGTGTATAAGTGGTTTACAACATTTCTAAGTAGTTCTATACATCAACCAGTTATTAAAAAGCAGGCCTGAAAACTCCTAGGAGTACTTATTACGCATATTTATTACACTCGTTAAGATACTTACATCATCTTGTGTCTAGGATACAGTCACAATTGTAAGTTGCGTTATATGTTTGACTAATTAAACATTTGACCGATGATTATTTGAAGAATCTTATCACGAGGTGAAGAAAGCAACGCGAATATAGTACGCAAAACTATTTGTGGTCACTTCAAGTTCACATTTTGGAGAACAAAATAAAATCCAGTTGATACAATGACTGTTTAAAAAGCACATACAACAATATGTAAACAATCGAAGATTTTATATTCATTTGAATGGAGTAGAGTTGGTTTTTGTGTGTCAATGTAAGAGAACAAAGAACTTATTTTGCTGTACTTAAATCAGTAGGATTAAATTTGAGATGGTGGACGATGAAGTACAGCTCAGCAATAATTAATTCACTCTGCAACAAAAGAGCTGAAATAATTTTTCCCTTTTTTTTTTAACTTATATTAATTAATAGAAAAACAATAGAAAAAATGGTCCAAAACAATGTTTTTATGTTCAACTCAAAAAATACTACTAGTGTTTAATTGGTTCCAGACATGACCATGATGATTGAACTTCCGCGAAGTAGGATTTCTTTTTTATATCTTTTTTTAATATTTTTGTGGTTAGATCATAGAAGGCCTGTTTACGACCTTTTCAATATATATATATTTTTAAAATTATTACAACCGTCCAGATATGAAATAACACCCCTGCAGTCATCTTTACACTCCTATTACAAAATATAGTCAACATAAAAACACAAAATTTATATAAGACTTGTGTGTTGCTCTAAGTATGTTCCAGTGGTGCGGACAGGAAGTGACGCCATGAGTCGCGTTGACCAAAGTTATAGCCGCAACTGTAGCCCGTGTTAGGGATTATCATGCTTTTGTAAGAAAATTTTAACCTCAATCAAGTCTGGTGCTTGTGTGTCTCACTGAATATTACAGCAATATTATTGACACCTAGTGACCAGTGTATAATATTGCCTATCATCCCGATGTCTTTGAATGTCTCTGAATGCCTTATATATGTATCCTTGAAAGGATTTAATTGACTAATACCTAATAGAGCTAGTGACTAATAGGAGGCCATATTCAACCACAAAACAGCAGGATTTATGAATGAATATATTTATGAAAACTATAAAGCGAAGACATAAGCGATGGTTGTACCACCATTTTTTAGGTCATTGGCTGGCCGCCCTTGTGAAGTGAGTTGATATAGATTTCAACAAAGGAACATTTACTTGGAATTACATTTAATCTCATCTTTGGTTTTATTTGTACAATGTATTATATGTATATATCTTCAATATAATATATATATATTTAATCCTGAGTACTACCAAATGAGAATGAGAATACATGTTTTGTGCCGTAATCTACCGTTACTTTGACATCTGTTAATATATTTTCCCTCGGGATAGACATAATTTTCAATTAATTCTTGATGAATTGAGTGCAGTACTTGGCTGCAAACAGCAGAGGCGCTGTTGATTAATCTCATCTACTTACAAAACTATTGAATAGTTTTGTTAAAAAGAGTTGTTTATAATAATAGTCTTTGTCCAAAAAGATTTCTTAATATTTTCTGTCATATAAAAAATTAAAATGAGAATTAATTGATTGATAATTAATTGATTGATACTTAATTTGTCCAATGCACATCCCTATTTGTCACTGACAACAATAATGAGATACAATACAAGCAAGAACTGTATCTTCATGAAGCAATTCTGTTTATTATACTGGATGTTTGAGGTCGTTGTAGCCAAGTTAACCAGTTTTTAGCCACATTTAAATCGGCACCTCTATAGGCATTATTATTCTAACTAATATTCTGGCCACTGGCTGAATAATCATTGTATGATAATATTATAATCATTTCAAAGCAGGTAGAAGCTTGTTGGTTATAATGAATGTTGATAAACACTTCAAGGTCACAGCGAGCAGATTGTCAGATTTCTGCAAAGAATGGGTGAAGGAAGGTCCAGTATTGAAGGTCACATTGACAAAACCCTGTCAAAGATAATGCATGGTTAATAATGTTCAGTAATGGAGATGAGATGAAAATGCGGCGCTAATTGAATTAGTGCATTGTTAAATTCAGGCCTTGATGATGTGATAGTCATGCGAGTTCAATGATGTTAAAATGTTCACTTCTTGTATGTCCATGTTTGATCCGCAAAGTATCCTTATATGAGCCTTAATGGTGTTGGGCCTCAGGGTTGCCTGACATGAAAAAATCCCAGCCTTCTAAATTTTTTAACATTCACCATCCATGTTCAGAGGCATAATTAAACAGCGCTGCCCTAAATTGCTTTGCGGCAACAGAGGCTTGCGATGGCCCCGGATCAACCCGAATCTCAAGCCCCATTTAACCTCCATTCGCATCTCCATGTCTGCATGGCAAGTGAGAGTGTCTTCTGTTCTAAGGGGAAACATGGAAACAATCTTAGGAGGAATTAAAGTTCTAGTGATTCTTGGCGGACAGGTGTCCTGTTTCTAAGAGAATCTTAGAATCTAACAAAAAGAGTCTTCCACTCTGATGATGTTTAAAGGTTCTCTAAGAATTTAGTCTTTGCACGGAAGCATACGATTCATCAGAAAGTGCAGGCGTAGACCACACCCACTACCACAATGTTCCCAATAGTGGCGACGATGGCGATCCAAAGCCAGATGGCATCGCTGGACATGGACTGAGATTCGTCCTGCTGGCCTTGCACGGAGGCAGCCGAGGCAGCGGCGTGGACGCTGGCCGACGAGTTGAAAAGCGAGTGCTCGCCACTGTAGTCGTCGTTGGGTGACGAGTCCATGAAGGCTCCCGTCATAACTGGGATCTGGCAGAGAAAAACAAAATCATTGACATTACCAAAAACTGAAACAGTCGGTTTCAACATAACGACAAATGCTGTACTGTATATGGGGAAATATTTTTATTGTTCATGAGGGGCTGCACGCTGGACGAGTGGTTAGCGGGCAGGCCACACAGCTAGGAGACCCAGGTTTGACCTGCATCTCTGTGTGGAGTTTGCATGTTCTCCCCGTGCGTATGTGGTATTTTCTCTGGGTACTCCGGTTTCCTCCCACATTCCAAAAACATGCGAGGTTAATTGGCGACTTGAAATTGTCCATAGGTATGAATGTGAGTGCCAGCCAATCACAGGGCACATATAGACAAACAACCATTCACACTCACATTCATAACTATGGACAAGTCAGAGTCGCCAATTAACCTAGCATGTTTTTGGAATGTGGGAGGAAACCGGAGTACCCGGAGAAAACCCACGCATGCACGGGGAGAACATGCAAACTCCACACAGAGATGGCCGAGGGTGGAATTGAACCCTCGTCTCCTGGCTGTGAGGTCTGCGTGCTAACCACTCGACCGCCGTGCCGCCGTCAATGATCTACCAATATGTAAACATATCTTACTCAGCATGTAATATGATGTTAAGTAATCTTAATTTTGTTGCTGGTTTGGTTTCAGTTTCAACTTCAGTCTGTACAGTACAGATCGATAAATAGATATTATAAGTTTGTCAATAGTATTTAAAATTGCGAAAAACATTTGTGTCCCCATGGGAGAAAATAACTGAGAACCACTGATCTAATGACAGATAACCTCATTAACTTATCAAAATCACTATCACAAACTAATACATATTCATGTGTTAATATGCGTACTCAAATCAAGAAGATGTTGGGGCATAATGCTAGCAGTTTGAATGTTGGTGCTCTCTAGGCAGCTGGAAGAATCTGCTGCATATTAAAGTCTTTTTAAATTAGCTTGTAACTGCCTCGGTCAGGTCAGGTCACATTTGAGTGTGAGTGACCTTTAATTTGGGCCCAAGACTCAAAGCTCTGCCACAGACTGATTCTGCAAAATTATTATGGAGTCACCATTGACTGTATTTCTGTGTTTAGCATTAAACCAGTAAAGAAATCTTTGTGTGTACCCTGTTTAGTCTGAAAATATTTTTGTACTCGTTAGCATGCTATTAGTTTTCATATAAATTCCTACTAAAACAGGGGTCTCAAACACGCAGCCCGCGTGCCAAATGTGGCCCGCAGGACACTAGTTTGAGGCCCCTGCCTTAATATGAAAGTTTAATGTTAGTGCGACCCACGCAAGTTTGATATGGATGCTGTATGGTATCATGTACCCAGAAAAAATTATTACGTTTGATTAATGTTCATGTTAACAGTTATCCTCCCTATCCGTGTGGAAGTGGTAAGTTTTTGGCTTTTTAAGTTTAAAGGAAATTACTTGGAGGCTACCGTTTAGGTCGCTAGCTCTCTAGTTTGCGAGTTAGCATGTGTCTCAAGACCCTGCAGTTGCGCAATATGTTGTAAATAAAAGTAAAAAAAAAGTATAAATGTGACTATAGTCGTGTTTTGTCATGTCTACAGGGCTCTAATAATGCTTTGTTCATTTTAATCTGAAAAAAATAATTTGTCTACCCACCAACTATATGTGGTTTCTTAATTTTTAATTATTTGCCGTTTTATTATTATTATATTTATTTATTACTGATCGATTGATTTTCTTTATTCTTGATCTTATTTTGTGTAGACAAATAAAAAGTAAGATATTTGAGAAGAGTGGAATGTTTTATCAGAGCTTTTCTTGTAGAAAATTGGAACCAAAGCAAAGTTTATTCATTTTTCTGTTTTTAATAAATGCTTTTTTTTTTTTTTTGGAAAACCTGATGTGGCCCAGCCTAGCCCAGACCCTAGCTCCAGTGGCCCCCAGGTAAATTGAGTATGAGACCCCTGTACTAAATACTCCTGTGTATATATAAGTGTGAATGCAAACATGGCATTATTAGTCTCACACACACACTTTGTTGAGTGCATGCATGTGTATATGCATTTGGGAAGCAGTGCTTGATTAACACTGAATTAATAATTCAGACGTCACGTGAAAATGATGTACTGCTTTGGACAATCAAGGAGCCTTGTCAAGGCTAGCAATTCTCATTGCTCTAATGTGTGTGTGTTTTCCTTCATTGATGGCGGGGTGAGGGGAGGGTGTGTCTGTGTGTGTGTGTGTGTGTGATTGAGAAATTAGTGTAGCTGGCTTCAACCGGAAAACACTCTCTGCTGAGGGAGGCTGAAAAACAATGCTAAAAATACCTCGGAGGGATGTTGCACTCTCGCATACACTGAAATTCATGCTTCCTCATTTGCTCACCTTCACTCACTCTCTCTCTCAGACACACACACACACACACACATGCTTCAGGTCTTCCCTGGCACACGAGGCTTGGGGAACTGTTTCGAAAGCGCTCCTTGGCCCCTGGTGGTGAATGATGACATGACACAAACCGTGGAGCGTCTGCTGTGAACATGAGCATGATGGAGCCAGACAGGCGTGCACTGTGTCCAGTAAACCTGCGCCACCCCCATACCATACCTCTTCACTTCATTCACTAGCATGAAATAGTCAGTATAGTCAGTAGTCTGTCGTGTCAGCATCCACTTGAATATTTTGTAGCAAATGCGCTGTGCGCTGTGATACACAGAGGTGTTTAAATGTCATTTGACAATTGATGCAAATGGGTAGGAAAATGCAATACATGCTGATCCCTGTTATCTCTGTCAAACAGATTGTCCTTGCATTGTTTGCTAGTGAGCTGGATTATGTAAAATAAAACCGATTTCCATGAAAACTTGCCATGTGGAGTGGTGACTCAGATCTGGTATTTTTCCCGGACTTTTTATTTTCAAAATTTTTACATAACTGCTTAATAAATTACATGATTCCTTCTGTTAAAATGTGTACAACCGTTACAGATTTTTTTGGTTTCATATTGGAGTGGAATGTTCTTGGATGAAAAAAAGGGGACCTATTATGCTCATTTTTCAACCCTTTGTATTGAGCTGTGGTCTCCTATAGAGCAGCTACACACAATAACACACACAGAATTTATTTTATTTTATTTCATTTCATTTCATTTCATTTCATTTCATTTCATTTCATTTCATTTCATTTCATTTCATTTCATTTCATTTCATTTCATTTCATTTCATTTCATTTTATTTTATTTTATTTTATTTTATTTTATTTTATTTTATTTTATTTTATTTTATTTTATTTTATTTTATTTTATTTTATTTTATTCCACCCACAGCCCGCCTCCGGGCATGCCCACTCTGCTGTGATTGGTCACACGCCCAAAGTGCTTCCTCACTACGGGCCATATAAGGAAGTGCGCCCCTCTGTGACATCACAAAGGAACGGTTTTACCACGCCTTTTCAAACCCAGCGTTTTTAGACATCCCAAACTTCTTTTAGGGCTCACTTCCAAATGCGCAAACCTCATTATCTGAAACTTTGGTATCGTTTAACACAAGAATCCAACATGTCTAACATGAAATCATTTGTATTTAAGGCCCCTAAAATGTCTGCGGAAAACTGCCCTTTTTTTTTTTAGAATTTTGCCCATCATATAAAATTCTTAGGTGAGACATGAACACATCTTTCTCTTTTATGTAAGTTGTACATATTGAAAGGTTGCGAGCACAATGTTTTGATTTTTGAGGACTATATAATGTAACTACAAAATGCAATGAAAGTAGTCAGAATTTAGCGAGCACAACCAGTGCACCCTCTGATTTTCCATCATATATTTTGTACTATGATGCAAGAATGGATGTGAAATGGGAACACTTGCAGAGACCCTGCATTAGAAACAACACAGAGAGAAATTTTTGTTCTCTATATTTATGATTATATTAAGTTAAAGAGTAAAGTACAAAATGTACATATATCATGTAATATATATTGTTCTGGAAATGAATTTGGGAAAAATAAATATTTATATTTATATCATTTTCTAAATATGACGCTGTATAAATATTTATTGTAAAATAAGCAACTCGTTCTGAAATCAGTTTAAAAAATAACACACAAAGCCTTCTGTTACTTTGACTTTTTCCAACATTCACTCTGATGCGTACACAAGCTCTCAACCTTGTCTGCATTCTTTATATTTATGTTTTATTCAGTAAGTCCACAGAAGCGAGTTGTTTGCATAAATTGAGAAGTGTAGTGTATAAAACAAAGTGTGCAAAAATATTCCAGTGGATGTTGCTGAGATCTAAATATTTCATTGGTGTTATTTGCTGTTTTTTTTTTTTTAACTTTTATGTATTTATTCATCAATGCTCTGCCTATAGATGCAATATGTACAGAAATACATCAATATAGCTATAGGGATGCTCTTGTGGCTTTTCTTCAAAGTCACAATTCCCATGTGCATGTTGTGCATGACAGAAATGCAGCAAGAGGCTGATCACTAATGGAACGAAGGGAAACTCAGTGGAGACCTCAGGAGGGGAGTATTCCAAAGTATCTTAGCACTTAAGTGGGCGGAGATGGTCATCCCCTATGCATAACTGGCAGGGAGCGGATGCTTATTGACATTTCATGGATCAGCGACTTCTGTGGCACTGTACAATATGGTACTCCATATGGTAATCCTTCAGCACAAGAAAGAGGTGATGGGAACTTATGGAAAAGTCACTGGGGTTGGTTGGACAAACGCTTATTCTGCATTTTGGTCCAACCAGATCGAAAAGTACTACTCGCTTGACTAGGACGTTTTCTATCAGGTAAAGCCTTCAACGGTTGTTCACAAAGTTCTGACCTACGTTCGATATGGAAAACACAACTCAAAATCATAGTTCATTGAGGATTTGTGCATTACAGGCAATGTACCGCAACGTACCGCATACATGAAAGATTAGCCTTCAGCAACAAAACATAAACCTGTCATCAACCATGTTTTTTTATTTATTTATGTTTGACTGGATTGCTTTGTGTTAACTCCAAAGCCTCTTTCAAATAGGGATTTCATAAAATTGCTGCACCAGATGCAGCAATTATTTACACCAGGGGTCTCAAACTCAATTTACCTGGGGGCTACTGGAGCTTGGGTCTGGGTGAAGCTGGACCGCATCAGGTTAAAAAAAAATATATATAAAAAAAAATAATAATAATAAAAAAAATATATATATATATTAAAAATAAAAATATAATAACAATATTAATAAATATTAATATATTAAATATTAATAAATATATATATAATATAATAGTCTTCAATGCTTCTGCTATACCCTCCACTTTTTCAGTGCTTTGGTTCTTTGGAAAAGCTCTGATAAAACATTAAATTATTATAAATTATGATAAATTAATCTTTATTTAATTTATTATTTATTATCAAATTATTAAATAAATGTTCAATGTTAATTTTTATTTTTTGACACAAAATAAGATGGAAAAATCAATAAGCAAATCAAAAAATAAATGAAACAAATTAACAAATAAATTTTTATTTATTATTAAATTATTAAATAAATGTTTAATGTTCATTTTTATTTTTCGACACAAAATAAGATGGAAAAATTAATAAGCAAATCAAAAAACAAATGAAACAAATGAAACTTTCATATCAAGGCGGGGGTCTCAAACTAGCGTCCCGTGCCGTGAGTTTGAGACCCCTGATTTACACAGAACCAAGTGAAGCTCAGATATTGTGGAATATTATTACGAATCCCAACCCCTATTTTGAGCTTTTGATACTACTTCTAGGTATTACCGATGTCGGTTCCGTTTGTACAGAACAGCGACATGGCACAAAGATGCAAAAATGCCAGCTTATATACGTAGGAGCTAAACTGGGATCTAACTTGAGATTCCAACCTGTCCTGAATGCAGCATCACCTGTCATCTTTAGCCATTTATACTTCTAATTGAAAATCTTTGTTTTGGAGGAATGCATTCTGGGAATAACACTGTCAGGTCGTATTCAAGATAAGAGACTAAAAGCTCTGGCAAAAACATTTTGCACACTTGTTTCCCTTTAGCTGAAACACCCTGCGATCTCCGACCAGATATTCCCAAATTTGTCCATCCTAGCATAAGGAAACCATGCTGACAGCTAGAAACGCTACTGTCAGATCCTGTTACCCCCGTGTCTGATATCCAAAAGCAGCGACACACCTTTTAAAATTCTTACCATCTGACCCCTCCTGCTAAAATATAGAGTAGAACCGCAGCAGCCAGCTATGAGGCATGCGATACATCTGCCTGCGGTGCATTGATATGATTCAAGTCCTTGTGATCTTCAAGCCAGATGGTTTACTATTTGTGAGCCAAAGCGAAGGGAAATGTATCATGACAGATGCTACTGTCACATCATGTTCTCCCCATTTACAACATGAAGCTAACCCATCTGTCAAATTCCTACTAATGACCGTGTTGCCTCAATAAACAAAGATTTTTGTTGTTTTCACAAAGTTTCTATACTCTATGTATCACATTGGGTCTGACATGCTAGTGGGATGTAGTTTAATCCTTGATGATCCTTGATGACCTGGTCAACCCGTAATAAAAGGTCATCCAACTTGACACTTGACTCAGAATGCACAATAGATGAGTAGAAATAAGCATAGTTCAAGACTCCTCTTTTTTGTATTTTGCAAACATTAACTGCTTGTATTGTTTCTTGAAGTCGCTCATCTTAGTGTATTGTTTGAGTTCCTTACTCAGCCTGTACCTTAAGACTTCACATGCTGAAATGCTGTGTGTTTTCAGCATTTTTTCTTGCATATACTGTATATGTTTTATGTCATATTACTCCTCTCTTGTGGAAAAGTATTTTATAGTAATTCAAAATGAATTGTATCAGGTGTTTTTGTATCAAAATGAATGTGTATTAGGTGTTTTTAGTGTACAGTAGCCCCTCATCCCCATCAATTTCAATTAAGTAGGAGTCTTTTTTAAAGTAGGATTTCTTTTATATAAATAAAATAGTTTCATAGTTAGAGCATAGAAAAAATAGAAAACCTGTATGCGATCTTCTAAATACATTTTAAAACGATTAGAGACCTCTCATGAAATAACACCCCTATAGTCACTTACTCTTGTATTATTGTATAATACAGTGGACATAATAATGTAAAATAAGACTTCCTTGACATAAATAAGAGGGTTACGTCAGAGTTAATGGACTACAATGCTGATGGAGATGTCTACATATGCGAACAATCTCAAATCGAATCAAAAGCGCCACCTGCTGTTGTGTGTGGTACCGCAAGACAGAAAGATTAGTGCCAAAAGTCACCTTATAGTCGTAACATTGTGACAATTTTCCATGATTGTAGAATAACTCCATAGATTAGTGTTTTTCAACCTTTTTTGAGCCACGGCACGTTTTTTTTACATTGGAAAACATCACTAAGTCTACTATAGGCGGAAGGAGCTAGGTGTTGCCACACGGACCGATATTACATTGCCCTGCCAGTCTTTACACCACGGACACTCGACAGTAGCCATGTTTACATGAGGAGTTTTTCTATTTCCGAATGACTTTTCCGGAAACAATGGTATCCATGGAAAGGAATATTCCAATCTCTTGTCTACATGCGTCGCTATAATCAACCAGAATAGTCAATGGGGCATGCCCAGTAAAACGTAAACACCAACATCACGTGATACCGACTTCCCCGAGTTGTTCTTTCACTTGTTGGAATAATTCCGTATTTGTCCAGTCTTGAAATTTAGTTTGGATCAAAAACAAACTTTCCGTAGCAGTCCAGTGCCGATTGCTGGCCTCCATTTTTAAAACTGAAGAACGTCTGGAGCTGCGTGTTACGTCATATCTGAGCATGCGATATGATAAATTTAACCAGGAAAGGATCAAATTCAAGCTTGCTAATATTTTATAATTCAACTCAGTACATGTTTTATATATATATATATATATATATATATATATATATATATATATATATTTTCTTTTGACTTATGGACTTGTGAATGGCGTATAGAAGGGTTTAGATTCTGTTCCACAGATGGCGCTAATGCACACGAAAGCTGCTTGCCAACCGCCAATAAAGAACAAAAGAAAAAAAACGCACCCTGGCAACTTTCCGTTTGAGCGGCTACAAGATACCTCAGTCGGATTGGGGAAAGGAATATTCCACCCCTGTTAATCCCATTGTATATTCATTCAGATTGGCACTATTCTTTCGGAATGAGGCATATACAAAGGTTACATTCTTTCCGTTTGAGCAAATAAACCAAATGTAATTGGAATATTTGGGTCCACGTATACGTGGATATTGACATAATATTTGCAAATGATGATAAATGAATGTTAATTATAAAAAGTGATATTTATAGGTTATCACATGGTTTGTCTAGTATCAGGCCAGGTATCATGCCCCTGCGTGCCAGTATCAGTATACGTATTATACTGACACTTGGGGGCATGATACCTGGCCTGATACCAGACAAACCATGTGATGATCTTATTATCACATACTATTTAATCATGAGCTTATTATCACGTACTATTTAATCAAAAGACCATTTTGTTTCCAGAAAATGTTCAGTTTATTACATGTATTATATCTAAACAGTGTAAACACAATAATTGCAAAAATATTTCAACAATAATATTTTATCAACAGTCTTATCTTATCAATGTCTGACAATTAAAGTTCCATTAATCAAGTTTGGTTTTTTTGGTGACTGGAGAAGCACTAGGCACTAAGCACTCGTGCGCTGTTCTCTGATTGGTTGTTTCACGGGCACGATACCAGAGCAGCGCGCTCTGAGTGGACAGCTACGGGGGCTGATACTGGACATGGTTAAACTCTATATTTTATCAGTATCACTGCCTTGGGCTTTGACACAGTATCATTCCGGCCTTTTCCTGTATCATTCATGGGCGCTTTCTAGGGTACAGGGCCAATTAATACTGTAGTATGTGATAATAAGTACTTCCAACACAATATGATGTCATAGTAGAAAAACCTCCCCATGGCAGACCAAGCACAGGAACGATTATGTCTCACAGCCTGCCAGGGAACACTGACCATTGTCCTCTCAGTGGAAGTGGAAGAGCAGGGAAGAATGGACTTCCCTACTCTGACTGCTGCCCCCCCGAGACCCCGGATCCGGATGACTGGAAAAAATGTATGGATGGATGTAGAAAACCCGTACACACCAATAGCATCCATCTGTTCCGATTGTTTATACAGAAGAGGCATGCAATCGGGGTTATTCCTACAGTCTCCTTCCACCTGCTCTTCTCCCACAGCCTGATTCATTCTCCACAGCTGTTCATGGCGTGACATGGTTGAGCACGGTAATTGTGAAATGGAATGAAGCTTAATTGCTTCCGCCACCGGTTAAGCGCTCCCTGAAACCACTTCTAAAATATGTCCCTAAAAATGTGTATTTGGAAATGTTATCCAATGGACGCAATTGAAAAAAAAAAGTGAGTTTGTGCATGCTGCGATGATATTGTAAAACGAGAGTGAAAGGCTTGTGTCCTCGTGAGAAACAAGCTGTTCTGGAGGGGGAAAACAGACTCTGAGGAGGACCCCTGCAGTGTGAAGAATGGACTGTAGTGTGCTTGGCATCCAGAGCACAGTTAATGACAGCGCACGGCAGCTGTAGGATAGAACCACAACTGTTGTTTTACCTGACACAAAAAAAAAAGCTTTAGTGTCTCACAATGCATCATGCTCCATTTTGTTGTGCCTGAAGTCTTTGTTTTGATGCGGTACTGCTGTTGTTTAATTTAAACACTATCCAGAACCTCACACACAATCCATGGAAAGTAAATACAGCAGAACCTAGGAAGTTGAATGCCCTTAAAGTTGTACAATTTGACATTTTTGGTGTTGCATATAAAATGCCTGGCAGACAAAAGGGTCGGAGAATTGAGTCCCAAGTCCCAGCTTAGAAATATACGCTTTCACGCACGTGGCGTCTCATTTGGACAGACTATACCCTCCCTCTCACCTCTAGTGATGGGATGAGCTGGATACCTGTTATCAACGAGTATATTAAACTAATAATTTATATAAACTATATAAAATATTAGGGCGGCACGGCGGTCTAGTGTTTAGCACGCAGACCTCACAGCTAGGAGACCAGGGTTCAATTCCACCCTCTGCCATCTCTGTGTGGAGTTTGCATGTTCTCCCCGTGCATGCGTGGGTTTTCTCCGGGTACTACCGCTTTTCCTCACAAGGGTAGCGGGGGTGCTGGAGCCTATCCCAGCTGTCTTTTTGTTTTTTTTTGTCAGCTGTCTTGTTTTTGTACCCAGATAAAACCCACGCATGCACGCGGAGAACTGCAAACTCCACACAGAGATGGCCAAGGGTGGAATTGAATCCTGATGGCCAAGGGTGGAATCGAACCTGGTCTCCTAGCTGTGAGGTCTGCACGCTAACCACTCGACCACCGTGCAGCCCGTACTGTAACTTATTTTTTATTAGAAAAAAGGCCTCCATACGTAATTTGAAAAAAAAAGATGCATATATTGAAACATTTGCAGCTTTCTGTGTGTCTTGTGGAAATGAATTTAAAAGATTATTATCTTAATTTGCATAATTATTTGCACTAACAGACAAGCTGCTTTATAATCTCAATGGAGGTAATATTCATTCATTCATTTTCTACTGCTTTTTCCTCACGAGGGTTGCGTGGGGTTCTGAAGCCTATCCCAGCTGTCTTTGGGCGTGAGGCGGGGTACACCCTGGACTGGTGGCCAGCCAATCACAGGGCACATATAGACAAACAACCATTCACACTCACATTCATACCTATGGACAATTAACAATTAACCTAGCATGTTTTTGGAAATGTGGGAGGAAACCGGAGTACCCGGAGAAAACCCACGCATGCACGGGGTGAACATGGGTGGAATTGAACCCTGGTCTCCTAGCTGTGAGGTCTGCACGCTAACCACTCGATCGCCATGCAGCCCCTACTGTAACTTATTTTTTTTATTTAAAAAAAGGCCTCCATACTTAATTTGATTGATGCCAAAAAGCTTTGGCAAAAAAAATGCTTCATTTCAGAATTTTGGAAAAGGCCCATAAATTTTTCAATTTTGGGAAAAAAAATTGGAAAAATTTGCAGCTCTCTGTGTGTCTTGGGGAAATGAATTTAAAAGATTGTTATCTTAATTTGCATAATCGTTTGCACTAACAGACAAGCTGCTTTATAATCTCAATGGAGGTAATATATACCGTAGAAAAAAACATGTCAAACAAAACAAACATTCTGATGTGCTCAGGCAGTAGACACTGTGTGGAGCAACAACGACACATCCAGAAAAGAAGAATAATACATACATTGTATGCCGTGTTACTCTGCCACGTCTGTAAACATAACTCTGATGGGAGATTTGCAGCAGTTTTAAGGAAGCTTGTTCACCCTCTCAGGATTCTTAAGACCTCCACTTTCAGGCACAGGTTTATCCAAGTACTCAAATTTACAGCTCTGTCCTCATTGATTATTTTTTTCCCCTCTGTCCCAGCAGCCCAGGAGGCCTTTTTTCTTCCTAAATAACTCAGTAGAACAAGTGTGACGTGATCTGTGCTTGACACTTGCGCCAGTTTGTCAGCACTGATGAAAGGAATGATAAAGCCTCTGCAAAGCTATGAAAAGAAGTGGCACAGAACAAAGGAATAAGGTAAAATCATTTGTTTAATATATGATTACAGGCCTTAAAACAGGGGTCTCAAACTCAATTTACTTGGGGGCCACTGGAGCTAGGGTCTGGGCGAGACTGGGCCGCATCAGGTTTTCAAAAAAAAAAAAACGCATTTATTAAAAACAGAAAAATGAAAATGGTTCCGATTTTCTACAAGAAAAGCTCTGATAAAACATTCCACTGTTCTCAAATATCTTCATTTTTATTTTTCTGCACAAAATAAGATGAAAAATAAATAAACAAATCAAGAATAAAGAAAATCAATCAATTAATAATAAATAAATAAATAAATATAATAATAATAATAAAACGGCAATTAATAAAAACTTAAGAAACCACATATAGTTGGTGGGTAGACAAATTATTTTTTCCAGATTAAAATTAACAAAGCATTATTAGAGCCCTGTAGACATGACAAAACACGACTATAGTCACATTTATACTCTTTTTATTTACAACATATTGCGCAACTGCAGGGTCTTGAGACACATGCTAACTCGCAAACTAGAGAGCTAGCAACCTAAACGGTAGCCTTCAAGTTATTTCCTTTAAACTTAAATAGCCAAAAACTTACCACTTCCACACGGATAGGGAGGATAACTATTAACAGTTATGTAACCTTTAACATTTAACATTAATCAAACGTAATAATTTTTTCTGGGTACATGATACCATACAGCATCCATATCAAACTTGCGCGGGCCGCACTAACATTAAACTTTCATATCAAGGCGGGGGCCTCAAACTAGTGTCCTGGGGGGCCACATTTGGCCCGCGGGCCGCATGTTTGAGACCCCTGCCTTAAAAGAAAACTGTACTTTTTGGGGAA
This sequence comes from Doryrhamphus excisus, assembly GCF_030265055.1. NCBI lineage: Eukaryota > Metazoa > Chordata > Actinopteri > Syngnathiformes > Syngnathidae > Doryrhamphus > Doryrhamphus excisus. The sequence goes on from NC_080478.1 coordinate 7,868,907, forward strand.
TTTTGCCCATTATCCATAATAATAATAATAAGACATAAACACATATCTTTTCTGGGTATTTTAAACATTACATACATATATATAAAAAAGAGGCAGCTCATTACTGTACGTAATGGGCCACACCTATGCCCCCACAAAGCCTAGTTTTCTGCATTCTGGCTCTGATGGCCAGTTTTGCAGGATCTGGTCCTGCTTTGCATGGTTCTGCGTGAAATGCACAGGCAAATAAATGAGACCAGAAATGGGCATGTCAGGAAAAAACGTTTTGAAAATATGAAAAATGGGAGAAATGCGTGTGTACATCCGGCCTTGCTGTATGCTGCTAATTTGCAGTCACCAAAACAAGATGATATCAAATAAATCAATTATGAAATGAGAATCACCCCTGCTGATAAAAAGTGATTTCTTATTCCTGCCAGCTGGGGACAAAGCTAGCTCGCTCGCATAGCTGTGTGTGTGTGAAAACATAAATATTATATCACACTAGGGGGGGATCCTTGGGGATTCACTAGAAGTCATCGTCTGCCGTCAATTCATGTTTTTTCAGAACACAGGTCAACAAATTTTGTGTGTATGTAACATTACTCTTTTTTTTATTCCTGAGATAAACGACAAAGGAAGATACATTTACAAACTTACATCTTGTTTTAAAAAACTGCAGAATCCTCTGCATTAGTCATAAATGATCCTAAATGCATTTGCTAAAATTTAATTTGAAACAATGTCTTGTTGAGGGAAATTTGTGACACAAAATGTAATTTGGTGAGAAGAAGACTGAATTATATTTTATTACTTTTGCCAAACTGAATACAGGAAAGTGCATTTAAAATCTCTTAAATTCAACGTATTGTAGAGCAGCAGCATTTTTTAAAAATGGCTTTCTACCTGTTGAAGTAATTTCTAAGAAAAAAATCTTAAAATCTAGTTTTGCCTGTTTTTTTCTTTCATTTTATATTTTATTAGATATATATTTATATTTATATCACATTTATTTTTATCATTTATATGTATTTATTTCTCACAATTTAAAATAGCAGTTAAAAATGTAATAGAATTCCCTAAAAATGCTAAATGCTAACGCTAAAAAATGTGTCCAAAATGACAAAAATGTGATTTTTTAAATGATTATTATTATTTTTATAATTAATTACCACCTATTGTTTCTTTAAAGCTTTAATAAGAGGCTAAATAATATGAAACCAGACCAAAACATAATTTAGTTTATTATTATAACTTACTACAGTTACATGTCGTTATCCATCACTCACATTTTTTGCAAAATGGGCATAATATGCCTTTTCCCCCCCAAAGCCAAAGACCATAAATCATTAATGGGAGCACATATTTTAAATATGTATAAACCTGATTATGTGCAGCATGTGTTTTTATGGTACAGTTTACACCAAGGAACATATCATAGTCCAGGAACATATTTCTTAGTGTGCAATATCACACTTCACTTCAAAATAATAGAAGCACGACTTGCTCATGCATTTTGCATTGTGATGCAGTTTCAATTAAAAGGCACCCAGCACGCTCACATGCCACCTTTCTCTGGCTGCTGCTACATACTGCATAGATGGCGCCCAGGGCAAGACTTAGTGCATAAAACATTAAGAACTGACATTTTTTTTCTAAAGAAATGATGAGGTCTATTCAAGTACTGTTTAAAGCTTAAACAGAGTGAAATATAGCCATTGACTATCATTTTGCACAGTTAAAAAAAGTATTTATTTAATTTTTACATTTGTCAATTATATATATATATATATATATATATATATATATATATATATATATATATATATATATAATATTATTATAAATTATATAATTATAATTAAAATGAATAATATATAATTAAAATTAAAATAAATAAAAATAAAATGATATAAATTATAATTATACGAATAAATTATATAAATATTCATTTTTTAACACTTAAAAATCTCTTTTTTAATTACTATATTTTTACACAAACAATTTAATATATATACATATATACTGAAGTATAACTAAAATAATAAATACAGGAGAACTTGCTGTGTATTCAGGACAAATTGAAGCTGACAGTCAGAGTCGGAACATAAATAGTGATGATGAAGCGTTTTGGTTGCATGGAAATGACCCTGTGGCATTTTGACCACAATGGTATTTTTTTTTTCCTTCCTCAGTTTGCTTTGTTGTCTCCACGTACACGGGCCGTAATTAATGATGCTTTCGCATTATTGTTGTAGAACAACAAACACTGTTTATTGCACACAGAAGCACAAAAACAAAAGGCGGGAAGGTTGAGTGATCTTATGCAAACACTCGGATTAACAACGCGTGTAGCTCATTAGGGACTTCATACTGTATGGTCCTGTAAGTCTTATTACTTATTCCGCTAACCATAACAATGTAGGAGTGTTTGCTGTGAGTCTTTGAGGACACTGAGGTTTGCAGGAAAACTGAGCACAGTGGACACAGTGGAGTATACGTAACACTGAAGTATTCATCAATGGAAATGCATCAATAATAAGTAGAGTCGTGGTAACATGCGGTGATAAAACGGCAGTAGAAAACTGTTTCCCCCCCTCAAGATAAATAGGCAAGGCAAGTTTATTTATAGAGCACCATTTGTACACACTGCTATACAGAAAAGAAGGGTAAGAGTGCTTCATAGACAGGGAAAGAAAGCATTGAGTTTGAGGGGCCCTAGATTTTCATACGGTATTTGAACACAACACTAGCCTCTTTCACACAATCACATAGCCACATCAGAGCCACTTTAGGTGCCTATACAGAGCCCACCAATGCCCCCCACGGTATATAACATGTCCATTAAATGCATCCTTACTTTTTTTATTGTTTACCTCCACAACCTTTTCATCATACCTCATGTACCCCCTCACACATATTTTATACCTATAAATACATATTTATTTTTTTTAGAATTGTAACACAACTGTTTTGATGATTTTGGCACAGCTGTGCCACTCTTTATTGTCTCCCCGGGGAAACTAGCCGTAGAGTACACGTTCCATTTTATTGTCTGGCTTAATATAAAATGACAGACAATATTTATTGGAAATCTTGGTAATCACCATTAGGTATGGGAATCACTGCAATACCTCATTGAGCAATTTTGCTTAGTATATAAGAAAATGATGTAGCTTGGCTAACTTTTCCAATGGGATGTCAGCATCCGCACGCAACAAAATCCTCAACAAACTGTAATGCCTGTGCTTGTGGTTAAGAAAATTGTAGTTACTGATGCAATTATCAATGTAAGATATTTTTTAAGACACCCGTAAGTAAGGGTTTTCACACTTAGGATGTGACAAACAGCACTGTTATTTTGAAGGCCACATACGTGTTGAGAATGTTTGTTGATGTTTAAGACGAACTGGGTGCAAGAATAAAACCGCCACAGTCGCCAACCGTTCCGTCTCCTTACGATGGCAGCATTTCACTCAGTATTTCTCAATTTGCGCCAGATTCCGCGCACGAACAGTAGATTCTGTTTTTAATGGCCGATCCCACTTCTTGTATGCAATTCCGGAATCATAGGGCCCTACAATTGTTTTCAACATAAGAGGACAGTAGAAGTCAGACTTCCCATTTTTATCCCAGTATTTTGAATTTTCCCTTTCATGTAGATGTCATTCGGTCTCTTATAGCCTGTGTGAAAGGGGAACAGGATTGTGGCTGTAGGTTGCTAAGCCTTGCTGGATGTCAACTTGATAGTCTTGGCATGTTGGCGTAAAGGCGGTAAAATGTACATTGAATTGATCAATGCTGATGTGCAGTGGCAGGAATGTCAAAAAAGACTGGACGTCCACTGGACGTACACGGGTAGGCTTCTTGTTGTTTGGGATTTTCTCTTCATGGGAATGTGGTACATAAAGTAGATAGGAGTTCATTTGGTGTGCAAAACAATGTATGTGTAATGATGATGATGATGAAAGTGTACAAATATTGATAATAATCATCATCATTGTCTTTCAGGCTAATGATTACCTGTATGTATATTGTATATTGAATAGTCTGCAATGAAAATATCATAATATTCGTGACCATTGCCACTGTTACAGTAAGCTTTTGGAGATATCGTCTTTGTTAAGATGATGATAATGATGATGATGAAAGTGTACAAATATTGATAATAATCATCATCATCATCATTATCATCATCTTAACAAAGACGATATCTCCAAAAGCTTACTGTAACAGTGGCAATGGTCATGATGATTTATTAATATTATGATATTTTCATTGCAGACTATTCAATATACAATATACATACAGGTAATCATTAGCTTGAAAGACAATAAGCAATGCTCCGACCAGGAATCTGAATGTGCATCTGAACGAACTAGGAGTCAAACCAAAACAAGGGTACAAAAACCGGAACTAAGGCCTCAAGGGAACATAAACAACAACGTCACACAGGCAAGTTCACAGAGCGTGACAATCTGGGCTTTTAGCACTCTAGACTCTCACTCTGTCAACTTTGAATGTGGTGCTACTTGAACCAGACGGGCATACGGCTAGTGTGGATGTGCAAATGTACTGTATGTTGGTACTTCACTTCCTCATTACAGCTTAAGAGTCACACTGGACGTTGCAGTCTGGGCTTTTAGCTCGGTGGTTGCGCTGTTGTCTAATGGAGCTGTCTGAGCTAGGCAGGTTACCAGGGTCTGTCTGAACTAAGTGGGTTACATTTATCCTGGTTTGGATGAATATAGTATATATATATATGATATATTGGATTTGCACAGTTGCGTGTGGTTAGCGCGCAGGTTAGGGTGCATCAAATTTGAATGGGAAATTTTCAATTCATAATATCAATTTGTCTGGCCCAGGGTTCAATTCCACCCTCGGTCATCTCTGTGTGGAGTTTACATGTTCTCCCCGTGCATGCGTGGGTTTTCTCCGGGTACTCCGGTTTCCTCCCACATTCCAAAAACATGCTAGGTTAATTGGCCACTCCAAATTGTCCATAGGTATGAATGTGAGTGTGAATGGTTGTTTGTCTATATGTGCCCTGTGATTGGCTGGCGACCAGTCCAGGGTGTACCCCGCCTCTCGCCCGAAGACAGCTGGGCTAGGCTCCAGCACCCCCCGCGACCCTCGTGAGGAAAAAGCGGTAGAAAATGAATGAATGAATGAATGAATTTGGCTGGCATTCAATTTTTTTCTTATGAACATAAAAATGTCTTTTGCAAAGTTTTGAGGAAATCCTTTGAGATTTAGGGGTGCCACCTCACACATAAACTTTTGTAAAATTTCGCAAAATGTGCAATTTCTAGTCTAATTGCCAAAAAGTTGACCTGTAAATGTTGAGTACAATGAACTTCTATACAGCATCATTTTCTATAGGGTTATCAAAGGGGGCCCAGACCAAAGACCAGAGGGCAACATCTTAGGAGAGCTGGTGGGTTGTGCTGCACAGTGCCTAAAATAATACATGGACAAGTGTATATCACATTATGTAGGACTACAGTACCACTCTCAATAAATATGAGGCATCAGCAATACTGTCTACTCTATATTACTGTTGTTGATGTTATGCTTGCTCAGCTATTAGCTAACTGAGCTAGCTAATGTTAGCTACAGTAGAAGCAATGAGCGCTAAATACTTATAAATATGACTACAAATCATTCAAATTACTAAGACAAAACCACAAATTTCCTAGTAATATGTAATAGGAGTATAAATACCAACAAAAACAAAGATCACCTCTTGTTCTTGAGTTCTTGAGCTGCAGTCTTTGCTGACCTCAAATCTCCATGGCGACCATTGAACTGTTCACCACTTTATTCCACAAAATCAGATGTATGGTGGCACCCCTAAATAATCATTCATTCATTCATTCATTCATTTTGTATCGCTTTTTCCTCACGAGGGTCGCGGGGGTGCTGGAGCCTATCCCAGCTGTCTTCGGGGTACACCCTGGACTGGTCGCCAGCCAATCACAGGGCACATATAGACAAACAACCATTCACACTCACATTCATACCTATGGACAATTTGGAGTCGCCAATCAACCTAGCATGTTTTTGGAATGTGGGAGGAAACCGGAGTACACAGAGAAAACCCACGCATGCACGGGGAGAACATGCAAACTCCACACAGAGATGGCAGAGGGTGGAATTGAACCCTGGTCTCCTAGCTGTGAGGTCTGCGCGCTAACCACTAGACCGCCGTGCCGCCCCTAAATAATCATGTATTGGAAAAATATTTTGTATGTGTTGTTTCTACATATATTGGAACACTTTTAGTACCCAGCCATATCAAAATTCAATATTTGTGTTTTTTTATGCACCCTAGCGCAGGTTCAATTCCATCCTGGGCCATCTCTATGTGGAGTTTGCATGTTCTCCCCGTGCATGCGTGGGTTTTCTCCGGGTACTCCGGTTTCCTCCCACATTCCAAAAACATGCTAGGTTAATTGGCCACTCCAAATTGTCCATAGGTATGAATGTGAGTGTGAATGGTTGTTTGTCTATATGTGCCCTGTGATTGGCTGGCGACCAGTCTCGCCCAAAGGCAGCTGGGATAGGCTCCAGCAACCCCTGCTATAAGCGGTAGAAAATGAATGAATGAATGATTATATCATGGATACGGTTTCTATCTTCTATCTGTAATAACATTTAGCCCCATTTTGAGGGTCACATCCACGGAATCTGGTGTTGAGTCAAGTCAAGAGGGTCTGGATCTCTACTTTACTAAGTACATTTGCAATTTTTTTTAACATAGTCTCTGCGTTATTAGCTCCATGTGGTCTTGTTAGACAATGAACTCTGTGCCCACAATTGTATTCTACCCTACTGTGTCACGTCTGAGTTTATTAAGTCCGTCAATTTTGGTCCAGTCCTATCAGATCCTCGTCACTGATTATGTGGTTCATCCCCGCTGCGCCGTGGCCTTCCCGCTGAGAGCTTTTGTTCTTTTTTGGTGGTGCACAGCTGCGTCAACACTTTTGCTTCCTGGCATCCTGCCTGATGGCTTTTGATGTGTTCTGGTGTTGTAGTTGTACTATGTACTACTACAGACAACTTGTCATTGGAGTGGTACAAAAAAAAAAAAACTGAACCAGCTTTCCCTCTGCAATGCAGACACATTCCAGGGATGGAGATGGAAGCCTTTAATTGAATCTCCACTCATGTAAGACTCAGTCCAGGGTGAGGGGGTGTTTTCACCTCCTACGACGCAGCAGAGCGACTTCAATCCACTCGGAAGTGCAGAGCAGAGAGCAATGACAAGATGAAGAAACATCTTTTTCTTCCTTGGCCGGTCTCTGTCCTTACATCCTTTAGACTGCCACCATCTGTAAATATTCATTTGCGCTCGTAATGCCAGTGACAAATGGTGATGTTTGGCCACTCTGGAAATGAAAATGTTTCATTCATTGATGCAGAACCATCAACTAAATCAGCTTTTGCTATTAAACTGCTACATTGAACAAAAAATTATTTGTCCTCACTAACAGATAAAGACCACCGCCTGATCACCACACACATTATCTGTCAAATTTAATTTTAATTGGGTTTAATTGCAGTTTCCACCTTCAGTGGAAAATAAGTTTTGCTTTTTAAATTCAAGTAAAAAGCCCACCTCCACCATGGTAACCTAGATCTTCATTGGTCTGTAGAAGCATGTGATATCTCGCAGGCAGCCAGCGCAGATCGTTAATTAATGATCACAATAGTAAATAAGTTATAATTGAATATAATGGGGAAAAAATGCTAGCTCAAACTGCATATATATTATCTAGTCATGGAATGAACCATCATGATAATGAATAATCCCCATTGTTATTTTTTAACTTACAAAAAATTGTAAATTTGTGCTTATTCTTTGCCTAAATAAAAAAAATTAAACATGAAACAGGTTTTTCTATGCCATAATATTCGATTTATTAATATGAAAACACACTTCACTGGAACAAATTATTGTCATTCGACACTAGCCACGTATACATGGACCCAAATATTCCAATTCCATTTGGGTTATTTGCCCAAACGGAAAGAATGTAACCTTTGTATACACCTCATTGCGAAAGAAAAGTGCCAATCTGAATGAATATATAATCGGATTCACAGGGGTGGAATATTCCTTTCCCCAATCCGATTGAGGTATCTTGTACCCGCTCAAACGGAAAGTTGTCAGACTGCGTTCTTCTTTGTGGTGTTTTTCTTCTTCTGTTGTTTATTGGCGGTTGGCAAACAGCTTGTGTGTGCATTAGCGCCAACTGTGGAACAGAATCTAAACTATACGCCATTCACAAGTAAAGTCCATTAAAAAAGAAAATACATATCTATATAAAACATGTGCCGAGCTTAATTATAAAATATTAGCAATATTATATTCCTGTTCCCGGGTGTGTTCTTTCAGCGAATGCTGAGATATGACATAAGACGCAGCTCGAGACGTTCTTCGATTTAAAAAATTGGATGCGAGGAATTGGCACTGGACTGCTGCGGAAAGTTTGTTTTTGATTCAAACTAAATTTCAAGACTGCATGAAGGAAAAACTGGCAATACGGAGTTATTCCAACAAGTGAAAGAAAAACTCAAGGAAGTCGGTATCACGTGATGTTGGTGTTTACTCCGCATGCCCCGTTGACTAATTCTGTTGTCCCTTTTAGATTTCTCCACTCCCACTTTGGGAGGAGCCACAGGACGTGCCACAGCTGTTCCTCATTCCATTTCCCCCATTTATACCCACCTGTGGCGACTGGAGGGTACTCGGCTATTGTTCTGGTCTCCACGCCATATGCTCTTCCACATGCCGCCGGAAGCGCAGCTGGCGCGTTGTCTCCCAACTACTTCCTCCGGGAGCCCAGTATCCCCCACCCCATGAGGTACGAAGGGGATTTCGGACAATGCCGGTTGTTCATCCACCAGTGCTCAACAACAACAGCCTCACACATATGCCACGGAAGCAGCCAAGGTGGCGTACATGCTCAGCTTGCTAGCGGGACGTGCGGCAAGCTGGGCGATGTCGGTGTGTGAGGTGAAACCAGAACTGTGCTCCAGCCTACCTCTGTTCATCGCGGAACTCCGGAGCGTATTTGACCATCCGGTGAGAGAGAGAGAGGCAGGCAGCCGCCTCCTCGTGATTCGGCAGGACGGCGCGTCAGTGGCCGACCACTCAATCTCCTTCCGTATCCTGGCGGCAGAGAGCGGCTGGAATGACAAGGCGCTGCGAAGCGCGTACCGGGCGAGCCTCAGCCAACGTGTGCAGGACGAGTTGGCCGCTCGGGATGAGACGCAGACGCTGGAGGAGCTAATCTCGCTATCCATTAGCCTTGACAACCGGCTGCGGGAGCGCAGCGCGCAGCGGAGGGCGGAGCCTCTCATACCAACACGCCGGCTCCAACCTCCACCTCCCGGGGCTCTTCCGGCTCCGCTCCTTCCTCCCTCCTCTAGTGGCGGAGCGCCGTCTGACGACGTCAGGGGTGTCGTCCCCATGCAGCTGGGAGCCAGCCGCCTTTCGTCGGCGGAGAGGAGTCGCCGTCTACGCCTGCGGCTGTGCCTGTACTGCGGGAGCCCCACACATATGATTTCCCGCTGCCCGGTACGCCCATCACGTCAACGCTCATCCTCCACCGGGCATATTCCCCAGCTGCTGGCACTCCCCGCTCCTACCACACCGGCGACGTCATCCTCCCTGGTGGGTCGAAGGTACGATATCCTGGGCGGGGGGAGCTTCTCCTATCACTGCATTAATTGACTCCGGGGCAGATGAGAACTTCATCGATAGCGGACTGGTCAGTTCTCTTAAAATTCCCACAGTCAAACTTGTCCACCACAAGAATGTCCGCTCGCTTGATGGGCGCCACCCATGGGCTTGTATTACGCATCAGACATGCACCTTATCCTTACTACTGTCGGGTAACCACCAAGAGGTCACTAAATTTTTTCTTATGCCCTCTCGCTCAGCGCCGTTAGTACTTGGGCTCCCCTGGCTTCGCCAGCACGGTCCTAACTTTGATTGGAAGACTTTAACTATTTCCAACTGGAGCGCATATTGTCACAGCCGTTGTCTTCGTGCCGCCTTACCCCCCGCGCCCCCTGTCGGCTAAACCACCATTGACCGCCCTGACCTGTCCCTGGTTCCGGGGGAGTATCATTCCATTAGTGACGTGTTCCGCAAAGACCGGGCCATGACCCTTCCGCCTCACCGTCCCTATGACTGCGCCATTGATTTGCTTCCCGGGTCACCACTCCCCGCATCACGCTTGTACAATATCTCTCAACCCGAACACCGTGCTCTCGAGGAGTACATCTCCACCTCCCTCGCTGCCAGTCACATCCGACCATCATCTTCCCCCCTCGCGGCAGGGTTCTTCTTTGTCAAAAAGAAAGACGGCTCCCTACGCCCCTGCATCGACTTTCGTGCTCTTAATAAAATCACGGTCAGGAATAAATATCCCCTTCCCCTTCTCAATTCTGCTTTTACTTCCCTGCACGAGGCCGCCATGTTTACTAAGCTCGATCTACGTAGCGCCTATCACCTGGTGCGTGTCCGGGAGGGCGATGAGTGGAAAACAGCCTTTAATACGCCACTCGGGCATTTCGAATACCTTGTGATGCCCTTCGGCCTTACTAACGCCCCTGCCGTCTTCCAATGCCTGATAAATGATATTTTGCGGGACATGATTGGTCGTTTCGTGTTCGTTTACCTGGACGATATTTAAATTTTTTCCCCCTCCGTTTCGGTACACCGCCAGCAGGTCCGATTAGTCCTCCAGAGACTCCTGGAGAACAGACTATTTGTCAAACCCCAGAAGTGTACGTTTCATGCTTCCTCTGTGTCTTTCCTGGGGTTTATAGTGGAGAAAGGCCAACTCAGACCCGACCCTGCCAAGGTTCAGGCAGTGGTTGACTGGCCTACTCCTACGTCAAGGAAGCTGTTGCAGAGGTTCCTGGGGTTCGCCAACTTTTACCGTCGTTTTATTCGGAACTTCAGTAAGGTGGCGGAACCCTTGAATAAGCTTACTTCATCCAAGGTACCCTTTTTGTGGTCTCCTGAGGCTACAAAGGCCTTCCAGCGCCTCAAATCCCTGTTTACGTCCGCTCCCGTACTGGTACATCCTAACCCCTCTCTCCCTTTTTTTGTTGAGGTCGAAGCTTCCGACTCTGGGGTCGGGGCCGTGCTCTCCCAGCGCTCCACCACTGATCAGAAACTGCACCCCTGTGCCTTCCTCTCCCGTCGTCTATCTCCGGCCGAGAGTAATTATGACATTGGGAATCGGGAGCTCCTGGCGGTGGTACTGGCCTTACAAGAATGGAGGCATTGCCTGGAGGGCGCCACTCACCCCTTTACCATCTACACGGACCATCGGAATCTGGCCTACATCCACTCTGCCCACCGCCTGAACCCCCGGCAGGCAAGGTGGGCCCTCTTCCTTACCAGGTTTGACTTCTGCATCACCTTTCGCCCGGGGTCACTCAATGGGAAGCCTGATGCCCTGTCCAGGATGTTTGCGCCCGCAGTTGAGGACTCCCTCCCAGAGACCATCCTGCCACAGTCCCGAATCATAGGGGCCCTGCGATGGGAGGTAGAGAGGCGCGTGGCAGAGGCGGCCAAGGACTCACCCGCCCCAGCTGGATGCCCCCCCAACCGCTTGTTCGTCCCGGCGGCACTCCGTCCCGAGGTGCTGGTGTGGGCTCACGCCTCTAAAATCGCCTGCCACCCCGGGGCTCGACGGACCGCCTTCCTCCTGGCTCAGCGGTTCTGGTGGCCTACCCTTCATGCTGACACCAGGAGCTTTGTCGCAGCCTGCTCCGTCTGCGCCAGGAATAAATCTTCTCATCAGCCTCCTGCTGGATTGCTACGACCCCTTCCAGTCCCGTCCCGGCCCTGGACCCATATCGCTTTGGACTTTGTTACCGGATTACCCCCATCTAGTGGCTTTACCGTTATTCTGACCATTGTGGACAGATTTTCCAAATTGACACACTTCGTCCCCCTCCACAAGCTCCCCTCCTCAATGGAGACGGCCAAACTCTTGGTCCTGCATGTGGTCCGCCTGCACGGGATCCCACAGGACATAGTGTCTGACAGGGGCCCTCAATTTTCTTCAGCCACTTGGAGGGCTTTCTGTAAGTCCCTGGGGGCCCGACCCAGCCTGTCATCAGGCTACCACCCGCAGTCCAACGGACAATCCGAGCGTGCTAACCAGGACTTGGGGGCAGCCTTGAGATGTGTTTGTCACCAGCGTCCGTCTTCCTGGTCCACCTACCTCCCTTGGGTAGAGTACGCCCACAATACCCTGGTCTGCTCCGCGACAGGCCTCTCGCCATTCCATGTTGTTCATGGCTTTCAACCCCCCATCTTTTCCTCCCAGGAACCCGAGTGCACAGTCCCCTCCTTGGCTGCCTTCCTCCGTCGGGCTCACCGGGTTTGGCGCAACACCAGGGTCGCCCTCTCGCGTACCGCCAGGCGCAACCAGAGGCTGGCCAACCGCCACCGCAAACCAGCCCCGAACTACAAACCTGGCCAGAAGGTATGGCTGGCAACCCGCAACATCTCCCTGGCAGGCGAATCTAGGAAACTGTCCCCTCGATTCATTGGGCCATACGAGATTAAACACATGATCAATCCTGTGACCGCACACCTTATACTTCCAGCATCTATCAAACGCCACCCTGTATTCCATGTGTCCCAACTCAAGCCGGTGGCTTCATCCGCCCTGAATCCCCCCCCCCCCCCTGCATCACCACCTCCCGCACGGCAGGTTGACGGCCACCCTGCGTTCACAGTAAGGTCCATCCTGGATGCAAGACGCCGAGGCAGGGGAACGCAGTTTCTGATCGACTGGGAGGGCTACGGTCCCGAGGACCGATCATGGATCCCGAGATCACTTATTATTGACAAAACCCTCATATCCGATTTCTATCGCAGGTTCCCCAACAAGCCTGGAGGTCCGCCAGGTGGCGTCCATTGATGGAGGGGGGGAATACTGTCACGCTCCACCTGAACAATGTTTCGGTAGCTTGGGTGGTATAGTCATGTTCCTTGTTTGTATTGCTTACTAATTCTGTTGTCCCTTTTAGATTTCTCCACTCCCACTTTGGGAGGAGCCACAGGACGTGCCACAGCTGTTCCTCATTCCATTTCCCCCATTTATACCCACCTGTGGCGACTGGAGGGTACTCGGCTATTGTTCTGGTCTCCACGCCATATGCTCTCGCGTCTGACCTTCTGGTTACATCGACTATCCCGGGTGCCCTCCAGTCGACGTGGACTACTCCTGCTGCACGCCCTGTGGCCCCCTCGATCCCTGTTAATACTTTGATTTCCTGGTTTTTACCCGCGGCATCTTTTCGTTCCTTTTACATGCCGTTGTCCTTGGTTACCCCCTCGTTGTCACGTAAGCCAATTAAAAGACTTGAAGTGCAACTGAACACGGTGTCCTCTGCATCCTGGGATCCGAACCCGGTTCCTATCACCAACTCGTCACATACATGCGCCGCTGTAATCAAACAGAATAGTCAATGGGGCATGCCCAGTAAAACGTAAACATCCACATCATGTGATACCGACTTCCCCGAGTTTTTCCTTTCACTTGTTGGAATAACTCCGTATTCCGAGTTTTTTATTCATCCAGTCTTGAAATTTAGTTTGGATCAAAAACAAACTTTCCGCAGCAGTCCAGTGCTGATTGCTGTCCTCCATTTTTAAAACTGAAGAACGTCTGGATCTGCGTGTTACGTCATACTGAGCATTTGCTGAAAGAAAGCACCCAAGATAAATTCAAACAGGAAAAGATCAAATTCAATCTTGCTAATATTTTATAATTAAACTTGGGACATGCTTAATACAGATATATACTTTCTTTTTTTAAGAAAAACTGGACTTAAGAAGGGTTTTGATTCTGTTCCACACTCCTGTTCAGAATGTGGTGGTAATGCACACCGAAAGCTCCTTGCCAACCGCCAATAAACAACAAAAGAAGAAGAACGCACCCTGACAACTTTCCATTTGAGTGGGTACATGATAGATCAAACGGTTTAGGGAAAGGAATATTCCACCCCTGTTTATTCGGATTGGCACTTTGTGGTGTATAGAAAGATTAAATTCTTTCCGTTTGAGCAAATAAACCGGAATATTTAGGTCCATGTATACGTGGCTACTTACGTCGACATAAATGTTCCACTGTATTGTGATAACTGTATATGCTTGTGTCTTGTGTGACATATGAAGTGCTTATTGGACAGGGACCTTTGCTGTCAACACAACAAATAAATAAAGGATAGTGAGGGTATAAATTGTAGCTCTAAAAATGGCATAATAATAATAATGCTAATGCTTCTGTGGCCTTTGTAATTGCTTCAGACAGAACACCAACAAATGACTTTGAACTCTGCCACTGTTTAAAACATTTCAAATAAAATCACGTCCCACTAGATTGTGCTACACAACGCCCAGGGAACATTATGCTCTTTTATTGAAATGACTTTGCACGTTGCCTGGACTCCTACCTCCGCACCCTCTATTGTCGCCTACAGTGTGACCACGTATCAACTTCCGAGACACGTCAAAGCACTCCAGGTTACACCGCATAAAATGACCTGTATCTGGTCCTACATACAGCTTCTCAGATATTCAGGTGTAAGCACTGCATATCTCAGACATATCTCTGCTGTAATGCAGGAGCCCGGGAATGCCTGTGAACATCTTTGGGGCTGACACTGCTGGTCCCAGTGCTCTTCATCAAATAAGTAGGGAGAGGACAATTATATTCATTCATTCACTCATTTTCTCTCGCTTATCCTCACGAGGGCCGCGGGGGGTGCTGTAGCCTATCCCAGCTGTCTTCAGACAAGAGGCGGGGTACACCCTGGACTGGTCGCCAGCCAATCACAGGACACATATACACAAACAACCATTCACACTCACATTCATACCTATGGACAATTTGGAGTCGCCAATTTTGGAATGTGGGAGGAAACCGGAGTATCCGGAGAAAACCCACGGGGAAAACATGCAAACTCAATAAAAAGACATGGCCCAGGGTGGAATTGAACTCAGGTGTCCTAGCTGTGAGGCCTTCGCGCTAACCACTCAGACTGCCGTGCAGCCAGGACAATTATATATTTATTATACATTTTTTTTAAAAATATTTTATATACTTAGAATTGGTAATGGTTTAATTTCATTTGAACATGCATCAGATTACAATTGAATGCATCCCATAATCAGTTCACAGTTCCACATGTCCAAAAGGAGTAGGAAGAAGCAAAACGTATTTAATCCTACCCCCCCCCCATCTGTTATCTGTTAATCTGTCACTCTTACATTTGTTCACTTCCTATATTCCAGGTATGATTTTTATACATATATATGTATGTATATAACATTATAAACATAAATAAATGTGACACAGTGTCATGGAATTTTTCTTTTTTTTTCCTGCCTACAGGCCGCTAGTGCAATACAAAAAGTGTATAATCACATGCAGAAATTAAAGCAGAATAAAACAACGCTTTGAGTACCTGAAAGATTGAAAGGGCTACACAAGTCAAAACTTATTAAAACGTACAAATTTACATGTCATTGAAGGCATCTAGCGCAAGTCTTTGCTGATGACTTGCAGTTACATTGGTACATGTTTGTATATTTCTGAGGTAAACTTTTGGAGTGTTTAGTTGCTGTGTGACGAGTTTAGTGTTTTTAGTAAAGTGTTGTTAGCAAGTTATGTTGTTCTACTGTTATATATAATGACCTCCAGCATCTTTCAATGGGTTCATTCACAATCCTTATATGAGACATGAACACATATTTACGTATTTATTTCCCTTTTCTGTGCATTATAACGCCAGAAAAAAAGTGAATATGAGCTAGCCAACAATGTACGTCAGTGGGACACACCTATATGGACTACGAAGCCCTCTAAAGAAAACAACCTCTAACAGCATTTATCATTTTATATACAAGCTGTGATCATGCAAGAACAAGTAAATTCATGCAATTGATACATGTAATACTTAAGAGTACCTTGGCATATTTTGATGATTTAAAACATTACCAAAACTTCTTCCTTGATGTATTGATTTCACATCCAGGGTTTAGCTACGTCTTTGGCTGTGTTTTTCTTCGTTTTATGCTCTTTCCACATATTCCTGCATGCGGCCCTTTTCATGCAATGGTACCATCTGAGATGGACGCCACTCTGCGCTTCCGGCTGCTCTGACCTTGTCATTATTGGTCTGCAATCTTTTCCCGCCTGGCGCCCCCAAGGCTGCACAACAGTCACTTTTCATCACACAACATGGTAACACACCTCCTCAAGAAGTATCACACCTTGGAGAAAGTCTGTGGATCTGTGCAAACCCCAATACGGCAGAAAAAAACAAAACAAAACCCTGGAGGTTGTCATTTTTCACGCCTCTGTTGTGGTTTTGTTGAAACTTGGTTTCATTTAACATGGCTTAAAAAAAACAGGCCAATGTGGACATTTACAAAGTGACTTCACTGGTAATTATCAGCGGTCACGTGACTCACACTCAGCGGGAATGCTAATGTTGCATACAAAGCATCATTAAGCTGCTTGACAGCAAATTAAAAACATCTGCTCGGCTTCTTTTTTCTCTTTTAAGTCAGCCATTATTCATTTTCCAGCTAACTTTTTCTGTGTATGCTTTAATTGTGTTGCATGTGTTTGCTAACCAATGAAAAGCCTTGAATAGTAATTTTAAGTTCTGTTTTGTTCTCAAGGAAAAACAACCCATTCATTCATTCATTCATTCATTCATTTTCTACCGATTATCCTCATGAGGGCCACAGGGGTGCTGGAGCCTATCCCAGCTGTGTTTGGGCGAGAGGCGGGTTACACCCTGGACTGGTCGCCAGTCAATCACAGGGCACATATAGACAAACAACCATTCACACTCACACCTATGGACAATTTGTAATGGTAATGGTAATGGTTTAATTTCATTTGAACATGCATCAGATTCCAATTGAGTGCATCCCATATTGTTCACTTCCTGCTTTCCATAATACAGTTTAAGGTTTTTTTTTCCTTTTTTTTGGTGAATTTTTAAATTTTGTAATTTTTTGTCACGTACCGAAGTACAAGGTGATATAATAATAATATAATAATACATTTTATTTGTATAGCGCTTTTCAAAATACTCAAAGACACTTTACAGAAGAATGGAGTTGAATAAAGCAAGTAAACAGAGTAGAAGACACACCAAAATACAACATTCATTCGTTAATACACAGTTAAAACGTGAGTAAAAGCGGGGCGGGGCATATATGACCATACAATGACATAATGTGTACCATAGTAAGTGTCAATATAGTGATATATATAGCACATCATGACTGGTTCAAGACTCTTCATCCTTGTATTTAGCAAACATCAACTGCTTGTATTGTTTCTTGAATTGGCTCATCGTTGTGCATTGTTTGAGGTCCTTACTCAATCCATTCCATAGTTTGATTCCACATACTGAAATGCTATGGCTAGCATAACGTAGTCCTAGCATATAAGTGTTTCAAAGAGTTGCCAATTAACCTAGCATGATTTTGGAATGTGGGAGGAAACCGGAGTACCCGGAGAAAACCCACGCATGCACGGAGAGAACATGCAAACCACACACAGAGATGGCCGAGTGTGGAACTGAACCCAGGTCTCCTAGCTGTGAGGTCTGTGCGCCAACCACTCGTCCGCCCCAAAACAACCAAAATAATTTTTGAATTAAAAGTTTGTATTATACAATAAATGTGAGTCTCCCTCCCATCAATCACCAATGATAATCACCACCTTACATAATAGGAATGAATGTAAATACTTGGAATAATCCACAAAATCAAAGACTGTGCTAAGGCACATATATGCAATATGTACAGTATGTGTTATTTATGTAATGCGATTGCTCCTCCAGATTCCTGCCACCTTGCACAATAGAAAGTAACAGAATGCTCTAGAGCAAAAATTCTCAAACTGTGGTAAGAGTACCTCTGGTGGTACGCCGGCCCCATCCAGTGGTACCAGTGGTACGCATCAAAACAAGAGACATAAATACAGTGTATTAACCAAACATTTGCTGAAATATCAGATACCTTATTTTCTTTTATTTCACAGAAAATACTCCTTCATATCAGATTCAAATGTTGACAAGTGTGACTGTACTGAACATGTGACGATGTCCTATTATGTTGACTTTAGCTTAAAAGTCATTAGGAGCTGAAGTCACCATCAATCCAGCAAGTAGACTTTGTGACTAACATAAATATACACATGAGAGTACATATTTAATGTGCCCTGCAATTTGTCTCAGCACACATTATTTGAAGAGCCTATTAAACACATAGTCGGGGGAAACATTGACAAAAGACCCTAAGCAAATAGTGCCCGTGTAGTGGAATTATATTTGAATATATTACACAGCATAGAACTTCCTACAACAAACTTTTCACAATATTGCATCACCTGACACTGTAAATACGAACAAACACACCGCTCTCTGATCAGTCTGCGGTTCATTATTAAATGAAAAATTGCTTTATTTAATTTACAAATGTAGCACTTACTGATGATACCGCCAGCATGCTGTTAGTGCTTTAACAGTATCAGAGATTAACTGCATTTATTTCAATATTTTGACACGCAAAAAAACTGCCATGAATCATATTACTTGAGGCAATGATGGACGTGTTACCGTAACAGCAAACAGCCGACAACACAACAGCTATAAAATGAAATTAGCACGTGGGCGTAGCTGCTAGAGTGCTGCGTGTGTTTGGCAGGTGGGCTTCAGCATTTGTGAGTGATTGCTGCACATATTTCCCTGCGGGAAGATGAGCTGTGTTAAGGGGGGGAGGAGCGGGGTGGGTTAGTTTGGAGTTTGTCACATGTTGGCCTAGATACACATAGTGTAACACTTCAGCGGGGGGGGCGGGGGGCATGGCCTCGATGTTGAGCGAACATGTTGCAGTGTGCATGGAAGGACTCCGACTCTGCTCTTTTTGCTCGAAATTTGATTTTGCAGTCAGACATGACTCACTTTGATCTTACCATCTGACCTCAAGCGGTACAAGCCTGATGTTAACATAATCCATGGCTACGAACAACCATGATAAAGTATTTGTTGTCTTTATTAAATAGTGACTGAAAACAAACCTAATCTCATGACATTTACATCCATCCATGCACCTTCTTCCTCTGAGCTTCCCTTTCCTGGCCACATCGTCTCGCTCCTGCCGGAAGATCCAGAGGCCAACATTTTCTCCTTATTTACTTACTGTATGTAAAAAGCTACTTAAAGCATCATAATTTTGTCTCAGATTGACTCACTTTATGCCAGTTTGTATGTTAAACGTTGAAATTACAGACTTTAAAAGCTCATCTTACCGCAGGACTTTAAAAGCAGGGAAGAACTAAATTTCAAACACTTCTATGCTAGGACTACGTTAAAAAGCCACAGCATTTCAGTATGTGGAATCAAACTATGGAATGGATTGAGTAAGGACCTCAAACAATGCACAACGATGAGCCAATTCAAGAAACAATACAAGCAGTTGATGTTTGCTAAATACAAGGATGAAGAGTCTTGAACCAGTCATGATGTGCTATATATATCACTATATTGACACTTACTATGGTACCCATTATGCTCATATCACCTTGTACTTCGGTACGAAGTGCATTATTAAAAAAACAAAAAAACAAAACAAAAAAAAAAAAAAACAAAAAAAAATCTTAAACTGTATTATGGAAAGCAGGAAGTGAACAAATGTAACAGTTACTGATTGTAAAAGTACCAGATGGAGGGGTAGGATTTAATAAGCTTTGCTTCTTCCTACTCCTTTTGGACATGTGGAACTGTGAACTGATTATGTGATGCACTCAATTGTAATCTGATGCATGTTCAAATGAAATTAAACCATTACCATTACCAACTAGCGCACCAACTTTGGCGGACTGAATCGTGGTGTTTGCATGTTGCCTGTGTGGGTTTCCTCCCACATTCCAAAAACATGCTAGGTTAATTGGCGACTCCAAATTATCCATAGGTATGAATGTGAGTGTGAATGGTTGTTTGTCTATATGTGCCCTGTGATTGGCTGGCAACCAATCCAGGGTGTACCCCGACTCAGCTGAGATATGCTCCGCGACCCTCGTGAGGATAAGCGGTATAGAAAATGGATGGATGGATGGACAATGGTAACTATGACTATACGGGTGTTATTTCATGTCTAGAGAACTCTAATAATATTACAAACTGTATTTAAAAGCTTGTTAACAGGTTTTCTATGCTCTAACTAACCCGCCCCACTATTTGAGAACCTTGGAACCTTGGTGACGAAAGTACCCTATTGGCGGAGTGCAGTGGAGGGGGGCACTGGCTATGAAAAATTCAACATTTTCAGAAAAATCAAAGTTGGTGTACTTCACCACCACTCATGCATACCAGCAGCGTGCATTCGGAAGCATGTCTGTATGTAATATAACTCACTGTACTGTAAGTGCCTGATTCATCGCCTCGCCATTAAAGTTGCATGCATCCGAAATGAGAATAGTCCCGGTCATATGTGGTTTATGTACATAGACCATTAAAGGAACCCTGCAGCTTCACTTGTTTGATGAAAATCACGTCTATGAATCTCATGATGATACAGCAACACATTAGAAGGAGGGGACATACAGTAATTGACATTTTCTGAGAAGAAGGGAGACCATTTGTAACTGAAATTATTGGATGCATATGACACAAATGAGCTGCCAAGCTGAAATAATGGAGATGTAATGGAGGAGGCGTAATGTAAAATAATAACTTAATGTATGGATCCAGTTATTTGAGGTTCTCATTGAGCACTAAGAGCTTCGAAGCTGCCTGAGATTGAGTTATGGTTTTATTTTGGAGCAGGATCATAAAGCTAGCATTACTGTAGCTATTTGAATAACATAGAGTGTATGACACGGTGTCTATTAGAGTGTGGGCCACTGTTATAATTCTAAATTCTCCAATTGACTTTGCACTGCAAAAATGAGGAAATCTGACAAACACAGTAAGACTGGTTGTTTTCCATTGTCACAGCATTTGATAAGTGCATAAACGTTTGCCAGAGAGTAAAGTAATCTGTGATTTCACCATGGAAACAATGATGCTGGAAGACCAGTCCTTTACCATCGTTGAAGATATAGGCTTTTATCGGCGAGTAAAACCCTTGAGATCACAGTTTGTACTTCCTATCATGCTCATTTTCCGCCCTATGTATTGAGTTGTTTACTCTTATAGACACATAAAAACCCGCACGGAAAGCTTTCTAGATCTTCCAGATTCTGCAACTCTTCTGCAATTCTGCCGGCCCAAACGGCAAAAATTTACTCCATCCCCGGCCCGCCTCCAGCGATGCTCACTCTGCTGTGAACACACATTTCCTGCGTGCCATTGCTAAGACCGTGAGGTGGAGCGCAGGCATACTGCATATCTGGGCATGCCCATATAATGACATCAATAGAACTTGGTGTTAGAAAAAACATAACATACAGAGCCATACAAAACTTCTCTCGGCGCTCACTTCCGAATGCACAAACTTCTTTATCTGAAGCTTTGGCATCATTTAACAGGAGAATACAACATTGTAACAACAGTTATAGGTCAGAGAAGTGAAAAAGCATAATAGGTCCCCTTTATGATTTATAAATTGTAACATTTGATGAAGACAATAAGATTAAGATTAAGATTAAGATATGCCTTTATTCGTCCCTCAGTGGGGAAATTTGTATTGCACAGCAGCAAGAGTACAGAGTCAGTTAAGCAGTACAAAATACACAATATAGAAAAATAAAAAATATAAACAACCCAAGTATTAACAAAATCAACAGTTTTTCCCAGAGTTATATACAATATAGTATGTACGTAGATAATATGAGACGAGATGAGATATATGACCAGTCTATATACTGAGATCTTGTTAGAGAGTTAATATGAGGCATTATGGAAATACTTCACATAGAACTTAGTATATTGCATTTAAAGCCCTTAATATTGCACATGGAGGTTGATCAGATATTGCACAGTGAATGGGGTCTGGAGTAACTATACTGACTATAAAGAAATACAGGTACAGTGTGAGTTTTTGTGTGAGTTGTTGTGCAGATATGCACAAACTACAGTTAAACAAAAGGGATGCAATTTGAAAGGATAAATAGGATTAAATTAAAGTAAAATTGGGTTCATGTCCAGAAATAATTCCTATTTAATTGTGTTGTGATTCCGGCTTTTTTTTTTTTTCATTTTACACCACATTTGAAAAAAAAAAAAAAAAACTCATATTTTGACAGGCTAATGATTTCTGAAATACTTAATGATAGCAATAACTCAAGCAGCCAGGCTGATAATGAACTACAATCATAAATCATCACTGCGTCTTCTTTCTTCTGCCTTTCCCACTTTTTCAACTCTCATCATTCCCACCCATGTTTCTTTTTCATCATGACAAATGATTTTCACAAGATTTTCAGTTTTGCTTTTTATGTTGTTATACTTTAATGGCACAAAGCTGCTTTTCTATTATTATTTGCAAATATTGTGTATTATTTGTACTTTTCTGTATTATTTACATACATGAGGGGCTTGTACAACACAATACATAAAACATTTATTTCACATTTACTTTACAATTATTAAACATTTTGGCTTTTCATTTGTTTTGAAAGTTTACATTTCTTATTCAGTATAGTAACTGACATTGTCTGTGTGCACGCACAATTTTCTGCTATTTTGTTTATATTCATTTGCAGACCAAACAACTCAGTAAGCATTGGCTGTCAGGGGGAAGGCTTCAGTGGTATTTCCATTTCCCGGTCTTTGTTGTCACGACTGTCGGTTTGACAGGGTTCATTCGCTTACCTTGTTCCTTCTGTTTAAAATTGAAATATTCCTACACAGGGGCTGTTGCCTTTGCCTTAGAAATTGTCGCTTCTGTGCCTTTATTCATGTTAGCATATGTTAGCTCACGAGGCTAAGTTGCTGCTAGCACTCTGTGCTGTGTATCCACTGACTAGTAGCCCCGCCTCCACAAAGAGGCTGAATGATAGGAGGGTTCACTCTCTCTGTTTATTCCACTATAGAAACAATGCGCACAGACAAACACAGAGTGAACCCTCTTGTCATCCAGCCTGTGTGGTGCCGAATGTGCGTGTCAATTTTTCAAGTCCGGCATAATTACTGACTTTGTTTTTTTTTAATCGTTAGACTAATCGATTTATATGTAAGTCTATATGTAGACACATATATAGATATACTACACATACATACCTGCACGTGTATAATTAAACTAAATAAACCACATATTACACATGAATATAAATAGTAAAATAGTAAAGAAGCTGCTTTATGACAAACTGCTGCAATATTTGTCATCCCAAATCATACATCTCCTTTAGTCTGAGACGTACAGAATGAATACAAGAAGAATAAAGTTGCATTGAAATGATACCAGGCTGAGAGGCAAATAGATAATTTATGCAGGGATGCATAATTCATACTTCCTGAATATCAAAGGCACAGTCATATAGGAATCATCATGCAGTTAGGAGGTGAGGTCTATTAGGGAATGATGTTATTGCCTTATACTTTGCTGCCACACTCCATCAAAACTCACCACATTCATTTTACACGGATCTTCTTTCAATGAGAAATTACTCACTTGTATGCTACAAATACCGTAAATTAGAATCGTATAATTATAGATGAGGCATTATTTACCTAAACTGCAAAATCAGGCAGGCAGTAACTGAAAACTCATTATGTATAACCAGTCGTTTTAAAAATTTTGATTAGGAGTTAAACCAAAAAATGCTCTCTTTGACCACAAATCAACAGCAACAGAACCAATGTTGTAATAGCGGTACAGAGTAAACTGTGCAGCCAGCTTTATTAACACTGATGAGTTCACTGTAAACAAAAGTCGAAATGTAGTGTATAGAAGCTAGGCGAGATGTAAATCTCTTTGTGACGATTCGATACGCATTAGTGACGGGCGAGTATTGACCAAGCCATTCAAAACCCGCATTGCTACATAATTTACATGAAAGCATGATATTGTAATTAGCTACTCCTGAAGCAACATCTTATATCAGGGGTCTCAAACTCAATTTACCTGGGGGCCACTGGAGCTAGGGTCTGGGCAAGGCTGGGCCGCATCAGGTTTTCCCCCCAAAAAAACACGCATTTATTAAAAACGGAAAAATATACAAACTTTTTCAGTGCTTTGGTTCCGATTTTCTACAATAAAAGCTCTGATAAAACATTCCAATGTTCTCAAATATCATAATTTTTATTTTTCTGCACAAAATAAGATGAAAAATAAATAAACACATCAAGAATAAAGAAAATCAATCAATCAGTAATAAATAAATATAATAATAATAATAAAACGGCAAATAATAAAACTTAAGAAACCACATATAGTCGGTGGGTAGACAAATTATTTTTTTCAGATTAAAATGAACAAAGCATTATTAGAGCCCTGTAGACATGACAAAACATGACTATAGTCACATTTATACTTTTTTTATTTACAACATATTGCGCAACTGCAGGGTCTTGAGACACATGCTAACTCGCAAACTAGAGAGCTAGTGACCTAAACGGTAGCCTTCAAGTTATTTCTTAACTTAAATAGCCAAAAACGTACCACTTCCACACGGATAGGGAGGATTACTATTAACAGTTACTTAACCTTTAACATGAACATTAATCAAATGTAATAATTTTTTTCTGGGTACATGATACCATACAGCATCCATATCAAACTTGCGCGGGCCGCACTAATATTAAACTTTCATATCAAGGCGGGGGCCTCAAACTAGTGTCCTGCGGGCCACATTTGGCCCGCGGGCCGCGTGTTTGAGACCCCTGCCTTAGATGTTACACAGCATAGATTTGGATATTAAACCTCTATTTGCAAAACTAACCAGAAAGCAAATCAAGCTCCTGATTGGGTACAATCTATTTGCCTTCATTCTATGTATATAATTAACATTCCTGTGTGTCATGGCAACAACTGCCAAAGAAAGCCACACAAATCCAAACATCGACACGATTGCTTGCACTTGCTGAGCTGTGATCGAACAATGGGTGTTCAGGGCTTAGTGAGGTGCTCGTTTAATTACAATGCAGTTTAACGGCGACTCCGCCGCCATTGATCAATGCTGCACATCTACGGTACATCTTGTTTCAAAACCTGAGGCTTCACCATTAGTCATAGCTGGAACAGTAGAAGCTTTTACTTCCAGAGTGGAACAAATCTCATATAAATGCAGCACCATGTGTTTATTCTTGAATCCTCAAGCGTGTTCTCACAACATGACGGATCAATTGTGAGAAGGAGCGAGCGCTATGACGTGATTGACCTCCCCCTCAACCCATCAATAAGAGTCATCCATTAACAATGTACTAACGTCTCAGCAGGGGTTTCTTTTTCTATGTGCTTATTGGCTTTAAAAGCCTCCACCAAGGCAAGGTCATTCCAGGGTTTCTGCTACATTGTTTTACTTGAAAACAATGTTAAGTAAAATATTGTATGAATGGGTATATCAAGGGGCAATTATCAATGAATAATTTAATCATATAAAATACGTGAATGTGTATTTTAAACAATAAAAAATAAGTAAAAATAATAAAACCATTAGCGTGCAGACCTCATTAGCTAGGAGACCACGGTTCAATTCCACCCTTGTCCATCTCTGTGTGGAGTTTGCATGTTCTCCCCGTGCATGCGTGGGTTTTCTCCGGGTACTCCGGTTTCCTCCCACATTCCAAAAACATGCTAGGTTAATTGGCGACTCCAAATTGTCCATAGGTATGAATGTGAGTGTGAATGGTTGTTTGTCTATATGTGCCCTGTGATTGGCTGGCACAACCAGTCCAGGGTGTACCCCGCCTCTCGCCTGAAGACAGCTGGGATAGGTTCCAGCACCCCCCGCGACCCTCGTGAGGAAAAACGGTAGAAAATGAATGAATGAATTAATTAATAAAACCATTAAAATAAATTATTTATTATTGAGAACTATTTTTAAGGCTCTGTTTCTGATCGGTCATTGTTTCAACAGACAAACATTACCTCAAATGACGGAAGTATCGAAAGTACGTTGATTTGAGAATCAATTTTAGAGCATGAATTTTTTTATTTGGTGTAGGAGTGTGACATACATTAAGGAAAACCCCAATCAAATGTATTTTTGATGTTTACCAATAGGCTATTTGTCATTAACTCCACTGAAGACGTTATGTTCTCATCATGTTTGTTAGCAGGTTGACACCAAAAAATTAGGGTTGGGGTTATGAAATGAAATTTTGCAGCAGGCGTGCCGATTTTGACCTCCACTAAGTTCTTCACAATTTGTTACCTCTGGAGGTAAAGTTTCTTAAGTGGATGTTTCTTATCAGTCCTATGCAAAAAAAAAACAAACAGCTGCTTTACCATTTCCCCTGAAGCTTTGTAATGGGGTGACCAAGGAAGGAGCCCATTAAGTTGATCTAATTGACTTAATCACCTATGTTTTACCTCCACCAAGGAGACGAAGTTTGTGTTTGCTTGCGGGTTAGCAAGCTTGATGGATTTTCAGTTGAACTTTGAAAAGGTCGTTCATTGCAAGACATGTTTTTGACATTTCCTCTCATGTCTCAATGAGTAATACATGAATTTAAATGACGCAATTAAGGCACATGCGGGTGGGATTACTGTATAAAGGTGGCGATCCCCATTAGGAGTGTTCAGCTGTGGTGGAGCCCCAGCACTCTAGTTATTGTTTTTTTTTTAATCTCTGGCTTCACAGAAAAGCTCTCCTCCAGTTATTGTTATATCCTTAGAATACGCTTCCACTGTAGAGACGAGCTGAGTGCTTTTTGTAAAGAATGTGCATGAATAACACACAGTGAGATAACATGATCCTTTAATTGAATTTTTATGCAACCAAGAACAAAGATGGCATCGCTCTCCACCTCCTGGCAGATGCTACTTGGCTACTAAGTGTCCTGAATTGAAATTCTGAACTTTCATTTGCATGTGTGACCAGATAGTAGATGGTGCCTGGTTGAAAAATGGATTCATTTTGACCTCCTGCATTACACCAAACTGGATGAAGTCTGATTGTGGTCCTGATTGTTTCATCAACCAAGTGTAATTGTCTGAATGTGGTCAAGGGGGAGGGCTGTGGTTGACGGCCCCCCTCCTCTCCAACCCTTTCGTTGTCTGAGATGGACAGCCCTGTCAGACAGAATGTCTCTGCGAGGCAGCTCCTCCAAATAAGGCAATGAGTAATGAGATATGCTGATGGGCTGTCATGAAGAGACAAACACCTGAGGCCCGAATGCAGCACATTTTTATAACTGCTTTCTGCACATAATGGAAAAGTTTGAATGTGAAGGAAGTCAACGTGAGCAATCCTTGACTAAGTATGTTACAAAATTAAGAAAACAAACACTCGCAGATCACTAGTCAGCCCTGAGGTGTTTGGTGCCCTTTGTGTCTCCCTTTTTAGATCAAGCTAATGTGAAACTGTCTGTTAAAGCTGCCGTTTTTGTGCCTTTTTTTACATGGTGCTGTTCTGTATAAACAGCACCAACACAGAATGGGGTGAGGGTCAAGCCGGCAATTGATATGCCTTTGGAAGTAGGCAAGAAGAAGGAAGAAGGACAAGTGTCCACACTCCACTGTGTTGTGTTGAAAACAATTGTTGCTAGCCAACAAGTTGTTTATGTATTTGTTACAGCAATACCAGAGCAGTGGTTAACTTGTAATGATCTCATTGTGGATGCCGTGTCGCTGTGTAAAAGCGCACACAATTACGGCATGTTCATGTTGTTGTTTTCTGTGTAAAAGGCACAGGGGACTAACTGACTCTGATGCAGTAATTTTTTGTAATATTGTTGATACTCTTTATAAAACAGGGGTCTCAAACATGCGGCCGGCGGGACAAGTGTGGCTCACAGGACACTAGTTTGAAGCCCCCGCCTTGATATGGAAGTTTAATGTTAATGCAGCCCGCGCAAGTTTGATATGGATGCTGTATGGTATCATGTACCCAGAAAAAATTATTACGTTT
Source organism: Doryrhamphus excisus (assembly GCF_030265055.1). Taxonomy (NCBI): domain Eukaryota; kingdom Metazoa; phylum Chordata; class Actinopteri; order Syngnathiformes; family Syngnathidae; genus Doryrhamphus; species Doryrhamphus excisus. The sequence goes on from NC_080478.1 coordinate 7,896,977, forward strand.
GATTAATGTTCATGTTAAAGGTTAAATAACTGTTAATAGTTATCCTCCCTATCCGTGTGGAAGTGGTAAGTTTTTGGCTATTTAAGTTTAAAGGAAATAACTTGAAGGCTACCATTTAGGTCGCTAGCTCTCTAGTTTGCGAGTTAGCATGTGTCTCAAGACCCTGCGCAATATGTTGTAAATAAAAAGAGTATAAATGTGACTATAGTCGTGTTTTGTCATGTCTACAGGGCTCTAATAATGCTTTGTTCATTTTAATCTGAAAAAATAATTTGTCAACCCACCAACTATATGTGGTTTCTTAAGTTTTTATTATTTGCCGTTTTATTATTATTATTATTATATTTATTTATTACTGATTGATTGATTTTCTTTATTCTTGATTTGTTTATTTATTTTTCATCTTATTTTGTGCAGAAAAATAAAAATGAAGATATTTGAGAACAGTGGAATGTTTTATCAGAGCTTTTCTTGTAGAAAATCGGAACCAAAGCACTGAAAAAGTTTGTATATTTTTCTGTTTTTAATAAATGCGTTTTTTGTTTTTTTTTGGAAAACCTGATGCGGCCCAGTCTTGCCCAGACCCTAGCTCCAGTGGCCCCCAGGTAAATTGAGTTTGAGACCCCTGTTATAAAAGACTATTCTGAAATACCATAACCCTAGCAGTGTTTCTTAGGGACATCTGATGATATAATACAGTATATAATATTGACCAATATTGACATACAAATTTGATATCAGTTGTATCAGTATCAGATTTTCTACTGATAATGGTATTGGCTCATGAGCAATAATGTGCTCTACACAGCAACAAGCTTGCAAGCTCAATATGTCCGCGGTCCATCCATGCGGGTCGGGGTTTTGGGTCCAGCAGTCTCAGTAAAAAAGCCCAGACTTCCTAGTCTCTGGCCACCTCTTTCAGTTCCACCAGATAGCAGGGCTTCCCTGGCCAACAGTGTGTCCTCGGTCTTCTCCGGGTACTCCTCACAACTCCACCTCAACTGACTCCTCTCGAAAACAAGAAAATCATATCCATCGCTTGTATTCACGATCATGCTCTTCCGGTCATGATGCAAGATCCAGTCAGGAATTATTTCCAGGTTTCACCTTTTGAATGGAAATACAATATGTATGTAACTGAGGGTCTTAATAAAATGTAGTCGTGCAAGCTAACACAACGAAAGGACAGCAGCCACGAAGCTCAGTAGGAACTATTATTAGCATACTATATTATTTGCATGCTGGTAGCCTCGTCTCACTGTCTACACACACATGTCAAGAGCCGAATAGCAAAACCGATAAAAACACTTCCATCCTGTTAGATGGCATCTGACAAAATAAGGGTCTCAGAATAATCTGCAACAGCTTCAATTCTCAATGAAAGTATTGGTTATGTGGCGGGAAGTAAGGCATGTATCTTCAAATGATGTTTTTAAATGACATGTTCAGACAAGCTGCACTGTAGCCGAGTGGTTAGCACGTTAGCACGTGGTTCGAATCTCTGCTCATGGTTTTCTGCGTGTACTCCGGTTTCCTTCCACATTCCAAAAACATGCAAGTTAGGCAACTCCAAATTGTCCATAGATATGAATGTGAGTGTGAATGGTTGTTTGAATATATGTGCCCTGTGATTGGCTGGCGATCAGTACCTCGGGTCTTGCCCCTGCGATGCGACTCTAATGAGGATATTCAAAGACGCTTTACAGTGAGATAAAAACAAAATAAAGCTGAAAATCAGTGCAGAAAAGCACATTTACAGAACACAACATACAGAAGTAAAAATAAAGCACAGCAGTCAAGTATAAAAAGTCAGACATTAAAAAAAGATTTGAGCAGGTGGGTTCAAATTGTTTTTTGAAGGTGGGAAGGTCAGAGCAAGCATTGAGTGAATAGGGCAATGAATTCCAGAGGGTGGTTCAGCGATGGAGAAGGCTCTGTCTCCCCAGGTTCGGAGCTTAGTAAAAGAAGCATAATGTGTTCATTACACAAGATGAGACCTGACATTAATTTAAGGGAAGACCTGCTACCAATATCGGTGTCTGTCGTGAAGTGCTGGACATCGGTATATCTGATATTGGTAAAAAGCCAATATCAAGCATGTCTAGTGTTTTTCTTTCTAATAGATGTTTTATTTGTAAGAGATAATCCAATTACAAACAGATTACCTGTTCCTGCTGAGGTCCCATTCCAGGGACACCACACTGCCAGCCCCTAGTTTACCTTTAACAACCAATTTTAATTTGGGGGGCCTTTGGGGTAGTTATGATTGTGCCCTTGGGCCTGGCAATAAGTGAGTAAGAAAGAAGAATCCAATCATTTTTACAGTCTAGTTACTCCACCTGCTTAATAATTACGATGTATTTTTTGAAATATTACCGGTAGTAAATTTTGTCTGTTACGTAGTTGAATATAGCCTTTTATTATTTTTTTTAAAAAATGCATATTTAAGCAAATTTTACACATTCCTGAAGATATGTGATGAGACACAATATAGTAGTACAGTATTGTACACTGGTCACTAGGTGTCAGTAATGTTCCTATAGCGACAGGGGTATTGTGAAGTTCTGTGCTGCTGTTTTGGAGTGTAGGCTATAGAGAGCAGTAACTTTCTGCGTGCGGGGGTTACAGCTTGCGCTCAGGAAATAAGTCCGTAGAAGTCTGTGCTATTCATTCCTGTGATGATAAATTAGATTCCTTTTACTGACTCAAGTTTTTATGACTCAGTCACTGAAATGAGTACACTGACTGAATTCCCTGTTCGTTCTTGCCACATCTAATATGGCGGTGATTTGGACATATGATTCAGTACTCAATGCGGCGAGAAACTTGCACATGTGTGTTGAAATTTTTGGGTGTTCGGAACAGATTAATTGGATTTACATAATTTTCTAGAGGAAAACTTGGTTAGCATTGGACCTTCTGGAGCTGATTAATCGCATTAACCAAGGCACGACTTTATGTCTTAAATGGCTTATTTAATACATTCATTAATTCATTTTCTACTGCTTTTTCCTCACGAGGATCGCGGGGGGTGCTGGAGCCGATCCCATCTGTGGCGGGGTACACCCTGGACTGGTCGCCAGCCAATCACAGGGCACATATAGACAAACAACCATTCACACTCACAGTCATACCTATGGACAATTTGGAGTGGCCAATTAACCTAGCATGTTTTTGGAATGTGGGAGGAAACCGGAGTACCCGGAGAAAACCCACGCATGCACGGGAGAACAACCTCCCCGACGAGGGAATTGAACCCTGGTCTTCTAGCTGTGAGGTCTGCTCGCTAACCACTCGACCGCCGTGCCGCTACTTATTTAATACAGTGGTATGAAATGAAATGGTATGAAATTTTTCCTTTATAAATCACTGGTTGTTTGGATCACAACTAAATATATAATATAGCAGACAAACACACTAATGTATGAGAAGTGAAATGAAGTTCATAGGATTTACAGAAAGTGTGCAATAAACAAAAAATAAAAAATAAACAAAAGTAGGCAGGTGCCTAAATTTGGGCACCCTTGTTGTTTTGATTTCAATACCTTCAGTCCTAATTATTGGAACACAAAATTTGTTTGGTAAACTCACTGACCCTTGGCTTACATATGTAAGTGAAGCCAATCATGAGAAAAGGTATTTAAGGTAGCCAATCGCAAGTTGTTCTCCTCTTTGCATCTTCTCCAACAAGTAGCAACATGGTAGCCTCAAAACAATTGTCAAACGATCTGAGAGCAAGATTGTTCAACATCATGGCTTAGTCGAAGAATACAAAAGCTAGCTCAGAGATTTCAGCTTTCAGGTTCCACTCTGAGGAACATAGTACGGAAAACCACAGGCACAGTTCTGGAGTAGCAGGGCAAGAAAAATCTCAGATAAGTTGAGGCGAAGGATGGTGAGAACAGTCAAACTCAACCCGCAGACCAGCTCCAAAGACCTACAACATACGACTAATTATGCATTTTTTGTCTTGTGCGACTTATACTCCGGACCACTTGTAGTCCAGAAAATAGGGTACTTGACTGCAATACACGTGGGCTCACTGTATTGATTTTTTTTGATGTAGCACTGTTAAAAGTGAAACTGGATTTTATTTTACACATTAAGAAAGTGATCTGCAAGTACTTTCCTGCTATTTTTTTGTTATGGTATATTTTTGTATATAAAACGCCAGTAGTAGGTAAGTGTGAGACATGTGTGATGAATCATAGTTTGCTTGAATGAACAAAAGGCCTAAATCTAAAAAGACTATGCAAAAAAATACAACGGTACAGTAAAAGTGGTAATGGTAATGGTAATGGTAATGGTAATGGTAATGGTAATGGTAATGGTAATGGTAATGGTTTAATTTCATTTGAACATGCATCAGATTACAATTGAGTGCATCCCATAATCAGTTCACAGTTCCACATGTCCAAAAGGAGTAGGAAGAAGCAAAGCTTATTAAATCCTACCCCTCCATCTGGTACTTTTACAATCAGTAACTGTTACATTTGTTCACTTCCTATATTCCAGGTATGATTTTTATACATATATATGTATATAACATTATAAACATAAATAAATGTGACACAGTGTCATGGAATTTGTATTTTTTTCCCCTGCCTACAGGCCGCTAGTGCAATACAAAAAGTGTATAATCACATGCAGAAATTAAAGCAGAATAAAACAACGCTTTGAGTACCTGCAAGATTGAAAGGGCTACACAAGTCAAAACTTATTAAAACGTACAAATTTACATGTCATTGAAGGCATCTAGCGCAAGTCTTTGCTGATGACTTGCAGTTACATTGGTACATGTTTGTATATTTCTGAGGTAAACTTTTGGAGTGTTTAGTTGCTGTGTGACGAGTTTAGTGTTTTTAGTAAAGTGTTGTTAGCAAGTTATGTTGTTCATCTGGTACTTTTACAATCAGTAACTGTTACATTTGTTCACTTCCTGCTTTCCATAATACAGTTTGGGTTTTTTTGTTTTTTTTAATAATGCACCTCGTACCGAAGTACAAGGTGATATGACCATCCAATGACATAATGGGTACCATAGTAACTGTCAATATAGTGATATATATAGCACATCATGACAAAAGTGGGCTTGTATTACAAAAACCTTGCAACAAAAAGAAGAATGTGGCAAAACTGGGCCTAATTACTGTCTCAGCTTGAAGCGCTTGGCTTTACCTTTGTTTTTTTTTTGTCTTGAGGGATGAGTCGTTCCATCACTTGAGGATTTACACTACTAATGAACTTCATGTGCTGTCACAATATACGCAACTAATAGTCACTTATTTTATCCCTCCACGAGGGCTGACTGTTCCCAAGGTAGATGACAGCTCTGGCAGATTGTATCATCTTTTGGAGAGAAAATGATGGTAAAGGTCCAATGAGTCACAGTCCCCACTGGGGTGACTTGAGACTCAGGGAGTTGAACTCTTAACTGCAGCCATAATCTGCACTTCTACGACTGAGGAAACTATATGACCAGAGTCCACATAGCCATCTTGTAGAAGATGAAGCTCCATTGTTCCATTGAAGGAAAAAAACACTGTAAATCACAATGGTTCCCTCTCCACTACGCTGTACGGAAAACATCTCAGGTGGGATATTTTTGTCATGTCGGTAACGTTGGAAGCCATCAGGGCTGTCAAGGTAACATTTTCAACATGTTTAATGCAACCTGTCAGGCTGCAAGAGGCTTTGCTTATGCAGCTCAACAATCCCACGGTGTTCAAAGAGAGAAAGCTTTTTTGCCTTTGTCATCAAGAGATCATGACAGGGAGTGACAGGTGAAAACCTGACAGAAAACTGTATTCATTAATTCATTTTCTACCGCTTTTTCCTCACGAGGGTCGCGGGGGTGCTGGAGCCTATCCCAGCTGTCTTCGGGCGAGAGGCGGGGTACACCCCAGACTGGTCGCCAGCCAATCACAGGGCACATATAGACAAACAACCATTCACACTCACTTTGGAGTCGCCAATTAACCTAGCATGTTTTTGGAATGTGGGAGGAAACCGGAGTACCCGGAGAAAACCCACGCATGCACGGGGAGAACATGCAAACTCCACACAGAGATGGCCTAGGGTGGAATTGAACCCTGGTCTCCTAGCTGTGAGGTCTGCACGCTAACCACTCGACCGCCGTGCCGCCAGAAAACTGTATTGAATCAGAATTTTTGTCAAGTCTATTGTCACGACAGTTTAGTTGGTTTCTGCTTCTATGCCTTGGTTCCTGTTTTGGTAGCATTTCCTGTTTTGCCCTGGGTTTTGTCTGCCTGCTTTGCTTTTCCCTTTTCATTCGCACCTGTTGCTATTTGTGTTCCCCTCCTATTTAGTTCAGGTGCGTTTGTTGTTGCATTGTTTGTTGTAGCTCCCCACGCTACTCTAACCGTCTTCGCTCGTATCCTGCTGCTGTATATCAGCTATCTCTATTAAAATAGACTTTTTATCTGCACTTGGGTGTCCTGTTCTCTGCATACTGGGGGTCGCGTCACAATGCCGAAGCCAAAACGTAACATCTATTTCTGTTCAGTTCCACTTCAGTCCAATAACATGAATCCAGCGGCACCTCAAGCCTTGCATTTATATACCTTATTCTCTTAGGTATTTCATCAGTGGCCCAAGTACCATTTGCAGACTCCGTAATCGCTTCCTAGTGTTCCAAAACCAACACACTCCTCAGGCTGCAACACTGCGTGTGTGTGAGCGTGCGTGCATGTGTCGCTGATGAAGAAGGTAGCGACCCGCGGCTGTTGGTTGAGCGACTTCACACAATGATGCTCAAACATCCCTCAGTTATGAATATGATTATCAGATCCCTGCTACTGCTATTCTTAGTTTTTCAAAAGCACCAAAGGCTCGGTGACATTTTTTTTTTTTTGCCTGCGTGAGATGAATAATTTACTTCTTTTGATATTTCACTCACGGAAAGTTTACACAATTAGAGAATCACAGCAGTCGCACGTCACATTGGTTCAGTTGTAGAACACTATCACTCACGTCATTTTAAACCGAGAGAGGAAAAGGAGTGCATGCTTCAATGCATTTCTATTTAGGAGCGGGTGGAGTTCCCCTTATTGAAACAATTGGGAATCATTGTTTCACAGCTTGTTTTCACTTTCACAATTGCTTGTAGGGATATCAGCCTCTTTTAGACAAAGACACAGCAAAATTGGGTCCTAATAAAAGATTCACCATTTATCCGCTTGTGCTTTTTACACAGAACCCAGCTGTGTGCCTTTTCACACAGTGACACGACCTCAGATGGCAGTATTTGCTTTCAATACAACAGAAGTGTCTGATGTTAAAGCCAACACCCCAATTCTGACATTTCAGAAAACCTTTTTACACAGGAGGCGTCCCACCTCTGTTAGAACACTGACATTTATTCATTCATTCATTCTTATCCTCACGAGGGTCACGGAGGTGCTGGAGCCTATCCCAGCTGTCTTCGGGCGAGAGGCGGGGTACACCCTGGACCGGTGGCCAGCCAATCACAGGGCACATATAGACAAACAACCATTCACACTCACATTCATACCTATGGACAATTTGTAGTCGCTAATTAACCTAGCATGTTTTTGGAATGTGGGAGGAAACCGGAGTACCTGGAGAAAACCCACGCATGCACGGGGAGAACATGTAAACTCCACACAGAGATGGCCGAGGGTGGGATTGAACCCTGGTCTGCGCGCTAACCACTCGACCGCTGTGCAGCCCAGAACACTGACAATACCTTTTAAATGCGTAAAGTTGCTGAGATTACTTAATTACCCTCTTTCTGTTGGAAAAAGGGCAGAAAAATACCAGCATTAACAGGCTGTGTGAAAAGGGCTATTCTCACAAATGAGAAAGCAGAAAGCCGCCAAATGAAGCAAATCAAACATTTTCACTGAAGACTTTGTCCATTTTTGCATTTCACACAGAATGCAACTGCATGACAATGTCCTGTTCTGGTTAATTGATAACTTCATTTCTATCATTCCGTGTCTGTGCTGTTTATACGTACAGACAAGCAACACAAGGAAAAAGCTAGGATTTACAGTATGAAAGAGGCTACTGCCACAAATTTAGGGCCCTAAAATTTCTGCGTTGACGGAATTGCAGAATTGGCCAATAAAAATGGATTCTGCTGTTAGACGAGGAAACTCATTGAAATTGATGCTGGCAAAAAACAAAAAGGGTAAAAAAAAAAAAAGGTGGGGGGGGGGGTAAAAAACAGTATTCAACAGCAAATTGTAAAGTGCCATTCGGCAATATTCAGCACTAATCCGCTCGTGCCCGTTATGCAAAACCCCACAATGTGCACTTTCACACAGCAGCACAACATGAACTCAATATTCCTGTATTCACTAGAGTATGTTTAATATTCAAAACACTTCTGATACATGTAAACACATTGATACATGTAAATAATAGCCAATTCCAAAGTTGTTTTCTGGTTACTAAAAACTCGATTCAGACCTCTTGGCATATGCCACATCAACCTGAATATTAGGTCATACAAATCTTGGATGCATATCCATGCATATAACTAAGCAATTAAGCCTCAATAAAGTGAGGAGCTTCTCATTTGTTAAACAAGAAAAATTTTGATTTGTTTCAGCTCAAGCAATTGGTTGTAGAACTGTGCAACGCGTGAAAAAAAAGTGGAAGGACAGCGGCGAAACATGATCTTTGCGCAGTGGTCCAAATTTCCCGTCATTAATAAAAGAGCAAGACAAGGTCAAACTTGTGGAAAACAATACCACTGTAATGAAAGCTGAAGGTGGTCCAATGAAAAACTGCTCATTGCTCAGACTGCCAAAGATTGTGGGATTTGTTTGGGTCTGGCATGTCATTGACTGGAACCGGTAAATGTGTACATTTCTGTAATGATAAATAGCCCTAAAGCTGGAAAAACCTTAAAAAAAAGCTAGTTTGGTCTGTACAACTGATCAAGTAAAGCATAGATGGAAACTACTTCAATCATCTGAGAGGTACCTACCATGCAAGTTGAAAGTACTTGCAAGTTTTTATTGTACCATGGCCATGAATATTGCCATTACCTTCTCCGTCATGCAGCATAGCTTGACAAAGCTATGGTGACCTCCTTGACCATCAGTCCTGACTGCGAACCATCATTCAACTCTGCGTTTTTTTTGGTTGGTATGAACAGGATAATCATTTCTTTCGTCATCTTTATCCATTGTTAATAACATGTATACAAATAATGGTTTTAGTCAAGCATTTTGGCTTAAGGTTCCAGTACAACAATATTCGGAGCGTGTTCATTACCATGTAAACAGGTATATTCTTATTGCTTGTGGATGCAAAAAGTCTCAGCCGAGATATTGTGTGGATGTAATCGAAGTCGGCTCGCATCTGACTGTTGAGAAAAGTGCAAGTTTAACTTCATTGTCCCCATTTTCGAAACAGGGAAAAAAGGTTGCTTTCACAGACCGTGTGCAAGGGGGATACTGTCAAATAAAAGAAGCAGCAGATCCCGATTGAAGCAAATTATGACATTTGCACTGCGTGCCCACATGAGAGCCATGCTGCAGACTAAAATCAATTCCGAGTGCAACATTCCCACAAAAGATACACAGGCAACACATTTAATTGCAGCTGAATTGAAATGTACCACTAAATTAAATTAACCTCAAAACACCAAATCATAGCTACTTAGTGAGCGGGTGCCTTGCTTGAGGGCACTTCAGCTGTTTGTGGGAATCAAACCTGAAGCTTTTCATCCCCCTATCCCAGATACATATGTTACCATTTGGGCAGTCATCATTATGGTAAACTGGTTGAAGTTATTCAGTCAATGAAGTTAGAGGATATTCAGTAATAGGATGCTGGCTTGTTTCAAAAGCCGAAATGCTCCTGAAATGAGAAAGTTCTGATGTTCTAAAAACAACGCTCACCTGCGCGGCCATGAAGGAGAGATCCATGCTGTTGCTCGGCTCAGGGTGAAGGCACTCACAGTGGAAGAACCAGCAGCGGCAACCCGTGAGCGTGTTTTTCCAACACCCCCCTCCTCCTCCTTTTCTTCTTTTTCTTCTTCTCCTTCAACTCCTCATCGAGCATGTGACCCCGCTTTTGTTTTTATTCTCGCACCTCTTTTTTGGACATGCACAAGTTGCAGTCGCGCGCTTCACGGTTCCATCGTGACATCAGAATGGAGGAGGAGGAGGAGAAGAGAGCGGGCTGAATAACAAGGCGAGGATGAGAGGCAGGAAGGAGGAGATGTGGATGCAGGAGACAGCATGAGAGGATGTGGAGGAGAGTGTGTGCAGACACATTGTCTTTCTCTCTCCTCGCTGTCTAGGTCAAGCAAAAAAAAAAAAAAAACAAAACACAAAAATACATGCACTTCTAGACAGAACAAATGGAAGAGATCGGGATGATCAGTGACTTCTGGTACCGCTTTTCAGGAAGTGTACCCTTATGAATGCTTTATAAATCTATTCATAGATTGTTGCAGGTTTAAAAGGCATAATAAGTCGCCATGTGATAAGACTTAAAGTGTTCATGACACCAAAACACATTTTCTGTTATAGATTTTCTACCTCCGTCAAGCGCAGCACAAAGGTTATGTTTTTGCCCGCGTTTGTGTTCAAAATAACTTGAAAAGGTATGAACAGATTTGGATGAAGTCTTCAGGAATTCTCAGAAACGGGATATGGAAAAATTGATTAACATAGCAACCATGTCACTACCCTGTCAATATAAATGTCCTCTATGTATGAGGTGTGTTATGAAACAGAACTGGTGATCACCGGTGCTGACCCAAGTAAAATGAGTGCCAGTAAAACCGCTCGGTCTTCTTCTTTCTCTTTGGGTCTCCACAGCAAATCAATCTCCTCCATCCAACCCTTTCTTCTGCATCTGTCTCTCTCACACCAACTACCCTCATGTCCTCCTTCACTACATCCATAAACCTCCTCTTTGGTTTTCCTCTACGCCTCCCACCTCTAAACGCAGCATCCTTCTACCAATATATTCTTCTTCTTCTTCTTAATTTATTTCAGACATGCATACTATGTTACATTATTCTTTCTCATATATACACTTACAATACAATACACTTACATATATATATATACGCATATAGATACATGCACACACACAACACCTAATTACTCCACATGTCTGAAAAGGAGCAGGAAGAAGCAAAGCTTATTAAATCCTACCCCTTCTCCACGCCATACCAGTTACCAATTCAATATGTGATTTTTTTTCCACACATATAATCACAGAAACTTACATAAGACAAAACAACAAAAGAAAAGTGGAAACATCGGACACCCCAGCAAAACCCCAGGACATTGCCAAAGCACACCACCAACCCCGCCAGCCAACCCACCTGGCGTGGCCATATTCACTATCTCTCCTCTGGACATGTCCCAACCATCTCAGTCTGGCCTCTCTGACTTTATCTCCAAGGCCTCTAACATGTAATGTTCCTCTGATGTACTCCTTCCTGATCCTATCCATCCTGGTCACTCCCAATGTGAATCTCAGCATACCTTCCACACGGATAGGGAGGATAACTATTAACAGTTATTTAACCTTTAACATGAACATTAATCAAACGTAATAATTTTTTCTGGGTACATGATACCATACAGCATCCATATCAAACTTGCGCGGGCCGCACTAACATTAAACTTTCATATCAAGGCGGGGGCCTCAAACTAGTGCCACGTGTTTGAGACCCTGCCATAGAGGGTACCACAAGTGTCAATTACAGTCATGTGAAAAAAAGATGTCTCTATTCTATTACAAATTAAATAGACATGTGATCTTTATACCAGGGTTCAATTCCACCCTCGGCCATCTCTGTGTGGAGTTTGCACGTTCTCCCCGTGCATGTGTGGGTTTTCTCCGGGTACTCCGGTTTTCTCCCACATTCCAAAAACATGCTAGGTTAATTGGCGACTCCAAATTGTCCATAGGTATGAATGTGAGTGTGAATGGTTGTTTGTCTATATGTGCCCTGTGATTGGCTGGCGACCAGTCTAGGGTGTACCCCGCCTCTCGCCCAAAGACAGCTGGGATAGGCTCCAGCACCCCCCGCGACCCTCGTGAGGAAAAAGCGGTAGAAAATGACTGAATGAATGAATGTGATCTTTATTATACTCTTACCTATAATAAAAAGTAGTGTTGGTGTGGAGACAAGTCATGGTGAGTGTCCATTTCTTAGCTTTTAAAAGTTAATTTCTCCATTGAGATGGAAGAGTCGTGCATCAGCACTTCACACCTTCGTGTATTTTTTTGCTGAGTGGATAATTCAAACTTCCAGACTGGGAATATCCTGTCACTCCTGTTCTCTTGTAGTATTTTAAAGACCTAATCTCCCATTTTTTTTATTATTATTATTAACAGACTCAAATGCATGAAATGTACCTTTTTAATTACTGTATTGCTCAAGCGGGACACCCATATTGTTAAGAACTCTATTACGTTTAGTCTCGCCCTTCATTTTGTGTTGTTGTTACCGTAGGGCATTCTTCGGCTTCCTCCATTTACGGCGGTATAATCTGGGTAAAAATAGATTAACAGCAAGCTTCCGACTAGATCTTGTCATGTTCCGATATTCCAGGTTGATGCTAATGAGTTGGAATAATGTCATGCCACCTCCTTGGCCGCCCCGGCTCAGCGTCGCAGTGTGACTGATGTGCTCTGTCATTCAGGCGCATATGAGGCCACGTGTTGGGTATTTGTGTGCTTTTATGTATTTATATATACACTTGTTTATGCCAGCATGTATGGTTGAAGTCTGTAGGAATCAGTCACACTCTCTGACTGAGGCCAAAGATCTTTAATCTTGTGGGGCTTTTACTGTAATTTGGCCCCCGTGACAGCTAAATGTCAGATACCATGAATAACATCAGCGTTGTCTAAAATCTGGGTTTAATCAATCAAAAAAGACCACGCTGAGAATTGAACCCAGGGATTTTTTGAGACAAAAACACCTGAGAAATAATGCATCATGAAAACGACCCCCACATCCCTCGGCCACATGGCTTATGGGGTATTATTTGTCAGAGAAAGTACAGACGCATGCACAAAACATACATTACGCACGGGTATTAGGGTCATACTGAAAAAAGTTGTGTTTTGTATCGATTTTATGAGAATGTAGTTGTAATATAAGGGAAAAGGTCTCATTTTATCATGAGAAATATGGAATGTTGAACTATATTTTAATGTGAGACTATAACAATAACGTTACAAAAACCAAAACAAAATTATAGTAATTTTCCAGGAGAACGTCAATATTGGCCGCGCGGTAGTGGAGTGGGTAGCATTTTGGCCACACAGTCAGGAGACTGGGAAGATCGGGAGTTGGCACGTTTTCCCCGTGCATGCCTGGGTTTTCTCCGGGTACTCCGGTTTCCTCCCACATTCCAAAAACATGCTAGGTTAATTAGCGACTCCAAATTGTCCATAGGTATGAATGTGAGTGTGAATGGTTGTTTGTCTATATGTGCCCTGTGATTGGCTGGCCACAAGTCCAGGGTGTACCCCACCTCTCACCCAAAGTTAGCAAAGTTAGCATACCCCCGCGAACCTAATGAGGATAAGCGTCATAGAAAATGAATGAATAAAATCATAGTATTACAACTGAGAATTGTTGTAATATAAGAAAAAAAGGAATAATGGATCAAGTTGTAGTAGTATTAGAAAAAATATGTACATTTATGAAAATAAAATTGAAATTCATGAGCATACATGCATTAACTATAGGTGATATTAGCATTTTGTCAATATATTTCCAGAATATTATTGCAATTGAATGGAAAATTTAAATGTTTCCCTAAGGGGGAAAAAAATGCACTTATTATTATACAATTATTTGAACAACAGGACTTTTTTTCTTGCAGTGACTTTATTCTACTACTCTCACATCATTTCCCATTAATGTGACATATTGATTTATTTTAATTGGGGCCCTAATCCTTCTTTGTACACATATACTAGTATATACTGTACAACGAAACACACAGCAAGTATGCTGGCAGTCTTTTTGAGGTCTGTGTTGTACAGTTCCGAGCAGGGCCTTCCCTCAAAACAATGTAGAGTCAAACAGGTAGGTGATTCATAATTAATACTCTGGATATCTATACTGGATATATACTGGATATCTTCATATCGATCAAATGCTGTGTGTTTTGTGGTGTGTGCCACCAGCACTAGTGTACGAGTGTTGTCTGCTCTATTGTTTTCATGTGAATGGACACAATCCTCTACAGGTGATTGTGTGTGTGTGTGTGTGTGTGTTTGTGTCGCTTGTTCGATGTCGTCCAACAACTGAATCTGTCTCGCTTCACTCCCGTTGACTTTATCGCAAATAAACTGAATGTGAGCTAGGTTCTGTTTGAAGTTTGAAGCACCATGATCTGTATCTGTATCTGATCACCCATCTAAATTATTTCGGAATGGGGTTAGGGTTAGGGGGTTAGGGTTAGGGGGTTCGGGTTAGGGGTTAGGGTTAGGGGGTTAGGGGGTTAGGGGGCTTGGGTTAGGGGGTTCGGGTTAGGGGGTTAGGGTTGGGGTTCGGGAGTTAGGGGTTAGGGGGTTCAGGTTAGGGGGTTAGGGTTAGGGGGTTTGAGTTAGGGGGTTAGGGTTAGGGGGTTCGGGTTAGGGGTTAGGGTTAGGGGGTTAGGGGGCTTGGGTTAGGGGGTTCGGGTTAGGGGGTTAGGGGGCTTGGGTTAGGGGGTTCGGGTTAGGGGGTTAGGGTTGGGGTTCGGGAGTTAGGGGTTAGGGGGTTCAGGTTAGGGGGTTTGAGTTAGGGGGTTAGGATTAGGGGGTTCGGGGTTAGGGTTAGGGGATTAGGGGGCTTGGGTTAGGGGGTTCGGGTTAGGGGGTTGGGGCTCGGGAGTTAGGGGTTAGGGGGTTCAGGTTAGGGAGTTAGGGTTAGGGGGTTTGAGTTAGGGGGTTAGGGTTAGGGGGCTCGGGTTAGGGGTTAGGGGTTTCGGGTTAGGGGGTTCAGGTTAAGGGGTTCGGGTTGGGGGTTAGGGTTTGGGTTAGGGGGTTCAGGTTAGGGGGTTCAGGTTAGGGGGTTCAGGTTAGGGGGTTAGGGTTAGGGGGTTCGGTTTAAGTGGTTAGGGTTCTAACTGGTAGAGTGCAACATCATATTTCTTGGCTGCTCAGCAGTTGTTTGATGACTGCTTCACTGACAACCATTATCTTGGAAGTAGCATTGTGGCGATTCCTCTCTTGTTTGATAACTTGCTAACATTTTTCCAACATTTTTTGTCCCAGCTGCAGGTCACTGGCTCACCAGGTCACCAGTATCTCAGCGGGGAGCAAATCTATCCAACTCGTACCCTCTGTGCTAAAAGGGAGCAGCTGTATGTAGCAATACATCACCAGTGACAAGTGAGTGGCTGAATTCTGCCATTTTAATCTATTACTATGCTGAGCAGCGAGCATAGTGTCGTATTACTCGTCTCTGTTTTTCTCTCCTGCCTTGGGCAGCCCTGCACTGTCTTTGCACATTTGCCAAGCATACGCCCCCTTGGATTGTGGGCCCTTATGCACAGTGTGTATTCCACGTGTAGGGAACGTCTTAATTGTCAAACAAGTATAACAATAAAGTGACCACTGCAATACAATGTTAATATGTTGAAATAACACAGCACAGTCTTAACTTTAATGATCAATTAACACATTTTGAACTGAAAGACGTGCACGTAAAATGCCATATCCTGTAACGAGGGCAATGGCTTGCAAGCCCAGCTTCTTCAGTATGCAGCGTATGCAGGCTGTTTGCTAAATTGTTTGGAATGGATCAAATACAGAGGACAGAATTTTTCCCCCCTGGAAGCTTGAGGAAAGTGTGACTGCCCATAAACAGCCTGGCTAATGATATTTACTCAACATGATGCAAGGGACAACATGATGCAGAACACCAGCGCTTATACTACACCAACATTTAGCCTATCTCTGCTGTCTTTTTATTTATCAATACTTTTTATGCCAGACTCACCCTGGGGAAATCATGTGACATGAAAAAAAAAAACAAAACTCATTTACTTCTTTTTGGGCTTGGCTCCCTTCCCTGTGTCCTCCATGTGCTGCAACCCATCCTAATTTAAGGGGAATTGCTCTTCTGAAATTGACTTGTATGATCGCTTTTTGGGGTGTGTCTGTCTGGGATGTTCATCTCGCCGGCTCACCTTATTAAAAATATGACTGACTTTCAAATGTCCTCTTTGCTAATGTATTCTGCGGTAATGCATTCTAACTTTCTGTGATTGCATCCACACATGCGACGGCTCAGTGCTCACTGTTGGGCCTCTTGCCAGTCTGTGGTAAAAGTGACAATATGTATGACAATATGTTTTTAGCAGCAAATTGAGGCCAAACTGCCTTGACCTTTTTTGTGTGTCGCCTCCCTCTGAGCAAGCCTATATGTTCAGGATCATTGCATGAATCAACATTGAATGGCATGATAAAGATTGACAGCTTAGTTGGCTCAGGTGTGTGTCATGTAATTGTGTGGGAATCTGACTCTGGAATCAGTGACTTTTGTATTGCTGCTATCCTAATACAATGAGATTCTCGGGTTTTGTTATTAATCTGCTCCAAATGGTTCCACCGATATATTTTTTTTACAATAACAACTAATATGAATCCAATTAGTTCTTTGGTTCTGCAGTTCTCAATGCCAAATAAGCCTCTACCTGCCCACACACACGCAAAACTTTAAATTATTATTATTTATTCTAAATTATTTAAATTATTATTTTTTTTATTATACGCTGTACCTTGTTCATATTTGATGTCATCTATTTATTCTCCACATTATTATTTATTATTTATTATTATACAGGAGCCAGGCAACGGCATTTCATTGGCAATTTGACTGCTGTGTGTGAATCACCTCCTTAACACTGCTGTGTTATTGTGCAATGACAATAAAGAAAGTCCATCCATCCGTCTGTCCATCCATCCACCCATCCATCCATCCATTGGATTGGATTGGATTGTGGGGTATTTTGTGACCTCTTGGATGAATCACTGCTGCTTTCTTGGGTTCATTTTTGTTGGCCGGCCTTCCTTGGAAGGTCCATCCATCCACCCACCCACCATTGTGGGTAATAGCGCTCACTGTGGTTTGCTGGAGTCTCAAAGCTTTAAAAATGGCTTCATAACCTTATCCAGACTGAAAGATCTCCATTAATCTCAGATAGGTCGTGTTTTAAAAGGGGGGGAATCACTTTTTCACACAGGGCCAAGTAGGTGTCATTTTTTTTTCTCCCTTGATGATAAAAAGTTTCGTTAATTAATTTTAATTTATTTGATGATAACTGAAACATTTAAGTGTGACAATAAAGCAAATAAGAAAAGAAATCAGGTAGTTGGCAAACTGTTCTTTGTCAATGTAGAGTTGAAGAATAATGTGATTTATGAAGGCAACAGCATGCAAAGGAAATGTGGAAAACGGCACAGCCTTTGCTGAACCAACCAATGACTCCAGGTTATATTGAAATGTTCCCAAAGAGGAGGTGTTATTCTTCTTGAAATGCAAAGCAAAATATGTCAGACATCTGAGGGAAATAGTTGCAGAACACGTGGTTCCTGCTTGCCAGTGCACTCCTAAATATAACCGACTGACTGACTGACTTCACTACCATTGTGTAATTCTCATTTTACACTCTGCTGACTTTGTTGCCATGTTTCTATACTCTCTCTCTCTGTGTTTGTGTGTACTCACGGTTATGAGCTTCCCTTGTGACCTATAGAAATGCGCACTGCTCGCACGCCCAGGTCAAAGGTGGCACCGAACCGCAAATTGCACTCAAGGACAACGGGTGATTCATCTCTCATATCAAATCGGCTACAGCATATGTCATCTGGCTGTTTTATTTTATTTATTTTTATTTTTTGATGAGAAGTCCATTTTGGTTTCAGCTTATTTTATTACTCTATGTGCAGCTAGGGAAAAGCCTGATCTACAGTGACTGGCTCAAGGTCATTCGGTAGGACTTTATTTAGAAGCTTAGATCACTGTCAAAACAGTGTTAGTCGTAAGCTATTGGAAGCAGTGATGGGATCACAATATGAGGCACTGCATGGAAGTAACCGCTGGGTTCTTTAAAACAGTCATGAAGAGAGGTGGCTGTAGGCGACCTCCAGATGTCATGTTAGTTAACGCCACAAGATGACATCAACTGCATTTGAAGTATCATTCCAAGTGTCTGCCTGAGCATGTTGGCCACAGTCAGGAGATCTGGAAGATCTGGAGAGCCGACACATTCCAAGAATATGGAACAATTCCAAATTGTCCATAGGTATGAATGTGAGTGTGAATGATTGTTTGTCTATATGTGCCCTGTGATTGGCTGGCCACCAGTCCAGGGTGTACCCTGCCTCTCGCCTGAAGACAGCTGGGATAGGCTCCAGCATGCCCGTGACCCTAGTGAGGATAAGTGGTATAGAAAATGGATGGATGCCATACTTGCTAGTTTCTGATGGGAGGGGCAAGATGCATTGCTTTTGAATGTTACAATACATGTTGGGAATTCACATTTTGAACCACAGCTCCCCAGCACTCATGCAGCCTCAGGCCACCACGCTACTACTACCATGCTTTACGTTTGTCTTATTCATCACTTGTGTTTCCAACTATTTGGGCAATGATGGCTGTGTTGAAGACCCGAGTACAATCCCACCCACGGCCATCTCTGTGTGGAGTTTGCATGTTCCCCCCGGGTTTTTCGGGTACTCCGGTTTCCTCCCACATTCCAAAAACATGCTAGGTCAATTGGCGACTCCAAATTGTCCATAGGTATGAATGTGAGTGTGAATGGTTGTTTGTCTATATGTGCCCTGTGATTGGCTGGCGACCAGTCCAGGGTGTACCCCGCCGATCACCCGAAGACAGCTGGGATAGGCTCCAGCACCCCCGCCACCCCCGTGAGGATAAGCGGTAGAAAATGAATGAATGAATGGTTATGTTGAGTCATTTCTGTTGGAAACCTAAATATACTGCTATGCAGTCTGTTACCTGACTACACTAAAGTACGAATATCCAAGTCAAATTTCTGTAAAATATACTGTAAAAGTGTAGTTCTTGAAGAAAGAGTAATTTTTGCAAGGTAATGCCTGTGCAACTATCTGCAGTAATGATGTATCATCAAACGCATACAGTACTCTATTGTACTATATTGCCTTTATGTATTATATCTTTCACCAGAGCAGACATCAGCAGCGGGGAAAGCTATTTATCACACAGACTAACTTTATTGTGATTTATGACAAACAACACGTCCTGTCCATCAGCCAGCCACCCTCAGGGGGGTCCTTGACAGGGCTGCTTTGTCCTTATTACCTGCTGTAAACTATAAACACAAGCCATTTCTCTGCCTTTTCAAAAGCGTACACCTGACATCCACAATCTCGCTTATGTGCTGTCACAGCTTAACCTTTTGCCTCTCTTGCTGCCTCTAGATGAACTCCTCCCCACCCCACGTCACTCCCCTCCCCAATCTCACATCACACCCAAAGCCGAGAAGCTGGGAAACAGAAGGTTATGGCTTTTTGCTGAGTGATAGATGAGTGTCACACGGCATTTACGGGACATCTGGAGGTGAGAGCTGACAGGATGTGAGGGGTTGATGTCAGTGACCTTTTGAATCGAGTTCTTGCTCATTTTTAGATTTTTGCTATTTTACGTATCTGGGTGGGCGGCACGGCGATCGAGTGGTTAGCGCGCAGACCTCACAGCTAGGAGACCAGTGTTCAATTCCACCCTCGGCCATCTCTGTGTGGGGTTTGCATGTTCTCCCTGTGCATGCGTGGGTTTTCTCCGGGTACTCCAGTTTCCTCCCACATTCCAAAAACATGCTAGGTTAATTGGCCACTCCAAATTGTCCATAGGTATGAATGTGAGTGTGAATGGTTGTTTGTCTATATGTGCCCTGTGATTGGCTGGCCACCAGTCCAGGGTGTACCCCGCCTCTCGCCCGAAGACAGCTGGGATCGGCTCCAGCACCCCCGCGAAAATGAATGAATGAATGAATGAAATAAAACCTGGCAACCAGTCCGGGGTGTGCCCTGCCTCTCGCCCA
Organism: Doryrhamphus excisus; assembly: GCF_030265055.1. NCBI lineage: Eukaryota > Metazoa > Chordata > Actinopteri > Syngnathiformes > Syngnathidae > Doryrhamphus > Doryrhamphus excisus. The sequence continues at coordinate 7,917,037 of NC_080478.1, forward strand.
AAGACAGCTGGGATAGGCTCCATTATGTACATTTAGGTGTATAAAAATACATATAATAAAACAAAAATGTGTATAATAATTGAAATTGCTTGCAGCAACAAAATCAAAAAACTCAAAATGGCGACTACAATGTATCCACCAAATTAAATTTTTAGTCCAAAAGTGATCCATGTCCATAGGTATGAATGTGAGTGTGAATGGTTGTTTGTCTATATGTGCCCTGTGGTTGGCTGGCAACCAGTCCAGTGTACCCCGCCTCTCGCCCGAAGACAGCTGGGATAGGCTCCTGCGACCCTCATGAGGAAAAAACAGAACAAAATGAACGAATGAATGAACGTATCTGGGTGTCAATAGGAGCCTTTGTGCACAGACAACCACATATAGTTATAAAAATCAAAGCAATTTGTAAGGCATTGCAGGTTTATCTACCGCAAGCACATTCAAACGTTGTAATCGAGTGTTTTGAGCCATCACAAACTTCTCTCAGGGCTCACTTCCAAATGCGCAAACTGAAACTTTGGCATTGTTTAACACAAGAATACAACATTCTAACTACATTTATAGGTTAGAAAAGTGGAAAAAGCGTAATAGGTCCCCTTTAGTGTCTATTGATGCATTGGACAAAAAAAGATGTCAGTCGAGATAGGTATCGATTGTGGAATTGATTGATCACATCTTGATCCATCCTCGCAGAGACTTTTATTTTGTAATCATATGAGCGAATCGTGTGTGTTGCTCTAATTTATATTCTACCTCACACTTTCATTTTCATGCAAATTCTATTCAGATAAAAGTACACGCTTGCAGATTTTCATGTACTTTGTGTGGTTAATTTGCATTTTCCCATGAATTCCTTTTTCTACCATACCGACCATCTCTGCAGCGAAGAGGCTCTGAGAAAGAAGACCTCATGGCTTGCAGCTTTAAGTATATGTGAAAAGGCTAAAATTGGTAGGCATGGATGGAACGTTATAGATTGTGAGAAGGCAAAGGTTTTGCAGGGGGATCAATACCCAAAGACCAAAGCCCTCACACACTGGAGCACATGAGTGCATGCACACACACACACACACACACACACTGATTCACTGATATGACTTTCATATCCTCTGGATTCAAACATGCATCCGTTTCCTCAACAATGTTAGGAGATTTTTAGCTCATACTGTGTTTGTTTTGGTACTGGTCGCGGCCAGATGGTCATTTATTAACAAGCACAGTAAAACTTGTTTGTGCCCTGTACTGTATTGTTCCGTGAAATCAAGTGCCCAAACAAAGCACCCTATGCGTTGCTGACTCGCTGTCTGTGGATTTTTAATTTGAGTGTGACTGCTTTATAACCCGCCATGGGGGGCCAAAAAAAGTTGTAAAAGCCATCATGTAGATAAAGCAGGTCAAAAAAAAAAAAAGCCAGTATATACGGAAAGTCCTCATCAACATGATGTTCCACTTCCGTCTATTTGTCATCAATAATTATTTAGCATTGTTTTTCTGAATATGTTTCTGGCCATATAAGTTTATAATAACTATAAAAGCAATCTTTCCTCGCTAAATGTACTGCAAAAAAGGTCAGTAAGGAAAATTCAATTTTCATTTTTTTTTCATTAAAACAACAACAACAACAACAACAAAAAACTCTTAAACTATATTAGGAAAGCAGGAAGTGAACAAATGTAACAGTTACTGATTGTAAAAGTACCAGATGGAGGGGTAGGATTTAATAAGCTTTGCTTCTTCCTACTCCTTTTGGACATGTGAAACTGTGAACTGATTATGTGATGCATTCAATTGTAATCTGATGCATGTTCAAATGAAATAAAACCATTATCATTACCATATTTGTGGGTGTCTTAATGGAGGTACTGGATTTACATTGTTCCGTATGGGAATATTTCCTCAGTTTTTGCACATTTTGTTTTTTGTCAAACCTTGCAATGAATTAATAACAAAAAAGATAAGTACCACTGTACGTAAATTGTACAACACAGCGGGAGCACCTTTAATAGCACTCGGGAGTTCATTGTAAACAACAATCTGGCAATTGTGAGACACACCAACGGGTGATTCTCCATCATACCAATATTTCAAAACAGAAGCAGACATCGATAAAGCTGCCGCGTGCTGCCCATTTATGATACTCCAATTCCAACTACTGCCATCTTGTGCCATCAAAAAATACTACATCAGGAGTTTGCCTACAGCCACATCTTTTAATGCAACTATATGTAATATCTCCATTGAATCCACTTTGGAAAGGCGTCAATAGAAACTGTTTGGGAAAAAAGCAGACATGTAAGGAGACCTTTGTAAATTACTTTACAAAGTAATACTATGATGAAGGAGTGAGTAGTTAAGTGAGGAGTCAAGTGGTACTTGGGATACTTGGTACATATGAATGGATAATGGAAAGGCTATGGAAATTAAGTTCTTCAATGAATGCCACTCTTTCATTTTCATGACGGGTTCCCTGTGATTCCAGTTTTAGGTAGACATGACCATTATCCCCCCCGGCTAAGACTCCTCCAGCCCTTATAAATTGGAAAATTGACATTAGCACCTAAAGCACAATATCGGAATCACAGCTTTCATAATGTGCAGCATGCGTCGCTAGCCTGCCTGGGATTTATCACATCAGTCAGCCAGTTAAATGTGCGTATTGTTCTTCTCCCCATCACGACTTGGCTGATGACGTCCGGGAGAGGAAGCGAGTAATGAGCTTGTGTGTGTCATACCCATAATCTCATCAATGTATGTAAATGTATTCCGGTACAAGTTGGGCTCTCTCATTTATTAATCCCAATGATGCGTCATCAATTCATAGCTTGTCGTACTATCAACACGGTGCATGAGTGTTTCCTAAGGATACAAGGTGCCCCCCCCCCCCAACCCACCGTACACATAAACATGATCTAACTTTATCTTTTCAGTTGGAACTTCAAAGGCCGTGTGGCTTTTGACAAGCTGTAATTGCTTCATTTTTAATACGAGAAACACGCAGCCTCTCAAGACGACAGGCAGCGTTTGCGTGCACTTGCGTTGGCGCTCTTGCTTTTATCGTGGTCGGCCTGCTTCCGGTATGTACTTCTCGTGTTTACTGCAGCCGTGCATGAAATGTGTGGCAGGGTGAGTGTTGAACTCGCCTCCATGGGTGTTTATGTTCTAACCTGTGTGCATGTATGCATGTGTGTTCAGCGGAAGTGGATTTGTCATGTCAAATCTGCATATGGGTATATTTATGGAGACTCAAAATAGACTATTGACTGGAATGGGAGTGGGCACATCCTGCACTATACATACAATGCATAGCACTTACTGATTCTAGCAATACCTATAAAATGCCACTAAATGACAGTATTGCTCTGCAAACACGCTCCTTGGTTTTAATTGCTTTTGTAATACAACAGTTAATTTTTCTTTTTCATACAAAGTTGAGCCACCATGCAAAACTTGTTTTTCGAATGATTGAATGTAAATTGGGGCTTTACGGCGGTCTAGTGGTTAGCGTGCAGACCTTACAGCTTGGAGACGAGGATTCAATTCCACCCTCGGCCAGTTTGCATGTTCTCCCTGTGTATGCGTGGGTTTTCTCCGGGTACTCCGGTTTCCTCCCACATTCCAAAAACATGCTAGGTTAATTGGCCACTCCAAATTGTCCATAGGTATGAATGTGAGTGTGAATGGTTGTTTGTCTATATGTGCCCTGTGATTGGCTGGCGAATGAATGAATGAATGAAGTAAGGAAGGAAGGAAGGAAGGAAGGAAGGAAGGAAGTGTGCATGAAGGAAGGAAGGAAGGAAGGAAGGAAGGAAGGAAGTGTGCATGAAGGAAGGAAGGAAGGAAGGAAGTGTGCATGAAGGAAGGAGGGAAGGAAGTGTGCCTGAAGGAAGGAAGGAAGGAAGGAAGGAAGGAAGGAAGGAAGGAAGGAAGGAAGGAAGGAAGGAAGGAAGGAAGGAAGGAAGGAAGGAAGGAAGGAGGTGTGCATGAAGGAAGGAAGGAAGGAAGTGTGCATGAAGGAAGGAAGGAAGGAAGGAAGGAAGGAAGTGTGCATGAAGGAAGGAAGGAAGGAAGTGTGCTTGAAGGAAGGAAGGAAGGAAGTGTGCATGAAGTAAGGAAGTAAGGAAGTAAGTAAGGAAGGAAGGAAGGAAGGAAGGAAGAAAGGAAGAAAGGAAGGAAGGACAGACGGAAGGAAGGAAGGAAGGAAGGAGGTGTGCATGAAGGAAGGAAGGAAGGAAGTGTGCATGAAGGAAGGAAGGAAGGAAGGAAGGAAGGAAGGAAGTAAGGAAGTGTGCATGAAGGAAGGAAGGAAGTGTGCTTGAAGGAAGGAAGGAAGGAAGGAAGGAAGTGTGCATGAAGGAAGGAAGGAAGGAAGGAAGGAAGGAAGGAAGGAAGGAAGGAAGGAAGGAAGGACGGACGGACGGACGGAAGGAAGGAAGGAAGGAATATTGTTCCCACTGATGATGCAGTCAAATTCCCACCCCCATACCCCAGTATTGGTTTGACTTATTTCTTCAAACAGAAATTACACTTTCTAAGCTCATTTGACCAAAGCTTACAGTTCAACACCATAGCTCGCTTGGAAAAGCTTATATTTTTCCCAAAAATTGTTCACTCATGCTTCAAAGCTAATTCCTTTCTCATAGGGGTAGGCCAAATATCTTTCTCAATTGCTTTGGCCCATTTCCTGAAACAGAGCAGACTCAACACTCTTTGTTCTTTATTTTCCCATATAAATTGTCAGTGCCCCAAATGCATCGTCCCTTGGGTACTGTGTAAGGACCACAAGTCAAAATGTTTGACTGTTTTGTCACTACGACAGAGGACCATTGAAATATCCCTCATGTCCACATCCCAGTCCTTCATTCACAATGCTTACTGTACTCGTTTTTTTTTCATCCAGCTACTATAATACAATTATGAACATCAACATATTATCAACATATGAAACTGAAAAGGGCCGCATAGTGGCCTTGTGGTTAGTATGTGAAGATCTGTGTTCAAATCTCTGTTTGGGCATCTCTGTGAGCAGGTTCTCTGCGTTTTCTCCAGGTACTCTGACTTCCTCCCACATTCCAAAAACATGCATGTTAGGTTCATTGGCGACTCTAAATTACCCATAGTTGAATGATTGTCTATATGTGCACTGACCAGTCCAGGATGTACTATGAGGCCTCTTGCCCAAAATCCGCTGGGATAGGCTCCAGCATACCCCTGCGCCTCTAAGGAGGACAAGCGGCATAGAAAAAGGATGGATAAAACTGAGGTTTGAAAGAAAATGTATTATTGGTAATCCTAGTATTTTAATTTGTCTGCTGATAGTTTTTAGGACCTTTGTAAAGTACTACATAATCACCAGGAAGATCCCAACAAAGGTTTATTACTCCTGTATAGAAAATAACATACCAGTACATAACATTTAAGCGGTGCTCATAGTAGATAGCATGTTTCAAAGCAGAATACCTCAAATATGCATCTTCACGAGGGACATATTGATTTTGTGTGCTTTTTTTGGATCAGTCTCGGGACAATGATTTGATCACTTGTTTGACTGAGTGACTTTGTCTTGATGAAAAACTGATGAAAATCAGTAAGTGGTCTCTAAAAGGCTGTCAGTGTTTGTTAGAAGATACAGTAGCTCTCTGAAAAGGGCATTGACCCCCCGTCTGGTCACAGACACACACACACAAAGGGAATACAGTATAAACATCCTGTAAATGCAGACAAATAGCACAGCAAAGCACATAGCTTAAATTTGTGTTGACTTCCAAATTCATATTTCAAAACAATTCAGGTTCATCACTAAATAATAACAAAAAATGAAATAAGTAAAAGAGACCAGGGTTCAATTCCACCCTCGGTCAACTGAGATTGCATGTTCTCCCCGTGCATGCGTGGGTTTTCTCCGGGTACTCCGGTTTCCTCCCACATCCCAAAAACATGCTAGGTTAATTGGCCACTCCAAATTGTCCATAGGTATGAATGTGAGTGTGAATGGTTGTTTGTCTATATGTGCCCTGTGATTGGCTGGCGACCAGTCCAGGTTGTACCCCGCCTCTCGCCCCAAGACAGCTGGGATAGGCTCCAACACCCCCCGCGACCCTTGTGAGGAAAAGCGGTAGAAAATGAATGAATGAATGAAATAAGTAAAACCTGGCAACCAGTCCGGGGTGTGCCCTGCCTCTCGCCCCAAGACAGCTGGGATAGGCTCCAGCACCCCCCACGACCCTTGTGAGGAAAAGCGCTAGAAAATGAATGAATGAATGAATGAATGAATGAATGAAATAAGTAAAACCTGGCAACCATTACGGGGTGTGCCCTGCCTCTCGCCCGAAGACAGCTGGGATAGGCTCCAGCATGTACATTTAGGTGTATAAAAATACATATAATAAAACAAAAATGTGTATAATAATTGAAATTGCTTGCAGCAACAAAATCAAAAAACTCAAAATGATGACTACAATGTATCCACCAAATGAAATTTTTTGTCCAAAAGTGACTCTCATTGCAGCAATTTTTTAAAATCATTAAATATACACTATAATAGAGAGCAGACAGATTATTTCTTACTATATTTTATGGTAGGTTGCCAGCCAGACACTTTCTTCTACGGTTATTTGCACACTTTCCCCTTTTGCTATTAGTGCTACCCTCATATACAGACAAAAAAGCCAAAGAAAAAGCAAAATACATTTATTTTTCTGGTTGAACTCCAATAGCCCAGTTTTGGTTTCACAGTTATAGTTAAATGTTATATCTCCAGTTTTGCTTTAAAGCCAAGACTCGAGATCCCCATCCTATTTCAAATGTGACACGGTACAGTCGTGCAATGGTTGCAATTAATGATGATGAATTATTTATGTATACACGGAGACGCAGTACATTAACTGTTCATCCTCAGGACGTGTCACATAAGTTAATGGAATAATCGTCCCCTCTAATCCCGTCAGCAGCGCCAAACGAGCAGACACGTGAAAATTACCCACTCTAAAGGTCGTATTTCAATCTACCAGATGTTTAAAGAGTAAAAATGATGTTGCTCAGAGGTCACTCTCATTAAGGACTCACTCGTCGTTGCAAGTCAGTCCTGGTACCTATCCCACACATATTGTTTGCACTGAATTTCAGTAATACTTTAGCTCATTAATGCTTCATAGTGCATAGTCTCATTTAACCTCACTATTAACTTGAGCGAACAGACTTTTTAATGATGTTTGGACATGCGTGGCTTGGTCTGTGGCCTGTTTAACAGCTTAACTTAGCTTTGTTTTAGCAGGTGATGCTTCAAGCTGCATGCTAAATCACGTCAAAACAAAATAATCTGCCAAAGAGAATATTATGCACGCTATACTGGTTGATGAACAATGATCTATACATGTTCAGGCTCCCCTTGTTTTGGCTCCTGGCAGCTGGAATCATTGAGCACGCTGTCATAAATTACCACCTGCTTCAATAAATTGGAGAAATAGAAGTATTTAAATGAAATGATGGGTTTTTCATACGCAGGGTGTTGTATTATTGCCTCCATCTGTTTTTGGAGACAACTGTGATTACGTGAGCATGTGATTTGTGTTGAGCTATGATGTGTTGTAACCTTGTGTGCCAGCTAGATGTCAGCAGCCGACAAAGATGGCAAATATAGAGAAGAGCCGTCATACAGTTTTGTACGTTATGATGCTGCTAATTAAGGATTTCCATTTCAGGATAGTTTTTTTTTTTAACAATAAATGGTTATAGTTTTATTAGTTTTGGACATGCTTAAGTATTGATTGTTGATATCAACATTCAAACTGAGATTATACTGTCTAAAAGCAAATTAATGTACTGTATATTTATAAATGCTAATGACCCATAAAGTCAGTAGATGGCAGTATGGGTCTTCCAAGCTATGAAAGCAAGTGGTTGAAATGAAAACATCCCTTCCGTAGCTCTTGGTTCCAGCCAACTGATGATGCTCCAGCCCAGCACAATAAGCTGCCATGCTTTTTTTGACCCACTCAAGTGTGACTGTGGTAATAGATATGTCCCTTTTGACCCTTTTAACAAGCATTGCAACAATGCATGGTAACTCCAACAACAATTCTCTGAATTGCGGGCCACACCTTTACAAGTCCAAAAAAGCTTTCATTTATCGTGTTATTTTATAGCTTTTTAGGATGAAAGGCATCCTTGAATGAACAGGCTCTGTTTGGTTATGTATGTATAGGCTCTCGTCCAACAAATCGTTAGCTCAGGATAATTGCTTTTGACTCGTTTATTTCATTTTGATTCATTTATAATTCACTTGTTATTCATTAATCAGAACAAATATGGGCTGCCAGGGTGTAAAGAAAACCCCCTTTAATAACTTATTGATTGAACCATTAATAAAGGCATCAGAAACTACTGTATGAACCTTTTTTTTAAAGTCATTTTGACTTTTATGAGGCGGCACGGCGGTCTAGTGGTTAGCGCGCAGACCTCACAGCGAGGAAACCAGGGTTCAATTCCACCCTCGGCCAACTCTGTGTGGAGTTTGCATTTTCTCCCCGTGCATGCGTGGGTTTTCTCCGGGTACTCCGGTTTCCTCCCACATTCCAAAAACATGCTAGGTTAATTGGCGACTCCAAATTGTCCATAGGTATGAATGTGAGTGTGAATGGTTGTTTGTCTACGTATATGTGCCCTGTGATTGGCTGGCGACCAGTCCAAAGTGTACCCCGACACCCTCTCGCCCAAAGACAGCTGGGATAGGCCCCAGCACCCCCCGCGACCCTCGTGAGGAAAAAGCGGTAGAAAATGAATTAATGAATGAATGACTTTTATGACAACAGATTTGTGGCTCGTAAGTATTGACTCAAATATATGACCTGTTTTTGAAAAAAAAAATTGGGGTGCAGGCCACTCTTGGGTGACAGGATGAAATGCCCTGACTTGCTTGGGGAGAAGTTGCTTGGCGCCAACTTCTGGATTGCATGTATAAATCTCTTTCACATACATTTTTTCACAGAAAAAAAATCATTATAATTTATTTATATTGGTTGATTAATTTGAACCCTGCATCTTGTGCAACGGTCCGGCTAACGTATGGATAGGTTCTAATCTTATGACATCTCCTCTACAAAGAACACTAAACTCATCACACAGCAACTTAACACCCAAAAGGTGTGCCTAAGAAATCTATTTAAAGGTTTCCCATAATGCATTGCGTCCGAGCAAAGCACTCATTGGTGCCTGCTGAAGAGCTGCAATGATGTCAGCCTCCCTCTGGGCTCCCTCTGGTGGACAGAGGCAGCACTGCAACACCATCCATCCATCCATTTTCTATACTGCTTGTCCTCCAATGGAATGCTTTGCTCAGATGCGATGCATTACAGGAAAACTTTACGATATTTTTCATGTTTTACATTAATGTCTTGTTTAGTTTCTGTTTTTGTTTAGTTTCTGGCCAGCTGCAAAAATAAAACACTTTAAGATAGCGACTGTAAAGATCGGGCGGGCTCATTCTCTGATCTCCGACCAATTAAAAAAAAGGGCTATTTCAAATTCATGCCGCTTGTCATCATTAGGGTCACAAAGGTATGCTGGAGCCTATCCCAGCCTATGCCCTATGGCAGTGGTTCCCAAACTTTTTGCAGTCATGTACTCCCTTATACATTTGACTTGAAGCCATGCACACCCAATCCTGGACACGTAAAATATAAACTTTGTGCTAATTAAGTTGAAATATTGAAGATAATTCATTGGTCCGTTTATGTTATGGTAATTCCGGGTGACAAATGTGTATTGACAGAAATCTCCTGAAAGGGTGTAGATTGATTTACATTTGGGATGTTTTTATGAAACCTCAGTTTTCGTTATTAGAAGAGCACCAAAACATAGGAAATAATGTAAATACAAATTGAATCCATTTCAGACACTCTAAAAAAGGAGTCTCAAACACGCGACACTAGTATGAGGCCCCCGCCTTGATATGAAAGTTTAATGTTAGTGCGGCCCGCGCAAGTTTGATATGGATGCTGTATGGTATCATGTACCCAGAAAAACTTATTACGTTTGATTAATGTTCATTAATGTTCATTAAAGGTTAAATAACTGTTAATAGTTATCCTCCCTATCCGCGTGGAAGTGGTAAGTTTTTGGCTTTTAAGTTTAAAGGAAATAACTTGAAGGCTACCGTTTAGGTTGCTAGCTCTCTAGTTTGCGATTTAGCATGTGTCTCAAGACCCTGAAGTTGCGCAATATGTTGTAAATAAAAAGAGTATAAATGTGACTATAGTCGTGTTTTGTCATGTCTACAGGGCTCTAATAATGCTTTGTTAATTTTAATCTGAAAAAAAATAATTTGTCTACCCACCAACTATATGTGGTTTCTTAAGTTTTTATTATTTGCCGTTATTATTATTATTATTATTATTATTATTATTATTATTATTATTATTATTATTATTATTATTATTATTATTATTATTATTATTATTATTATTATTATTATTATTATTATTATTATTATTATTATTATTATATTTATTTATTTATTACTGATTGATTGATTTTCTTTATTCTTGATTTGTTTATTTATTTTTCATCTTATTTTGTGTAGAAAAATAAAAAGTAAGATATTTGAGAACCGTGGAATGTTTTATCAGAGCTTTTCTTGTAGAAAATCGGAACCATAGCGAAGTTTTTAAAAAATGTTTGTTTTTAATAAATGCGTTTTTTGGGGTTTTTTTTGAAAACCTGATGCGGCCCAGTCTCACCCAGACCCGAGCTCCAGTGGCCCCCAAGTAAATTGAGTTTGAGACCCCTGCTCTAAAATATCAACACAAAACACGTTTTTCTAAAGAATAAAGAACGTTGTTTGGCCTAATGGTGGGTTATTTAGCAGTCACACTCAACATGCTTTGTTTGGGCACTCTATTTCACAGAACGACACAGTACAGGGTAAAGTGGCTAGTTTGTTATGTGCGAAAACTGAATCATATGAAAAGTGGGTTGTACAAAAACCGAGGTTTGACTGTACTGGACTTGTGAGAAAAAAAAAAACCTAAAGTGTGACAGATGTACGTGGTTGCCATTGGACAAGGACGATAGCCTATTGGTGATGTTTCTGCTATATTGAAAACTGCAACTAGCTTGAAGACTTGTTTCTTTGAAGTCAAAAATGAAATGCTCTGTTCTTGTAGCAGATACAGTATGAGCTTCAAACGGCAGGAATGCACACTCAGCTTGCATGAACCTCCACGGCCCAAACTGATTGAAGTGCACTGAGGTGTTTCAGCCCTTGAATAATATGACTTGCCTGCTGGTCAGCCTGCTTAAACCCTGGACACTACCTGGCCTTAATCATCCAGCCTGGGAGCCGGCCATTGCTGTCCTCTGGGTGCAAATCAAATTTCAGAAATTCAGAGGGAGAAGGGCGCTGTAAGAGCAAAATCCATTCTGCTGAGCTTTTCCTGAGAATGCGTGGGTAGTTAGCCAAGCATTTATTTCACACCTGATCAAATCTAACTTGCACTTTACGACCAGTACTATTTGGAGTCTAAAGCTTTAATTCTAAACAGTAGGTTTTTTTTCTGCACAGGATGCTGAGAAATAGTCTGTATAGTCAGTACTTTTTCTGGAGTGGTCTGCAGTTCTTCCATCAGCTCAGCAATCTTTGTTGCGACGACAACGAGCTGTCCAACCTCAGCTTGAGACATCACCCACCGTCCTCCTTCACTGCCCATTAAAAGTCTATCCTTTCTTGCATAGGCTCACTCTACACCAGGGGTCTCAAACTCAATTTACCTGGGGGCCACTGGACCTAGGGTCTGGGCAAGGCTGGGCCGCATCAGGTTTTCCAAAAAAAACAACAACACATTTATTAAAAACAGAAAAATATACAAAATAAACCAAATATATAACCAAAATATTTGGTTCCAATTTTCTACAATAAAAGCTCTGATAAAACATTCCACTGTTCTCAAATATCTTTGAGATATATTTTTCTGCACAAAATTAGATGAAAAATAAATAAACAAATCAAGAATAAAGAAAATCAATCAATCAGTAATAAATAAATATAATAATAATAAATAATAATAACAACTTAAGAAACCACATATAGTTGGTGGGTAGACAAATTATTTTTTTCAGATTAAAATGAACAAAGCATTATTAGAGCCCTGTAGACATGACAAAACACGACTATAGTCACATTTATGCTCTTTTTATTTACAACATATTGCGCAACTGCAGGGTCTTGAGACACATGCTAACTCGCAAACTAGAGAGCTAGCGACCTAAACGGTAGCCTTCAAGTTATTTCCTTTAAACTTAAATAGCCAAAAACTTACCACTTCCACACGGATAGGGAGGATAACTATTCACAGTTATTTAACCTTTAACATGAACATTAATCAAACGTAATATTTTTTTTCTGGGTACATGATACCATACAGCATCCATATCAAACTTGCGTGGGCCGCACTAACAGTAAACTTTCATATCAAGGCGGGGGCCTCAAACTAGTGTCCTGCGGGCCACATCTGGCCCGCGGGCCGTGTGTTTGAGCCCCTTCTCTACACGGCTTTACTTCCAAAGTTCTATTTTACAGAAAATGGGCAAAACAAGATAAAGAATCATTGCAAGCCTTAACACATGCAGTACAGTAAGCTCAGTAAGGCTCAGACTGAGCCATAAATCTCCAAACTTATGCTAAGACGTCCTAGTCAGCTGGCACAATACAAAAAGGAGATCAGCCCGGATTAAGAAAAAAAAGTTGACAGTTGACACAAGGCTCTAAATAAATATTAACCTAATTGATTATTCCCAGAACATTTCTTGGTATGCAAAAATAGCACATCTCATTCTCACATCACATTCTCTGTTAAATGTGTGCTTCTTTTAGTAACCAAATCTCTGCTATTAGTCGATGTTAGCAATGGTAAGATTAGTAGTGACGACTGTTAGCAGTCTGTTAGCTTTGACTGTTAGCAACTTAACCTTTTTTAGTAGTTTATTGGCCACCGGTAGCCCCTGCTGTAGTTACCTCTGTTAGCATTAATGAGTAGCATCATTCACTGTTGGCAGCGTCAGCCATTAATATTTTACATTTCTGTTTGTGTTGCTATCCTCTACTAGTGGTTTGTTAGCATCTGTTTGGACTAAATTAACCTCTGTTCGTGGTTTATCAGTCTGTGTTAGCAATTTTTATGCCAGAGGTAGTCACTCTCCGGCCACCCCAGTGGCCACCCCCATGTCTAGAGGACCATTTTGACAAATGCGGTTCTCTTTTGCTGAACATGAGTTTAGTAGAGAGTTCAAAAGCAGTGGAAGAGCTTTAGGGTGGCCATAGCCACCCCTGGTCACTCTCCGGCCACCCCAGTGGCCACCCCCATGTCTAGACAACAATTTTGACAAATGTGGTTCTCTGTTGCAGAACATAGTGGTTTATCAGTCTGTGTTAGCATTTTTTATGCCAGGAGTGGTCTCTCTCCGGCCACCCTAGTGGCCACCCCCATGTCTAGAGGACCATTTTGACAAATGTGGTTCTCTGTTGCAGAACATTACTTTAGTAGAGAGTTCAAAAGCAGTGGAAGAGCTTTAGAGTGGCCATAGCCACCCCTGATCACTGTCCGGCCACCCCACTGGCCATTTAGACAATCCAGCTAGCAACCTATTCTCTTTTAGCACTTGTAGAAGTAAGTTAGCATCTGCTAGTGGCTTACCTGTGAGTCCCTATGGAACTGTTTAGTAGGGACGAGCCAGTACGTCTGTATCTGTTCATCCATCTAAATTATCTGTATCTGGCGAGGCATAAACATGTGGACGTGGGTGCAATTTTCTCAAATATGGCCATGGCATGGACTGGGAGTGGGCATGGTTAAACTGAAATGGGAGGGGCTTAAATCGGTCCATTATTTTAAGTCTGAAATTAACATGGATTGATGAAAAGTTGCTATATTTTATTCCAGTTTATTCATCAGCTATATGTGTATTGTGTATGTGTAGACTTAATAGTTTTTAGCATCAACTCTTCTACAGCTTTTAGTTTTTTCATAGTTGCTTTTTCGACAGCGTGCCCTTCACAGGCCCATAAAAAATGCTTAGCATCCGTTTGTGTTTTGCTGTTCGCAATATCTCAGGTTCAGATAGAAGTCAAGCCAGTCACAGTTTACACTGGGGTATCAATGACGTGATGTCCGCCTGCCCGCCCGCCTGCCCATGCGTCTATCGTCAAAGTCCTCCCTCAATTAAAGATGTGAGAGAACAGCAGATGTTGCCCTAAATAGATTCACTGTCAAGAAGGGAGCACATATCCAGCTGCCTTTTGTCACATTTACTCATGCAGAGGAATAAATCCTGTTATTTAAAAAAAATCGGGGCTTGAAAATGCAGAAACAAAGTCTGATATAAATGTTACACTTGAGGGAGGAAAATGTCGAGAGAAGAAGATTAGCCTGGGGAACGGTTTTACTGGTGTTATGCCGATTCTGTACATTGTATTGGGAAGTCATTTGTAAAGCCCAAATTATATAAGTGACAATTCCAGGATGCTGATTGACCTCAGTTTTGTTCATCTTTTGAAACATAATAAAAAAAATAATAAAAAAAACAAGGTACTCGCTACAAATAGACACCAAAGACCTAAGAGGTTCCACTGTAAAATGCATCAAAATCGTCATTTCACTTGAAAGTGTTTTTCTCCAGCAAGATGGGTGCAGACAGCTGAAAAGCTGTGCTTGCTTTTAACATGAAATCTGCAGTGTACTTTTCATCCCAGAGATGAAAAAAAGATGGTGTAATCCATCTGAGAAGTGCATGCAGACATCGGCCCCCTCACCCTATTGTGCACACCTGCAGCTATGAAATTGCATCACATATTGATGCATGTTTGCGCCTGGTTGTTCCCTATAAGGAAAAGAAATGCTTTTAACACAATTTTCCCACTGCTGAGATTTAATTACTGGAAGCAGATTATACATTTGACCCTTTTTCCCCAGTCAAGTACAATTATTTCTACATTCATTGGCATCACACTAGAAGGACGGTGTGTTATAATGAAATGATGTGCCCGCTGGTGGTAGGGTGTTCTTTATTTTTTTAAAGGCTGCAAATGTGTGTCCTCGCCGGGAAAAGTGTTTACTTTTTTATTTTTTATGACATATTGAATTTTTTTATGTTTTGTCCCCATAGCTGGAACATGGTTTGAATAACAATAGAGGACGCTCGCTATTGTTAGTCGTTAGTGCATCTTGTTGATTTGGTGCGGCCCGTGTGGTGGATGGATTAATCGCCCGCGCAGCTTTTTTTGAAGATGTCAGCTCAGTTAGATGGAACGTCTTGCATGGACAATCTGCTGAGCTGAAGCATCCATCAGCAATGCACCGCTATCTGCTCTGTATTTTGTGTAAAAAAAGGGCAGGGAGGTTACAGCACGTGTATTATTGCTGTTTTGGAATGTTTTATTTTGGGCACTATTTGACACGTTACTGCCCCAAAGAAGGTAGTCTCTTGGTTTTTGTGTTTTCTAGGCTTTTTTTTCAGTGGAAATGAAAAAATCACAATGAATCACAATAAAAAGTAAGAATTATGAGATCAAAAAGTCACAATTATGAAATATAAAGTCAAAATTATGAGACGAAATGTCAGAATTATGAGATAAAAAGTTGAAATTATCTATATGAAAAAAGAAAAGTGCTACTGTCTTTTTGCAGTTGCTTCTTAAAAACAGCAGAGTGCTACTATCATTAACTGGATGTTTGACTATTTTTTGGGGGGCTATAGGTTCTCAGAACCAACATACCACTTGTGTCATGTAGAGGCTCTTGGAGCCATGTTTTTTTGGAGTATTTTCTTAAAAACAGCAGAGTTCTCCTGACGTATATAGAGAATCTTTGACTTGTTTATTGCAGTGGGTCCTTAAAGGCGACCTATTATGCTTTTTCCCCTCTTATGACCTATAGATGTTGTTACAATGTTGTATTCCCGTGTTAAACAGGATAATAATAATAATGAGGTTTGAAAGACAAGCCCTGAAAGACATTTTTGGTGAATCTGCACGCTCGGTTTTACATTTATTCTAACACCAACTTCTGCTGATGTCACTGCAATCCAGACTTCTTTATAAGGGCTGCAGATTACCTGCACTCAGTAAATGCGGACCTACATATCCAGAAGTCCTCGGGAGCACTCAGGAGTGTGTGTACCTAGAGGAGGACCTGATTAAACAAACTGTTTGGTTCAGAAGCAGGAAGTCCATGGAAATACTGCAGAAAGAGGTGTAAATCTTGAAGATCTAGAAAGCTAGTAGGTGCTCTGTAGGAGTCTACAACTAAATACAAAGTGCAGAAAATGAGCAAAATATGTCCTGTTTAAAAACAGTATAGTGCTCTTGTCATATCAAGGATCTTCAACTAGTGTTTAGGCAGTAGCTCCTTAAAATGGCAGAGGGTTCCTATTATACAAGAGGACCTGGGACTAGTGTTTTGGCAGTAGGTGCTAAAAAAAAAAAAAAAAACAGCAGCTCGCTCCTGTCATATACAAATTCTTTGACAAGCGATGTTGTAGTAGATCCTTAAAAACAGCAAAGTGATCTTTGACTTGTGATTTTGCAGTAGGTCCTTAAAAACTACAGCGTACTGCTGTCAGACAGAGGACCTTAGACTCCTGCCATATAGAAGAACTCTGGTGTCCGGCTTCCCAGTCCTTGTCAATATAAAAAATTCATTCATTCGTTCATTTTCTACCACTTTTTCCTCACAAGGGTCGCGGTAGTGCTGGAGCCTATCCCAGCTGTCTTCGGGCGAGAGGCGGGGTACACCCTGGACTGGTCGCCAGCCAATCACAGGGCACATATAGACAAAAAACCATTCACACTCACATTCATACCTATGGACAATTTGGAGTCACCAATTAACCTAGCATGTTTTTGGAATGTGGGAGGAAACCGGAGTACCCGGAGAAAACCCACGCATGCACGGGGAGAACATGCAAACTCCACACAGAGATGGCCGAGGGTGGAAATGAACCCTGGTCTGCGTGCTATATTAAAAATATGTCATCTAATAATTTATTTGAGTAGGCCTGTTCTACACCAAGATCACTTTATTCATTGAATGTTTTCTATTACAAAAATGCTGTCGGGGGGGGGGGGGGGGGGGGGGGAAGGGAACGCTTCTCACAAGTCAAAGAGTTTAAATGAATGAATGAAACACCAGTATCGTTGTTGGGTATCAGGGAGAATCGGTGTTTACAATAATCATGAATACATTCAATATATTTGTCTGTGTGCTTAGAAGGCGTTCGCTCTCATTATTTCTAAGCTCTAAGCAGACTTTATTGATCCACCTTTTAGGAAGGAGTCCAGTCCCGTTGTGGTCACAGAGTGGATCCAGAATGCAGCTTCTACTTGCAGGTATCTTCCAAGCGGTCTGTTAAAGTTCTGCTCAAGCCAGATAAAGTCACTGTTGTGTTTCTGTGATCACGGAGACACAAAGATCTGAGGCACTTTCTGAAGTCATGAGGTTGGAAACTGACATGATGTAGTCTTTCCTGGTAACCACTTGTTCATTGGCCTTAATCTTTAATAATTATTCAATTAAATATACTGAGTCATGGGCTAAAATGAAATTAGCTGTGGGTTGCAAATGGCCTCCTTTGGCCAAACTTTGCATACCTATGCATTGGACTGTACACAAATGTTGCAACGGGTGTATAACAGAAAGATAGAACACAAACCGATTAAAAAAAATAACTCCATGCATTTAATCTTTTCACCAACCATCAAACAAAAATTAATTCCCATGTAAAATGGAATATCAGCACTATGGTGAAGCTCTGGTGTTTTATTTTACTCATATGTAAGTTAAAGGTAATTCAGGCCTGCATTGATTCACTCTTCTGACTTCATACATACAAACAACAGTTTAAGAAGTATACATTATAAAATTGACCATGAAGTCACCATTAATAAAAGTGAAACCTTTGTACTGAACTGTACATCACCAGTATATACGTATATCGATACTATACACAAGTGAAGTGTAAAAACCTGATAATTGAAACACTTCTCACATATTTAAGGCATACAGTCAATATGCACAATAACCCTACATTTGCATCACAGATCTGTCCACATTATTAAAAAAAATGTCTAAATCCAATGCAAATGATTATGATAGAATTTTAAATGAATGAATGAATGAGGCTTAAATTAACATAAAAGCATATACCTTACTGATTTGAGGTGAAGATGCTCAGACTTAAAGGATGGACACAATAGTTAAGAATTACAGTAAATTATACATTTAAAGTTTATCACTGTTAATTCCTTTCAGACCCAATCACCACATAAGTACATTTCTGCACATTAGGATTCATTATTTCGAAATTTACAATTAAATAAAGATCATAGACAATTTTATGACCTTCTTAATATGTTTTTTTATAAATATTAGAGCCCTCCAGATGTGAAGTAACACCCCTACAATCACCTTTAAAATCATATTACCCAATATAGTGGACATAATAAGTAGAAGTAAGACCTGTAAGGCATAAATAACACATAATGTCGACTCACTCATCTTAGTATTTGTTCCTTGTTGTTCCTTTTGTTAAACAGTACTTCCTGTGGTTGCTATATTTTCATCAATGTAAAATTACTGACACTTCAACAATCACACATATTTATATTTTAGTTCACGTACTCCAGCAGTACTTTGTAGTAATTTAGGCAACAAAAAATATGTAAAATGTCCTTAAATGAATATATTTTCAAACTGTGATAGCTGCGAAATTCGAAGGGCAAAGTGGTGAGGGATGACGGTGTATGGATTGTGTGTAGTTGATGTTGAATAATCATGTCTTGAAGCAATATAGTGGACATAATAAGTAGAAGTACGACCTGTAAGGCATAAATAACACATAATGTCGACTCACTCATCTAGTATTCGTTGTTGTTCCTTTTGTTGAACTTTCTGTACAGTACTTCCTGTGGTTGCTATATTTTCATCAATGTAAAATTACTGACACTTCAATAATCACACATATTTATATTTTAGTTCATGTACTTTAGCAGTACTTTATAGTAATTTAGGCAACAAAAAATATGTAAAATGTCCTTAAATGAATATATTTTCAAACTGTGATAGCTGCAAAAAGCTGCAAAAAAGGCGCTGTGGATTCAGTTTCCCATCCACTTAAAATATCTTCAAACTTCCATGAAATTCCACAAAATGTGCCATGATTAACATTGGATGACATTTTGAAAAATGTTAGCACTTTAAACAGACACAGTGTCACACACATGCACAAATAAAATGTATCATAATACTGTAATAACTCTCTTACCCATTTCTGCTCAAAAAGAAATTTTTGTTTAGTTTTATTTTATTGAGAAAATCATTTAGAAAAAAAACAAACACCTGCAGTTAACATCTGAGCACATTTTCCATCGTTAATTATACAGAAGGAAATGTATTAATTTCACTAAATAAGTCGCAATATTTATTAGAAAAAAAGTTTTTAAAGCTGCTCTTTAAAGCCTGATTGGCCCACAGTCTTCATGCGTTATATACAAGTCACATCCAACTGGTTTGTATGGCCTTGTATCCCATTTGATCCTGTCTAAGGCTTTTCTCTGCCTCCATTCACCTGTACGCTTCTCCTCATTGGTCAACATAGTTGCAGCTCAGCAGTCCAGAGCTGCAAAAACTAGACCGGAATCAGGAGCGCTCTACAGTGTTGTGTAGATATAGACAAAGATGATAACCAGCAAGTTGAGAATGGTCCCAATGATGCCCAACATGGCCAAGATGGTCTCCTCCTTGCTTTCCTTGTCTTGGATTCCCTTTTCCTCATCACTGTAGACAGTGTTGACCATTTTCCCTGGAAGCATCCGGAGTTTGTGTCTCAGACCGGTCTGTAATTAAGGACATAACATATTCATTTGTTCAGTGTGGTGAGATATTGGGGTCATACAGAAAACACATTTATAGCATATAGATCAGTGGACAAATATTAATATTCATTTTTTATGTTATTGTTATTTTATCGTTCATGATTATCACTGCTCAAAGGTAACAGACTTGAAAACATTATCTGCCATATCTGTCACAACTTTTAAAAGTTTTTTTAAAGTTGAAAATAATTTAACAAATACATAAATCAATGCAGATGTTAGCATAAATACACTTATGTACGGCACGGTACAATGTCCACACCCAGTTAAACATCACAATTTTGTTTCAGTTTGTGTATTAGCATACAACAATGGCGCGTATCTTGTTGTGCTGTTAGTACACTGAGTCCATCTGGGTTCTTAATGTATTTGTTTTAATCACAAAACATCTGTTCTTGTTAGCATCCTATTAGCTAGCTAAACAAAATGGCAACCAGGACCAGATGCCGCTACTTTATATTGCCTGCTTACAATGTCATCAGTTGATTACTCTCAAAAGTTCATTCATTCATTTTCTACCGCTTATTTTCACGAGGGTTGCAGGGGTGCTGGAGCCTATCCCAGCTGTCTTCGGGCAAGAGACGGGGTACACCCTGGACTGGTGGCCAGCCAATCACAGGGCACATATAGACAAACAACCATTCACACTCACATTCATACCTATGGACAATTTGGAGTGGCCAATTAGCCTAACATGTTTTTGGAATGTGGGAGGAAACCGGAGTCCACGGATAATACCCACGCATGCACGGGGAGAACATGCAAACTCCACACAGAGATGGCCGAGGGTGGAATTGAACTCCGGTCTCCTTGCTGTTTAAGCTTATTAAATCCTACCCCTCCATCTGGTACTTTTACAATCAGTAACTGTTACATTTGTTCACTTCCTGCTTTCCATAATACAGTTTAAGGTTGTTTTTTTTTTTGTTTTTTTTAATAATGCACCTCGTACCGAAGTAGCAGGTGATATGAGCATCCAATGCCATAATGGGTACCATAGTAAGTGTCAATATAGTGATATATGTAGCACATCATGACTGGTTCAAGACTCTTCATCCTTGTATTTAGCAAACATCAACTGCTTGTATTGTTTCTTGAATTGGCTCATCGTTGTGCATTGTTTGAGGTCCTTACTCAATCCATTCCATAGTTTGATTCCACATACTGAAATGCTATGGCTAGCATAACGTAGTCCTAGCATAGAAGTGTTTCAAATGTAGTTCTTCCCTGAGATCATATTTCTCCTCTCTTGTAGAGAAGTATTGGATGCCATTTTTAGTTAATTCATTATTTTTAGTCTTATGCATTATTTTAGCTGTTTGAAGATGAACTATATCAGCAAGTTGAAGTATTTGTAATTTTAGAAATAAGGAGTTAGTATGTTCTCTGTAGGCGGCATTATGAATTATCCTTACTGACCTTTTTTGCAGTACATTTAGCGAGTGAAGATTGCTTTTATAGTTATTAGCCCATATTTCCACACAATAAGTAAGATATGGTAGAACCAGAGAGCAATAAAGAGTGTGGAGTGATTTCTGATTGAGAACAGAAATATTTCTGTCGTCCACCTTATGTTGTATATTTGTAATATGAGGTTTCCAGCTCATATTTTCATCTATTGTGATCCCCTGAAATTTATTTTCGTTCACCCTTTCAATGTCCACACATGTCTGTATGTCAATGTCATTTTCTGTCAGGTATTCACACTGCTTTCACTTTTAGTCATTTTGCAGTGCGCCTTTGCTGCTGAGGTGGGATGGAGTAAGTCATTAGAAATGTCTTTTCAAATCCTGAGCTTGATGGAATAAAAAAGCTAAATGGAAAGTTTGTTACTGTCGTCAAGTGTGGTCCAGTAATCATCAGACAGCCTTGTCAAAGGCCTTGTCTCCTTTATGTCACAATATTTCCCCCTTGGAATCATTGGATATACACTGTATGTTGATTAGAACCTAAAACACACACAAAACCACATAGTCCAATCCGTAAATAGTAAATAAATCATTTCACTGTCATCTTGCCTCCCCACATGTTACACAGTGTTTCGTATCTGCCCCTGTGCAGCTATGTTTTATTCACGAGTAAGAGAAATATTTTCCATAAAAAATAAATTACGTTTTCTTCAATGGAATATCAGCCATCTGCTCAGTTCTAAGATCTGTGAAATGTGCATAAAAAAAGAGAAAACATTCAATAACATTCTGTGCGTGTGTGACATCAAGTGACTGGAATGTCTAACATGTTTTTGATGTTTGTTCAAAGTGTAGTATCTTGCTAGAGACAAGAGCAATTGTGAAATGTATACATTTTCAAGGATATATACGTATATATATATATATATATATATATATATATATATATATATATATATATATATATATATATATATATATATATATATATATATATTGTTTTGTGCAGCCTGAGGTGGGCAATAGAAATAAACAAGTTGGCATCATTTTTTTTAGTTTTTATGCTTTTTGTTTTGTTTTTTTTTAGTATCCCAGAGGCGCAAGCAGCTTGTTCAAGTTGGCATTGGAAGCCTCTCAAGAGATGAGCGCTCTTTTTGCAGGTCAGTGGGTTGCACACGCCGACGAGGCTGCAGCAAAGGTTGCAAGCTTATACTTATTATACTTAATATAAAAATATCCACTGACGGGAAGCAAAAAGGTAGTTGCATGATAAACTAATGGTTTTTCGTTTAGTTTAATGTGACTTAACATTTCACTTTTTCAGTTATATTATGACGGATTGTAGGTGTTACCACACTAATGGGCTCCGCATTTTTTGGGAAAGTTGTTGGCCATGGCCAGCATGTACAGGAAGTAGTGTTTCAGAGTGGTTGCAAGTGTGTCGTACTTAAGGAGCAAGTGATTTGTGACACCTATGTGCTTGCTGCTTGACAAATTGGTAGCTCTTGGATGGTGAGTGCGGCGTGTAAATCGTGCTTGCTAGGTGGACTTCATGTAAGGCTGTTGTACGTTTCACTCACGTGGGACTTACATGTGTGAGCATCATTGTTTATACTGGGGACTGTCAAAAATTAAATATTGCATTGAAGAGTTTGTCAAAAAAAAAAGTCATATATTCTAAATCCTCCACCCTTGGCCATCTCTGTGTGGAGTTTGCATGTTCTCCCCGTGCATGCGTGGGTTTTCTCCGGGTACTCCGGTTTCCTCCCACATTCCAAAAACATGCTAGGTTAATTGGCGACTCCAAATTGTCCATAGGTATGAATGTGAGTGTGAATGGTTGTTTGTCTATATGTGCCCTGTGATTGGCTGGCGACCAGTCCAGGGTGTACCCCGCCTCTCGCCCAACAACAGCTGGGATAGGCTCCAGCACCCCCGCGACCCCCGTGAGGAAAAGCGGTAGAAAATGAATGAATGAATGAAATGAATATTCTAAATCCCACCACAAATTGATCTATAACCATTTCAAATAATTAGTCCTACCCTAAAAGTATTTTTGCAGGCCCATTTTTTTTCTTTTTTTGATGGACTTTTATTGATTGATTTTATTTATGACAACCAAAGAATATTGTTGTGGTGAGACCAGCCATGTTGTTTGGTGTAGAGACAGTGCTACTGAGGAAAAGACAGGAAGCAGAACTGGAGGTAGCAGAGATGAGGATGCTGAGGTTCTCATTGGGAGTGACCAGGATGGATAGGATCAGGGGAACTAGTACATCAGACGGACATTACATGTTCGAGGCATTGGAGATAAAGTCATAGAGGCCAGACTGAGATGGTTGGGACATGTCCGGACGAGAGATAGTGAATATATTGGTAGAAGGATGCTGCGTGTAGAGCTGCCAGGTAGAAGGTGGTAGGAGCTAGGAGAGGAAGACCAAAGAGGAGGTTTATGGATGTAGTGAAGGAGGACATGAGGGTAGTTGGTGCGAGAGAGATTGATGGAGGAGATTGATTTGCTGTGGCGACCCCTGAAGGGAAAAGCCAAAAGTGAAAGAAGAAGATGCATATAGCAATACTTTGGTTGCATTATTTTAATACTTTGAATAGCTATTTTCATAACCACATTCTGCATATTTTCTTATACAATTTTAGCGACAATTCCTGGAATTAGTCAGCTGCTTGCATACAAATATTGAAGTGTACTTCCTGTTTTTGGATGCATTCTGTAGGGGGGTATTTGCATTACGTTGCATGTGCCTCCTCTTTTGTTTACGAGGAGAGGATGGTCAAGGAGAAACATCACACACATGTAAGCAAGAGAATGTTGCTCTCGAGGTACATAAAACCTCCTCGGGGGCTGATTCAAGTTCAAGCCCTCCTCTTTTGATCTGCAACAACGGGCTTTGATTGCCTCTCATGGGGAGCACCATAAAGAGGCCGTCCCTCTGCCTGAGTGCGGATCTTTGTGGTAGTGGGTTACACGGCTGGCTCTTCATGCATGAAGAAGATGTCCGCTTGACACAAACTCTTACAATAAAGGGGAGGATATGGAAGAGCAGAGTGGGGTTGATAGTGATGGTGGGTAAGTGTGGTGCTTGACAACACTTACAATCTATATGATGCAATCTAGTCCATGCTGTGCACAACATACGTAGACTTCTGTTTTAAGCAGCAACACACAAAGTACCAGTTGCTGATAATACATGTGATTCACACATTGTGAGTTTTCCACATGGAGTTTTCATTGGGCATCGAGTCTGGAGCAGTCTTGAGTCTGGAGCATCAACGGTCACTGGGACTAACATTGCGACATGCAAAAGTGACATGTAAAGTCCACTCGCTCTGTAATTCAGTTCATTACCATTGTGAAAGGTGGTGGTTATTATTATAAAATAATAGGATAACTCTCGGGAGGATCAATAGGAGATCGACAGACGGGTCCTAAAAACAGTAACAGTATTACATATTTACGTCTACAGAAATGACATCAGCGGTCCCTCAGGCTAAAATTCCCCCAGTCTATGGTTGCAACACCCCTCATGTGCATGACAGAAAAAAGAAAATCCTATTCTGTAGATTACAAGATGCTTGTAATGAAATATGCAGCCGAAAACTGTAATTGAGCAGCAGAAAGAAAGTTTGGAGTAAACAAGCAATTAGTTATTTTTGACTTACTTCTTATTTCTATTGTGCAAGTTAGAGGTTATCATTAATAACTGGTGGGAGGAAGGTGTGCATTTATAATGCCACCACTGTTGCACCGCAGGCTTTGTTTTTGTGGATGATTTGAAATTGCTCTGATTACTTTAATTATGCACAACAATGAATAAAGTGGTTGGAGGAAGGAGTGCATTAATTATGACACATCTGCGTCACGCACTTGAATGAATGTGCATGTGCATGTTAAAGCATGCTGCGGACTCTGGGTTGTTGCATTATAATGAGTTGTTGGGCTTACTTCTGTTGCGTAAGTTGGCAGTTATCATCAATAACTGGTGGAAAGTGCGTGTCATGTATCAACTGTGGTAATCTGTTGTAAGATTTCTGACAATTTTGCTCCATTTATTTGTGAATAATACATGATGTTGTCGTTGGTGGTGTAGTGATTGCCACAGATGGCATTCAGCCAGCTGGCTCCACCGCCTGCCTTGACATGGAAGCATATAAGCGGTAACGAAAAAGGCAATTTATTTAGTTACATGAGCAGGTTAAAATATTAGAAACAGCTTTCTTTTTTTTTGTTTTAACAAAAATTAATCTTTCATAGTAGCGTAACGTTTGAATTACACTTGGACTGTGTGATTGTGAGCAGTGAGGGCAACATTCAAATACATATACCACCTAATTGAAGTTGAAGTCACATGTTTTGAGTGTATTTTCTGGTATTTCCAAGCATACTTAGCAAATTGTACCTCTGCATGAAGAGTTATGTGAACAACGCGTCGTCAGCACTGAGAGTGCTAGAAAGAAGTTATGGATGTGTTCATGGTTTTCAGTGTATTATAGGAATGAATAAGTGAATTTAATGATGATGTTTTATATCAAGAGTGACTGTTATTGTGTGTTAGGGAGAATCATTTTCACTTCTAGTTTTTCTTTGACTTTCTGTATATTTAGACATGCATATAAAGGAATAATAAATATTTTGTTGTGATGTTCAGAGTTTGGACTATTCTATAACATCTTTAATAGGATTCATTTATAGACTTATTGTAAACTAAGGAGGCAATATTGTGATCCAGCAGCATTTGTGTAATATTTGTGTACGCTACATGAATATGCATAAAACACGGAATATTACCACCGTCTATGGAACCACTAAAGTCAAACTATGCATGAGGCACATCTGGAACACAACTTACCTCATTAGAAACAGCTTTCAGTACGATGCTGAGCAATTGTACACCAGTAATAATACGCATTGTTTAATTAATACTTGGGCATTAATACTACTTTAATTAATACAGCACTCTGAGAAACTGAGCATTGTTATGTTTGTAAAGCTATAGTTTTTGTATTGACAGGTGTACCTAATAAAGTCTCCGGTGAGAGTACATTACAATGCAATGAGGAGATCATTTCCCTCGACAAGACCTTCCAGTGCTCCTCCTCCAGCAAACGCTCACATTGATTTGACTTTGCCCGATCCCGCAGAAGTAAAGAGGATTCAGTTATCTCACTATTGATTCCTCCTGTCACTCAAGAGCTCATTTTAACACTTTTATGCCTTCACGTTGCTTCATTGCCTGATTAAGCTGGACTGTCACTGTCAGACCTACTCAGCATTCTAATGCCAAGATGTCTGAAAACAAAAGCCTCAAATCTTTTTTCCTGAGTTTTTCTCCTTTCAAAAGACCGGGATCGCACCTGTGCAGCAAGAAGCCTGCAGGCGCTTTAAAACAAACCCCCCCCAAAAAAGCGCAGACTGTGTGGAGAGGTGATGCTGCCATACCTGGAACAACAAATCCCAACACTCCTGATGCGCCTAATAGAAGCTAACGTGCTCAGATCAGTGGAGAGTGAAACCGTTTGCCACTTGAATAATCCCATGCATGTCAAACAAGTCCAGATGCTAACGTGCTCCGACAAGGCACGGTTGCTTTTGGCATCGTTTCACTGCCGCCTTACAGCAAGCGGAGCGCACGTACAGGTGCAAGACCACCACATGCATTGACAGAAAACATTAGAAAGCACCTTGTAGTATTTATTTTCCATGTGTGACAGAAAGGAGGGGGCGGGGGTCCCCAGGAAAGCACAGAACTGTCAGGGAGTATCAATAAAGTCATCAACCACTTTATTAGGTACCCGAGTGGTCAATACAGTAACTGAATCACAAATTATTAAAATATAGATGCAATGAACAGAGCATTCATCTGTCATTAAGAGGCATGCATTTAGAGAAAAGCACAAAAGCACACAAGTGAGTTGAGTTTTTGTACTGTTTTGCAGTTGTTTTCCTTTTGTGTATTTATTTTGCAAGGTGGTGGTTATCATAACCAGCGGTAGGAAGAAGCATATTAACTGCCAGACATGTATACATTACATGCATTACAGACTTTGTTTATTTTTGCAGAATTTTGGGAGAAAGAAGTGCGTCGGTTATATAACAAGTCTACGTTTCATGCTTGTGCTTTTTTTTGTCTTTTTTGTGCTTTTATTTTGAGTCTTTTTGTTCAATTTTGTTCAAAAAGGTGGCAATTGTCATCAAAACTGGTGGAAGGAAGGAGGAGGATATTATTTATATGACATCTGTACATTGCATGCTTGTGTATGAGATTGTTTTTAATTTTATTTTGTTTTTCGTGGATAATTTCAAGTCGTTCTTGTTATTTCTGTTGTACACAGCGGCCTTTTTTTTTTATCATTAACTGTTGGTTATATAAAACTTCCATGTTCCATGCTTGTGCTTGAGCAAGCATATCGCAAGCTTAGTTTTTTGTGAATTATTTTCAGTCTTACTCTTTATTTTTGTGCAGGGCGGTGGTTAATATAACTACTGAGAGGAAGAAGCAATATTATTTTATGACATTTGTACATTGTGTTGTGAATTATTTTAAGTCGCTCTTGGTGTGGTACGGGATGGCAGTTTCCGTCATTAACTGGTGGGAGGAAGGAGCATGTTGATTGTATAACACATCAACGTTCCATGCTTGTGCGTGAGCGAGTATACCGCTGGAATAGTTCTTTGGATTATATATTAAGATAGTTATTTTTTAAATGCAAAGGTGGTGGTAATAATTAATAACTGGTGAGATGACTGATTGCATTGATTATATAACACGTCTCCATTGCACATTTGGGCATGAGCAACTGTACCACAGGTTTTTCTTTTTGAAGATTATTTTGATTTGTATTCATTATTTTTGTTATGCAAATGTGGTGGCAATCATTAATAACTGGTGAGAGGACTGATTACATTGATTATATAACACGTCTCCATTGCACATTTGGGCATGAGCAACTGTACCACAGGTTTTTCTTTTTGAAGTTTATTTTGATTTGTATTCATTATTTTTTGTTATGCAAATGTGGTGGCAATCATTAATAACTGGTGAGAGGATTGATTGCACAGATTATATAACATGTCTCCATTGCACATTTGGGCATGAGCAACTGTACCACAGGTTTTTCTTTTTGAAGATTATTTTGATTTGTCTTCATTATTTTTTGTTATGCAAATGTGGTGGCAATCATTAATAACTGGTGAGAGGATGGATTGCATTGATTATATAAAATGTCTCCATTGTACATTTGGGCATGAGCAACTGTACCACAGGTTTTTCTTTTTGAAGTTTATTTTGATTTGCATTTATTATTTTTTGTTATGCAAAGGTGGCGGTTGTCAATAATAACTGGTGGGAGGAACAGGGTTCGGGTTAGGGTTGTCCAGGTTGCGTGTCAGTGCTCATGCAAACAGAAAGATTGTCACAAGTGCTTTAAAAAGTGCAAAAAATGATGCATTCTCAGCTTTATATGTACATCCCTTCAGCAAAATACTATAATATTCACCTATTCCTTGCTACAAGCAGTTTCACAAAGTTACTTGAAGTTTGGGCTGATATCGATAGAATAGTGTGGCAGAGGTTGAGTAAGACTGAGTAAGACCTTTTGCATTCTGGGCCGATAGGGTTTGATGCTAATTTTTATTTTGTGCACTAACAGCAAATATCGTCCTCCAATAAGACACTTTTGCTACCTATAAAGTTTGAGGGAAGTTTATGCGGTGCGTGGTTGCACTCTGCGTTATGTCTAACGTTAGCAAATAAGGTAAACAAACTATAAGCAATACTTCTCATGGGAGGTAACTCAATGTCGACCTGACAGGAAGAATGCATAGATGCTTCAAGCTCTAAAGAAGACACCGGCAGGCCAAACAAGGGTCAGACTTCAATTTAAGTTGCAGTTATGTAAGAACCACTTCAACGTGTTAAGAGCATGCATGACATGACATGACGGGCAACTCCTTCGGGAAAAAGAACACAGCACGGCCACCCGACCCTCCCACTGTGTGCGGTTTGACACACAGAGTGTCTTTTTGCCCCCTACATTAATGTTTTACACAAACACAACTGAGCATGGAATACACACCCCCCCACCACCCCCATTTCCACTCACGTATAAAGTATATATCACGTCACATCATAAATTTATAGCTATAAGATGAGGGCGAAAAAGAGCCATTAAAAATGCACCTACCTTGCAAAGTATCAGGAATAACATGGACATGCTGGAGATGGACACTTTTTCCAACTAAGGTGATGGTGGACCCGTTTCATCCTTCAGCTGTGTAAGGGATCCACAGTCCATCCAAGTGGTCCAGTTCTCCCTCTCTCCATCCCAGTATTCATCTCACCGCTGGTGGAAGTTGCCGCCACTTTCCCTCCCCTGTCTTTGCTCACCTTTGGAAGCGTTACAACTGCATGTGCGACCACCTCTTCTTGCCTCCTCCTCCTCCTCTTCTTCTTCTTGTCTGAGTGGTGGAAGGATGATGTCAAGTTGAAGAATGGATGATGGGCAGATGGGGAGATAGGAGGGAGGCACAGCTGTTTCATGTGAACACCTCCATCCTCCTTTGTCTCATCTCTGCAAACAAACAGAAAACAATTTCAGTCTGTCTTGTGAAGCTGTAAACACTTTTTAATTAAACTTTTTTTGTGTGTCTGTCAGTGAACAAAGGGGAGATTAGATGTTGCTTCTATAGCATCGGACCTTTTTCCATGCTCCACATTTTCCTCTTAAGTGATACGGGTACGACAGGAGGCACCCGTCACCTCGTGCTGACGGCGTCCTGTTTGCTGCTTTCGCTCAGCAGACAAGCGGCATCCCCTTGTACTCCCCCCCACCACCCCAGCTCCATCCTGCATATTAATGTAGCTGCGGTTGCCCGGCAACGCACTCGAGGGAGTCTCACACAGAGCCTGGCGACGAGAAGCGAATGTGACAGAGGCCAGGATGCGAGCCGAGGGTCTTCTGCAATATATGTATAGACGACTCTCTCTGTGTGTGTGTGTGTGTACATGTGGGACAATTTAACTTGGATAGGTGTTGATAGAAACAGGAGCAGTGTTGTCTCATATATCTGTGATAGATATCATGATATCATGCCAAAGTTGCTTTGAGAGATGCTCCATATTGGCTTCTTACTAATATTGTCCAGCACTTCATTATGAGACCGATATTGGCCTCCCATGATGCATCTTTTACTGTGCTGCCACTGTTTGCATTTCACAAATAAACACTGCCTGTGCAAAATAACTGGCTGGCCACCAGTCCAGGGTGTACCCCACCTCTCGCCCAAAGACAGCTGGGATAGGCTCCAGCACCCCCTGCGACCCTCGTGAGGAAAAAGCGGTAGAAAATGAATGAATGAATGAATGAAAATAGCAATTCAAAATATCATTACCAATAGTAATGCTATAATAAAAATTTCAACTATCAATCAGTAAGAAAGGTTAGACATTCACAAAACTCTGGACAATTCCATCCTGCCTGTTTCAGCTCTTCCTACAATCATTTGACTGGATTTATATCACAACTCATCAAAGGCCACTTCATAAAGCTCCAATGTTTCATTTCCATTGTTCTGTGTTTTTGGCTGTTTTGGGTCATTGTCCTTTGGAGGACCAGTGCAACACATTTCACTGCCTTGATAGTCTTGAGATGTCTTTGTACCCTGCATAGATTGGATGCAGATAAAAAGTTTAAGAACATAACCATTCTCCTCCATTTGTCACAGGACATGTGTTCTTTTTTCTTCCTATTATACCATAAATCAGGGCTTTTCAACCACTGTGCCGCGGCACACTAGTGTACCTTGAGAAACCGCCAGGTGTGCCGTGACGAATTATCCAATATCACTTTTCATAGTTAACATTGATTAATCATCATTTGCAAATATTATGTCAATAGCCATTAATTTTTGGACCCAAATATTCCAATTGCATTTGGTTTATTTGCTCAAACGGAAAGAATTGAACAGGGATGGAATATTCCTTTCCCCAATCCAATTCGGGTATCTTGTACCCGCTCAAACGGAAAGTTGTCAGGGTGCGTTCTTCTTTGTGGTGTTTTTCTTCTTCTGTTGTTTATTGGCGGTTGGCAAGCAGCTTTCATGTGCATTAGCGCCATCTGTGAAACAGAATCTAAACCCTTCTATACTTTATTCACAAGTCCAGTTTTGTTAAAAAAAGAAAATATATATTTATATAAAACATTAATTATTAAATTAATTATTATTATTAATTAATTATAAAATATTAGCAAGATTGAATTTGATCTTTTCCTGTTTAAATTTATCCCGGGTGCGTTCTTTCAGCGCATGCTCATATATGACGTAACACGCAGATCCAGACGTTCTTCACTTTTAAAAATGGAGGCCAGCAATCGGCACTGGACTAAGCAAAGTTTGTTTTTGATTCAAACTAAATTTCAAGACTGGACAGACGAAAAACTGACAATACGGAGTTATTCCAATAAGTGAAAGAAAAACTCAGGGAAGCCGGTATCACATGATGTTGATGTTTACGTTTTACTGGGCATGCCCTATTGACTATTCTGGTTGATTTTCACGGCGCATGTAGACAAGAGATTGGAATATTCCTTTCCATGGATACCATTGTTTCCCGAAAGGTCATTTGGAAAGAGAAAACTCGTCATGTAAAAACGTGGCTACTGTCGAGTGTCCGTGGTGTAAAGACTGGCATAGCAATGTAATATTGGTCCGTGTGGCAACACCTACCTTGCTCCTCTGATAGACTTATTGATGCATGTGTGAGGTCATGGTGACATTTTGTAACATTTTTGGTTAGTGGTGTGCCACAAGATTTTTCCAATGTAAAAAAACACTGCCATAAATTACTGTAGGCATGTGGGAAATTATCAGTAAACAGTATGAGTGCCACCAGCACTGGGGGAGTGGTTCACCTTTTGCGGATTAGCTGTTTTGCATATTTTTTTAGTACTTCTTTATTCTTTATTACAGCATATGAACGCAGTTACAGGATGAGCCTGACCCTTAAAGAGGAATTGCATTTTGGGAAGTTGAGTGTCTCTCTCTCTTCAGTCTCTCGTCTCGTCTGCACCATCCATTGTCTTTTGCGTCTTTATCATCTATAGACCATTGTCCATTGGTGACCTTCATGCCGCACTGCCATGCCATGTCTCCCCTACTGGAAAAACCAGCACAGACCAGCTGTGTTTTTGTGCTGGTATGCTGGTCTGGAGACCACCGTAGACCAGCAAACAGCATACCTGCACAAAAAAACAATGTATTTGAACAAGGAACACTTCAACAGGAGGAGTACAGCAGCAATATGTTTAGCAAGGATAGAAAAACGCTACAGTTCCGGTACCAGGATGAAAAGACATGGTCACATGAGTGAAATTTCTTGTGTCCAACATATTGTTTGATTATTAAAATCCACACAAAAGTTTGAACTGTTTTGAGAGTGTTTGATCAAGAGAGAAATGTGAGAAAATATTATTGCCCGTTTGAGAAAACTGTATATGTGAGGGGTTTTACAGCCTTAAATCATACAGTATATGTTAATTGTCAAAAGAATTGACCACTCGCAGCCTATTTTGGTATGTAGCACTAGCTCCAGCGATAAATGAGGGAGCGCTGTACAAAATCAGTTATCGATATTGCTGTCCTTCATTTACGTATGTGTAGCTGCGTTGTCTTACAACCCGGATTGTCTTATATTTGGGTCAATACTGTGTTATGGAAATATTAAATAGTTCTAAATTACATTCAAAATTCTATGTCATTCAATGTGTTCTGTGTCAGTGTAATTGAAAAACTTGAAAAGTTTTTTTTAATTACAAGTGTCCCTTTCTTAAATGATATTGATATTTTTCATGCAGCGTCAATGATATTGGTACTGTATCCATAACATTATAGCATAATATCGTATGCTGCATTCCTCATTCATCCACCTTTCTGGTGCATTCCAATGCTGCAAAGTGTGTAACAGCACAATCCAACACAAGTAACCTCCAGGATATTTTCCAAGGCAATGAAACACCAGGACAAATCGGGCCATGCTCCCCCCTCCCCTCCTTCTTTCCTCACTTCAACCTCCGCCAGACAAAAGGACGCGGGCTTTCAGTGTTTGTCTTCCAAGAAGAAGAAGAAGAAGAAATGACTCATGCGGCGGCCAGACTGAACATTTCTCATTTCAAGACATGAGCGCTTTCACGCCCTGAATGTTTATAGCTCTGCTTTAGTTGGCGCAGTGTGAGGGAGGGATACTTTTACCTGTTGTTTAAACCTGTTGCTATTTAACGTAACACCCGTCTATTTGGGAACAATCCCCCTGAAATTAAAGGAATATATTTACTTAATACGCCACAATAAAAGAACTTCAGAATACACAGATTTGTCTTTGAAGACTCTCATTATATGCGTGGTCTTTGTTGCCACTGGATAAATCAAGCAACAAGTCAAAGTGGGACGCACCTTTGTGCACACAACGACCCGCAACATACAACAATCAAAATGGAAATGCAAACAGACCACCCATATGTATAATTTTATTGTCGGTTTTTCCGTTGCACTCACACCTGAAGAGTGTTGCTGCCTGCAAGGACATTTATAACAATTAATCAGGATTTACATCATATTTGTCCCCCACACCCCAGCCAGTAACCAGATCCACAGAGTGTTCCCTGAATATGTGCTGATAATGCCATGTGTGTGAAACATCTAACAAGCTAATATCAGGCTGGAAACAGGCCCTTCCACTCCTAACCTCATCTATTTTGTTATCAAGCTGCCTGTTGTTTGTGTGTGGAACTGGAAAACAAAACTAAAGCTCTGTGGTTCCCATATAAAATGGGGCTGATAAGTGGCACCTGCTTAAAATTGCTAATCATTATTGCAGTTTTAATAATTTTTAGGAGAAAGACGGTGCAGTGCTTTAAAAAAAAATGAAAAATTAAAGAGACAGATATGGAGTTTTTCATCATTCTGTGTGACCGGATTTAATCAAGCATTAACTTTGTTAAACCTAATAAAGGGGTGAAGTTGGGTTTTTTTTGTCCTGTCCAACCATTGGGGCAAATAGGATTATTGATCTAAATGCCCTGACATGCTAAACAGATTTGCTCTGTCAGGAAAAAGTATATAATAATAATACATTTTATTTGTATAGCGCTTTTCAAAATGTTCAAAGACACTTTACAGAAGAATGAAGTTGAATAAAGCAAGTAAACAGAATAGAAGACACACCAAAATACAACATTCATTGGTTAATACACAGTTAAAACATGAGTAAAAGCGGGGCGGGGCACAGCAGTCAGATATAAAAAGTTAGATATTAAAAACAGATTTAAAGAGGTGGGTTTTGAGTTGTTTTTTGATGGTGGGAAGGTCAGGGCAAGCACGGAGTGAATGGAGCAAAGAGTTCCAGAGGGTGGGGGCAGCCATGGAGAAGGCTCTGTCTCCCCAGGTTCGGAGCTTGGTCTTATATAGGCTACACCTTCCCTGTTATATTGAGTATTATTTGACTTTATTTGATGTTTTGTCATTATGCAGATTTTGAGCGTCCAAACCGGAGCAGGAGGGGATAGAAAATAATAAGAATAAAAAAACTGAGGCATTGCAGGGACAAGAGGGCGGCAATACAAGGAGACACAGGATTAACAGCAGCAACAACAATTGCAATGACAATGACAGGACAACAAAAACAAACAGGACTACATCAGCAGATGTTCATAATGGTTATAAAAGACAATATCAGCCATAGTGATATTACTGAAATGAGATAATCAAACATACCGCATTAGTGGTAATAGTTGTAATGAAAATATGAATCAATTAATAACTATAATCTTATTGCTGATATCATCGTGACTGTAAAAAAAAAAAAACAACAGCTAATGACATAGGTTGGTGAGTTAAGTGGGGAATTACTTATGTACCGTGAGCGTACATAAGGGCCGTGCAAAACCAAGGCCGGGCCCCCAAAGCTCACCCAAATAATAGGCCATCGTCAACTCCAAAACAGCAATGATTTACTAATTAATCAACTTTGGAAAATATAATGAGTTGCAAAAATTCAAAGCGCAAAGTTTTAAGGGACGACTGTAGGACATTCATGAAAAAAAATGCATTTTCTTTGGTTGACCCGAGATGCCACAAATGGATGACTTCACTGAATTTAAGGGAGCTCAGACACTCTTCCTGCAGGGACAACAATATTCAAGATTGATCTATTATATGAATTGATTTCAGTATCACAGCAGGGACAAAGACACTAGAGGTGAAACTGAGACAAAACACTTAAGATGAATTAATTGCAGAGGTTTAAACAGTTCAGCTAATGAAGACTGTCTCAACAAATCCAAATTCATGGAGAAGTAATAAAAATAAAAAAATATAAAAGTAAAAGTGAAGCCAGTCCTGATTGACTGATGTAGACGGAGATGAAGTATGACCCTTGGAGTTATTAATCTGAATTAGAGGAGGACATGACTACGCTTCCCAGTTTCATTCCTGTCACTGGTGTGTAGGAGCTGAGATGAGTCAAATAAATTTTCGATTCCACTCTCTGTGTGTGGAGTTTGCATGTTCTCCCTGTGTGTGGGCGTTTTTGCTAGGTTAATTGGTGACTCCAAATTGTCCATAAGTATGAATGTGAGTGTGAATGGTTGTTTGTCTATATGTGCTCTGTGATTGGCTGGCGAACACTCCAGGGTGTACTCCGCCTCTTTCCCGAAGACAGCTGGGATAGGCTCCAGCACCCTCGCGACCCTCGTGAGGATAAGCAGTATAGAAAATGAATGAATGGATGAATGAGATGAAGCATTGCTGAGGGACAGATGGTCTTCAAGCGGAGGCCGGACAGTGTAAAAGCATTCCAGAATAGGGTACTGAGACCAAGACGGCCATTAAAGATTGAGTTGTGCCTCAGATATCCTCAAATTTGATAAAACTAAAAAAAAAATGCCATACTGAAAAGGCAAAATCACTCAGAAATACTAACAGTAATGCTTTTAGGCTTGATTGGTTCTAGCTTGCAGCAGCCAACCCACAAGGAGACATTTTTGATTCAATTACAATTATTTAAATGGGCATTTTGCTAATCAAATAAGACACCATATTTGTACTGGAAGAGTGTAGGATTTCAGTCATATGTGGTTTGAGTTATGTTCACTATTTACAGAAGACGTACAGTATGAGTAATCCCTGTTCAGTATTTTATTGTGTTAAGTCGGGTGAGGGCTTGCTGACTGGGGCTGCAGTCCACTCTCAACAGGCCCATTCCACACCCGGGGTTTTTAATGCATGACACTATGTATAGGGAGGGGAAAGAGGAAGGATGATAAATACAATTAAATAAATTCATAAATAAACAAAAATAGGGCGGCACGGCGGTCGAATGGTTAGCGCGCAGACCTCACAGCTAGGAGACCAATTCAATTCCACACTCGGCCATCTCTGTGTGGAGTTTGCATGTTCTCCCCGTGCATGCGTGGGTTTTCTCCGGGTACTTCGGTTTCCTCCCACATTCCAAAAACATGCTAGGTTAATTGGCCACTCCGAATTGTCCATAGGTATGAATGTGAGTGTGAATGGTCTATATATGTGCCCAGGGATTGGCTGTACCCCGCCTCTCACCCCAAGACAGCTGGGATAGGCTCCAGCAACCCTCGCGACCCTCGTGAGGAAAAGCGGTAAACAAAAATAAAAGAATAAAGGAAGTGGAAGTGTAAAACACTGTAGTTGGGATAGCAGCGACAATAAGGGAAGTAGTAAGACTCAAATGTGATTATTTAATTTGAGGTATTTTAAAGAATATTTTTCTTTTTTCTCTCACATTTATTTTTTTTTGTCTCATTGAAACAATACCATAACATTGATGTTTTTTATATCCATGTTAGTTTGTGATGACTATAGTTGGAGTGGTTACATTCTTTTTTTCTTTTGTACTGGACTATGTACAATACGATGACTAGTAATGAACTGGTTGTTCTTGGCATGTAGTTGGGTGCCTCAAGCTGGGTGAGGGTGGTTGGATGTGGGGTTTTCATTCTGGTAGACAAGGAATAATATATGTTTTGTTGGGATGAGGTTGGAAGATGGGTGGTTAGGGGGGTGGGACTAGATAAGTCTTGACTTCTTCCCATTCACTTTCGAACATGTGTACTTTTATATATACATAGGTATTATTATTTGTGTTGATTTATGTTTGGTTTGTTGTGCTTTGGATGATGTTCGAAATAAAGAAGGAGAAAAGTCAAATGCAGGCAAACCTGCACCATCCATTAATATTCAGATTGGCGTGGGGTGAAAAATTTAGAGATTTGAAATGCATGTCAATCTTTCATGTTCTTTATTTGCTGCAAACTGCAAGCAGTAGCACTAAGCAGCATAACATGCACTGTCTGGAATAACATGTTATACTCAGCATAGTCCAAAGTTCCATGTCTCCATTTCTCAAAACAAAATATCATGCCATGGCATCAAAGTGTGACTATACAAATCAACATAAAGCCAGCAAATACTATTTTTCATCCGGTATGTATTTATTAGCTGACAAATGGAAATGTGATATGTAACAGTGGAGGCTCTAACTGCATCGAAACAAGAGTGACACCTGTCTGTCTAAGTGACGGCAAACCATTTCCCCGAAATGTTCAATTAACCATGTTAAACTGCGCAGCTGCAGTCTATTTGCCGGGTGGGGTGAGAATGGGAGGCATGACGTGTCTCCTTGCGCTGATAATGAGGCTCCTTGAGATGCTCACACATTATCCATGTCTCTGGAGATCTATTGTCCGTATATCAGTGCACGGCAGGCCAAAAAAAGAAGCTGGCAGGGGAAACTAATGAGAGCTTTAAGGCGTTTAACATGAGAGAGTGTGTGTGTTCTTCCTCCGGTGTGTGTGTGAAGCTCTATATTGCTTGTAAGGCTTGTGATTTAATCTACACATGCAGACACATCGAGATCATAAAAGAAGCGTTTTTAATAATAAACGTGTTTCCTCGCCGCTCTCTATTGTATGTACTCACCACTCAGAACATGAAAGCCTTCTTGTATTTATTCCCTGAGCGATAACAATCTCGTCTTTATTGTTTTGATCCTTCCAATATTGGACATTGTGGCCCATCCTGAGATGCAACTGCATTTCAATAGTGCTTCAAACACAAAATAGATTCAAATATATTCTATGTGAAAAGCACAAACTGAAGCTCCTCGCTGTGCCAATCATTAAAAAAGAAAAAGGGACTTTGAAGCGTAGCTCATTCGCATTCGCCGCCGGCTTTCAAAAAAGGTTCTTAGAGGATATCTTTGTTCACTCCTTAATGTGTCCAAGTCGCTAGCTTCAGTAAACAACACCTGGCTGTGTGCAAATATGAACACAGTTCCTCTCGATCATCAAAGGTACTATCAGGTACTATTTCAAGTACCGAGTCTACCTCACAGCACTCCCATATGGTTGGTACTCACTAGAAATGGTAAGAAATGGCAGCGCAAACATGCTTATTATCTTATGGGCCCTGTAGGATTACACTGGTCTCCACTTTGCTCCTTTTGGGTAAAGTTGGGGAACTCAACGGCCCGACACATCAGAGAAAGGACAGAGGGTTCTGGAAGGAACAGTCAGACAAACAAAGGAAATTACTTAATACACCAGTAGTGTTGCACCATTTTTATATGCTAGATGTGCTCAGGCACTCCATTTTTCGATTTCGAGTCTCCTATATCAGGGGTCCCCAACCACCGGACTGGGGCCCTGTTCGGCCTCGCCCATGGGCCAGTTGCAGGGAACTTTGAGGTGCAATATTTTGTTAAAAATACAAAAACAATAAAAGGGACCTACTGCGCAAATTTCTCCACTCTTTGCATTGAGTTGTGGTCTCCTATAGAGTAGCTACACTTAATAACCCGCACAGAAAACATTTTAGATTCTCCAGAATCTGCACCTATTCCAGCTGTATTTCCTTTGATTTGTGCTTCCTGCCAAAACAATCCATATCCCCATTTTTCAATTTACTGCTGAGTCTCCTATATCAGGGGTCCCCAACCACCGGACTGGGGCACTGTTCGGCCTCGCCGATGGGCCAGTTGCGGGGAACTTTGAGATGCAATATTTTTTTAAAATACAAAAACAATAAAAGGGACCTGTTGTGCAAATTTCTCCACGCTTTGTATTGAGTTGTGGTCTCCTATAGAGTAGCTACACACAATAACCCGCAAAGAAAACATTTTAGATTCTCCAGAATCTGCACCTATTCCAGCTGTATTTCCTTTGATTTTTGCTTTCTGCCAAAACAATCCATATAAGGAATAATGCCCCTTTGTGACATCACAAAGGGGCACTTTTACCACGCCTTTTGAAACCGAGCATTTTGAGCCATCCCAAACTTCTTTCAGGGCTAACTTCCAGATGCGCAAACCTTATTATCTGAAACTTTGGCATCGTATAACAAGAGAAGAGAACATTCTAACTACATTTATAGTTCATAAAAGTGGAAAAAGCATAACAGGTCCCCTTTCATGCATGTGTAAATAACAAAATTGAATTATATGTAAATGTATATCAATTTTGGAAATATGGGACATTTTATCAACCAGTCCAAGGTGTACTCCGCCTTTCGCCTGAAGACAGCTGGGATAGGCTCCAGCACCCCGGCGACCCTCATGTGGACCTGTGACCCATAGTGAGGACAAGCGGCATAAAAAATAATAAATGGATGGGCCATTTTATTAAAAAAAAATATATATACAGTTACAAATCCTATAGTTTTTGCATGTTCATGTTATATGTTGCACCATTGCGCAACGATATAATACAAGAAATGAAAATCCATTCATTCATTTTCGATGAGGCTTATCTTCACTTGGGTTGCGGCTATCCCAGCTGTCTGAGAGGCGGGGTACACTCTGGACTGTACAAATAAATGAAAATTATTATGTAAAATCAGAATCAGAAAAAGGTTTATTGCCAGGTATGATCAAACACATACTAGGAATTTGTTTTGGTGAAGTAGGTGCACAAAAAGAATGAAAATGAAATGAAAAAGAATGAAAATACAAAATATACAGAATAAACAGTATAAATATATGTACACAGTCTGTTTTTGACAGAAGACAAATGTAGCTGAAGTCAAAGTAACATCTTAACACATGTTTCTGCAATGGGCATATTTTCCAACTAATCATGACGTAATGGTTTAACGGGCACATGTGTAGAAAACAAAAGCAAACAGAAGCAAAGCTATTAAACAATTCACTTTTTTTTCAACATAACTTGCCACTACAAATTAATGTATACTTTTTGTTAGAGATAAAGGCATTTTCTTTGTAATCAGAATGTGATCGACCCACACTACCTTACAATAATATAGATAGATCAAGCGACTGTCAAGTATCACTTGAGATATTCAATTAATGCCTCCTCCTCTTTGGTAAATAAATCAGCTATAATTAAAGCATTTACGGTATGAAACAACACACCTGAGTGTAAATCAAAATTCATTCAATTGATGATATAAATGGCAAATGAAAACAGCCCATAAACGAATCAGTAGTTGATTAATAGAAATGAGCCAAAGTAACATCCTCACTTTCCCTGTCAGAGTGCTCTCTGTGAGGTCCGGATGGAACAGAAGGTGCAGCAATAAATCATGTGTAGCGTACAAAAACATAACAGCTTGCAGGCTATTCAATATTGAGGGGGAACGCCGCGTGCTTCTTTCAAATCACTCTTTCAAAACATTGATTTGCTAATCGGGCAAGCCTTTTTTTTTTTCTTCACCTTCATCCAAAGACGTTTTTTTTTTTTTTTTCTTATTTTCATCAGGACGAAGCAGCGCCTCACAAATGCGGAGATGCAATAAAAAGTCTCCTTCCTAAACTGACCTACAGCTACTAAATAATAAGTCAAACAATCAAGGACAGAACAGCATTAGTATGACGTGGAGGCAAATCTCCTCCACATCAAATGATTATTACAACCCCCCCCCCCCCTTCCTGCACCAGCCTCCAACTTACTGAAAGCAAGATAAGTAGGCCAAGTAGGACACAGTGGAACTGAGACATAGATCATTATCTGGCTGAGAAGCAACACATTGAGGAATGATTCTGGCCATTGAGACACACAAAATCCTCCTTTATGTTCCCACGTTTGAGGTAGTGACAATGTAATGCCTGGAAAAATATCCCAAATCCCTTTCATCAGTCAAATTCATACATTTTATTGCTCTTTAAAATGCTGCATCGTGACATCCATCTTTTTTCTTGCAGGCCCATCCGCCAAGTCTGCCTGATTGAACGATCCATCCGGTAGGGGATTCAATATTAACATATTGAACACGTGGGGCGGTGGCGTGGGGGTGGGATCCATCTTTGGGATTAACGGAGCAACACACTTTCGGAAGGATCCGATCTGGAGGTATTAAAAATGAAATAAGGAATCTGGCCGCCTCTTGTTGGGCGGTTCTCACAACATCAAAAAAAAAAATGCTTTGACAGTAGTGAGCAACTCTGCATCACATACTCCCTCCTTGAAATAATAGTTTCAAGGAGTTAGTTTCATAGTGAGTCAGACATTAGCAATCAATGCTCACAACTTTGGAGAGATCACATTCCTGGGATCTTATTCTTTATCAATACTCCACGCAAGCTCAGTCCCCGGCGATTGCTAACGGGAGTGTGGGAGTGTTAGACTTTCACATGTTGAATTATTCAACCACCAGACTCTTTTGTCTTCTGCAAAAAGAGAAGAAGTGCTCGGAGATTGCCCCAGATTGTCCACATTTTGCCCCATTTAGTCACTCAGTGATCATCCAAATGATTATGGTATTTACTGTATATAATGTAATTTTTATATTTAGTTATACAGTATCCGGCTGTAGTCAACCACCAGTTTTTAATTCATGAATGTTTGGAAAAACGTGATAAAGTGAAGGACGGTAGTTCCTTTGCCCTGTATCATACTGTATCATTCCGCAAAATGGTGCACTCAAAAAATGTGCTAGGCATGTTGCTGAGTCACTCTCCATGTTTTTTTTTTATTGAGTGCGTCTGCTCAAAAACCTGCCATGGGGCCAAGGCACTTGCAAGTGCCAGCAATTTGAGAAAGAAGTTAAGATTAAGATAGCCATTAATCCTTTATCATTATTTATTTTATCATCATAATTATCGTCTGGGCGGCACGGCGGACTAGTGGTTAGCGCGCAGACCTCACAGCTAGGAGACCAGGGTTGGATTCCACCCTCTGCCATCTCTGTGTGGAGTTTGCATGTTCTCCCCGTGCATGCGTGGGTTTTCTCCGGGTACTCCGGTTTCCTCCCACATTCCAAAAACATGCTAAGTTAATTGGCTATTCCAAATTGTCCATAGGTATGAATGTGAGTGTGAATGGTTGTTTGTCTATATGTGCCCTGTGATTGGCTGGCAACCAGTCCAGGGTGTACCCCGCCTTACGCCCGAAGACAACTGGGATAGGCTCCAGCACCCCCGCCACCCTCGTGAGGAAAAGCAGTAGAAAATGAATGAATGAATGAATTTTTGTCTGTAAAATGTACGTTATTCCCCTATAGGTTTTGCATTTTCTATATAACCTTTTGGAAGAAATGAGTAACAAAACCTGTTGTACCACAGTAGAACTGCTTAAAATGGAGCCTAAAACTGTCGGTCAGTTACAGACGTGGGAGCTACAAGTTTGATCATTTTGTTTTTCTATAGCAACAGCATGCCTGTAAAGTTAACACTGTCGTTCACATAGCTTTGCTAGTGTTGATATTTGTTGTTCATGTTACATTATTACACTATATCTATCAGATATGAGACTGGAAACAAATCAGCAAGCGTCAAGTTGCAGATGCACCTCACTCTCTTCATTTTTTTCTGCATTTTTAATTATCAAAGTTTAATAAGACGTTAACCACTGTCAAGCTAAACAATATATACAATACAAATTATTTGTGGCTTCAATAAAGAAAAGTAAGGTTGAATAATAGTTGCCTCTGTTGCTCAAACATCCAATAAGCAGCAGGTTTTCTTTGAAGAACAAGGCGAAGATGTAAAGCAGATGGTGTCTTAGCTTGTTTGACTAGAAGCACTGTGGGCATAATATCACAACACCATCCAATTAACGGATCAAAGCAATTATACTGGATTTCAGCCATCCCTCTGCAAAAAAAGAAAAAAAAAACCTCCCCTGTTATTCGTTTGGATATTTACAGGCTTCATAAAAATAGCCTAATTGGGCCGGTAAAGGTGCACCAAGAGAGGAGATGCTGTCATTTTAATAAGTCTAGCTTGAGCCTTGCAGTTATAGCCACCCACCAATTAAAACTCCCCCAAGTATCCAAAGTGTCTCTGGAGATACCGCCCGCAAGGGGTGGTGATTAAATCCCATAACGACTGATAAGCAGCGGTTGCAGAGTGAACGAGACGGTCGCAAATGAAGGGTCACCATTTGTTATAGCTTCTCAATGAGTGATATGGAATGTGGGTTTTTTTTTTTTTTGTTAGATTATAAAAATTATTTCATTCTGCTGTACTTGACACATTTTGGAGATTAACGCAATCAATCTGGTCTTCATTCAGCTGCTGCTGACTCTAGTCTAAAGTTAGCAGTTATCTCTAGGTCTCATTCCATAATGCAGCGTTTATACATTTTAAAGTACTACTTCTATTATGCTACTTATACCGACTCATTACAGTCTTACAATACGCCACACTGCTTTTTGACTCTCAAAGGCTGCCGTACTCAAGCATCATAAGGACCTCAGGGAGCCAGGTAAGCTAACAGCTAGCCAACTCCTTTAAACACAAGTTAGAGAACAAAAAACGTATCATTCAAGGATGCGAAATTCCCCACTGATTGGTGTGATTAAAATTAGCATTTCAACTGAAAAGAGCAAGAGCTAGCAAGAGCTAGCAAGTGACTGTACTGCTAACGTACAACATGGCAGGTTTGTAGTATTAGCATTAGCATGGTATTATGAAGGTTCATTCATTTTCTACCACTTATCCTAATGAGGGTTGCCGGGGTGCTAGAGCCTATCCTAGCTGTCTTTGGGTGAGAGGCG
Organism: Doryrhamphus excisus; assembly: GCF_030265055.1. Lineage (NCBI taxonomy): Eukaryota > Metazoa > Chordata > Actinopteri > Syngnathiformes > Syngnathidae > Doryrhamphus > Doryrhamphus excisus. Next base: position 7,961,417 of record NC_080478.1, read on the forward strand.
GGGTACACCCTGGACCAGCCAATCACAGGGCACATATAGACAAACAACCATTCACACTCACATTCATACCTATGGACAATTTGGAGTCGCCAATTAACCTAGCATGTTTTGTGGGGGAAGGAAGCCTGAGTACCCGGAGAAAACCCACACATGCATGGGGAGAACATGCAAACTCCACACAGAGATGCCCGGGGGTGGAATCGAACTCCGGTCTCCTGGCTGTGTGGCCTGTGTGCTATACCCACTCGCCACCGTGCAGCCGGTATTATAATAATAATAATAAATAAAATACAAATAACAATAAAATAGTTAATAATAATCAAAATAAAACATTCTAGCAATACATTCATTAGTTTTCTACTGCTTATCCTCACGAGGGTCACGGGCGTACTGGAGCCTATCCCAGCTGTCTTCAGGCAAGAGGCCGGGTTCTAGCAATGCAAATAAATAATAAATACAAATGGCATGGAACCCAGTTAAAATGTCATAAGATTCAGTTTAAGTGTGCTCGAAAAGTGTCTTAATCCGTCCATGATTCATGCAGTTCAATATGAAAACAAGAAGCTAAGAGTCTGTAACATAATATAACATCCACTTTTGCAGCATTAGCATCAGCAAATCTTCATGCTACCCATTGAGTTTTAAATCATCGATTGCATCGTGAGACAGTTTTATTCCAAATTGAGCTCCGCATCTTCTCGGACGTTCTTGTGTTCAGCTTTTTAAGCTCCTTAATGCCAAAAAGAGGAATCATCAGCACATTTTAAAAATGTGTCTGGACTGACGGGCAACCTTGGCAGACAAAGCCGTCTCATGTATTTTCATAAAAATGCATTGGCAACAACCCTATTTGCTGTGTCTGCTTCATTAGGGCTTTTTACAGAGTGCAATTGTTATGAAGGGTCATTATTTTAACAATACTAGGCAGCTGTAAAACAAAGACATTCATTTTCTACCACTTATCCTCAGGAGGGTCGCGGGGGTGCTGGAGCCTATCCCAGCTGTCTTCGGGCGAGAGGGGGGGTACACCCTGGACTGGTTGCCAGCCAATCACAGGGCACATACAGACAAACAACCATTCACACTCACATTCATACCTATGGAAGGCACCTCTGAAGGCTACAAACATGAAGCTTATTTTAAAAAGGAGAAAACGGGGAAAAAAGCAAGATGACGAGTCAAAGTGAGCCCCTGGGTTTGATACCTGGGATGTGCAAAGAGATTGAATATGTGAGGGGTGCATTGGAAAAAAAGTTAAATCGGTTTTCTGTGAAAATATGAACTGTAAATTTGGAGTCAACATGCCAACTCCACACAGAGATGGCCGAGGGTGGAATTGAACCCTGGTCTCCTAGCTGTGAGGTCTGTGCACTAACCACACGACCGCCGTGCAGCTCAAGGCTGAATAATAATGTAAATTATTTGCTTAAATATGCATATATTTTGACTAATAAGAGACAGTCAACCAAGAAACAGCGATAATACAGTCGAAATAGTCAGTTACAGGGTTCAAACTGTTGCCACTGAAGTTTTAGATGCCATACAAGTGTAAAAGTAAGTTTACCACACATTTAATATTAAAAAGCAAAAACTAGATGTCCGATACTGGCTTTTTTACCGATATCCGATATGCCAATATTGTCCAACTGTCAATTTCCAACTTGAATATGAATTGATGTGTAACATCACATATTTCCTATTTTAGAATTAACACACTGGATTGACTCACAATATTGTTTAAGACATTCAACAAGCTTACTTCCACTTCCGGGTCATGAGGACAACAGTGACAACAACAAGGCCATGCAAGGTAACAAGTTGGCTAACATTGCTTGTAGTACGTAGTTTCAACACATCAAAGCCCAGTTCCAACTGTGACGAATAATACAAGACGTGACAAAGTATTTCCACATTGTGGCCAAACTCGACAACAGCCATTATGGGAGTCAATTGGATTTTTTTTTACTGGCTTTCATTATTTTTCTCACATTTTAAGATTCCTAATTGTAATACTGAACATAATGTCATCGATGCACTTAAAGTTGAATTTGTTATGTTATTCATTGTCATACAAGTGTAAAAATCTGTTAACCACTGTCAATTTTAGCAGTGAATGACCAAAGTGGATACGAATCACTTCACGAATCCATCCATTTTCTATACCGCTTATCCTTGCGAGGGTTGCGGGCATGCTGGAGCCTATCCCAGCTGTCTTCGGGTGACAGGCAGGGTACACCCTAGACTGGTTGGCAGCCAATCACGGGGCACATATAGACAAACAACCATTCACACTCACATTCACATCCTATGGACAATTTGGAGTCGCCAATTAACCTAGCATGTTTTTGGAATGTGGGAGGAAACCGGAAAGGAAACCCACGCATGCACGGGGAGAACATGCAAACTCCACACAGAGATGGCCGAGGGTGGAATTGAACCCTGGTCTCCTAGCTGTGAGGTCTGCGCACTAACCACACGACCGCCGTGCAGCCCAAAGCTGAATAATAATGTAAATTATTTGCTTAAATATGCATATATTTGGACTAATAAGAGCCCCCTCGTGACAGCCTTCTTAATTTTCGTCTTTTCCTCTTTTCCTCGTTCGTGCCCTTATTTTGTATTCACTTCCTCTGTTGCTCTGTTCTGTTTTCCGTTCCTTTCAATTATCTCCCGCACCTGTTTCTTATTTTGTGTTGCCTATTTAGTTCAGGTGCGCTCTCCCTTCGTTGTTGGTTCATTGTCATTGTTTGAGTTGTACCTGCTAGTGCGTCAGTCTGCTGCATAGCGAAAATAAATATATTTTTACCTGCATTTGGGTCCTAATCTCTGCATCCTGGGGTCGAACCGCAAAACTCACAAGCCGGACCGTGACAAATGTGACATTTTCAATCATGACACAAGTGTAAAAATACGCTAACCCCCATTGAATGGCAAAGAACAGGTAATCCACTGATCCTGGGACAATGTGATTGACAAATGCTGATATGAGAGGCTACCGCTCATAAACACCCGCTTCAATTGATATTGCCACCTCTTGTTACACCAACAGTTGAGGATCAGCAAATCTTCATCTGGCGAGTGCGGCCCCGGAGTAAGTCCAAGCAGCTTTGGGAAGCGCACATCAATAAGAGTAAGCCAATTAAAATCACTCTTCATTTAAGTCGTGATCTCTATTGATCGGGCTTTCACTCCTCATCTGTCAAGGCAGCAGACTGCCTTGAAGGCACCAAAGGGATGGACTGTCTGAGTACCGCCTCGCCACTGTAACACGAGAGCACCGGAGGAGGTCAGCAGGTGGGTGGTTCAAGTAGACTTCCTGTGCATCTAGATTATAAATCCCACCAAAATGTATGTGATGATGTTATGTGGTTCTGGTAAACCGCCCTGGAGCAGGTTTTAGTTAGAAGGAAATTTGACTAATCCTGCTTCCATCTTTCAAATCGCTAATAGTGTTTTGCTTTCAATGTCACTGTTTTTCATTTAGAAAATTAAAAATAAGTCAGTTGATTTAAACATCGCCACTAGGGATGAGCCGTTATCCGTAATGGGTACTTGTTTATAACAAGTATCCATTTTTACCGGATGAAATGAGTACATTTTATCATTATACATATTTGTGTTTAAATAAAACGCTCATTATGTATTCACTCTTCATGCTTTGTGATTGGACGGTCACACACAGTGACCGCTAAGCGGCTTCTCATTCGGCAAGTTAAAAATGGCATGTGTTGCCGTGGTCTCACTGTCTCGGTATTGGTATCGGTATCGGATGATTTCACTCGTGGATTATTGGGATCGGCAGGTTAAAATCCTGATCGGAACATCCCTAGTTTTAACATTATGAGAGCCCTCTAGACATAAAAAACACCTCAATAGTCACCTTTACACTGTTATTACCCAATATAGTAGATATAATCAGATACAATAAGCCATTTAAGACACAAATAAGAGTCCTGCTTGTGTGTGGTGCAAATAATGTGTTGCAGATATGTAAACAAGATGTGACATTGGGGTTTCAGAGTTGAGAGTTAGCTGGATTATGGCCTGGATTAGTCAACTGTTTTATACAAAGGTATTTCAAACCTGCAATGAAAGCCTGTTGAATGTGTCTTCTTAATGGCTTATATTTGTATTATAGTTCATTTTGCTCTTTTCATGCGTGAAAATGTGTCATTAAGGTGAAAAAAAAATCTAATTTTTATTTTGCTTTAAATATTTTTTTTTACTAATATGCCATATTTAACGACTAAACAGCATGGCTTATTAAGTGATATATTTTTGAAAAGCCATGATGGAGTAAAGCCCCAAAATTCAAACCAGATTGTGGCCAGGGATGACTTTATACCCATGTGTAGCCTGAGTATCTGAGGAGAAGTCCATTGTTACTGTGCAAATGTTCTTCTCTCCTCTGCACTGGAAGGAAGAGGTTTCCTTGGAAACATAATTGGGAATGCAACTTTGCAAAGAAGGAATATGATTTTTAAGCGATGGATTGGACTGGACTGGAAATGTTTTGCAGCTCAATGTCACAAAAGGCCACTTGTTTATTCAGGTTTTTTATGAAAACTGTGTCTTTTGGTTGTTTAGTGCATTTGTATTTGAACCTATTCTTTGTGTATATTTTATTCTGAGACTTAAAAAAAACAATAACATTACAATAAGCATGGCGATATCCATCTATTTTCTATACTGCTTATCCTCACAGGCATGCTGGGGCCTATCCCAGCTGTCTTTGGGCAAGAGGGGGGGTACACCCTGGACTGGTCGCCAGCCAATCACAGGCACATAGTGAGTGGGTTTTCTCCGGGTACTCCGGTTTCCTCCCACATTCCAAAAACATGCTAGGTTAATTGGCGACTCCAAATTGTCCAAAGGTATGAATGTGAGTGTGAATGGTTGTTTGTCTATATGTGCCCTGTGATTGGCTGGCGACCAGTCCAAGGTGTAACCTTGCCCGAAGTCAGCTGGGATAGACTCCAGCATACCCCTGCGACCCTAATGAGGATGGATGGTTATTGTTTGTTTTCTTGTAAACATGTTCATACAACCAATTTCTTTCAAAGTTTGTTGAAAATCATAAAAGTGATCAAGGATATTTTTCCCTCGCTTCTATTTAGGTGCAAGGCATTTTTGTGAGATTTTCCTTAATAAGGGAATAAATTATGCAGGAGGTAGTGGGTATCTATAAAGGTTTACAATTTGGTGCTGGAGGTCCACTGCTCTGTGCCTTGCTGGCTTCCTTTATAGTTCAAACGTGTTCTTCACTATCAAAAACCCATCCTATCAATGATCAGCACCATGTGAAGGTCAAATAGGAGAAAAGCATTGGCCCATAGGCGCCTTTCTCTCTCCTCCACAAGGTAGGGTGTAGAGTGAGGGTTGACTTGACATGAATTGTAAATGAGCAAATAAAAAGTGTGTCCATCGACGCAATACTGCTACAAAACTCTCTCTTTTCCCTCCCCACTCTCTCCTCTTGTTTTTTGCTTACTTTGATTTAATACAGTGTGGTAAGCATGTCTAAATATTAATAATTCCGGTGCTTGCAGATGCATTTCTAGCAACTCAAAGGCCTTGAACTGACACTAGCATCCTCCCTAGCGAGCACATATATACACTACTTCAACTTTCTGCTTCAGCAGCTTTGATAATAATCTGACCTCACATGTGTGCTTGACTTGGGGAGTTTCACTGCCAAGCGAGCAAGCATCCTGAAGCCCCCTTTTTTTGATTCCAAAGGTCATTTGGTGACAACAAACTTCCTCTGATGTCTTCTGTGACAGCTCCGTCCTGGATTGGAGCCATGTTTTTGTTGTTGTTTTTTTTTTTTTTTCTTGTCACAAATCCCCTCGCTTCACATAAAAAGCCAGCAAGAGATGCCGCTTCTGTTCTCATCATCTTGGGCTGATAAAGAGGACCGTGTTAAAAGGTCACTGTGACAAGGTGAAAAGCTGCTGCAAATCGGAACACAAAGCAATAATTGGAAAACTGCACTTCTTTACATTACTCTAATGGTTCCCCTTCATGAAATAATGATCACCTTTATGTCTTATTCAGAGTGGCATTATAGAAGTAGGTTATCTGTGCTCCAACTCTTAATACACCTTGGATGTCTGGGCCTCATCTGGCTTTCTGTCAGCCCTCATTTTTGCCTGCAGGCTGTGTTCTCATCAAGCTTAACTGCCCTGACAAGGTGCTACGACGCTCTAAAATGTACAAAAAAAAAAGTAAATTTTTCATTCAAAGATGCACTGCACAAGTATGAGGTTGGGCAAAGTACGGCCCGCAGGCCTGTTATAGCCCATTTTGTTGTTTAGTGTGGTCAATCTGATATTTACAGTACGGTAAGACGCTAATATTGGAAGCACCCATAAAAAGCCCTAAAAATGTGACCTCTTGCAGCTATTAAACACATATTAAATTCAGTTTTGCACATTAAGAACCAATTACAGGAATACAGCATACAGTATTGTACTACAAAACCTGCTGACCTACTGTACTGCATTTGACTGTTTTTGTCTTGCAGTTGATGCCTTACTATGTAGTTCCGTAAGATAGAATACTGCACCACAAAAGCTTTGAACTGTTTCTTCTTTTAACACAATTTAAAAATGCATTCCGAAATTAAAAGGAAACAACAAACATTGGAAAAAATGTAGCAAGCCTCACCACTTCCTCAAACTGCACGCCTGACTAAATACGGTAAATACTTTTATGACACAGTAAACAGTTTACAGTATAACCAATAAGAACATCAAAGGCTGTGGTGCAAAAAAAAAAAAGGCATGACGTATGAAGCATCAATATACTACTTTGCTAAAACCTATTTTCTGGAAAAAGTGTGATGAGAACCATAGAACCAGTAATCAAACTGGCTGTGATCCTGGCTGCTGATTACAAATATAGTCCTACCTTGTTTATCAATTGATTCCGGACCTGACTGCAATAAGTGAATTTCCGCAAAGTAGGGATTCAATATTATTCATTCATTCATTCATTTTCTACCACTTTTCCTCACAAGGGTCGCGGGGGTGCTGGAGCCTATCCCAGCTGTCTTTGGGCGAGAGTACAGGGTACCCAGTACAGGGTACACCCTGGACTGGTCGCCAGCCAATCACAGGGCACATATTGACAAACAACCATTCACACTCACATTCATACCTATGGACTATTTGGAGTGGCTAATTAACCTAGCATGTTTTTGGAATGTGGGAGGAAACCGGAGTACCCGGAGAAAACCCACGCATGTACGGCGAGAACATGCAAACTCCACACAGAGATGGCCGAGGGTGGAATTGAACGGATTCAATATTAATATATGGAAAATGTTTCATAGTTAGAGCATAAAAAAACTGTTTATGACTTGATGTATGGATTTTACTATTATTAAAGCTCTGTATACATAAAATAACACCCCTATAGTCATCTTTATACTCTTATTACCGTTTACACCACATTGCAGAATTGTGATGCGCAGGGGCGGTACCCTGTCCCTATGTGGATCAGTGGTGTGTGGCATTGTGTATGCATGTAACTGGCACCACCAGCTTGTGTCAATCCAGGGTGCTAAGTGAGTTCTACATGTGCGAGCTGTAGCAGGCAGAAAGGTTTGCCAAACAACAGTGTTTCCAGTTGTTTAACGCTAGCCAACTCTAACACTAACCAGAAAATGCTTGCAAACCAAGACAAAAATCTTTTACGTTAACACACTAAATGGGGTGTACACTAACCAAGTTTGTACTGTATTTATATTCCGCGTAATTCCAAAAGTTTCAAGCTCATATGTGACATTAGGGCTTAAACTAAAAATGTCACCATGGCAACAGTCTGCCCATCACCCGGTGGCAAGCGCCAAGTGTCGCTGTTCTATGCACCAGCCACCTTGTTTGGCCCAGTGATTAATTACTGCCCTGATGAGATGTGAAGGCTGTGAAAATGTCACAGGGCTCCCATATAGAGACGTGTGTTCGTATACGAACCTCCTAACTCGCTGTGTGCCAATCTGCTTTCATATTGCGCTGCATGACCCTGCATATCGTATCTCTTCTAGTGCGGATTTGTGAGCTGAGGCCTGATTTCCCCTCCCTGAACTTCATTAAAGCCAATTGATCAGGCGATGCAAGAAAAAGTGTTTTTCCAGCTAACATGTCAATCAATATGAGCTCAGAGTGAGTGAGCGGTAAACATTCTGCTAATTATTATGAATCCTTGTCTGTGCCATAGCTTCACAGGCGAGACGCAGACATTACCTTAAAGACGGCTTGCTTGATTCATTTGTGTTGAATAAAAAAAAATAAAAAAAAGCAGAGAAACATATTGCTTGATGAAAAACACAAACGACAAAGCAAATTTCCCTGATGAATCGCTCCATTTACTGAAATAAATTGAATTGATGCAAAGGATTCTCCCAGAGGAAGCAGAAAATTGTTAAGCCAAGGCTGGAGAAAGCATATCTCGCCTTATTATTTGGATTAAACATACGATGTGCCAAGACAGCCTCTGTTTATCCCTCTTAATAAGTCACACACAAACATCTAATTATGTTGGGACAAAAAAACAGGGACAAATGCAAGAATTATGTGAATTATTGCAAATGAGCAATGGGCTTTATTTTAACCCATCCTTTAATAAAACATATTTTTGCCTATGAAACAGCAATATGGGCCTTCGAAGGGACTTTTGAAGGCATTCGTTGTGCCATGTTTGAATCATTAGAACCATTTTTGGCTGCAGAACATCACAAATCCATCTCATATCATCGCACAAACATATGGCCGCTAACCACATTGGCTGTGTGAGCAGCAACGGTAAGAGCGCTCCTGCGATTTGAAAGATTAGTGTTTCCCTGTTTGGTGTCTCTTTCCTCATGCTCATTTGATTTGAAATTGCCAACCCAGCCACAGACACACAAACTATTATCGCTTCCATACAACGTCTGCTCCAACGCAATTGACTATTGTTTTCATTCAATTGTCAAACATAAACACAATTTTTTTAAATTATGAACACTGGTCTCTAAGGGACAGTAATGTTACATTGTTGAGACAATAGTCACCAGGAAGTACGCTGTCAATGCTAATGCGTGAAATTATCTTATTTATGTCTAAGATTATTATGTCTACTAGAGTATATTGGATAATACAATGTCTTGGGTTGGTTGGCCCTGCAACAAGGTGTCTCTTATTTATTTTGACAGAAGCTGGCAACCTTACAAGTTAATTTGCCAATTGTATTTGATTTTTATTGAATATTTTTTGTTGCTGACAAACTTGTGCTCCGTACGTCCGCCAAAATGAGTGTGATTGCCAACCTGTACTAAAGCCTAGAAAGGAAGAAAGGAGGCAAACACCAAAGAAGAAGAAAAGAGGGTGGTATTGGAGTTTTAATGTATATAATGCCACCAATTAGGCCTTCCAGAAGCTATGGACAGAAAACAGAAAAGACAGTTGCTATGTATTGTTTGAGTATTTATCCGTAATACAGTAAACCTCGGATATATCGGACTCGGATATATCAGAAATTCGCTCACAACGGACAGATAAAAAAGAACCGATTTTTCTGTAATGCATTTCCAATAAAAATTCATTGCATATATCGGATTTTTTATAACGGATTTCGCCTATTTCGGACAAAATCTCCAGTCCCGTTCCAATGCATTTCCATTAAATTTCCCTCGCATATATCGGATGGCCGCATCGTTATGCTAATCTTGTTGATGTCACTGGCTATTGTCTTTCTTCTGGCTCCAGATTTAGGACAAATATAAAAGTGAGTGACGTCAATAATACTAGCACAGCAGTGAATGAGATCTTAACCTCACTATTGGAAATAACGTAGGCCTGACGGGCGTAACAGGGCCTAGCTTAATTAACAATTTGTTATGCTCAGAGTCCAATAAAGTTAAATTCTCATTACCTTACGTCTCTTTTCATTGCCCAGTCCAGGTACATTGGAAACATAGTCAAGGAAGTGCCTTTTTATAACGGATAAAATAACGGGAAAATGTCCGTTTTACGCATATATCGGATTTATATCCGGATTTATATCCGGTATATGCGTAAATCGGACATTTTCCGGTATAAGCATATAACGGATTTCGCTTATATCGGACAAAACCAGTGGGAACAATTGAATCCGATATATCCGAGGTTTACTGTATAGTGAAGAAGAAAGGAAAGGAAAGGGAATGGGAATATTTTACATTGCAAGTTTCCGGTGTGCACCCCTGAATTTTCTTTTTGTGCTCCTAAAATTTTGATTTAAAAAAAAAAAAACAGTTAATCTGGAGCCCTGCTCTTGAATATGCTTTATAGCTCTCCATTTTGTTGGATTTTCCTTATCTCAGTTTTGAGTTCAGTCTGTACAGTACAGATAAATAAATAGATATTATCAATTTCTCAATAGTATTTCAAATCTGTGGATCCAAAAACTTCTCTGGTATTGATTTTAAAATGAAAGCCTGCGCACACACTTTCACTCAAATGCAGTGTGCGTGTGCGAGTGTGTGGAAGAGGGTCAGAGGTTGGCCGGTTAGCTCACCATCAGAATAAAGTGTGAGGTAAAATATAGCAGAAATGTTCCTCCTCAAATGCTAATGTAGCGTTGGAATCCCACGTCAGCAATGACCCTGTGCAATGTGGGTTTTTGATAATGCTCATGTGATTAGCGAGGTCACATATTAAAAAAAAGCATAAATGGAGATGACGCTTTCCAAAGAGCAGGCTGATTATACAGTAAAGGCTTCCCTTTTCATCAGAGGGTTGACGACATAACGTTTGATGCCGAAACCTTCCTGAATATATATATATAAATTCATATAATTTATTAAAACAACATCACTAAACAAACCAAAGCTAGTCAACCTTGTTTGTGGTTTACAGAAGAGGAAAAAAAAAAACACAAGATGCAAAGAAGAAGGGGAAGAACAAACGTACAATAAGGGTTTGGCTACTCATTGGTGCTGCACAGAAGCGGGGGGCGGGGCAGGGCAGGGGGGGTTCGCTGCCCCTGTGGCTTGCACTTGAGGATCAATGGTCATTAATCTTTCCAGAGAGGCTCAGGCTGCACTTTTTAGGAGGTAGAAGTATTGCTGATCCAAATAGAAGATGTCTTTCTGGGAGTTTGTGTGTCAGCATGTTGAAGTACACTTACAGTATCGCTAAGAGTACTTCAATCAAGACCTCATCTGTTATGCACTGGAAATGATTTTGTTGGAAGCGTCACGGCGGACTAGTGGTTAGCGCGCAGACCTCACAGCTAGGAGACCAGGGTTCAATTCCACCCGCTGTGTGGAGTTTGCATGTGTGTGGGTTTTCTCCGGGTACTCCGGTTTCCTCCCACATTCCAAAAACATGCTAGGTCAATTGGCGACTCCAAATTGTCCATAGGTATGAATGTGAGTGTGAATGCTTGTTTGTCTATATGTGCCCTGTGATTGGCTGGCCACCAGTCCAGGGTGTACCCCGCCTCTCGCCCAAAGACAGCTGGGATAGGCTCCCCCCTGTGACCCTCGTGAGGATAAGCGGTAGAAAATTAATGAATGATTTTGTTGGATTCTAAAACAGATTCCATATACAAAATAGAATAAGCTATACGTTTTTTGGGGGTTTTTTTACGCCCAATCCCAAAGACTTACGTATTTATACGTATTTTACATTTTTTGCGAGAGAGGCTAAAAGAAAGGCACAAAAGAAAAGATTGTTTTTAGTGCAGTTTTAAGTCATAAAAGGGCCACAAGGTGTCAGAACTGCCTTTTACAAGACCTCTGCATGTAGAAACACTCGAGCAGGAAGTGAAAAAGCATGCAGGATGTTACACATTTGAAGGGAAATAAAGGTTTGGTGTAAATTAAGGAAGGGTAGCTATGACTACAGCTCAGTAAGTTCATCATTTGCACAGTAAGTCTCTGTTAGCAACAATCAAGGGATCTTCTCATCTCACACACACCCCACTTCCAGCCATCGAAATAAGAACGCTTTCGGCTGTATACTGTTGACCGCTGTTCTAAAACAAGTCATTAAAATATAACTTAAACCAACATGGAGACAGCAAAGAAGGTATACTGGAATCAAAACGATTCAAATGATGCCCGACCCCAGCTATAAACAAGGGGCGACTGTACTGTTATTTGTACAATGTACCACAGTCCTATCAAAAACAAACCATAAATAGTCCCTTGGCTGCACTTTGGACACCACTACAATATAATCTTTTTTTATTATTGTTTTTACATTGAAACTGTATGGTAGCTACTCCAAAGATGCATATCATTAACCTAATTCATTTTCCAGTTGAGTGAAATCAGACAATTATCAATAAACCAACTGAGAAGTGAAGAAAAGGTATTCCAAAAAAAAACTCCAAAAATGTAAAATACACGCTCAACTGTAGCCATGAAATATAATGACTTAAACCGACATAATGAAACTGCAAATATCATCATAATAACAATCCCTGTGTGATGCAGACACCCACACAAGAAAAAATGAGAGAATATTGTTGAGAGATGATATACACTCATTGGACACCTGCACAATCTAATGAGGTCTAATAGAAGAGTTCTATTTCACAATCAATCATCATCTATTTTTGTCCAGGTGCAAATTAGGATATATGCTTTATATGATTAATCATTATTTGTAATTATTTTTATTTCCCCCATTGGCAACATCAAGTTTCATTTTAGTTGATCCCATCAGTGTCTGTGTCTCAGTTCATGTGCATAAGTGAACATGCTAATTTACATAAAGTGGATTCTAAATATTTAGTGGATTTGTTAAATGGAATGTTATTGTTTGTTTGAGTTAGCGGCATTTTTCTGTGACCTGGTTTCATTCAAACCCTAAAATATTTACAAATGTCCCACATTTATCAGAGAAATACCTCCTAAAAGTATTTTGGCAACATAATATGGTTTAAATTGGAATATTATGAAGCTATAACTAAAAAAAAAACAATAAAAAAGTTGAATTATGTTTACACACAAATACATAATTTTCCATATCCTAATCTATTTTTTCCTGCCCTGGTTAGTATCACAAGGGAAGGTACCAGGCATATATATTTTAAATATTGGACTCATTCATCACATGTCTAATTAAAGTTACACCGAATATAAGGAAAGTGCCTGCAGGACAGAGCAGTGATGTACAAACCCATATGCAGCTTTTTGTGCTCAGTCTCTCTTATCAGTTTAAAAAGCAGCTTTTTGTCCCCATATGTTCTCATTTACACCTTGTATCAGTCTGTATTTGCCATCCTTGATGGATCATTTATCGTATCCGACAAAAGTAAGTACACCGCTGTCATTTCAGCAACCATTTTCAGTATATAGCATCTCAACGGACAACACTACAGAATTGAAACTTGGATATATCGAAGCCCAGTCAGTGTACACTGCAGCTTGTACAACCCCAGCACGCTAAATACAATCCAACCTGAGCTGTAAATGAAATAAACACATAACACATTGCAACACTGTGACTGTTTTTGGAATGTGGGAGGCCAAGCTGCTTGGCCTGCACGCTAACCACTCTACCACCGTGCAGTCCCCCTGGTGATGTCATAATATGCTGATGATTTTATTTACAGTATGCCTTTATCTCTAACCATTTTCCAAAAAACTCTGGAACGCACTAAAGGATTAATAAGGAAAAGTGCACATAGTAAAAATACAATTTATTTTACACATATGACAGCATGAAGTACTAACAATTTTCACATTTGGCCTCTTCACTTCCTGGTTGCTATGGAGCATGTTTTGCTACGAGAGATGCATGTCGAGCTCTTATAAAATGCCACCTTGTGGCCATTTTTTCAACTTACAACTGCACCAAACATAATCTTTTCTGTTCTGGAGTTGCATCAGCAGCACCTGGTTGTGCCTCTCACGCAAAAAACATAAAAATATGTATAAATACGTCTTTGGGAGCGAATGACTTAATATATAGATGTATAATTTTCTTTTTTTATATCTACTATATTGGGTAAAAAGAGTCCAAAGCTGACTATAGGGGTGTTATGTCATGTTTAGAGGTATCTAATAGTATTAAAAACCCATAGTTAGAAAGTCATAAACAGATTTTCAAAGTTCACGAAATAAGTGAATTTTAAGGTTTTCACGATAAACCTAGTCCATCCTTGATGTGAGCAACATTATCATCTAGTACCTTAATCCTCTTGGGCATTCAGCAGAGCTGCACAGGCTTTTACTGGAATCCACTTCCACTCCTCCATGGTCACATCACTGGTGAATGTTAGATATCTTGCACTCCTCCACCCAGTGACTGCATCACTATGTCACAGTACATGTCAAACCATAGCTCCCCAGTGTTGGCAGCACTCATGCAGCCCCAGACCATGATGCTACCACCACCTGCAGTTGCCTTGGTACTCACTAGCTATTTAGACAATAGCTTTGTGTTGACAAAATATACTATAAGAAGATTCTGCTGAAATGTGACAGATGTGCTCACTTGTGTGAGATACTCTGTTTCTGCATACTTCTGTGTGTTTTTTTACTATTTTCCAAAGCTAATTGAATATAAGCTTGTGTATGCAGAGCGAACAATAAATCAGAGAGCAATTGTTGTCATCATTTTTTACACATGCAGCAGCAACAACGCAACTCGTGGTTGTGCATAAAGCTAATTAACCTTAACCATATTGTGTGGTTCCGTTATGAAACAGCAACAACAAAGAAAATCCCCTCATTCAGCTTGTTTGAGAGGGGGGAAAAAGTCATCTGGTATAATTGATGGAGTCTTAAGAGCATTCATTTAAAGGGAATTAGCATCCGCGCTTCAGTTAGAGTGTTTTCTATCTTTATAAGCAAAAATAATAATAAAAGGACAATTAAGCCAGATGGGAAGTTTGGGTTATTACATCAACGTGACTATGTTTGAATAATTAAAGCCAGATTGTGGCGTCTATATGAAGAGATTACGTTCTATGTGAGTATTTTGAATGCGTGAGACCCAGTTCTTCTGTATGGATCTCATCTGTGGGCTCACGAAAGACCTCAGCTGGAGTTTATCAACACGCAGCCAAATAGTCTCATTAGTTCCATAAATATTCACTTTAGTCACACAAATGTTCCTGGTGATGATTCAAACATGGCAGCGGTCTTTATGCAGTGACACGCCACAATAATGAATTTTGATAAATACATAACTTGAACTTCACATGATCCCACACAACAGTATGTGCCCTTGAGGCTGCACAGCTTAGACGTGCATTCATGAGTGGGAATTAGCATATCAGACCTTCCTGTGTATACAATGGAGCTTGATTTATGATCAGCCTAACTACGGTGCATCTGCATTTTGTCGCATGCACACATCATTTGCACCGTGATTTCAGTCTCCCAGCAGGCGGGAGATACCATGAAACAACTTTCAACATCCTTTGCAGGAATGTTTATGCCATAGACCCGCACTAAACTTCTCAATAATGGGGCTCAGGCTGATTTTGTGCATTCGGCGGCTTTGACAGACTGCCAGGGGGTGTCAAGTAGAAATGATGTAGGCCTACGCCATAAACTGGAGGTTCTCAATAGGCGTCCCGGGGCCACATCTGGCCTGCCTAACTAAATAATGTGAATCATTCAGTCTAACCAGAGCAGTGGTAGGCAAGCTGCGGCTCTCCAGCCTACTTGTTGTGGCTCCTTTTGGCAAGTGAAACTTTAACATCATTTTTTTTATGTATGTAATCAGTCAATTAAAATATTTATCACATCCAGAGGTATGGCCCCTACCTTGAGCTGCAGGCAGTAAGCTAACCATAAATACGTCCCAAAAATAAATAATCCATCAATATTGCAAGGTTATGCTGTTATGCAAGGTTGGATTTTTTGAGAGGGACACAATACGCTTTGGAGGGGGAAGAGAAAATAATGTTGTTTTGAGGTTGAATACAGTCTATTAGTAAAATTTAATTAATTTGCCTAAATTAAGCATAAAAACTGGCTGTAAACTAAAATACAAAGCATTCGGAAGACACATTCATGTTCAGTGGGACAAGCATCAGACTTGATCGCCGGAAGAGCTGGGTTTTATTATTATTATTTGTCACGTCTTGGCTTCGGCATTGCGACACGACCCCAAGATGCAGAGAGCAGGAGATCCAAGTGCAGATCAAAAGTCTATTTTAATATATACTGATATGATATACAAGCAAAGACGGTTGTAGTAGTGTGGGGAGCTACAACAAACAATGCAGCAACAAACTAGGGAGCACGCACCTGAACTAAATAGGAGGGGAACACAATTAGCAACAGGTGCGAGTGATAAGGGAAAAGCAAAGCAGGCAGACAAAACAGGAAACACTACCAAAACAAGAGCACGAAACAGGAACCAAGGCATAGAAGTATAAACCAACTAAACTGTCACACAGGCGAGCTTGCGGATCGTGACAATTATTATTATTATTATTATTATTATTATTATTATTATTATTATTATTATTATTATTATTATTATTATTATTATTATTATTATTATACAGTCATCCCTTGCAATATTATGATTCAGTTATTGCTCCCTCACTGTATTGTGTTTTTTCGCAAATGTATTATTTAATTATTGATTGCTGTTTTGTGGTAGACTATGATGTATTATTAGTCAAAACATATTGAAATACATGTGATACTGTATGTAATATTTGGCATTTTAAACATTGCTTGTAGTGTTATAAGTAAATGTTATAAGATAAATTGATTGCCCAACACTGCATTGTGTATGAATGGTTGGCGTGCAGGCCACACAGCTTGGAGACCGGAGTTCGATTCCACCCTCGATCATCTCTGCGTGGAGTTTGCATGTTCTCCCCGTGCATGCGTGGGTTTTCTCCAGGTACTCCGGTTTCTTCCCACATTCCAAAAACATGCTAGGTTAATTGGCGACTCCAAATTGTCCATAGGTATGAATGTGAGTGTGAATGGTTGTTTGCCTATATGTGCCCTGTGATTGGCTGGCAACCAGTCCAGGGAACAACATTGTTAATAAAAGTTTGTGGTTAAACTTTGTTGTTCTGCAGCATTTAGATTGAGGTCATGGCGAGTTAAAGAGTCAATCAAACCATTGCAATCAAGATGAGGGAAGCACGTTTTTACTTCATGTGCCCGCTCGCCTGCAAACTTCATGCCGTATTATTGTTACGTAGCATAACTGGCTGACATTTGCCTCCTGCTCTGAATATTCATAAGTGTGTTGTAAATGATCAGGAGATGGTTGATGATGTTTGCGATCCAGAATACTGAAATTATTCCCGTTTGGAGCGGCAACACAGGAGGTCAGACTCGACAAGATCATTCACCAAAAGGGTTTTCTCTCGAGACAAAATATGACGGTATACACAAAGTCAAACAATGAATGTCCTCAAGAAGCAAGCTGTCCTTGTTAGCAAAACAATAACAAAGGATGCCATTGACATGTAAAGATTTGATTGGCCATGAGATATGAAATAAGTAAAATAGCATCCTAATTTTACTCTATTTTGTACTAATATCTTGTAGCGCAGTATGATTTCAGCCTGCAATAGCACATTTATGGGAGCCAGGAAACCTTCTAAACCAGGGGTCTCAAACTCAATTTACCTGGGGGCCACTGGAGCTAGGGTCTGGGCAAGGCTGGGCCGCATCAGGTTTTCAAAAAAAAAATAAAACGCATTAATGAAAAACAGAAAAATATACAAACTTTTTCAGTGCTTTGGTTCCGATTTTCTACAATAAAAGCTCTGATAAAACATTCCACTGTTCTCAAATATCTTAATTTTTATTTTTCTGCACAAAATAAGATGAAAAATAAATAAACAAATCAAGAATAAAGAAAATCAATCAATCAGTAATAAATAAATATAATAATAATAATAAAACGGCAAATAATAAAAACTTAAGAAACCACATATAGTTGGTGGGTAGACAAATTATTTTTTTCTGATAAAAATTAACAAAGCATTATTAGAGCCCTGTAGACATGACAAAACACGACTATAGTCACATTTATACTCTTTTTATTTACAACATATTGCGCAACTGCAGGGTCTTGAGACACATGCTAACTCGCAAACTAGAGAGCTAGCGACCTAAAGGTAGCCTTCAAGTTATTTCCTTTAAACTTAAATAGCCAAAAACTTACCACTTCCACACGGATAGGGAGGATAACTATTAACAGTTATTTAACCTTTAACATGAACATTAATCAAACTTAATATTTTTTTCTGGGTCCATGATACCATACAGCATCCATATCAAACTTGCGCGGGCCGCACTAACATTAAACTTTCATATCAAGGCGGGGGCCTCAAACTAGTGTCCTGTGGGCCACATTTGGCCCGCGGGCTGCATGTTTGAGACCCCTGTTCTAAACCCACCCCAGTGGTGCTGGCCAAACCCCAACATGGCCAAAATGCCAATTTTTCTGGGGTGGTCAATTTCTGGCTGCAATGTTGATCCCTTTTTGGTCAGACATGACCGAAACCGCCCCCACCTTCACCAAAAATGAGCGTAAATGTCAGTTTTCTCAGAGGTCCATTTTTGGCCGCAGTATGTCAAGGCTTTTTTCTGTCGTTTTTCCCAGGTTGGTGGTCTATTTTTGGATATTTTATAACAGAGGTCTCAAAGTTAACTCAGCTAGGAGCTGCTGGAGGTACAATCTGGATGAGGCTGGGCAGCATCGAGTATTCAGTTTGGGATCACTTTTCAACCATGTGACAAACTTGAGGGTATCAATCGATGTAAAAATCTGACTCTTAGTGTCATAAATGGAATAACACTGATAAGGATAATTTGATTATTCGATTTGAAGGAGATTCGACTACCAATCTCACCATCGGATCATACAGATTCGATTTTACAGTTCCATTGAGTGTCATTGAGAATGTGAATGGCACTGGCTCAAAAACCGGAAGGTGGTTCAGTCTTTCCTCCTTCACCCAATCACCATTGTTGTGTCCTTGGGCAACCACCTTGCCTCCAGTGCTCCAGTGTCTGAATGTTGGGTGTGGTCAGAGAGGCCGTAGCTGCAAATTAGCAGCCATGTTTCCCTCAGTCTACCCAAGTGCGGCTGTGATTACAGATGTAGTTTACCACCACCAGTGTGTGACTGAACAGTGAATAAATAATGGGTTTTCTTCATTGTGAAGCACTTTGGTTACCTTGAAATGCGTTATATAAATATAAACTATTATTAAAGGCAAGGAATGGGGATACAAGCTAAACTCAAGCTAACACGCTGCTGACATTCTTCTTATCGAGCATTTTTCTCACAAATATGCGGTCTTTAGAGAATTAAAATGGACGAGTTACAACGTTACATCTCCCACAGTATGAGATTTTTGGACTACAATGTCATCATTTTCATAAAGACATTACTAAACAATGGAGTCAGACAATGCTGTTAGGAAAATAAACATTATATTTGACTATAAGTTGACTAGGGAAAAAAGCTAATGATCAGATTCGACGAGGAAAGTATTTAGTTGAAGACAAACCTAAACACTATAACCATCACACAGCAACTTAACACGCAATATGTAGATAGACCTACACAGGGAAACTACTACTATTGTTAACTCTAAACACGTAACTTTAGCAATTTGTGATGCTGGCTCCCAGCATATTGTGGAAACACCCTGAATGAAGTGCAGTTTAAAACAACCCACCCTAGGGGTCTTTCAGTGGAACACCAAATTCCGCAAAATTGTATTTTTGTCAGAACCCTTCCAAGTTCCACATCAGAACTGGAAACCTTCCAAACCCACGCCAGTTGAGCCTCAAGATGTCCGTCAATGCCATGTTTCCAGATTGTCAGTTTTTTCGTTGCCCATTGTCAGGCCAGGCGGTCCTGGAAACCCTTCACACTAATGATCCTGGTGGGACTCAAAAATGCCACTTTTCTGGCGCTGTCAATTTTCATAGCTTAAAATGACACTTTTTTTCTTTTTTGTTGGTCAAGTTGTTTTGTTTTTTTTACTTCTTTATTTCAAACATCATCCAAAGCACAACAAACCAAACATAAATCAACACAATAAAAATACCTATGTACATATAAACATACACATGTTCGAAAGGGAATGGGAAGAAGTCAAGACTTATCTAGTCCCACCCCCATAACCACCCAGATTCCAACCTCATCCCAACAAAACATATATTATTCCTTGTCTACCAGAATGAAACCCCCACATCCAACCACCCTCACCCAGCTTGAGGCACCCAACTATGTGCCAAGAGCAACCAGTTCATTACTAGTCATCGTATTGTACATAGTCCAGTACAAAAGAAAAAAAGAATGTAACCACTCCAACTATACAGTCACCACACCAGTCATCACAAGCTAACATGGATATAAAAACATCAATGTTATGGTATTGTTTCAGTGAGATTGAAAAATAAATGTGAGAGAAAAAAAGAAAAATATTCTTTAAAATACCTCAAATTAATAAATAATCACATTTGAGTCTTACTACTTCCCTTATTGTCACTGCTATCCCAACTACAGTGTTTTACACTTCCACTTCCTTTATTCTTTTCATTCATTCATTTTCTACCACTTTTCCTCACAAGGGGGGTGCTGGAGCTTATCCCAGCTGTCTTCGGGCGAGACCCTGGACAGGTCGCCAGCCAATCACAGGGCACATATAGACAAACAACCATTCACACTCACATTCATACCTATGGACAATTTGTAGTCGCCAATTAACCTAGCATGTTTTTGGAATGTGGGAGGAAACCGGAGTACCCGGAGAAAACCCACGCATGCACGGGGAGAACATGCAAACTCCACACAGAGATGGCCGAGGGTGGAATTGAACCCTGGTCTCCTCGCTGTGAGGTCTGCGCGCTAACCACTAGTCCGCCGTGCCGCCCAGACAATAATTATGATGATAAAATAAATAATGATAAATGATTAATGGCTATCTTAATCTTAACTTCTTTCTCAAATTGCTGGCACTTGTAAATACATTGGCCCCATGGCGGGTTATTGAGCAGACGCACTCAATTAAAAAAAAAACATGGAGAGTGACTCAGCAACATGCCTAGCACATTTTTTGAATGCACCATTTTGCGGAATGATACAGTATGGTACAGGGCAAAGGAACTACCATTGTCCTTCACTTTATCACATTTTTCCAAACATTCATGAATTAAGAACTGGTGGTTGACTACAGCCGGATACTGTATAACTAAATATAAAAATTACATTATATACAGTAAATACCATGATCATTTGGATGATCACTGAGTGATTAAATGGGGCAAAATGTGGACAATCTGGGGCAATCTCGGATCTCGGAGATGGCTGAGGGTGGAATTGAACACTTTATTCTTTTATTTATGTTTATTTATTAATATAAGTTTAAGTTTCTTTTTTTACCGGCAGCTTCATCATCCAGTATTGGTGGCCTGCATGTTTATTTGGCAGGACCAGATTTGCTGTACAACAGGTGACTCTGGTAATACTCCTCCTGTTCTAGTTTGTAAAGCCACTGAGCAGTGCATGGTTTTAGAGAGGACAGGCAAAGAGGAATGAGAGAACACAGTGATAGAAGCTAGCCGATGCTATTACCCTCATATTACCTTTTGCTGGGATTGTAACCTGGGAATGCATGGATACAGAAACTGGCAATGATAACATCTCAATTATCATCAAAAAAAAATAACGGACCACAAGAGCTCCAGACCCAATAGTGCCCTAATGTCCTCAAATATCTTAACGATTCTTTCATAAATGATTTATGAAGCACTCAAAACAATCTTGAGCACGCAACTGATGCAAGCAAGATGTCGTCAGCTCGGACTGTGTTCTGCGTGATCTACTTACTAATCGGAAGAAGGTGGCGGGAACAACAACAACACTAGCAATACTCTCCCTATCCTTTGTTTTTGTAGTGAGGATGAAAGTAAGTGCTTCTGTCAAAATAAGCGAGGAGAGGCTGACAGCTTTCTCAGCAATAACAACCAGAGGCCAGATGTAAAAGATTAATGAGAGGACGCTGTCAGGAACAAATCACTCACATAAAGGATTCCGTCAACACAAGCAGCGTGGCTTTTTTTTTTTTTTTTTTTTAAGAACGCTTCCTCCGCCATCAGCATCCAAACATGTCTTCCAGTGCCGGAAGTGTACACCATTAAGACAATACAACAACCTGTCGTGCGATCATACTCCCACATCGCAACGGGCGCAAGTCTGCAACGTGACAGACGCAAAAAGGTCAACCACGAAGAGTCCTCGACAGCGTGCGATGCTAAAAGGCTGCCGTGACCTTCAGGCGGTGGAGAGAGTTGTGATGGTGATGGGGTGCGGAGGGGGTTAATGGTAACACCGTGCTGTCATTTCTCAAGGTTTCATATTCATGGCTTCATGTTGGGGAAAGGTTGCAGCTAATTTTGATCCAGCACACATCATATGATGGCCAAAGAAGGTCGTTCTTGGTTGTTGTTGAAGGCCATTCAAATTTTTAAAAAAACTTTATTTGTTATTGTGGAACTACGATTCCATGGAAAATGGATGGCAATGAAACAACCACTATGCATTTAACATTATTGCCCTCTAGAGTAGGGGTGGGCAAATATTTTGACTTGTGGGCCGCATTGAGTTAAGAAAATTGTACACACAAATTGTACACACACACTATTTTATGCTTATAATTTGAGGCGGCACGGCGGTCTAGTGGTTAGCGCGCAGACCTCACAGCGAGGAGACCAGGGTTCAATTCCACCCTCGGCCATCTCTGTGTGGAGTTTGCATGTTCTCGGGGTACTCCGGTTTCCTCCCACATTCCAAAAAAAACATGCTAGGCTAATTGGCGACTCCAAATTGTCCATAGGTATGAATGTGAGTGTGAATGGTTGTTTGTCCAGTCCAGGGTGTACCCCACCTCTCGCCCGAAAACAGCTGGGATAGGCTCCAGCCCCCCCCCCCCCCCCCGCAACCCTTGTGAGGAAAAAGCGGTAGAAAATGAATGAATGAATTTTCCCTGAATTATTTGTCTAATTTTATCTGTAAAAATGTTATACTATCAGCTGTATGTTCTCATGTCCCTTTTTTCAGGAGCACTTTAAACATCAGACCACATCAAACTATGTCATTTAATGTTACAGTTTGTTGTTGTTTTTTACTAAATAAGACATCCGACTTACAAGTCATGTTGCCAGTTTGTATGTTAAAAGTTGAAATACTTGCAACTGGCAGGCCAGATTCAAAAGCTTGGTGGACCGCATGTGCTCCCCCCGCCCCCGGGTCATAGTTTGCCCACCCCTGCTCTCGAGTCATTTTTCTTAGTGCCATTAACAAAACACTCATCCCTCAATTATTTTACCAATTGTTAATTGGTAGACTCGTGATGCACTTCAATTGCTTTATCGAACACATTGCAGTGAACATTCACACAGGAGCTGCTGTCGGCCGTTCTCTACACTGCTAACCTGCTGCTAGCACTCAGCTAACAGTCAAATCTAGCCCCCTGACGTCACATATGTCACTTCCTTGGTCTGACTTCTTTAAGGCAAGTCGAAGATATTCTATACTTGAATGCCTTATATTTGTATTTTCATTCATTTTGCCATTTTTATGGTAAGGAAAGGTTATTAATAGAGCGGCATTTGTACACAAGGTAATATGATCAAATCGTTCCATAAAAACATGAAATAATTCTAAAATCATGACATAAAATTCCATAAATCATTCCATAAAACAAAAAAAATTAAGAAAAGTGCTGGTAAAATACTTTCCCTTTTTCAATGCACATCGTCTGGAAGACTATTGCAGATTTTGGCAGCATGGAAGTGAAATGCAGGCTGTTTAGTCTTTAGGAGACCACTTCCTGGGTAATATGGTTTATGTAGCTTTAACATGTCAGAGAAGACCATGAAGAGACTTGAACACCAGCAGAACTGTTTTAAAGTCTATTCCGAGTGAGAGGAAGCCATTGCAGAAACCCTGAGTACTGCACTAATATGCTCATATTTCCTGGTTCTAGTCAAGACTCGAGAAGCAGCATTCTGGATGTACTGCATCTGTTCTAGGCAGATTTTTGTATTATTTTTTTTGCTCATAATAAATCATATTCAATCACAAAATAGCGATCATTTATTAATTGATCAATATTTGCAGAACCGTGATAAGAGTGTGGGCATGCTGTTTGAACCGTAATGTACCAAGGGACATTTGACTTGGGGTGTACTGCTTAGTAGCTACCAGCAGAGGGCACTGTTTATTCATTTGAGACTCTTTCTACTGACTGAAATTTGCCAATTAAGTAAAGCAAAAATATTGAAAATCAGTCCGCCATCTTGTATGACAATTCACAAGACCTCAAGATATTTTGTGAGCCTTATTAGAACATTTCTTGCATGACATTTAAAAATAATGTAAATTATCTAATTAATTACAGACAGTGGTTAAATTCTACAGAAGCTGTTGCCAAATGTAAAACTTCATTATATAGTCATCCCTTAACAAATTGTGGTTCAAATTTAGTGACTTCACTCAGTCATGTTTTTTTCAATAATATATTGACAAATTATGCAGTTATATTTAAGTAAATTGGATGTATATTTTGCCTCAGTAAAGCATTTTCAAACATAGAAACAGCTAAATGAAGTCAAAAACAAATATAGGCATTGAGAAGACACAACCAAAGATGTAGTAATGTTACAGTAATATCCAGTGAGAAATACAAGAACCAGACTTGATCGGTGAAGCAACAGGTTTTTATTGCGGGTTTCAATTATCTCACAACAGGAACAATAATCTGGAATACAACCACAGGCTACAGTGGCAGCCGTAACACACTCCAAGCCAAAACTTAACTCACTTCCTGTCCATCCCACCACTCAGTACCCCCAGGGAACACATTTATAGTAACACACACAAGCTTATTACAATCTCCGAAACATCTTATGTATGTTTTTGATGGCTTCTTTACTCTTATTATGTCTCCTATATTGGGTAATATAGATGTAAAGGTGACTATAGGGGTGTTATTCCATGTCCAGAGGGCTCTAATAGTTTTAAAAATCATATTTATGCTCTAACTATAAAAAATAGTACATTTATTAATATTGAAAGAGGTCTGTTTAACCGCAGTAAACAAGGAATTACTGTATATTGCAAAACACTGCAACAACAGAACCAATGTTGTGATAGCGGTAAAGATCAAACTTCTTTGTCAACAACTGTGCGGAAAGTGTAAGCATGAGCATCAACAAGAGTATGCAAGAGCATATAGAAGTAGATAGAGCTGCTGAATGCTGAGCATTCATGATACTTCAAATGCAACACCCCTGAAGATAATTAAAAAAAACTACAAGATGTTGCCTAAAGCCCCGACTGTTAATGCTAGAGCGTGAGCTCAAATTGTTAATTTCCTGTACAGTTGATATCATTTCATGATGCCACAGCTTGACCCTGGAACAGACCATTTCCTATTGAAAAACTTGTTTTGAAACCCAGTTTTGATATAACTGTCTTTCAACCTGTCCTTTAACGGGGTTGTGACTCGAAAAATGAAGCCCAGATGTTGTTCTGTGTGTGCGTATATATGTCCAAATCAAAGCCTTGATGAGCTGAGCCACAACAGAAGGCCACGACTAATTGCTGAAATGTCACGCTCGCATCCGCTCCCTTCCCTTTTTCCAGGTGGACTGCTCGGTCTGCTAATAAATGCCACCATCGCCTCCGATTGCACCATAACATGACACAACAACCCCGTAAAAAAAATCGGTGCGTGACACCCACCTCAGCGCTGGCCGTAATTAACTGCACTTATCGAGATTTAATTGAGCTGGGCGGTTAATGTGGAGATTAATTTGTAATGCGACAGCTCTTTTAGTGCTACCGGTCATCACATTGCAGATCAAGCGCATTAACAAGGTTCCGAGGGACGTTAACCCATGTTGATATTTTATTTTCATTTGCTGTCATTGGTTGTTGTCAATATACTGCATGGGCTATGCATGCATGAATGCATATTGCCATTCCCCATTCGGCCAATTACTGCAGCCCTAATCTCATTTATATGCTAATAACACCTGTGATGTCATCGCTGGCAGCACCACTGGCCTTTTTTTCCAGCCTTCTTTTCATTCTCCTGCAAAAGAGAGGTCAGTGTCTGAGGCCACTGCATATGTATATGTCTGTAGGGGAATTTAATTTACTATGACATATTGTTAGTTGCTCTGTCGGCAACAGCACTATGTAATTTTTATTTATTTTGGGATGCCTGCACTATGAGGAGTCTGACCTTCAGCTGGTGTTTATTAGTAGCCGTGACGTTTTGTCCTTGACGACAGCTTTTATGAAGAACAGACAGAAACATTTGAATTATTTTCTTGTTGCTACGTAACTTTTCTCACGCTTCCCAATAGACCCACACTCAAATCCAGCACCCCATTTCTGACACCGTTTCTGTTAGCTGGCATCAAATAATGGAAGCCCAGGTTAAGACTAAGACTTTGTAGGTCCACTTCAGTCTAAATCAGGGGTGCTCATTAAGTCGATCGCGATCTACCGGTCGATCGCAGAGGTGGTACTGGTCGATCGCAGCGTGACATTAAAAAAATATCATCCTCGCATCAATGCCGTCACTTGATTGATATACAGGGCAGCCATTCAGATGACAACTGAATGTTGCCCTTCGGGCGACCAATCAAATCAAACAACGTCTCTAAGTGCAGCAGAACTTACGATGTCAGCCTATCATCCATCCCCGTTACTTGATTGACATACAGGACAACCAGTCAGATGACAACTGAATTTTGACCTTTAGGTCACCGCTCATGCGTAATCAGCGATGCAAAGTGCTAAGCTAGTCGGCGAATTGCGTCAGATTTCAAGCCCTCGCTAAAGTTTATGGTCACTAAAATGAGTGAAGGAGCTGGACCAAGTAAAAAGGCAAAAACATATCACTTCCATACGGAATGGGAGGTGGACTTTTTTTTCAAAGTGTGTTTGCCTCATATGCCATTCTACCATCGCAGTACCAAAGAATGGAAATGGGGAGTAATGTGGAGGTAATTACAAAAAATGTTAATAGTTAATTATGTGTGTTTTGCAATATTGGCTCATTTGGTTATGTAAGGTACATCAACATACATTGTACGTACAAATAATCCTCAATACATTTGAAAATAAATAGATGTTTTGCATTTTTGTAGTGGGTAGATCATTTTGACTCGGTCATTTTAAAAGTAGCTCGCATGCTGAAAAAGTGTGAGCACCCCTGGTCTAAATTAACTGCCCCATACTCAATCCTGGTCAGCATCCCACTTCTAAGACCATCAGGTTAAGCTTGTCTTGTAATTAAGTACAGTGACTCAAATGACTGGAAGATCAAAATATCAACATTTTCATAGAATCCATCATACATCATTAAGCTGTGTTATCATCATGTCAGGAATCGATAGTTTGGTATCGACCCTCATACACATGGCATAATGTATGATGTATGATGCAGGGATATTGTAGGACCGCCTTGACGCTTTCGCTCTAAAGTGCTATCTTGCAAGATGCTACCATGCTAACAGTTAGAATGTTTGCTTTTTGCCAAATTCCTTATGTAATGTACACACGGCAATAAATCAGTAGATATGATACATGTATAACACAACATAACAGTCAAGTATTATACTTTAGTATCAGCTTAATTGTTTTTTTTCCAGTATGGTTATATTAAAAAAATATCCTCACTTTCTCAGCTTTGAAGAAGGTAATTCTATTTTTGTCCCATGTCGAGAGCTCAGGAACTGTTACTAACACACGCCATTCCAAAGTGGTTGTAAAGGTTATTGTCATGTAATAAAAGCCAGTTAACCATATGCTGATTATGCTGATCACAGCCTGTTAATGGGGGTGTTGTGTTGGAGGCATGTGGGAGGGACAGAAATTGCCTAATAAGGTCACTGTATGACATTTATGTATTTGTGTGGAAATATGGAAGTAGCCTTGTAAAGCAGTAATTACAACAATCCGTGTTGTGGTGCATAAGTATGAAGACCTTAAGGTGATTTAGTAGGAAAGTGTAAATCATCGGAACTTGAACCATTTATTCATTCATTCCTTTTCTACCGCTTATGCTCACGAGAGTCGCGGGGGGTGCTGGAGCCTATCCCAGCTGTCTTCAGGCGAGAGGCAGGGTACACCCTGGACTGGTCGCCAGCCAATCACAGAACTTGAACCATTTATCCATTCCATATTTGTTTGGTGTGGTGAGCAAACCGTGACCAAACTAGACATGAGCTGATTTGGTTCTGAGGCAGTTTTCTCAAGTTCAAGCTTCACGTTGTTGTTTGTGTACTCGTCTTATCACAGCTCAGCGGCCTGGGTTGAATAATTCAACGCTCACAGCTGACACTTGTTTCCCCTTCTTTCACATATTTACAGGTTGGACGGAGAGTCTGCAGGTGACCAAATCTAAAAATTTGGTCTTCGATTATGTGGTCAACATTAGCTAACCATCCCACTTCTGACACAAAGTCAAAGTCTTGACTATGTCCCAGCTCCTTTTGACATGGTTTTGGTTGACGTGGTCTTGACTGCAGCACTGTCTAACATCTTCTTCTGACGCAGAAGAAGATGTTCAACTGTTCAACTGATGTTCAAGATCTTCAACTGTGCAGCCTATATTTAAATAAGGGTCTTTTGGAATGAAGAGACCATCAAATGTTTGGTCCTTAATGTCCTCACCATGATTTGATCCTGGATTATGTAAACTTGAGGACAACACTAGACAACACTAGACAATTCTGACACCAATTGTCAGAAGTGGGATGCAACCCAGAATTGAATGCATTGCATCTGATTGTTACATCCAGTACGATTTAATTCTATTCTGTTTAATGCTATTAAATAGAATATTTTCTATTTAATACACAAATAGAACAAAAGCTATACTGGTTAAATACAAACAACAATTTACTTCCTGATTTTAAAAATGCAATCCCTTTAGAAAATAATCACATCTGTGTTTCCTCCCGCAAGGACCCAATTCAAGAAACTTATCTCCTAACATTGTGATGCTGTAACGACACACCCAAAAAAAACAACAAAAAGGCCCACTGGTCCCACTGTGTTTTACAGACTATTTCCAGTTTTTATGCTGGCTTTCATCCATGTTTACTCTTTCAAGTTGTGTGTGTTCCATTCCAAAAGTGGTGCAAATGAATGTCTGTCGTGTGATAAGTAAAAGTGTAGATTTAATTTGTTCACACTACTGGGAAATTAAAAGATGATTAATTTGGTGCACGATGTTATCACACCGAGTGATGTCGTTTAAGGGTTATAAATTCCACTTATATTAATAAGTGTTGATGTTTCTTTGCAGGTGGGTATTGCAGAGGTGTTCAATATGTGCCAAGGTAATAGAGGGGCGCCTCTTCCACCTCCACACCTATTATACTGCCTACACACACACACACACACACACACACTTATGGCTTGGCCTCTCTGTCAACTTGTCTCCTGACTGCCATGGAGGCATTTTGTGATGTCTTTACCAACATAAACGCCTTCTTCTGCTGGAGACATATTTTTAGACGGGGACACATAGGTACCAGCCTATAATGATGCCAGCCATCAGCAGGTCTATTTATAGATCACACGTGTGTGTGTGTGCACATGCATGTCACTTGACAAGGATTCCCTCAAATACACAATCTGTTATAGCGTGTACAACGGAGGCTGAGTGACACCTTATTTGTTTATATAGTAGACTGCATTTCCCTCCATAGAAAATAAAGGAAATCGAATTTATCTGTTCCAGAGTCAAACTGTGTCAAACGTCTTTAGCATTCGGAAGTGTAAAAATAAGTTAACCACCCTAACACTAAACCAGTGGTGTCCAAAGTGCAGCCCAGGTGCCATTTGCAGGCACACAGCAGTTTTTTTTATTGGCCCACAGTACATTCATTCATTTTTTGTATCCTCACGAGGGTCGCGGGGGTGCTGGAGCCTATACCAGCTGTCCTCGGGCGAGAGGCGGGGCATACCCTGGACTGGTCGCCAGCCAATCCCAGAGCACATACAAACAAACAACCATTCACACTCACATTCATACCTATGGACAATTTGGAGTCGCCGATTAACCTAGCATGTTTTTGGAATGTGGGAGGAAACCAGAGTACCCGGAGAAAACCCACGCATGCACGGGGAGAACATGCAAACTCCACACAGAGATGGCCGAGGGTGGGATTGAACTCAGGTCTCCTAGCTGTGAGGTCTGCGTGCTAACCACTAGACCGCCGTGCAGTACAAGCACAATACATTCTTAAAATAGAATTTAAAAAGAAAATTAATAAAAAATAACAATTGAGTAAAGCCAAATTATGAAGAGAAAAAAAATTGTATATTATGGAATATTACGTGAAAGAACGCTGAAATAGCCAGAAAATTTTTAAAGGCAACAAAATTGCAGAAAGATATTATTATTATTATTATTTTAGTAGCATGGAATTTAAAATGTGTTGTTTTTTAAGGTAAATATTATATTATATATGATATATATAATATATATTTTGGGGAAGGGTGGTTTCCTCCCACATTCCAAAAACATGCTAGGTTAATTGGCGACTCCAAATTGTCCATAGGTATGAATGTGAGTGTGAATGGTTGTTTGTCTATATGTGCCCTGTGATTGGTGTGATTGGTGATTGGGTGTACCCCGCCTTACGCCCGAAGACAGCTGGGATAGGCTCCAGCACCCCCCGCGACCCTCGTGAGGAAAAAGTGGTAGAAAATGAATGAATGAATATTTTGGGGAAAGTTATCATGAAGAAGAGACACAGACCATCTTAACACTTAAAAACTTTTGACCATTTTATGGCTCTATGGTTGTCATCACTTTTTTTTTTACTGCAGGTCCAAAACAGCATATAGCTTTCTACCCACACACATTGTGAACGCTGCTTGTGTGACAAAACAAGAGTGGTGTAATTACAAGAACATGATTGTCCGACATTGATAGACGCTAATTAAATAGACCTGAAACCAGTTCGGATGCTGACAAACAAGTGCCGGTATAATGCTAGGATTGATTAGCAGCCGTTTCCCCTCCAAATCAAGCCTCTCGCTTCTTGTAAGTAATTAGGAGGCGTGTGTGCACACACACATGCTGATATCGAGCGCTCACAGAGGTGGAGGGAGCCGCTAATTGTTTACTGTTGATTACATGGCCTTTGGATGACGTGAGCACAGACTGGCAAGAAAGACATCTAATATAGAAACAAAGAAAAGAAAATGATATACAGCGAATGAAGTTTCCTTTTTTAGATTGTTTTATGTTAATCAAGACATTTTACTAAAATAAATACAATTTAATTAAAAAAACAGCAATGTATGCATTATTCAATTAATTTTTCAAAAGCTGTACATCATATGTCATACATGTATGACAAGATTAGACTTTCATCTTTCATCAGGAACAAAAACTTTGTTTCTACCTTTTTCCATTCTTTAGTATTTAGCAGTATCACATAGGTAAGTTTCATCATCAAAATAGGAACATTTCAAGTATAACTTTCACTATGACACAAATGTAACCATATCATATATATTTAGCCAAAATGTCTAAACAATGATGCCACAACATAAACAACACAAAAAAATTGTTGTTTTACAAGAAAATAACCATGTTTTTACACCATGAACTATTTAGAATTTTGACATTTGATACTGAACTGTGTGCTTGCACAATTTGAAATTTCCGTTCAATGCATAACGTCCCTCCTTTTCACTCCCTGGTTGATTCGGTGCATGTATTTCAATGGGAAAGATGCATGCCGACCTATTTGAAAATGCACCTCTGCCACCTTGTGGCTACACATGATCACGTCTATTGTGTAATTGCATCATCATCACCTCTTTGTGCCTCTCACGCTAATATCAGACATTCATTCCCTAATTCTAATAAATAACTACTATTTTTCATTCATTCATTCATTTTCTACCGCTTATCCTCACAAGGGTGGTGGGGTTGCTGCAGCCAATCCCAGCTGTCTGGGATAGATCGCCAGCCAATCACAGGGCACATATAGACAAACAACCATTCACACTCACATTCATACCTATGGACAATCTGGCGCCGCCAATTAACCTAGCATGTTTTTGGAATGTGGGAGGAAACCGGAGTACCCGGAGAAAACCCACGCATGCACGGGGAGAACATGCAAACTCCACACAGAGATGGCCGAGGGTGGAATTGAACCCTGGTCTCCTAGCTGTGAGGTCTGCGCGCTAACCACTAGACCACCATGCCGCCCGTTGATTTTATCATTTATTATAATATAGATAATGCTGTAAATACTGTGTTATACATATTATTAATTATTGGTGGATAATGACAAAAAGAATATCTTAATACATTTTATCTATAGGTGCCTTTCTTGGAAAAAAACACAATACAATATTGTATAAAATATAATACCATACCTGATACATAATATTCTTTGAAACACTGATGGAATTGAAATACGTTGTTGCACTTATGTATCAGTAATGTAAAGGTAAGATAAAACTGTCAAAAATTAGTTTAAAAAATGCACAAATGCATATGCAAGCTATACTATAAAAACGACATATGTACAAATAAAGATCTTACTTGTAGGTGCCTGGTACTCTCTGAAGTTAAGTATGTAATTGGTAGTATAGAGTTGTTGGTACAGAGAATGAATCCATTCAAGTTTGTTCCTTGTCGTTAAGCGTTTTGAAACAAGATGTTGGCCCCCTCTAGTGGTCGTAAACGTCAACACAAATGTAGAGAAGCGGACGAGGTCGGAGGTTGACGTGCGTGACGTACTTGGAACGTCAGCGAGGCAGCAGATGTCTTCATCTCCATGTTCTAATGGGACTACATTCAGTAAGAGAGATACTTTTTTTTTTTAATTCCAGCTGAACTCCAGTTGGCCTCATTGTCTGTTGCCCCGGCAACCATGTCACACTTACAACATTTCCATAGGCCTTTGCTTGCTTGATTACCGCCTGCCTTTAGAAAGTATTTTATGCTTTTACAGCACTTGCTAGTCTTGTGTGCAGGAAGCAGTGTGAAGTCGACGTGTGAAGAAGGGAAAAAAAGCCACAGTTATGCAGCAAGCTGGGCTGTGGCCTCCGTCTTCTTCCTCCTCGTCTGGAATGGAAGCTGTTGACTTGTTCTCCAGATGTGCGCCTTGTCTCTTTAAGGATCCACTGGTACGGACACACAAACAAAACAAGAGCCACACCAACACATAATGTGTTGATTTGTAATAGAAAATATTAAAAGCAGCTCTCGTGTGGGTGTTTTGATTAGATCTATAAATAATGAAGTTATAGTTGTACACTCATTTACTAGTTTGAGTAAGAAAAAGACTGCTCTGTAAGAAGCAAAGCAGTGTTGTTACTTTAACCCTTAGATGCACGAGTGACTGGACCCTACACTCAAAAATGACCCACACTAGAATCAATGCTTTTTTATGCCAATTTTGCCATTTTGGTTAGGGATAATCACTGGTATGATATTTAGTATTATATTTAGGACAACACAAGAATGATTTCATGTTAGAAACATCTTAATTTTTCACTTTTTTACATCTTTGAAAAAGAAAATGATCCCGTACAGCAATAGAAAATGTGAGGATCCATTGTGTGTTGCATAAAGGTAAGTTAAAAATGTGAATGGTATGATATCAAAAATGTTTTTGAGGAATACCTGGAATATGAAATTATAAAAAAAAAATTATTACGAAGATATTTCAAGAAAACAACCTGACCGGGTCATTTTTGACCCACTTATGGAAGGTTGGGGTAGTAACACAAAAACAAAAATTTCTTAAAATGTATAAAAGCTAAGTTAAAAATGTGAATGGCATGATATCAAAAACATGTTTTTTTGAAGAATACCTGGAATATAAAATGATTTAAAAAAAATTTCATTATGAAGATATTTCAAGAAAACAACCAGACCAGGTCATTTTTTCTAAGGGTTAAATATTTTTTAATGCTTGCTTATAACATTTCGCTCTCTGCGTGATGAAATGCAAATCATTCAATAAAAATCTTTTTTATAAATAAAAGCACCAAAATGTAAAGCCTGGCACCGCCCTGTAATCGCTTTCAATTGTTTAATGCAGGAGATATAGGTTCCTAAAGCGAAGTAGCCAACTTTGTTTTAAGGCTGTAAATACAATACGCTTTATACACTTTCCTCCAACATTTTCTCACATTTCTCTCGATTAAACACAAAGTACAAATTTTGTTAGAATTTTTATGATCAATCTTTTGGACTCAATAAATAATTGACTCACCCTATTCACTCCTCTGATGAGCCTCTTCCCAGCACCATTCGGCTGTAGCGTTTTTGTATCCTTGCGTAAGAAACACTGCTATATCTATGATATTGTTGTGTTTTACTTCTCCTGGTTGCCCTCCTTGAACCGAAGATTCATTTCCAATATTCCATGCTCATTATGCTATGTGCTCATAGGGCTAGTTGCCCTATGAGCACTAGCAAATAGGAAACTGGGAGTCCTGTACAAGGAGATTTATGGACAATGGTCTACAGCTGGGGTGGGCAAACTACGGCCCGGGGGCCACATGCGGCCCACCAAGCGTTTGAATCCGGCCCGCCAGTTGCTTTAAGTATTTCAACTTTTAACATACCAGCTGGCAACAAGACTTTCAAGTCGGATGTCTTATTAAAAAACAAACAACAAAACTGTAAAATTCAATTTCATAGTTTGATGTGGTTTGATGTTTAAAGTGCTCCTCAAAAAAGGGAAATGAGAACATATAGCTGATAGTATTTACTTAAAATTAGACAAATAATTCAAGGCGGACTGTTAGAATTATAAGTGTAAAATTCATTCATTCATTCATTATCCCAGGGGTGCTCATTAAGTCGATCGCGATCTACCGGTCGATCGCGGAGGTGGTACTGGTCGATCGCGGCGTGACATTAAAAAAATATCATCCTCGCATCAATGCCGTCACTTGATTGATATACAGGGCAGCCATTCAGATGACAACTGAATGTTGCCCTTCGGGCGACCAATCAAATCAAACAACGTCTCTAAGTGCAGCAGAACTTACGATGTCAGCCTATCATCCATCCCCGTTACTTGATTGACATACAGGACAACCAGTCAGATGACAACTGAATTTTGACCTTTAGGTCACCGCTCATGCGTAAACAACGATGCAAAGTGCTAAGCTAGTCGGCGAATTGCATCAGATTTTAAGCCCTCGCTAAAGTTTATGGTCACTAAAATGAGTGAAGGAGCTGGACCAAGTAAAAAGGCAAAAACATATCACTTCCATACGGAATGGGAGGTGGACTTTTTTTTTCCACAATGTCTTTTTCGAAGTGCGTTTGCCTGGCTAACCTGGCTATCAGCAGCTACTGTCCGGACTATGCATCCCTGGCTGATTCAATTCAGTGCAAGTCATTAAAGTAAACTCAGGTAATTACAAAAAATGTTAATAGTTAATTATGTGTGTTTTGCAATATTGGCTCATTTGGTTATGTAAGGTACATCAACATACATTGTACGTACAAATAATCCTCAATACATTTGAAAATAAATAGATGTTTTGCATTTTTGTAGTGGGTAGATCATTTTGACTCGGTCATTTTAAAAGTAGCTCGCATGCTGAAAAAGTGTGAGCACCCCTGGCTTATCCTCACGAGGGTCGCGGGGGTGCTGGAGCCTATCCCAGCTGTCTTCGGGCGAGAGGCGGGGTACAGCCAATCACAGGGC
Source organism: Doryrhamphus excisus (assembly GCF_030265055.1). Classification (NCBI taxonomy): domain Eukaryota; kingdom Metazoa; phylum Chordata; class Actinopteri; order Syngnathiformes; family Syngnathidae; genus Doryrhamphus; species Doryrhamphus excisus. Next base: position 7,997,139 of record NC_080478.1, read on the forward strand.
ACATATAGACAAACAACCATTCACACTCACATTCATACCTATGGACAATTTGGAGTCACCAATTAACCTAGCATGTTTTTGGAATGTGGGAGGAAACCGGAGTACCCGGAGAAAACCCATGCATGCACGGGGAGAACATGCAAACTCCACACAGAGATGGCCGAGGGTGGAATTGAACCCTGGTCTCCTAGCTGTGATGTCTGCGCGCTAACCACTCGACCGCCGTGCCGCCAAGTGTAGAATTGTGTGTGTTAAATATATGTTCTGGCCCCCCACACAATTTCGTTAACTCAGTGCGGCCCATGGGTCAAAAAGTTTGCCCACCTCTGGTCTACAGCCTATCAGAACACAATGGACGGGTTCTCCCTTAGCCAATTAAAATCTGTCTACTGTTAGCAGTAGTAAATACAGCAGACATACAACAGAGCACTGATAGATCGCTGTAATACACCACAAGAATGCAGAACAATGCGTGTTTATATGCACTTGAAAAAACAAGTCAGCGAAAGGTGAACTGCGATATAACGAGGGAACAGTGTATTGTAAATCCTCTCAAATAAGTTTTAGGATTAAACTAGTTTTCCAAATTATTTATACTATGTGGGAATACAGTATTATTGCGGTATCAATTAGAACGTGTACACTTTGGACACATAGCTGTTGTTTTGGAGGTGTACCTAAGGAAGTGACAAGTGTTTACTTCGGCAAATGCAAAACAAACGGACCACCGCAAATGGCCCCCAGGCCGCACTTTGGACACCACTGGTAGAAACGGGACACTCTTGTCACCCCTAAAATCAAACTAAAAGTCAAGAAATGTCCCTCACTTGACATTTTCTTCCAATTAGTCCTTTTCTCTGGAAACATTTGGTGTTGCTCACAGAAAGACAGGACAGATGGAGACAGAGCAAACATCTTCACTTGGAGATGGACCCATGGAGATGGACCCATGGAGATGTCCCTGCTGTGTCTTTTGTATGTGCAACTGGACAGAAAAAAATCAGCTGTCAGAAAGGAATGTTCTTTGTTCCTCTAAATGAAAACGCGAGCAGCGTTGACCTCACTAAGTCTAAGTAGTTGAACACAGCCTTTGCTTCAGAAATCATGCTTGAGAAACATGACGTCATTGACCCCTTCAGGTACTGGGGAAAAGTTGGCATCATCAAGGAGGTGTCATGTTTGTCCTTTTTATAAGAAGGAGGCGGAGTTGTTTTTTTTTCCAGCATGTGGTTGTGGGTCCAAGTAGCGTTATGTAACACAGATAAGTTCTGCCTCAGATCCCTGCGAGGAGATCCAACGAGTCAGTTCTGAAGTCGTACAAACTTTCGTTTTTACGAGTCAACTTTAAACGCAACAAAATGGCTATTTTGCTCCTTTTCGTGATTTAGAGAAGTCGCGATGGGCAGCGGGACAAGCCGCCGGACTAAAGTGGCACCTGCGGGGCTGAGCGAGGCTAACAAGGCGGCCAAAACAACCGCAGCGGTCTCTACGTCCAAACACACGGCCCGAGCCTTCCACCTCCTGAGGATCCACGCCCGCCGCAGGGCTCCACCATCGGACTGTCACAGCGCCGGGCACGACTCGGAGCTCTCCGGGGACGACGACGACGTGGACCCCGACTTGGACGCCGTCCTCGCCGGCTACGAGGAGGAGGACATGGTGGTGGAGGAACGGAAGAGGACTTGTGTGAAGAAGTGTTCCAAAAGGTCCAGAACGTACGGACTGTGTCATTTCAGTAGCCGGGAGGAGGATGAGGGTCAGCAGGGGGCGTCCCACTCAGGCCTGAGTGGGGCACAGGGGCCACATGGCTCCCCGGGAGCAAACAACCAGAGGAGCAATGATGCCTTCACTGCCGCACATAAAGTAAGAAAAACTGAAATGTCTCTAATTTGCACATATTTTGTCACTTAAACACAACTCCGCAAAGGTCATGTTGAAACACTTAACACAATAACTTACAGTACATTGTTAGATAACTTTAGAAATATGTTTGTTCCAATAAACATACAGTGAAGAAAATAAGTATTTGAACACCCTGCTATTTTGCTATTTCTCCCACTTAGAAATCATGGAGGGGTCTGAAATTTTCATCGTAGGTGCATGTCCACTGTGAGAGAGATAAACTAAAAAGAAAAATCCAGAAATCACAATGCATGATTTTTTAACAATTTATTTGTGTGATACAGCTGCTAATAAGTATTTGAACACCTGTGTATCATCTAGAATTCTGACCCTGAAAGACCTGTTAGTCTGCCCATTAGAAGTCCACCTGCACTCCATGTATCATCCTGAATCAGATGCACCTGTTTGAGGTCGTTAGCTGCATAAAGACACCTGTCCACCCCATACAATCAGTAAGACTTTAACTTGTAACATGGCGAAGACCAAAGAGCTGTCCAAAGACACCAGAGACAAAATTGTACACCTCCACAAGGCTGGAAAGGGCTACGGAGCAATTACCAAGCAGCTTGGTGAAAAAAGGTCCACTGTTGGAGCTATCATTAGAAAATGGAAGAAGCTAAACATGACGGTCAATCTCAATCGGAGTGGAGCCCCATGCAAGATATCACCTCGTGGGGTCTCAATGATTCTAAGAAAGGTGAGGAATCAGCCCAGAACTACACGACAGGACTTGGTCAATAACCTGAAAAGAGCTGGGACCACCGTTTCCAAGGTTACTGTAGGTAATACACTAAGACGTCATGATGTGAAATCATGCATGGCACGAAAGGTTCCCCTGCTTAAACCAGCACATGTCAAGGCCCGTCTTAAGTTTGCATATGACCATTTGGATGATACAGAGGAGTCATGGGAGAAAGTTTTATGGTCAGATGAGACCAAAATAGAACTTTTTGGTCATAATTCCAATAAGCGTGTTTGGAGGAAGAAGAATGAAGAGTACAATCCGAAGAACACCATCCCTACTGTGAAGCATGGGGGTGGTAGCATCATGCTTTGGGGGTGTTTTTCTGCACATGGGACAGGACGAGTGCACTGCATTAAAGAGAGGATGACTGGGGCCGTGTATTGTGAGATTTTGGGGAACAACCTCCTTCCCTCTGTCAGAGCATTGAAGATGGGTCGTGGCTGGGTCTTCCAACACGACAACGACCCGAAGCACACAGCCAGGAAAACCAAGGAGTGGCTCCGTAAGAAGCATATCAAGGTTCTAGCATGGCCCAGCCAGTCTCCAGACCTGAACCCAATCGAAAATCTTTGGAGGGAGCTCAAACTCCGTGTTTCTCAGCGACAGCCCAGAAACCTGACTGATCTAGAGAAGATCTGTGTGGAGGAGTGGGCCAAGATCCCTCCTGCAGTGTGTGCAAACCTGGTGAAAAACTACAGGAAACGTTTGACCTCTGTAATAGCAAACAAAGGCTACTGTACCAAATATTAACATTCATTTTCTCAGGTGTTCAAATACTTATTTGCAGCTGTATCACACAAATAAATTGTTAAAAAATCATGCATTGTGATTTCTGGATTTTTCTTTTTAGTTTATCTCTCTCACAGTGGACATGCACCTACGATGAAAATTTCAGACCCCTCCATGATTTCTAAGTGGGAGAAATAGCAAAATAGCAGGGTGTTCAAATACTTATTTTCTTCACTGTATAAGAAATGTCAACATAGCGCATATGTATTACATTATATTAATTATACTATATTGAAAACTCAAGTCAGTTGGCAACACTTTGTGCCTCATTGGATTAAAATCATGCTAGGTACCCGTGCTTAAGAAGGCACATGCGACCCGCCTAAAGTATACCAGTGATCACCTCAAAGATGCAAAATGTGATGGAAGAAGGTTCTGTGGTCAGACGAAAGGCAAGCAAATGAGTGGCTCAAGAAGAATCACATTAAGGTCTTGGAGTGGCCCAGCCAGTCTCTGGACCTCAATCCAATCGAAAATCTATGGAGGGAGCTGAAGGTCCAAGTTGCCAAGCGACAGCCCACCGACCTTCATTTCGAGAGGAGTGGGCCAGAATTCCCGCTGGTATGTGTGCTAACCTTGTGGTTAACTACAATAAACCTCCGACCGCTGGTCCTTGCCACCAAGTGCTTTTGGCTAGTGGGATCAAATACTTATTTCCCTCAATGAAATACAAATGAATTAAAATATAGTTATTTTGTGGATTTTATTTTTGAAATTTTATCTCTCCATGTTAGAATGCATCTCCCATTATATGTATAGAATGATTATGTCTTTATTAGCTGGCAAACCAACAAAATCAGCAAGGGATCAAATACTTTTTACTCTAACTGTATTTATACACATATAAAGTCATGGCAAAAATTATTAGATCACTCGGGGGCGGGTCTGTGCATCTGCTGGGAAGTGCTAACCTAACAAAAACAAAATCATCGTTCATTGTAACCTTTGTGAAAGTGCAATGTTTACAAGTTCTCATTAATTATTACTAGAACCACTAATTATCAAACTAACATGAAGTTTCCTTTTCCTTGTCAGGCCTTTTTGACAACAGGACCAATGCTGGGAGATGTCCCTCCATCATCACAAAAGCAGATGTAAGTCGATCACTCTGATCAATAATGAATTGGAGAGCTCAGTGGAGGAGTTAAACATCTAGTCAGATCATATTGCCCAAATACAGCAGATTCAATTAGGAACAAGAAGCATGTTCGCGTGAAAACAAGTTGTTTTTGTTTTATACGTCTTATTTTTTGTAACCTATTTTTATTAGGGTTCTGCACCAAATACAGAGCCACAAATTTTGCTGAAGTTTTTGCACATAGAGAGCACACACTTGCAAGTACGGCCGATTGGGACCCCCGCTTAAGACAAATACATTTTCAAATGTTTCAGTTCATTTGGCACTGTGAAAATAGATACATATGTGCTGTCATTTATCTTTCTCATCATAAAATACAGTAAAAATGGGCATATTTCGCAAATAGTGGTAAATGCTGATTAATCATGCTTAATTAATTTGAAAACGGATTAATTTGATAAAACATTTAATCATTTGACTGCCCTAATCTATATATTTTTTATATTCTATATTATGATTATTATATAATAGTGCTGTGTCTGTTGTTATGCTACATTACTATTAGAAACTAGGTTTTGAAAAGTATTTATTTTTAGTATTTTTTTTAAACTTCCCATATCTGTCCTCTCTTTTCAGCACTTTAGCCACGCCCGTCATTCTGTATGATGGCTCGGAAGAAGAACTGATGGACACCATTGAGAGGGACTTTAGTTGACCTTTCACTGTTTTTGCATTTAACATGTAGAGACAACACACTCACTTCATATGGAACCAGTCTAGTTTGGTAAAAAAAAACATTGTCGGGCGTTGCTATGGAAATAAGAGTGTTCCAAAGTGAGCAACTTTTAGTTAATGCTGCCAATGTGCAAAGGAAGCCATGTGCTGCTAGCCATGTTTATTTAAGGTTTCCTGACCACATGTAAGGAGCACTTCTCCTTCAAAGCCTTTTGATGGACCCAAACCGCTTCACTTTCAGCCATGCAGATCCGCTGCCACCTAGTGGTGGGATACCAGCATGTACTTTATGTGTGTATTAAGACATGAGACATTGAAAAAGTTACAATAAAGTTGTAAAATTAAGAGGTTAAGACCGTCACGTGTAAATAAAAATAAGGGAATACTTTTTAAAATGCTAAATAAGCCACAATATTAAGAAAATTGGCATTTAAAAATGTGTACAGTTGTAGCAGTAAAATGTTTATATTTTGAAACAAAAAACAAAAGAAGTGGGTGGGCAAGAATAAAGTTGTAGTATTGAAAGAAAGTTGTTCTAGAATGAGAACAGACTTAGACGTAAAGTTGTTGGCACTGTTAAGTGAGGGAAAATGCTTTTATTTTTATGCTAACTTTATTTTTGTCAGGTAACACAAAACTACTGTTTTGCGGTAGTATTTTATTCTTCTTTTCAGCATTGCCTTAATACTTTTCTGCATGCCTCAGGTGTGTTCAACGACTGGTGACTTCCCACCACAAACTTGTGTTGTGTGTTTGACTTTTTCCAATAGAAAGGTCGATAAATGAAAGGTATAATAGAAAGGTCATATGTGCCATTTAATCATCATAATGACAGTTTAAGCAGGTGGATAGTACAAAAACATTTAATGTTTTTTTGTTTCGTTTTTTTTTTACATTTGTACCACCAACATAAATGCAACATTCTTTAAATGTTTTACAATATGCATTTAAAAACATAAGGTAAAAATTGTAACCAACAACCTTTGAAGTTAAATATTTAAAATGAATGTAATTTAAATAAGATTAAGGCTAATAAAACACATTGTTGTTGGCATTCAGAGGAGTTGACTGTGACTGACTTTCTTTGAAGGCCTGTAGAATGTTATTCTCCTGTTCACCGCCGTGCACAGTTTGGGAGGGAGGAGAGGGAGCTGCTGTCGGAGAGCATCACAGGTGCTAACGTTTTTTGCAATGTAGTCCTCACAAATTCTATAATGATAAAAAAAAAAGTTTGGTGTCCATGTATGAAGAACAACAACAATAGAGAATTGTTCACCTGAAAAGCGGGTATGGCGCCATCTGGAACACTAGGGCATCATTGCAGTGACCCTGAGGACAAATTGATGATTAGCTGACTCTCACGCCAAAATGAAATATTTTTATCTCACTAGGCTACAGTATATGTAAGACAGATAGTTATACTTAAACTTCCAAGTGAAATTAACGTGTAGAGGAGGGGAGTGCACTGGTGTTTTTGTCTGATATACCTTTTCTCTCCTGTGAAGAGACATAGTGGCTCACAGAAACGAACCCTTTTCTGGTCTTACAGCATTCCCTAACGTGATGCTTTCAAAACAATTTGTTTCTACTTTCAGAATACAAAAAACTGTTTATTCTAATCATAGCAAAATATTCCCATTTACTATTACAATTGTAAATATTTAATCAAAATAATTTTGAATAAGATATTATAACTACAAGCTGCACGGCGGAGGGGTGGTTGGCGCACAGGTAACCCCGGGTTCTCGGGTTTCCTCCCACATTCCAAAAACATGCTAGGTTAATTGGCGACTCCAAATTGTCCATAGGTATGAATGTGAGTGTGAATGGTTGTTTGTCTATATGTGCCCTGTGATTGCTGGCGACTAGTCCAGGGTGTACCCCACCTCTCGCCTGAAGTTGGGATAATAGCATACCCCCACAACCCTAATGAGGATAAGTGGCATAGACAATGGATGGATGGATGGATGGATGGATCATTCATACACTTTCTGATTTTAAATTGTTAACTATTTGATGTGCTTGCTTTATTTCACACATACTGATTTTTGTAAATGCAGTTTCTTCCTGTGTGTTTTTAGGTGTTTTTGTTCAGTTAACCACCAAGTCCAACGTAAGTGACATCCCCCAAATGTCAGAAATGCTTTTGATATGAATGCCGACAGACAGTTTTCCTTTTTGACTTGCATCAAAGAGAGAAAAAGAGTATTACTGTCCTATTAACACTATTTCTTTCCTTTGAATCACCATGCCTATTTTGCTTGTAGGAGCCATGAATGAATTTGGATTGATTTTTTTGTAGGTGCATGATAGTTTAAATTTGAATAGTGGTGTTTGTTATTGTTTATGATATTATTTAGATTTGTTGTGATCACGTGGATAAGGGAAGTAGGTCAAATGGTTATGGGCGGTGACGTTTCGTTTATATAGGCACCTGTTCACCTGTGTGGCCAGAGAGAGACAAAGAGAGAGAGAGGGTGAGCAGGGTTGCCGTATTTTTTGTTGACCGCTAATTCCTTTAATCTCTGTGATTACTTTGATTATGAGTTTGTGCACGGTATCATAAGTTGATCATTAATTTTCTTTAACAAAAGGTTGAACTCGTTTTTTTGTATCTCAGAGATTTTTTATGTGCGGCGCGTCAGACAAAGTAAAGGCCCGGCTTCAGCCTCTCAGCGACTCTTTTGTATGAAGTCGCTATATTGCTACTCACCGTGTCAACAAGGAGGATGTAATCACAGCTGCCTCCAAACACAATGATATCAGAGTCTTTGCCAGGACACGCAGAGTGCCACAACCTAGGACCAGAATCACAATGCTGCACAATATTCATTGATGGTTTGTGTATAATCCGCTACCTTGGCTTGTTCTTAAAAGGGTGCTCCACTTCTCTCCATGTCTTTGTGTCCATGTCAAACAGCCAGCCATCACCTGGTGGTCCAGAAAAAAAGACAAGGAAATGGAACAGGAGAAGCATGTGAAAGTAATATCAGGTAATGTTCTTACTCATGGGCTTGCAGTCCGCACTAAGACCACCAAAGAGAAACAAGGTGCTCTCAGACGATGCCGTGAGCGAGTGCCACGACCTGCCCACTGGAACACTCGACACTGCCACTCTGTACACAATCATTGACAACAACGTCAAAAACAATGACATGCAAGAGTGACGCATCACAGCAACTCACATTTCTGACCACGTCCATGACTCAAGGTCCAAGCAGTAAATGTCGCTGGTTCTCGTTTCCTGCATAAATCAAGAAGAGAGGGAAAAAAAGCAGAAATAATGAATGTTTTATTTCCAATAATGCTGACAAGAGCTCTTACCCTCACTCTGCCACCACAAATGTAGCCCCTGGTTCCCAGCTTGGCGCTGGCATGGGCCGCTCTGGGGGCGGGAGCATGGCCGTGTGTTTGAGCTTGACTCCAACTGGACTGTCTGGGATCAAATATGTGCACCTCGTTGTTCCATCCCCACAGCATGTCCTCAAACAACACACAAGACAAACTAGATTTTATACCAGGCAAAACGTTATGTACCCTCTGAGGAAGATCAACACTTGTCAACAGAAATGGCTAAGTGAATAAAAATGGTTTTATATAACATTAAAATTGGCGGCACAGCGATCTAGTGGTTAGCGCGCAGACCTCACAGCTAGGAGACCAGGGTTCAATTCCACCCTCGGCCATCTCTGTGTGGAGTTTGCATGTTCTCCCCGTACATGCGTGGGTTTCCTCCCACATTCCAAAAACATGCTAGGTTAATTGGCGACTCCAAATTGTCCATAGGTATGAATGTGAGTGTGAATGGTTGTTTGTCTATATGTGCCCTGTGATTGGATGGCCACCAGTCCAGGGTGTACCCCGCCTTTCGCCCGAAGACAGCTGGGATAGGTTCCAGCACCCCCGCGACCCTCGTGAGGAAAAAGCGGTAGAAAATGAATGAATGAATAACATTAAAATTAATGTGTTATAGAGTTAAATACAGTTAAATAATAAAATATATTTTCCATGGAAAAAAAATAATTATTAGATAATTGGAATGGGTACCCCACACATTACTTAATGTAATAATTATATATACTTAAATTATAATGTATGATAATAATGACTTATTACTTAATTACACAACACATTTTAGTTGCTAAAAATAATTAAGTTGGATTGTGCACATTTGTGCACTTTAATTTTTCCAAATGAATGAATACAATAATACAACAATAACAAATAAATACAAATATTTTCACCTCAAATAGCCCATAGCCCTGTTTAGGGGATTACCAAACTATCCAAATGAAAAGTAGCAATACAAATTAATATATTTGTGGAATAAACTCACCTCTGATAAATCATCCACAATGAAGCTTCCGTTTCTTCTGTCGACCTCTGCCAGAAGTTTGTGACCATATCCTCCAAAGTAAATGATTCTGGAGAACACAAAGTGGTTTCTTTTAATGAAAGATCAAAGCCGACTATGCCTATATAATACTCAAATATCCTTATATCCGTGAAAGGAAGTGCTATCTTACCTTCCTTTATGAAGCCAGCAGGATAGTTTGTCTCGAGGTGATGGAGAACAACCGATTCGGTGCTCAACATTCATCCATTTGTATTCACCGCCTGTCAGGTTGACCCGATAGATCTGTTGGAAAGTCCTACCTTAATTAAGGATTGTTTTACAAGGTATTCATTTTACATTTTATATGTCAAGCCATTTACAGCATATGCACCGAAGTATTCTGACACTGTCATCCAGCCAAGTAATTAATTAATTATGCGGTTTGTCTCTCAATACTTTTGTCCCTGTGGAATCAGCTAACAGCATTAGCCTCATGTGTCTCACTTGATTGGTCTGCCCGTTGTCATCGCAACCTCCAAATATGTACATGTGACCATTCAGGGAGCAACCACAGGCCCCCGACATGGAGGGTGGGACTTCGCCCGTCATGTGGAACTTTTGCCTTAGAAAAGAAGAAAAAATGCAGATGAGCAACTTTTCGGATAAACGTTGTACATGGACTACAACACCGCATTATTGCAACAATGTTAGACACAGATTTAATATTCTTACCATATGCCTTGTTCTAGGTCATATACCCAGAATTCATCGTTGGGGAGGAAGACTTCATCATCATCAACTGACTGTGGAGACGATAAACATTACTTGAAGACATAATCCTACCATTCTTTTACATATAGCTATAGAAGACCAGAGGTGTCCAAAGTGCAGTCCAGAGGACACTTGTGACCCCATGTACATATAAGTAACAGGTAGACATGCACAATCTAATAAAATCCATGCAAATTCAACTAAGGGAATACTCATTTTTGAGTGACACTCCCTAAAAAGTATTAGGATAACATTCCACTCTGTTTGTTATGTTGTAGTCTGTGTCATTTTGTTTGTGTTTGTTTCTAACCAAAACAATAGAAAAAGATGCAGTTCAGGAAAGAGGAGAATGTTTTAATATTCACACTTGTCAGAAGATGATAATATTTAAAATAATTTTTTGATTTCAAACCAGTAAAGTGTTCAAAATTACACTCCCATTTTGTAAAAATAAAAAAGATGTGGAGGGCCCCAATGACTAGGTAGGTTTTCCTTGGGCACCAAATGACCTAATACGCCCCTGATTGGGTTGCAGGTGTACCTAATGAAGTGATAGGTGTGGTATTATATTCAAGCTCGTCAAGTATGTTTATTAATGCGTATATTTACCATGTAGCCTCCCCACACGTACAGAAGGTTCCCCTCTACCACTGCCGTGTGTCCACTGCGTTCGCGAGCAATCAGCTCCGAGCGGCTCTCGAACAACGACTCCATGGACGAGCGGCTAAATATCAACAGCAACCGGAGAGTGAAATGTTCACTGCAAAAAAAATATCTTCTTACCACTCTCCTACGCTATTCTTGTGCTACGGCAATGGAAGACATAACTCATTAAAAAACACATTTTCAACTGTGCCATGAATGTTAGCTGACTGTTAGACAGCACTGTCTCGTTTGACACAGAGCTAGCTATACAGCTAATGTCAGAAAACAGGTGATTGAGACGGACATAAAAAACAGCTATTTTTAGCAGGTTTACAACATAAACGCACTTTAAACATAACCAGCAGAGCTTTTTTGACACATTCGTACCGTTTGTTCTCATGTTATTGAAGCTGCAATGTCTGGTATACGTAACATGACATAGATCGATGTCCCTGACACATTAGCTCAGCTGTGTCAAAACAGCTTCAAAACAAAACGACATATCCTGAGCGGTTATTTTCAAAATAAAACAACATATCCGGTGAGCTGTGGCTTTTCATAATAAAATATAAATGCTGCACATGAACAAAACAATCGAATTAGGGCGTGATAATTAACCAAAAATCAAATAAATTGTGTACTATGCCAATGCAACTATGTGGCAAAGCAACATTTCTGTGTTGTAGACCTACATCATACCTGTGTTTATTCCAAATTAGTATATCCAGCCATTAATAGATTTTATTCAAAAAACAGACAGCATGTTGTAGCTCCATTTTGGTAGGAACATTTTTGTCCACTGAATGTTCATATTTCAAAAATATGACACTGCCATGTACATCTAATGACACACAACAATTATTTTTATTTTCAGGCAATGATAGTCACACTCATTTAACATGAAATAAGCAAACACATGTGCACCAAAAACAAACAGCACACAGATTAATGTAATCTGGCACAGAGGCAGGGTGCGTTTTGGCAGATTGAAAGTCATGCAGATGTAATCACAGTTGGAGCTTATTCAATGTGGAATGAACACACTCAAATATGTCAGGTGCATTATGCTGAGTTCAGATTTCAGTTATGGTTTGTTTTTTGTTTTCTGTGTGTGTCTGTGTGTGTGTGTGTGTGTGTGTGTGTGTGTGTGTGTGTGTGTGTGTGTGTGTGTGTGTGTGTGTGTGTGTGAATTTGCAGGCAGTCCAAATTATATTCACTGCCGGTGATTACACTGTGTGTGCAACATGTAGGATTAGCTTGGAGTGAGTAGCTATCTTGCGCAACCATATAAATCTTCCCCCCCAAAGGCATTATTGTAGACTACTACTTTCGGTCTTCATCCCTGACTTCCTGAAATCAGTTGTGCTCACAGTCACTGTAAGGGTACTCACTCTTACTCTTTTTGGTAGAATAAAGTGTTTCTTCTCTTACACCATAGAATTATGTACATCACTGCTTATTCTGTGGTGAATTGTTTAAATTATAATAACTATTTTATAGTCAAAATTATTCTCAAATCATGTGATTTTTAATCAGTTTATCTCAAAATAATGGACTGTGTTTTATTGGCTATAAATAAAATTAAGGAATTATGCAGAATATTAGAATAGCTCTCTGATATACAGCACTAACTACAGCCACAATTACAGAATATGCTTGGATAGGAACAGGAATAACATAGAACAAACATATTATTATACGTTAAATGAGGTTAGCAATTATGTTTGATGCATGTAATCTCATACAAAATGGTAAAATACATCTAATTTAGATATGTAAAAGCGTTTTTGCCGCAATATGCACAAAATATGGGCAGCAATTGCAGGTGGAGGAATAGTGGAAGGATACAATTAATGGAAAAATGGGTAAATGGGTCACAGTGTGAACTATATAGAAGGGGGACCAGGAAATGGTGCTCATACTGAGCAGAGAGGTGATAAAGGGAATGACATTAAACTGGAGCATCACTCGCTCTAACCCCACCCATCTCTGGTGGGTGTTGCTAGGGGCAACCACCATAGTGATGGAACGGCAGAAAGAGAGGGTTTAATGGAGCTAGAGAGAGCAGCATCAGCAGCAGAGGCAGGCTTTAGCCAATCAGAAGCCAGCATGCTCGATGAGAGCTCCACCCCTTGAAGCCCCGTCAGAGCCCCCACAGATGGAGAGACAGCCCGACTCGCGTCCTTCATCACTTATGAATGGAGCGTCAAACAGGCCGCATAACTGCACATCTGCCCACTCTTGGATAGACCACACGGAGAACCAGAACCAGCAGCAGGACCAGAACCATGAAGAGACGACAGAGAATCGCCCAGGATGAAGACACAACTGAGGACAACATACAGCTCGATTCCTACCGGCCTTCATCCTCATCATCCCCCTCTCCTCCTCCTCTTCCTGACTCAGTCATGCCGCCCTCCACATCCGCATCCGCCCTCCTGGCGCTGGCCTCCCCGGCAACCCGTCGCTCCATCTCCATGGGCGACTTCCGGAGGGTGACAGGCGCACTTCTCGCCACCTCGGAGCCGGGGTCCACCTCGGCCACAGCCCCATCCTCCAAACTGGTCACTCCGAGCTCCAGCATGGAGTTTGAAGCAGCTCGCCGGCGTCTCCTGGAGGTGGAGGAGCGCCAGCGCGTAATCAGGGAGATGGAGCGGCGTCTGGAGGAGCTCCGAGAGGTGTTTGTGCGCTCAGAGCAGGAGGTGGTGCTGCACGGGGAGCTGCTCACCAGGATGTCCGGCGCCTCCCAGCAAGGGGAGATCTACGTGGCTGAGGGCAGCCAGCGCCTGAAGAAAGGCCTGAAGTTCAAGAAGCACAGGCCCACCATCGTCTTCTCCTCTATGTTGGGACTGCGAACATGCCTGCCTTGGCCTGTGAAGCTCAAGTAGTGCAATTTTTACTACTGTGAAATGCTTCTGCTATCCTTGATCTCGCTTTCATTACTCTCTTTTTGTTTGCTCTTCTACCCTAAGGCTGGTCCTTCAGATCTTTAGAGTGCCTGCAATATTCTTACACGCTACTACAAGAGCTTATCAGAAGATGCTCTTCTCCTTGTTGTCATGGAAACCATGCTGCTTTTTAAGATTGGACCTAGAAAGAGAATAGGTAGCAGCTGACTGCATGGTGCTGCATGGATGAGTCACGAATGGAGTGATTCACGCTTAATTCAGAGTAGTACTGGATGTTTTGAGGTATTTTAAAGGAATGAAATGAGACTGATGCTCGCTGATGCTGCATTGTTCAATAAGATGGAACTGAGCGAAGGCACTCGAACACGGAGAAAATGTGCCTTGACGTCTCTCTGTGATTCATCTGCTACAAAAGCTGTTTTTTGGCAGCACGGCAGACCAGCGAGACAGGACTCCACCTGTGGCCTCCTGTCTCCTAGCAACCACTGTTTGCTCTTTCTCTATAGCCACACAGAATGTATCCAACCAGAAGACAGCAGGTATTGCAAAACAAAGAATGAAGGTTAGACGCGTGACGTGTCATGTGCAATGGATTTATCCTTACAGGAATGACGTGGCACTTAGCAGACACAACATTGGGTACACAAAATAACGCTCAGTTGTAGTAAAGATAAAACTGTATTTGGTGACTTAGAATCCAATCACCCACTAGAAAGGCATAGAAAATAAATAATCAAAGACAAAACAAAAACATGATCATTTCAATTTGGGAAAAAATCAGTCCAAATTAATTTGCAATGTAATTTTGGAATGTTTATTTATCAATATTTCTTTCATTGTGGTTGTAAATACAACTGTTTCTCATGTTTTGCACAGCTACCCAACACCCAACAAAAACCTTCCATAAAACCCACACAAAATTGAGCGGTTTTCTGTGTACCTGATACTGTGGCCGGTGAGTGTGCATGTCTATTCTTGGCATCTGAAGGTGAAGGCCTGAGAGGCTCCAAGCACTCTCATCTCAGCTTTCATTGGAAGTGTACTGTATGCGGGATGTGAGTGCACAAGCTGGAAAATGGACATATTACTTGAGCATCAATGTTTTAGAATAGTTTCTTGCCATTCTGCTATAAGACTGTCACTGTTTAGAATGTTGACACTTGTATATAAACCCAGTATGGGGCTGGTCTGGTACCAGTCTGCTTGTAATCCAGAAGCATTTGAAAGGAAATGGCTTTTCAGTAGGGATGTCAGATATTGGCTTTTTGCTGAAAATGGATATCCTGATAGTGTCAAACTCACAATTTCCGATACCGATATGTAATATGACATATCTCCTGTGGTGGAATGAACACATACTGCATTTTTGAAATATCGTTTTCTGGAAAAAAAAATCTGATACCGGTATTGCATTTTGATACTGTATCGGGACATCCCTACTTATTAGGGTGTTTTTACTCTTGGTCCCTTTGAGTCATTAGTCATTTGTGCAAATGAGAGCACACTTTTAAACAAAGCAAACTGGTGTCAATTCCGAACCGGTGCAATGTGAACACAAAGCAGCTCAGGTTCACTTCGCCTTGTATTGCTTTTAGCATTGAAGTGGACCAGAATGAGATTAAGCGCAATGTGAACACGTCGAGAACCAAATTGGTTTTGTCTGTTGATTCACTTTACTAGGTCCACTTAAATGGTGCTAAAGTTTGCTTTTTTCTGTCTGAATGAATTGACGGCTTCGTGAACGTTGTGTTTGTTGTTGGGGTTTTTTTTCAGTTCCTTGTCACACTGTCACAAGTTAAAATACAGGACATAAGATGGCTGATCGGTCATGAATGTAAATTTGAGAGTTAAAAAAACATTTACCTCATTGGTTAATGCTCACACCTAAAACCTGATTGGTTGATTTGCCAGTTAGAGTGGATGTAAATCACTATACAGTAGTTTGGAATCAGAACAGAGAATTTGGTCCACATCTGAATCGATGACTGTGACCAAGAGAAGTGGAGAGAGGAGACTATTTGTTTTGTCTTAAAGGGACTTTATAGTGAACACATCCTAAAATGCGCAGGTACATTGTACATAAGTGGTATGCACTATTAGCTTTGATTGTTTTTCCTGCATCAACTCTTTTAAAGGGCTCAAAGGATCCGTTCGATATGAGAACATCGCTGAACAGAGGGGAGACTTTTCGGTTCTGGTCTTTCAAATTCCTGATAGCCATAATGACCTTACAATTGACTTAAGTCTCGATAAAGCATTCCACTCCAACAGGGTGAACGTCCGTCTGCTTGCCATCCACGCGCACATCTCAACCATTATGAGCGAAGAGCTATAGTGCAGATTAGGCCTTAGACAAGTATACACAGTATATTGCCTATAACGCTTGTCATATGCCTTCTGCAATGTCTGTGCATTGGCAATGATCACACTGCTGACAAAGTGATGGTAAAAGTAGCAAACACATCCAAAAAAAAGACACAACAATGCTGTTTTCAGGCTCTATTTTTAGTTTCCCAAAGATCTCGGGGCCCACTTGCAGAATGAATGTAATGTTTAATAATTCAAAAAGACTTTATTTGACTGTTGCGTATTTAATATTATGATTCATTTTTGGACCTTACCTAATATTTTTACGTCAGTCATGTAACACAAATGAATGAATTTGATCTAACAAGTTTAAAATACTACTACCAAAGGACACAGAATGCCATGAATGAAGAATAAAAATATTAGAAGAAAATATAACATAATATATACACACTAGCCAAACAGGTCATACAAAGGTCCACACTATTTTTTTCATTTGAATTCTTTCTTTGATTGTAATTGTGCATGTGTGTTGTGATAGACTTAAGTACAGAACTTTTTTTTCCTTTAAATGACATTTTTGCTGTAAATTCCACTTTCAGTTATCTTATTTGGGCCTCACAGTGATTGTAAGTCCTTTGTGCTCATTGGTAACCTTCAATTTACAGCCTTAATCCCTGACAATGAAATGAGAAGAACTTCTTTATAGATTATCATATATATATTGCTGCCATTTTTTTTAACAAGCTGTCTCCTGCACAGTGAATGTTCTTATGATGTTTTCTGCTTACGTTTTCACTGTAGTTTCATGTTTAAGTTGAATTTTCTTGGCTGTTTATTTAAGCACCGGGCTGCAGTGTTACAAGATAAGGTCACATTGTTAGGATTAAACTGACTAAATGATTAAAAATCTTACATAAGAAATTAAGCTGTTATTCCGTGAATTCCTAATGGTTTGTGTTTGAGTCAGAGGAAAAATGACATCACTTTGCATTGGATTGGCAGGTTTATGTGGTCATTTCATCACTCACTTCTCCTCTCGAGGCTCTTTAGTGTGGAATGTATTAAAATCCCAGTTAGATAACAGTGTATTTAGATGGAAAGGAAATACATCCCACCGCCAACTTAGTGCTCATTATTTTAAGCCAGGATTTGTGGAGCTACATTAAGCTGATGTTTTCTCTTTTGCTCACTTCAGGGATGCACTAAGCACATCTCATGGTGTACATACTAAGACTTTTCAATCTCACATGAGCTAATAATGGACAAAAGACGCTTTTTTTGGCCACAATGTGTTGTGCATACATATGCTATAAATATAACCTTTATATACAGCATAGAGCGAGGAAAAGTGTGTGTTTAGGACAGTTTCAAACTTGAGCCACGGCATGTTATTTACACCACTAACCACCTCACGCGCATCACTAAAACGATTGGAGGAACGAAGCAATCAGCTAGTTGTTGCCACACGGACGAATATTACATTGCTCTGCCAGTTTTTACACCACGGACACTCGACAATGACATAATATTTGCAGAAAATGATTAATAAATGATAAATAAATTTTTAGAGTGATTTTGGATAATTCCTCTGCCGCGGCAGAGTGGTTGAAAATCACTCTTCTAGGACAAACACCATTATTATTCGGGGCTTTGTTACATAAGTGACAGGTTGGAATGTCATTACACTGGACACGGGGTAGGATGAACATGGCGCACTACAGCTGCCAAGAGAAGAGGAGAGCTTGGAGAAGAGTCACAGAGGCAGGCGTGATGGGAATATTAAAGAGGTGAATGCAGCTGCCAAATTGTACAAACATGTTAGATTCAAGAGATTTTTTTTCAGATACCTGAACAGTAAGAAGAAGTCTTCTGAGATAACACTCATTTTAATAGGTGTTAATGTAAAAATTAGGTCTGTCAAATGCTAAAAAATTAAGCATGATTATTCACCGTTAGCGACTGTGTGAGAAATATGCTTATTTTACTGTATTTAATGAACAGAACAATAGCTGAATACGTCTATCAAGCGAAAAGATACCACACTAAAAGTCTATTTATCTGACACTAGTCTCTTTTAAAGGTTAAAAAACCTTTTGAATCCAGCCTGGCTGTTGCTGCCCAAGTATATCATTTAAACTCTTAACATACAAGCTGGTAACGTGATTTGTCAATCAATGTTTTATCATTCATAGTTCATATTGCATATCACACATCCTTAATTCATGTCCATTTTGGGTGTCAGAAAATTAAATTTAGCTATTTGATTTGATCTGATGTTTAAAGTGCTACTGAAAAAACATATAACCCACATATAACAGATTTATGACACTTTTACAGATAAAATAAGACATAATTCTAGGTGAACTTTATTAATTGCAAGTTTAAACCAGTGTACATGTATCAATACACTGTATAATCTGCCCCCCCCCCCCCCCCCCCCCCCCGTCCAATTTTGTTAACCCAATGTCAGAAAGGTTGCTCACCCCCAGGCTAGTCAGCGGTCTTTGGTATCATTGAAGGCAACAACAAGTGTGGCATACCCCAGAGAAAATGGCAAGATGACATCAACGAATGGTGCCAGAAGAGCATATGGCAACCCGAGACCATTGACGTCGACAGAGACAAGTGGCCAAAATTTGTATTGACCTATGGATATTAAGTAAGTAAACAACAGCTCAGAACTACACAATACATCTGTCGCTACTGTAATATTACTGACACCTAGTGACCACTTTGGAATATTACATATATTTAAATGCATCTTCTAAATGACTTTGTATATGTTTAATTAATGTCAAGAACATGTCAAATTAGCTTAAATATGCATTTTATGGGCTTATACTAGCACATATTCAACTGCAAAACAGCTATTTTTAATTAATATTTTTTTTTTCATTTAGACAGTTGTGAAATTCGAACCACCAATCGGTAAGGGAAAACTGAATTAGCTTTATAAACTCAATGTTAGAAAATCGTTCTTTAAAACTGAGCGTCCGGAGCCTTTCGGGGCTCACTTCCAAATGCACAAACCTCATTATCCACGCTTTGGCTTCGTTTAACATAAGAATTCAACACTGTAACTACATTTATAGGTCAGAAAAGTGGGAAAACAGCATGAAATATTTCCCATTTAACTATTTAACTATTAACTATTATGAACTATTGGAACTATAAAAGAAATATTTGAATTTAAACTCATCTTAAAATCTAAATACATGTGTTTTTCTTGTGCTAGCATGTGGTAAAAAGTGCCACAGACCCGCAAGACAAAAGGGAAGTACTAAAGGTTTGTGTTATGCGTGCACCACCGTAATGAATAATGTATTAAATGCGTGCTTGTATCGAGCGAAAAAAAAAAGCACTTAGGAGCTTTTGTTCTGTTTGAGTTTCTGCTCTACTTGTGTCTGGAAACATTTCATCATCATCATCTGCCTTGCACTACACACTTACTGGTGAAAATATTAGGTAGACTTGCACTATTGGCACTCAATGTGAGAATGTTTATTATTGTGGTGTGCAGTTGGTTACAATTCTACCTGATTATTGTAGATGACAAGTACAGTAAAGACACACACAAACACACCAGCGGGTATTTTAGACAAGTATGTACATCAGTTAGCATGAGTTACATTGTTGCCTTATTTGTCAGTATAAAAATACCTTTTAAAAACATTTTAGGTTCCAAAAAACATGTACATGAAGTGCAATTGTGCATGTGTGCATTGTTACCATGCACATATGCCTCCAGTAACTGTATTCACAAAAAAAAGTGTAAATTCCTGGTTTTTATCCCAAAGAGTCCATCATTAACGATAGTTCTGGATGCTTGCAGACCTAAAAGGGTTTTTGGCTACAAGCCGAAAAAACATTTTCCCTCTTTAATTAAAAAACCCTGGCCTTCTTTAGACAGCAGCTGGCCTTTTCCAAGAAATTATCCTGCATGGGTTTAAAGTGCATTTAAACAGGGATTAGCCTAGCAAGCACGGAAATGCTTAAATGTTTGTAAATGTCTTTGTACCTATTAATATAAAGGTTTAAGAGAAGTGAACAAAGCAACATGGACATTTTTTGTTAATGATTGAAACTTCCTTATTGGTAGTGTAAATCCCGAAACAGCATCCTCACGCAGCCGCCGCTGAGTGTGTGTCCAGAATTTAATCACATTGTCAGGAGACAATGTCAGGCCACACAGTCAGTAGACTGAGTAAAGGGTTCGATTCTCCGTTTGTGTGGAGTTTGCATGTTCCCCCTGTGACTTAGTGGATTTTCTCCGGGTACTCCGGCTTCCTCCCACGTTTCCAAAACATGCATTTTCGCTTTACTGGCGACCCTAAATTGTCCATAAATATTAATGTGGGTGAAAGGTTGTCTGCATGTGCCCTGCGATTGGCTGGCCACCAGTCCAGGGTGTACCCCGCCTCGTGTCCAAAGTCAGCAGGGATAGGCTCCAGCTCACCGCTGCAACCGTCGGGAGGATAAGCAGCATCCATAAAATGGATGGATGGATGTTCCAGTTTGAGTAAATCCATTATAGCTGCGTGAGGAAAATGGCATAAAGTCCACCTGGAGCCCAATGCGGGTTCAGTTCTTCATTTCCAAATGTCCTTTAATCTGCAACTTTTTGAACATAGTTGACAGGGAAAGTCCCATTCCTGGATGAGTCCCCTTCTATGTAACCCATCTGATAAAAAAAAACAAAGAAAAACTTAAAAACACGGAAAAAGTTAATTCGAAAAATTTCACAAAATTGCAACATAAATTACAATATTTTAAAAGTGAATGCTATGTGATATGAGCCAAACTGAAACATTGAATAAATGAAAAAAATGCTACATAGTACATCACAGCATATTTTACAGCAATAGTAAAATAGGACTTTTTTTTCTTATACTTTTGATTGAAGCATTCAAATCCAATAAATATTTGTGCAGGATTAAAGAATTGGCAGTTGCACTTACCCACCAGTGGGGGTCACGAGAGAGCGTGACCACAATGGTTTCATCTTTGAAAAAGGCAAGATGCTCCGAGTTGGTGGGTCTGCAGTCCACCAAAGCCTTGACCCGCTTATTGGTGTGTCTGTTGCCAGAAATCTGAAGGATGAAGAATGAGATTTCATAGCAGGACACTAGAAAATATACAAAATTTTAAGGCTAAAGAGGTCATTTATGGCAGTACCATGGCGTTCCTGCGAGGTCGCAATGCGGGGGTCACACCGGGTGAGGAAAAGGGGGCTGCTGCGGTAGGGCCTGGGCTGAGGCCTGCACAGTTTCCCCCTAAAATACAATATGGCTCCTCCTGGTTGCTGGTGGGTGATAATACGGCACACTTCCCCTGGTTCCCTCCGCTGTTGGTCCGACGGTACGATGTGGTCTTCTCAGAACTGGAAGAGGATTCAGGGAAGCGGTCACATAACATGACAAGCTAATTTACTATGTCTATTTTTGTCCTGTCTCGGGTTCACAGCTTACCTGACAGGTCCGATGTGGTTTTGAGATGATGTGGGAGTACTTGGAGAGGCGCAACCAGTAAAAGCTTGACCCTCGCCACTGTGTCTGTGACCCCTGAACACACTCCCCTTATGTGGTTTTCCACCACCTGGGCTTTGACTCTCTGAACTGGGTAAAGGGGGACTCTGTCTGGCCTGCATCTGTGGACTTGGAGTGTTGACAGTCGGGTTAGAACTTCGTCTTGGTGCAGGGAGGTTCACCTCCTGTGTTGTGACCGAGAGCTGAGGGTCGGAGCGACCTGGATTGGGAAAATAAAAGCAACTCATTGTACTCCTGTCCAATTTAATATGCACCAATATTTTCTCTGTTGTGTTTACCTTTTGGGGTGGATTTAGCAGGCAGTGGTGGTGGTGGCATGGCTATTCCAGAGGGGGCGCTGTTGGATGGTGGATTTCTGTACAGGAAGTCCAGGTTCTCATATGTCTGACAAGGTCTGCTGGTTGGGTTGCCCCCAGCGCCACCAATCACACTCCACTGGGATCCAAAGCCTCCGTTTGAGGACACAGGAGAGAGTTTTTTTGGTAATGGGCTTACCTAGAATGAGAGATGAAAACTCTTAACTATCCATTTCGTACAGGTGTGCAAATGCATGGTTGGATGTGTACCCTCTCGTCCAGGTCATCCTCGCTGTCGTACATCTCCTGAGCTTGAGTGTGCCACATGAACTCAACGTGAATCTGAGAGTTAAACTTCCCGCTGTGAGCTAGCTCCAACTACAAACACAAGTAACAGTCTCGAGTCATAAAGTATTTGTAGGTGTAACAGTTGTATGACAGTTACTACTACTACTACTTACAATGCACTAATATGAGCCATTTCAAGACACAGTACAAACACATAGTACTAGTATATATATATATATATAACTACAGGGTATATTACTGTAAAAGGTATCTAAAAAATTCCATGAACTTTACTATTAAACATCATTACCCTATTCTTGTGCAAATTGGCACATGTTGAACACAGGAAGTGAACATGGAAGCCAGGTTTTCGTCATTTATCAGTAGCAGGTAGAATGTCTGACATCAGAGTGAAAAAACGATCTCCTATTCCATGTGGAAGTGGTATGTTTTTGGCTTCTTTCTTTGTCCTTCTTTCCCAACCCCTTTGAAATACTTTAAGTTTAAAATAAGTAAATTGGAGAGACTAATTAGTTACTGTAGCTCTGTAGCTAGCTCGGTAGATAGCTCGGTAGATAGCTCTGCTAGCGGCGGTCATCTCTTATGTCCCTGCAATGATTACGTAGCCTGCGCAAAATGGGGTAAAACAAAGAATAATAGCAGGGCAAAGTGACTATAGGGATGTTATTTCATGTCTATGGGGCTCTAATGATGTTAAAAGTAATCAGAAAATTGTTAACAGGTTTTCTATGCTCTAAGAAAATATTCAGTTTACTTAATATTACTTTTACATTGAATTCTACTTCACGGAAACTCACTTATCGCGGTCAGGTCAGGAAACACTTAACGGTGAGAAACGAGGGACTAAACCATTACTATTATCATTAATTACAACTTTGCCTGTACAGTTCATATAAATGTTTGCATTTTCAGGATCCAAAAATGCTGTGATCATGCAAACAACCCAAAACCACACATTGTTTAGAGTAATGGCTTCTTCTTGCTCCTTTTCAGACATGTGTAGCAATGAAGTGTAGTATATTGTATATGCGTATATGTGATGTACATTATGTAAAATTGTATGCATGTCTGAAATAAATTAAGAAAGAAGAAAAACATTCTTGCATGAACCAAATATGCGAGTGACATCTCACCAGTTCAACACATTGTGTGTGTTGCAGCCTCCTGGCCATATCAAGGGCAGTCTCTCCTGCTGTGTTCACTACAAGTGGCAATAAAAAAATAAACACAGTCATTCAATGTCGCCCAATAGAGAAACAGAATATACAAAGAAAAAGTACCTATGTGAAGAGTGGCTTTGGCTTTAAGCAACAATTTGAGGGATTCAGGCTTATGGTAGAGAGCGCTGTAATGCAGAGCGGTGTTTCCTCCGGCTGTTCTCTTCTCCAGACAGTTGCTGTGAGATAAAAAAAAAAATCTTTCAAGTTGAAGACAACTGAACAAGACATAATTCATTAAATCGTGGCTGACTGGCTGATTGATTATGGTCTGACCCATTCTGGCACAGGAAGTCCACTATAGCTAGAGAGCTTCTTTCTTCTAGGCGCACAGCCAGATGAAGAGCAGTTTCTTTGGCAGCCTAGCAGTAACAAAAACAAAGTTGACAAACATTACTGCAATTTTAGCTCTAGGATTAGACACACATTTTTGAAAATGACAAACATTAACTTTCATAAAGTATGCTGCGTCAATTTGCACATACTGAACTCCAGAATGTTATGAAAACTGATAAAATAAATAGTAATTAATCTCAATACATAGGATCTCTGATCTATTTTCAACAGACATGGTGCAAACCCATGTAGAGTTTCCCTGCAGAACAGAAGAACCCTGCTGATTTTGAATGGCTTTACTAGTGAAAACATGATACTTTTTGTTACATTATGTCAAAGAAAGCGACATATCTGTTTTGAATGACACAAAATCCTTGAGGTTATTGGGGCTCAAAGGTCACATCAGGGCGTGACCTTAATTAGTGACTGCTTCCAACAGTCATCTGCAACACAAGTCTGAGTCACTGCACAAAAAAACTAGTTTAAGTCGCGTAGTTGATGTCACGGGTTTCTTGTGCAACATCTTTTGTTTTTTATGAACTGATAAAAACGGCAAAGATTTACGCATTATCCGGTGAGAGCAAGGAGATAAAAGGAAACGCAATACAGAGCCGAGGCATGTGTAATTCAACAAGTTAGTTGCATTTATCCTCATGAGACACAAGCTCCTTTGGCCTAAAAGCTGAAATAACAAACGAGATCCAAGTAATACAAACAAAGCACACGTCAGACACACTGGTTACGTTACAATGCGTGTATAGCTAGCAGGAGGGTACAATTACATGAAATACAAGATGACCAGGCTTCAGGCAAAATGGAGGGGTTATTTACCCTGAACTGCTTTTAACTAAGAACGGACAAATATGCATTGTGTGAGCTGTTCGTGTATGCAACAGCTGAGTTTTGGAGAGTAAAAATGCCACCTCGACAACAATATACACATTGGAGTTGTGTGGATGGATAAAAAGGCGTTCACGTTTCACTTTTTTAAAACATTAGCTAAAAACAAGAATTCATTAACTTACTGGTGCTGGTTTCAAACCGGGTGACATGCGTGCACATGCAATTTAAAAAAAATCTAAGGAGGTGCTAATTGAACATATGTGATTTCTCACTATATTGCTGAACAGATGTGCGACTAATTCAGTTGTAGTAGGCTATGTGTGTTTTCGTTTCCTTAAAATATTTGCCCTGTGTTTTAATGACTTTACTTTTATTATAATAATTCATTCATTCATTCATTTTCTACCGCTTTTCCTCACGAGGGTCGTGGGGGTGCTGGAGCCTATCCCAGCTGTCTTTGGGCGAGAGGTGGGGTACACCCTGGACTGGTCGCCAGCCAATCACAGGGCACATATAGACAAACAACCATTCACACTCACATTCATACCTATGGACAATTTGGAGTCGCCAATTAACCTAGCATGTTTTTGGAATGTGGGAGGAAACCGGAGTACCCGGAGAAAACCCACGCATGCACGGGGAGAACATGCAAACTCCACACAGAGATGGCCGAGGGTGGAATTGAACCCTGGTCTCCTAGCTGTGAGGTCTGCGCGCTAACCTATTATAATAATATTAATTATAATAATGATCAACAAACGACAGTGTGAAACCATAAAATCATCCAATAATCAGTAGCAGCTAACATGAAAAACAAAATTTCTTCGGCGGACTAACACGATGCCTCGTTTCAGCATCACTCACAGATGTAGAGTGGATACCTAGCTCTCAATGACTCAACAAGATGTTTGCCGTCAGCGATATTTACCTAAGGACTGGAGCACACGTCTTGTGCTGGAAGACACAGCCACCCTAAGTAGAGCGGACATGTCGCTGTTGTTGGCGGAAGCAGCATAAGCTAAATTCTCGATGTGAAATCAATGCGCCTCGGAAGGAAGTTTCGGTAATGTTTTAAATCAAAATTAAAAAAAAAAACAAAACTGTGATAGCGTGAAGGAGCAATGATGATGTATGTTGTACGAAGGTAAGACCGTATCTTCTTATTTTTAACCTGCAAGTGGCATAAATTTGTGCTGTGCTGTCTGCATTAATCAATTGTTGTCACCTGTACGTCCGATATCGAGAGTGGTTTGGCGAGGTCCGCTCCCTCTGCAAAGAGCTGTAAAAGAGAAGTCAGATCTCGGCTCCTCACGGCGTCACAGAGCTGTCCGGGTTCCGTTGTCTCTCTTCGCAGGACGTAGCGACGCTCGGCATACTTTGCGACAATGTACTCCTTTCTGGCATTCCTGGTGGGCAAAAGGAAGAAATTTATTTTTAATATACATACATTTCTGGAGGTGTACTGCATGTAAGGATACAAGACTCACATGTCACTCTGCGGTAAAGGTTTGACAGCATCACTTGGAAGCCCCGCCTCCATGATGTCGTTGAATCTCGTGTTACCGATGCTGACAGCCAACTGTCACATAAATGTTTACATTAAATATTCAGAGACATTTATAAAGCATTACCTAATATAGTAGACATAACAGGAGTAAATAGTATCCTGTGTTTTTTTTTTTTTTAATTAGGGATTATTGTGCCTGCTGTGAAATAATTTGAACCTGCAATAAGTCTGGAGCTTGTATGTCTCACTTAACATTACAGTACTATTACTGACATCTAGTGACCAGTGTACAATACTGCATTTCATCAAAGTCTTTGAATGTGTCGTTTCAATGCCGTATTTTTGTATTTTTGTTCATTTTTGCTTGAAAATCATTCACTTGGGCAAAAAATATGTAACATTTGCTTAAATATAAATGTTTTAAATCTGATAATAGGCCAAATTCAACCATGAAATAGCAGTCCTTGAAATTCAAACCTCAACGTGGCGAGGGACGACTCTAATGTGTGTATGTAAGGGATTGAAGAGTGTATCTGATTGGTACCAGTAACTCAGATGTGCTCAGCAGGTCCAGAGTCAAGGACTGGATTCTGGAGTAGTGGACACCCAGCTCTCTGTGAATGCCAGAGCACTCGATACAAGTCAGGATGCCAAGATTGGTAGATAACCATGTTGGATCTATAATAAAAAAATAAAATACACAGGTCAAATCTGTGCAAAAAAAACAATAGCTGCACATAGTAACTGTAGTATTGTAACCTAAAGTGCCTGAGAATACCACTCTTTGGTACCCCAAGCTTCAGTGTTACAGTACCAAAGATTGACACACTACTGTAAATATTATTAAATGAATAATCAGAACCAAGAACTTCATAAAGGCAAATCAGGCAGATATACCAAATGTTGTGACAGTCAAATGGGCAATGTGTGTCAGATCCTGACTTGATTAGACACAAAAGTTGTGTCCATTATAAATGATTTGTGGAAAATCAGCAATTTTTCCTCCTCAGAGGAATCTAAATCCAACTAAAACTGCACTTAGTACAACCCCACACCCATGGAAACTCTCGGTGGCAGAGTATGAAATAAATCTTGTGACCTGGGGCGCCGCAGTCAGCGCAGGCCTCGTTGCCCGGCATGTGGCGGAGCTCTGCGATAATGGCTTTGGAAAGTTCCTGCAGGCCACTGTCCTGGAGGTGAAGCTGGTCTCCTCCCAGTGCTGTGTTCAGGGCCTCCTCCTTGCTGTTCTGCAGCACCGACACCCAGCTGAGGAACAAACATGTTTATTATTCATAGTACTATGATGCAAGTTACTATGTGCATGTTTTAATGCTGTATAACTGAACAGTTGTCATGCTGCTTGGCAATACTGATGAAGTTGACAATACTACACTTAACAAAAATAAAAATGCAACACTTGGAGCTCAAATCAAAGACATACAACTTTTTCTATGTAAACAAAAAGCCTGTCTCTCTCACGTTTACATGGAGTCAAATAACCCCATTTATAAACACCAATAACCCTTTTGAAAAACCTGAATATACTCACGTTCCGGTTTTTACATCCCTGAATATTACCCTGGGTCACTCCTTTTGTAACCTGAATATTGGGTCATGTATCGGGATATCCGCATCATAAGGAATATAAATGTGTTCTATGCATGTTGTATATGAAAGGAATCTTGGGTCTTTGTCAGAAAGTATTGTACTTGTAAACATCGTGACACCATTTTGGAGCGAGGAGGAAAGCGTAGCATGGCTATGGATGGACCAGCTCCGGCTCCATTTTCTATTTCTTCACGTTCTCTCCTTCTGTGAATGACGCAATTATTTTTTAATACAGGAAGAAGAAGCTCTCCGTGCGTCAAGACGTTTACAATAACCCTGTTTGCTCACGCATATAAATGGGTTTTTTTTCCGAATGTTTCAGAAACCGGAATATTGACTGCATGTAAACGTTGTCAGTCATGAACTATCTACCTCACAGGTGTGGCATATCAAGATACTGATGAGACAGCACGATTATTGCACAAGTATGCCTTATGTTGGCCACACTAAAAGGAAGTGAACAGCTTAACTGTATTGGGGTGTTTGCAGCTTCTAGGAATTGATCCTGGATGCTGGTTGCATTATTGCATTATCATGCTGCAACACGAAGTGATGCTTGTGGATGAATGACACAGCAATGGGCCTCAGGCTCTCATCACGGTATCTCTGTGCATTCAAAATGTCATCAATACAGTAAAATGGTGGCAGTGGGGTTACGGTATGGGCAGGCATCTATGTTATGGACAGCAAAACGAAGTGCTAACATGTTTGGGATATAATATTTCTGGCAAATGGTGAACACACCAGATACTGACCAACCAAACCATCAACCATTATATCGATGTCAACTTAAGCGCGCTTCACTGTTCACCTATTTTGTACAATTGCATAGTTTCCAAAAGTCCTCCGGGGGGTCAGCCACATAAAACGCACCATTCCTTCATTATCAAACAAAGCTTCTTTCCATGGTGGGAATTTCCATCTGGCCCACAGTTATCCTGACTTTCCGTTTTGCATCCTTTAGCTTTCAACGTTGTTGTTTTTAACCAATTACAACCTTGGGACACTTGATTAGGTACACCTGCACAGTCCAAATGAGGTATAATACAAATAATCAGCCTTTGTTATCTTTTTAAAAACAGATCTTTCTTGTTATGGATCCCACTAAAAAGGTGTGGGTGCATGTCAGTTTGACGCTATTACATTACGGCACCGCATCCTTCTTTCTTTTTAATGCATACCTAAGCTGCAACTTAATAGAGCACAGCAAGCAGTGACCTGCAGCATAAGAAGAAGAGATAGGAAGACAAATGAAGGCACAGTCCATTCTTACATCACACATTCCTGCTCGTCTTCTGCCTGGAAATGGTATGTCCGATTATCTGTGAAGAAAAAAATATTGGCAGCCATAAAGAGTTTGATTTAAGTACAATTTTTAACCAAGAAGAGAACAATGACTGTAGGACGGTTAAGTGGCGATAATGCGTGAAATGAAAGTGAAAGCAGAAAATGACTGTTGGACAGTACTAACATCAGAATAAAAATTGGAAAAGTAATACATATATATTATAAAAATAATCACTATAATGAGCACATAATCTTAAAACACAAATAATTACGTATTAATACAGGCCACATTAAAAACATTACAAAAAAATATAATATCAATGCTTAAGTGTCCTATGCACATGTTTTTTTGCCCCCAAAAATAATTAATAACACATTAATTGTGACATTTTGCATTACAATTACTATAATAATATAGTTCTTTGTGCCAAAATGGAATAAAGTCAATTACATTTTTTATTTATTGTAATACATTGCTCGATCTCATCATTTTTTCTTTTTGTTTGTCTGATATGTCCCTGAAACAACACTATTGATGCTGGACCAGTGTCCAGATTTCTCTTCATGTTAGTTTATGATGGGTTGTGAAATGGTTGGGGTGGTTTGGAAGTTTTGACTATGCTGTGGATTGTAGTGTGACTAATGAACTGGTTCCTCTTGGCACATGGTTGTGTGTCTTGGGCCGGGTAAGGGTGGTTGGCATGGGGGGGTTGCTGTGTTTATGCCGTGTTGACGAGGATTAGTGAATGTTTTTGTGAGATGATGTTTGGAATTTGGGCAGCTAGGGGCGGAAAACTAAAATAATCATGTTGGGAGTATTTTTTCCATGACAAATTAGTATTTATTCAATGGCATTTTGTTTCATGACAATGCAGCATAACCATTAATTTAAAACCAATTCATACTGTATCTATTTAATTTACTTTATATTTATATAATTTGGGTATTTTTTTTTATTGTAGGTATTTTTATATAAGCTTTTGTAGGAATTCTGGGTTAAGCGTCAAAGGTCAAACTCACGAGTAACCAGGTCAAAGGCTCTCCGGTCCTCCGGGTTTGGTCGCACCTGACAGGTCAGGAGGTTCAGCTTGGCAGGTGGCCGGTTGATCTGAACACACCCACAGATACACGCACTTTTGTGAGGTTTTGTTGAAAGAACGTTTACATCTGAACATTTAAGAGTCACTAAATGGCAGAGAAGACAGATTTCCCGGTTCTCACCGTGCTGTGAGAGATGGTCAGACAGCCAAATTTCACTCCACATTTCCTCTTCTGCCACACCTTCCTTATCCTGTAGGAGAAATGCGGTTACTGGAGGTCATGTCCACACTCAAGAACCACATTCAGGCTTTTCCAAGCAGCTGTGGTGAATTAGCAAATGTTACACTGATGACACATTACATTATCTTAACTTACACTGCATGGAGTCAGCCATATCCTCCCAGTGGTAGTCGCTTCTTATTTGGTGCTTCCCCACTCAGTTTCAAACTTAAGTTAAATATAAATCAATTGGAGGCTAACTAGTTAGCTTGGTCACTTGTTACACTTAAAGAGGTGGTCCCTGCAAAAACCCTGTACCCTGTGCACAAGAGTTGTGCAATGCAATGCAGAAAAAGCTGCAATAGTGCAGCCGTGTCCATTATTTTACAGATGTACGTAAGTACTGTATATGTATATATGCTCGATGCTGGCAGACTCACTGCCATGTATGTATATCAATCAAGTGACAGCCATCATAGTCAGAATGGATGACAGCCCACATCACCCCACATTCCATCTGAAACACTTGCTAACATGTCAGTTATTATGTTTTAGTATCAATTATCATGTCTCCATATTAGGTAATACCAGTGTAGATGTGACTATAGGGGTGTTACCTCATGTCTAACTATGTTAAAAAACATATTTAGAAGATCATAAGTATGTTTTCTCTGGTATTACTGCAAAAATATTCTATTTATAAACAAGTAACCCTACTTTGCGGAAATTAATTTATCTCGGTTGGGTGAATTAACTGTGAGTAAAGGAGGTGCGACAAATATTTGCCTTTAAATTACATTTTTTAAAGCATTTTTACAAAATGTAACATTTCAAAAGGAGATACCACATCAACTCACGCTAATAATTCATTCATTCACAGAGATGGCTGAGAATGCATTGAGAGTTTTAAAATGCAAAAGTATAACAAAATCATGCAAGTAACCATGCTAACCTTGTTTGTGTGAATGTGTGTGTGTGTGTGTGTGTGTGTGTGTGTGAGATAAGTACAAGCCATTTTACCAAAAGTTAGAGGGGCCCCTGTTTGAATCTACATGTCAGGGTAATGGAAAGCAGCTGGAGGGGATGCAAAGTTTGAGACCCCTCCTTTTCTTTCCTTTCCTTTCCCTCCCCCATCACAAACCCAACCCTCTTGGTCACGCATTAAGCTCGAAATGCTGTGACGATTCTAAATAATATTTATACATGTTCGTGATTAATACACTGAGATGACGAGTTGATGATACATACCCGTCACTCTTTTTGAGCAGAAAACCCGATTTTTCTGTGCCGTACTGCTTATTACCCTGCGGCTGGTGGATGCTGTAGCCATTGCCAGAGTTCTTCCTGTTCAGGTATTCCTGGGACATAGCAGTAATAGTCGTTTCAACAAGGCAATGTCAAAATTCCCACATGCTCGTAAATGCAACAGTCCAAGACTGACAGACGCCGTCCCTCTCCCTCTGTGGAGGCGTGACATATATTCATTTTAATGACCATGGTCATGGTTTATTTGTTTGGGACATGCTTAATTGCATCATTCAACATGTCCCAGAAGGAGTAGGAAGAAGCTGATCTCATCCTACCCTTTCTCCATGTCTATTAATTAATTCACACCATATGTTTACCATGTTTACACTGATATTAGTTTATATTTTGTCATTAAAATGTTTACTCACTTCTTGTGCTTCTAATGGGGCAGAAATGTGTAGCAATAGATGAATGGAAAAAATGAAATATAACATAAGAGAATATGAATATTAAGTAAAAGATAAAAAAAATAAATATTATGACATAATATTAAGGGTATTTAATCTAAAAATAAATATACTTAATAATAAATATGAAAAACAGAAGGAAAGAGATTAAACATAAATACATTAATGAATATTGGAGCAAAGAAAAACTGACAGAAATGTTATATAATTCATAAATAAATGCTGGCCAAACAATAGATTAACCAATAACGTATTATTAATGACCATTCATTCATTCATTTTCTACCGCTTTTTCCTCACGAGGGTCACAGGGGGTGCTGGAGCCTATCCCAGCTGTCTTTGGGCGAGAGGCGGGGTACACCTTGGACTGGTCGCCAGCCAATCACAGGGCACATATAGACAAATAACCATTCACACTCACATTCATACCTATGGACAATTTGGAGTCGCCAATTAACCTAGCATGTTTTTGGAATGCGGGAGGAAACCGGAGTCCCCGGAGAAAACCCACACATGCACGGGGAGAACATGCAAACTCCACACAGAGATGGCCGAGGGTGGATTATTAATGACCAATAAATGAAATTTATTGTTGAAATTAAAGCTGCAATGATTAATCAATGATCCATATAATCAACAACTATCATCCAACGTCAAAGCTGATGTGTATGAATGTCTTGTTTTGCTTGAAACACATAGATAATAGGTCTGCTTTCTTATGAAGGAGAGGCTACATTTGCAGGACATATTTAATTAAAACGATTAATAGATTACATTTCATTTAGTCTCATTACAATTGTATTCTCTGGAAATTGTCTGTTTACTTTCATAGGATTAAGACTTTTTTTCTTTCTCATAATGTTACAAAGGGCGGCATGGTGGTCGAGTGGTTAGCGCGCAGACCTCACAGCTAGGAGGACCAGGGTTCGATTCCACCCTCGGCCATCTCTGTGTGGAGTTTGCATGTTCTCCCCGTGCATTTTCTCCGGGTACTCCGGTTTCCTCCCACATTCCAAAAACATGCTAGGTTAATTGGCGACTCCAAATTGTTCATATGAATGCGAGTGTGAATGGTTGTTTGTCTATATGTGCCCTGTGATTGGCTGGACACCAGTCCAGGGTGTACCCCGCCTCTCGCACGAAGACAGTTCCAGCACGCCGGTGAACCTCGTGACAATAGGCGGTAGAAAATGAATGGATGAATAATGTTACAAATGTGTAACATAGAATAGAATAAGAATGCAAGTTGTTTTTCCTCTACAAGATTATTCCCAAAACGTTACAGAAGGTCTCACTACGTCGAATGACTTACCTCTTTGCCGTCCACTTGCAGCAGCAATCGAAGAGAATCTCTCAGTTGTGTGAGCTTTTTGACTTCCTCGTCCTGGTCCAGCCTCACCTATAACACAAAACCAACAGCACCGCAACAAATCGTTAGCTGTATTGGCGATAGTATTTACAGTATAATTAATAGAGCTGTGATTTCTTAGTCTTATAGATCATTTCCATAGTATTGCTTTTCAAATGGCGTCAGTTTTTGGTTTTATTGCAAAGCTTTGTGGCCACAAAAAGTGGGATCAGTTTTGCTGTCATGTAGCCTACATCGATGTATCGTAATCATCATCAGTTTTCTTTTTGTAACAAAAACGACGCAGACGCTTGCATCAGAGACCACATCTCATTTGTTTCCTAAAAAAATAGAAGGGGGGGGGGTGTCTCAGTACTTTTTGCGTCATGGTCCCCAGTAATGCAGACCAGACTGAGAAGCGGGGTGTGTCACGCCCACAGAGAAGACGCTTGTTCCTGTAATCTAATATGAAATGATGTTATGATGCGACGAGTCTGAACAAAGACGTGCTCCGCCTGTGCCAAACTAGAAAAACGTGTCGGCCGTAACTGTTTTTGCTCCATCCATTCATCCATCAATCAATCTTAACAGGGCAAGTTTGAGCAGAAGTTTGAGTGGTTGTAGGGGGAAAGTATGAGGCACAAGGGATGCTTTCATTTTCAGTCTTTGCAAACAGGAGAAATATGTCTTCCAATAACAGTTGTGGTTCTGGGGGGCGGTGTTGTGGAAAACAAATAGTGGAATGGTCCACGATGAGATTCACACTCCATGTGATTAATGTGATTTATTTTCTGCACCACATTGCGTCAATACTTGCAGCATCATTGCACAAATTGCTGAACAGTGATCCCTCGCCACTTTGCACTTCAAATTTCATGACTCCACTCACATATTTTTTAAAAATATATATATTAATACTAGATATAGTAATACATAAATGCTGTTTTGTGGTTGAATATTATTATTAACTAAAACACAAATATAAGGCATTCAGAAGACGCATTCAGAAGACGCATCCAGACGTTGTGACATGTAGTGTAGATAGTCCTGTAGATAGCGAGCTAGCAAGCCAACAAACTAGCAAGACAACCATTCATTCATTCATTCATTTTCTACCGCTTTTCCTCACGAGGGTCGCGGGGGTGCTGGAGCCTATTCCAGCTGGACTGGTCGCCAGCCAATCACAGGGCACATATACGTAGACATATAGACAAACAACCATTCACACTCACATTCATACCTATGGACAATTTGGAGTCACCAATTAACCTAACAGGTTTTTGGAATGTGGGAGGAAACCGGAGTACCCGGAGAGGTGGAATTGAACCCTGGTCTCCTAGCTGTGAGGTCTGTGCGCTAACCACTCGCCCGCCGTGCCGCCCAGCAAGACAACCAGTTAGCCTCAAATTTATTTCTTCTAAACCTAAGAAGTCAAAAACTCACCACTTCCACAAGGCATGGGAGGAGAACTTTTTCCAGTCTTATGTCAGATATGGCGTGGCTTACTTCATGCAGTGTTAAGGTAAGGAGTGATATTGCATTAAATACAACAATACAGTTTTATATTAATATATGTATATTATTATATTACATTTATATTATTATATCCGCGGGCCAATAAAAAAAACGCAACTTTGGACCCCCCCGGGAATAGTCCTCAGTTCATTTCTGTCTCTGCTGTTTCAGCTCAGCCTCTCTTCAGTTCCAATGATTGTGAAGACAACATTCTCAGTGATGTAACATCATCTTTGAAGCACGTTGCCACAACAGCGGTGAATATAAAAGCCTTCACAAAGAGACTGTTTGTTACCGTGTGAACTGAAGAAGCGAGCTTCTCCACAAAGGGTGCCAGATTCTCTGCAGCTTTCAGCCCATCCTGAAAGAAACTGAGAGGAGGAGGACAAGGGTTTGGGGGGGGGACAGACTGAGTCACGCTGTCACTTCAGTCCAGACATGTCATCCAAAAAACATCACATGCTGGAATAGCTCGCACAACACTGTTATGTCCAATTGGCACATGTGGTTAGTTTACCAGTGCAAGATGATGAAATGTCACTTTTTCATGCCAACTTGACACCCAGAGAAGAAATGGAAAGTACACATACAAAAAGAGCTTAGAGTAAACTGACCTCAGCTGGGCCTGGAAGAACTTTATGAGGCTCTGGAGGAGATCAGGGCCTTGGCGGACCTTCAACTCCTGGATCTTTAAAAGGTACTGAAAATATAAGGAAGCACAAACCCAATAGACACAGCTTCAGTACTTATTATTATGGATCATGTGTAGCAAATGCACTGGAGCATTTGGTTGTAGACAACCACGATAAATCCCACTAGGCATCCTCCTATTATGCACAAGTGTGTCCAAATTTAGTCTACTTTTGCCTGCATACTGAAAATTCAAAAAGATCATGTAAATTACATAGATGAAGTGAGTACTGTAGTTTCCAGCATACTTAAATGTAGCAAATTTTACATCTGTATTAAGAGTTACAAAGTGAATGAGTTAAGAATATCAACTTCATTCATTCATTCATTTTCTACCGCTTTTCCTCACAAGGGTCGCGGGGGGTGCTGGAGCCTATCTCAGATGTCTTCGGGCGTGAGGCGGTGTACACCCTGGACTGGTCGCCAGCCAATCACAGGGCTCATATAGACAAACAACCATTCACACTCACATTCATACCTATGGACATTCATTCATTCATTCATTTTCTACCGCTTTTTCCTCACGAGGGTCGCGGGGGTGCTGGAGCCTATCCCAGCTGTCTTCGGGCGAGAGGCGGGGTACACCCTGGACTGGTCGCCAGCCAATCACAGGGCACATATAGACAAACAACCATTCACACTCGCATTCATACCTATGGACAATTTGGATCAATTAACCTAGCATGTTTTTGGAATGTGGGAGGAAACCGGAGTACCCGGAGAAAACCCACGCATGCACAGGGAGAACATGCAAACTCCACACAGAGATGGCCGAGGGTGGAATTGAACCCTGGTCTCCTAGCTGTGAGGTCTGCATGCTAACCACTAGACCGCCGTGCCGACCAGAATATCAACTTCATATTTTTATTTATCTTCCTGTTTATTTACACACACACACACAAATTATGAAGCCATTCTTGTGATGTTCGGAGTGTCCCTGAATGCATCCCAATGAGAATGAGGAAGTGCCATTCCCAGAGTGGACGAACTATATGGTATATAGTGTTGGAATTGTACTGCTGTAGATGTGTTCAGGTCAGAAGGAAGTTACGAAAGAGCATCAGACTCTGTGTGATTCTGTATGACCGTGTGCGGACGCTCCACTCTGATTCCGTCAGCCGTCATAACAGAGAGGTGTGGTTGCTCGTGCATTAATTACACAAAATTTTTTTACGTAATTCATTAATTCATTCATTTTCTACCGCTTATAGTTACAAACATAGTTATAATAGTTACAGCCATTTTTGCATTTATAGCCCTCTTACTGTACATATATTTTAGTGTAGTTTATTCTTGTGCAAAAAACAAACAAGTTATATAATATCAGTGACTGTTGACAACAGTCAAACTTGAAAACAGGAGAAAAAAAAAAAAGTCATGCCAAAAAACTGATTTGATCTTAAAATCTAACTCTTACTTGGTTTTACCGTAATGCTTCCAAGAAACAGGGAGCACAAATTTTAAGTAGGAGGCAGTTTGACTTGTTCTTTTAGAGGAGTCAATTTAAAGTTCAATTTCCTTCTTCCCCCACCCCTCCACTGGGTCATCTTTTGGACTTTTTAGATTTTCCACATAACTCAGTATATCAGTTGAATGTCCAGTTGTGTATTGTGTAACAACTCCCTGAGCTTTCAGGTGAGTCATAAAACTTTGTTTTCTCTTTTTCAATCAATGGCTCCAACTCTGACAGTCCTGCAGGAAGCAACGGACTGGAACCACGCCTTGACATATTTTCCCCATTAAACTGATTCACGAGGGATCAGCCTACAGTGTGTGGTCATAGATAGAAGCCGTTAGAAGGAAGACCACCCATTTGGGCTAACTCAGGTACAGTATGTGCAACTTGTGCATGAGTGCAGAGTTTGGACTCACCTCGCACATCTGCAGCTGAAAGGTCCTTCTCTCCCTTTCCATGTCCTCCCCTCCGTCCGATGCCTCCGTCCTGATCAACTTGCCCTTCTCCTTGCGCTCCTTCTCCAGCTTGGCTCTAAACATTTATTTGTGCTTTAACATAACACAAAGCTAACCATTGCAGTAAAATGTCATATGGTTAATTACATCTTTAAGTCGTACTCCTTCCAACTTCTCTCCATCTGTTTCTTCAGTTCCTGAGCATAACACACATGAAAAACACAACGTGAGTTAATCAGGGATATTTTACAACACAGCACTGTCTTGTTTATCACGGTTATGGCTTCAGACCCGACCGTGATAAGTATATTTCGCCGAGGTAGGATTTCTTATTCCTTATTGATAAATGGAATACACTCTAAATACATTTTTTATCATTATTATAGCCTTCTAGACATGAAATAACACACTCTAAGTCGCCTTTAAACTTGAATTACAAAATACAATAGACATTATTAGAAAAAAATAACATGTACAACATAAATAAGACATAATATAAACTCACACATGTTAGCATTGAGAGAGTTCCTTGTTCCTTTTTTACTTGTTTTCTGTATAGCACAGAATGTAACATGTAACATTCCTGACACCTAGTGAACAGTGTAGAATACTAAGTATCACAATGTCTTTGAATGCATCTTCTAAATGCTTATATTTAGACATTTTTATGCTTAATGTTAAAATTAGCTTAAATATGAGTTTGACTAATAATAGGCCCTAATTGACCACAAAACAGCAATGATTTCTGAGCAAATAATTTGTTGAAAAAATGTAATAGAGTGAAGCCGTGAAAAGCCGGCAAAATTACTCTATTCATTCATTCATTCATTTTCTACAATTTTATATTTTGACCAAACTGGTAAATGTTGGAATTTAAATAGAAAAGTCACCAAGCATAAAACGACTTCAAGCAGACTTTGTTGTTTCTTATTCTGTTCTTCAGTACAGTTTTACACTAGCTGCTATGCTATAAAAGAAAAATCTCTGTCATTACGGGACTTTAGCTTCTTAGCTAAGCAACAAATGTTAGCTAAAATTGAACAAAAACTACTCTAAAGTATTCTGGTGAGGATTCATGTTTTAATCAACATTACCGCCACCTACAGGACTGAAGTTGAATAGTATTGATCCCATGTTTACAACAGTTGCTAGCAAGAGAAAATTCAACAAGCATATAATAATATTAATAAAATAACAAAAACTATCATGAAGGCCACCCTGGAACAGATTATTTCCTTTTACATTGCTACCATGTTTAGGTTTTCTTAGAAGAAAATTCCCAATCTGACATTAGCGTTCAGCTAGAGCAGGGGTCGGGAACCTTTTTGGCTAAGAGAGCCATGAAGACCAGATATTTTAAAATGTGTATCTGTGAGAGCCATATACATTTTTTTAAACATTGAAGGCAATAAAATGTGTGCATTTTTATGTAAGACCAACAGTTTTAGATATAATGGGCTCTAATTACGTAGACCAGGCACACTACCCCACGCCAATGGGGTGTGGCAAGCACACTTTCGTGAGCAGCGCAGTGTCCAATAATAAATCAAATACTTGC
The DNA here is from genome assembly GCF_030265055.1 of Doryrhamphus excisus. Classification (NCBI taxonomy): domain Eukaryota; kingdom Metazoa; phylum Chordata; class Actinopteri; order Syngnathiformes; family Syngnathidae; genus Doryrhamphus; species Doryrhamphus excisus. Next base: position 8,036,305 of record NC_080478.1, read on the forward strand.
TGCCATTAATGCAACTTCTGCTGCTGCATGGTTTTGCACCGTACTCAGTATATTTCATTCTTTTGGCCATCTTTGCCAGAAGGCTTGGTTCTGCAGCTTTAGCTAGGTGACTATTTGACTAAAGGAGGAAAGTTTACATTTACATGTTGACATCTCAATGACCGAGGTAGACTACCGCATTACCCAGTAATAATCGAGTTTTGGTGTTTGACCTGGAAAATATCATCAGGAAAGATAGATATGGTCGGCCGTATTGCAGTAGAAAATAGATGGACGGATTAAAATGCATAAGAAAGTTTTGATTTTTAATATTTTTAACAGTGATTTCCGTGATGTTTACTTTAAAATGTTAGCAAACATACATTTTTATTGTGGTAAATGCTTGAGAGCCAGATACAGTCATCAAAAGAGCCCTACCTGGCTCCCGAGCCATAGGTTCCCTACCTCTGAGCTAGAGTGTTTTTCCAAGTTGAGCTTTAACTACTAACTCGTGTGCAATCTGGCTAAACCGGCTTCTAACAGTACATCAGCTTTGCTGCACAGCTTTGACTCTGCAGTATTAATACACTGAGACAGTAGCTGACACATGCATTTGCTCACTATTGCTCGTCTGTCGCCATGGTGAATCAAACAATCAAACAGAAAGCAGGATATATCTGCTTGGAACAATGTTTGCTTTATTCTTCCATTCATCTGTATAAACATCTCAGCCATAGTATTATTAATAGGCTCCAACGGGGAAATCCACAGTCAAGCCGATGTTCCACCATCAAAAGAAAGGCTATTTTTTTTTTTTTTATGGTTTTTGATGGTTTGATTTGGAATTAGATTATCACCTTCAATAAGGAGGTTATGTTTATATCAGTATGTTTATAGAGCTTCCCATTAAATTAATACAAATAACTAAGAATTTTACATTAATAAATATATATATATATATTTATATATTTTTTAAAATAAAAAATATATATTTTTATATACAAATAACTAAGAATTTTACATTAATAAAAATATATTTTTTTAATTAACATGTAAAATTCTTAGTTATTTGTATTAATTTCATTTATTTATTAATTTAAGAATTTTACATTTCGTAAAATTCTTAGTTATTTGTGTGTGTATGTGTATATATATATATATATATATATATATATATATATATATATATATATATATATATATATATATATATATATATATATATACACACTCGATGCCATGGAAGGGGAAGCTCCTAAGAATGCTAGTGTACGTATATATATATATATATACACACACACACATTTTTTACCACTTTTTTTTATTTATATTTGCACATTGCTTGTCATAACAGCAATTCTTAAATATATTTTATATTATACAGAGTGGGCCAAAAGTAGGGTTACTGTAACTTCATTATCGGTTTACTCTTAATAATCACTATTTAGATATTTTTCCATCCATTTATTATGCCGCTTATCCTCATTGGGGTTGTTGACGTTTTAGATATAAATTATAGAAAATAATACTGAAACGCAAAATAATAATATTAATAATACTCATTAATATTGTTTAGTTATTACTATTGACATTAATATTAATATTTTGGTGGCAATCCACACACTAAAAACAATTTGTTATTCATCAATTATCTTTAAAATACAGTACAATGGGTGAAATAGTAAAAAAAATAATCATATCTCAACTGTAACAACATTTGCCTTTTGTATTAGGGCTTGCAGCCCGTAATATTAAACCATATTTTGTCCAGGTCTGATCCAGATTATGTATTTGGCATCCATGTAAATTTTACATCCCATTGATAATCACTTGACGTTGTATTGTGTTTTCGATCCTTATAGCAGTTCACTCTGTGATTTAGCGAGTAACAATTGAGCTTTGGTGGAGGTCTGTGCTTCTCGAGTGTTGTGATTGATTCACAGTGAGAGGGTTTTTACAGGTGTCTGCCATGAACTTTTCACTTACCAGTCTACTGTCGCGCAGCTCTGATTTCAGCACATTTTCCAAGGGGAAGGCCATGATGTTGTTGAGGTTCTGCACCTGGAACAAGTCAAAGCAGAGTAGATGAAGTTTTAAACTGTGTTTGTGTGCGTGTGGTGAAGTGTAAGCTGAGTCGAGGTTCATCTGAGGTCACAAAATTGCCTGGTTTGCAGGTCCACCACCATCATATGTGAAAGTTTCCTTTAGCTATCTTAGAAAAGAATGCATATACTGTAATGTGAACGCACACGCTACCTTTTCTTTCTTTTGCACCATAATTTGTAAAAGCAATCTTGTCTTTCCTTTTATTCCCCTGTGAGACCATGATTGACACACATAAGGACTGGAGAGAGTGTGTGCACTGAATCACTCATGGAGGTCTGGTCTTAATTATCATTGGTTTTGCAAGTTTGAGGTGCTAGCATGCAGCTGTCTTACATCTGCACATACACACACTATTCTAGAAACTCCTAATGAATATGTTTGTCACACAGGCAATGGTGTCCTACTACTTGCAGCTCTAACACAATCGTGTCATCTTAGTGATGGATTTCTTTTAAAAAATGTCAACACAAACTTGACTGGCTTCATATTGAAGTCGTTACTTCTGTGCATGGTTTGCATTTTCTACCCTTCTCCACTTTCCTCACCAGATTCTTGAAGAGGGCCGTGACTTCTCTGGTGAAAACGGACAGGTTGAGGAAGCCTGTGGAGACCTCTTTGTTGTCCTGGCTCAGGTGGCTGTTGCCAAGGTGCTCCAGCACCTCAATGTACTGCTCCTTGGCTTCCACATGGGCTGGAAGAGAACACGTGGGATAGATTAGTTGTTTCCCTGTAGTTCACATTGCAAAGGCATCTCTTGTGTAGAACCCACTTAAGGTCGCCCCACCTACTTTTTAAAACATTCCAAAAATTTTATTTTCCTTTATTTCAAGTTGATTTGGATATTTTTTGGTCATGCTGAAAGGTCAAATTCCTCAACATCTTTCATGCAGACATCTGACTTGGCCTTCCAACTGAAGTAAAACCAAACTTCAAAAAAAAAAAAAACGAGATGATGCAGTCACCGTCATTATACAAACTCCTGTTTTGTCCAACAAACAACCAATTCTGCTTTTTCTCATCTCATTTGTCTGTTTTGTAACACACTTCTCATGAAACCATATGTAAAAAAAAAAAAGCACAAAAACAATTGTGGTCACCTAAATGCAACACAGATGTGAAAATGTTGTTAAAGCAGAACCCAACACTCATTTTTCTTGCTTGGCCTGCATTTCATTACGACCGTTTTGTCACAATCGAACCACAGCATATTTGTAAGAGTTCACTATGAGCCCCTCAACAAAGAAAACCTAACCTCCTGACATTTTGTTGGTTGTGTAAAAGCAATAAGAAATGGTCACACGGGCTAAACAAGGTCCCCAGTTGCTACGTGGTAGAAAACGGAACACAAGGACAGCTTTAACGTTATGCTAAAGTTGGGAAAATTTGCTGTAAGGGTGAGGTTTTTCTATTTGAGGTTAGGAAACTATTAGATTTGGAACTGCCCGGCGTTATAAGTGTGTTTTTGCCTAAAATAACTAAAGCTGTCCAAGGGATTTTGAGTGAAGACACTTGGCACTAGATTCAGAAGTAAGATGTAATCATTGCCCACAATATTAGGTACACCTAAAACAGGCTTCTTGAGGGCAAAACATTAGGTTGCAACTGAACATACTGATCAGGCATGTGTAGCAATAGACTAAACACGATACAAGTGATAATAATTTCCACTTCACCTTGAAGAAAATCTGGAAAAACGACTTTCAAGCTTGAACCGTGCAGAAAACACTTTAAGGATGACCTACTGTAAAGTGTGGGTTTAACTAAACAAAAGCACAGCGGTTGTGGCCAAATGGTGGTAAGGGTTAAGTTAGGTTACTTTATTGGTACCCAAAGGTTAACGTGTTTTGCAGTCAGTATGCTCAGGACAACTATTACCATATACACCATAAAAATACCTGCCATACCACAAACGGTATGTAAAAAAGTAACAAAAACAAGCACCTAAAAAGCTCTAACAAACTCCATGCATGCATTTATCACATGTGCTCAATAGTGATGAGTTTTACTGCTCATCTGTTCACACACACCACAGCAACTTGGCAGAGAAGTCTTTAAGGCTTTGAGGTTTATGGCATCTTTTTTGCACATGTGACCCAGTAAGATCAGCGCATATAGTGAGTCATAGAGCACCGAATCGGGATTGATTTAAGTGCAAAAAAAAAACTCGCTTCTGACTGACTCACTTCTGGGTCAAGTCGATGCCATGGAAGGGGAAGCTCCTAAGAATGCTAGTGTACGCTGCCCACTTCCTCCGAGCGGTGCATGCCCTCAAGGGGCACACACACACAATTACAAAACAATTACTCACTAACTTCCCGGTGACCTTAAGCTGAGAAAATCACGTGCCATTTGCACGTTGGCCTCCCAATGCATGTAAACACATTCAATCCCACTGTACTTCCTCCAGTGATTGCTTTATTGAGGTAGCAGAGTTGTTAAATGTCAAATTACAGGCAAACAAAGTCCACCCTGCAGAGAGCTGGAGAACTTTGAATGGCTGGCACACTTACTGATTCCGGAATTGTGGATGGCTTTGATCATCTTCTTCATCTTCTGTAGGGCTATGTGATCCATCTCCAGAGTCTGTAAAAAAAAAAAAAAGCCAGACAATGAGACAGGAAGTTAAGGATATACAATTGAGTACTCAGTGTACAGCAGTGTAGATTTACTATCCACGCCTTTATTGTCTAATTAACTGGCAAAACAAGTGACTAGCAATTCACATACGGAAAATATCCAGATAGTGATCCAGATCACCCCCTAAATGTAATCAATTCTTCCATATTCCATGTCAATTTCATCCAAATCTATTCAGAACTTAGAAGTTACAGAAGTTGTTTGTGTATATGTGCCCTGTGATTGGCTGGCGACCAGTCCAGGGTGTACCCCCACTCGAAGTCAGCTGGAATAGGCTACAGCACACCCCCACGACCCCAATGAGGATAAGCAGCATAGAAAACGGATTAAAGGAAAAAAGAACTCTGGTATCATTAATTCGGATCCAGATCAGATTGAAAGTGAAAAATTGTGGATTGGTGCATCCTGACCTAAAGGTCGTAACTTATGGAATTACTCTGAATGGGAATTTGGACTTCTCCCCTTTCCTTACATTCCAAAGTATTGCTCTTAGCATGCATGGCGTCATCTTTTTGTATGAAGGCCCCCCACAGAAACTTGACACTCATAATGTAAACCATCCATTCATCCATTTTCTGAGGTTTATTCAGAGACTACGCATCACTAAGGGCCCCCAAAGCTCCTGGGGGAGACTCCCAGGAGCTGCCAACCAACAACAGCAGTGTATTTTTGCTTGCAAACCATGTTTTAAACCTGTTTATTGGACCTCACACAGGCTGCTTTTCCATGTCACCAAGAATAGCTTTAATGAGCCAGAAATCTCGATGTAACAGAACCTCTATGTCATTCGGTGCGCCTTCACTTTGTCACTTTTTGGTCAAGTTTTCCCCCGCCCTAAAACGTGGGGTCCACTAATTAAAAGGCTGAGTAGATGTTGCGAAATGTGACTCAGTGAACAGGCAAGTGGTTAGAGCCCAGATAGAAGATGGGAGTGTTCTTTGGCACACTGGCAGGAGATAAACACAGTGGCAACAAACCATGTAGTGTTTATAGTTTGGTTGAAACACATGTGGGTAGACAGACACATAAAGGGGTTTTTTGGGTAAGACCTGGAGGAAGAGTGGACGTGCATCGCCAACGAATGGCCTGGTGGGTTGGCCGATATAGACCTTTGCATATATCACGATATTGTTGGGATGCAAAATGTTCTTACTAGATCACCACAGCGTAAATGCACCCCTTATTCCGATGCATTCAGTCAGGTCGGTACATACAGAGATTTTTTCATAAACCAATATGTATTTATTATGCAAGCTGATACTTACAGTATTCCATATGACAGCTGCTAGAAATGACAGGAAAGTGATTCTATCTTCTGGATCTATTTATAAAAATCCTGTAAATAACCACCATAATCATTTACTAAGCAAGCAGTGATTGAGGAAGAAAGGGGGGGGGAAGTTGACGCTGCCTAACCACATGTAACCCCATACCATGAATTAAACATGTCCCATGCTAAATATAGACATATTTAACTGTGTGGAGGTTAGCACATTTAACCTATGTGTCCTCCCCCACTTTGTAAAAAGAGCCCCCATTATATCGGATCGTCTTATATTCATTTGTTGTGATATTTTTTCCTGACACATCATCACTGTAGCCCTGTCGAAAAACACGGTACAGGTTTGAGTCCACACAGGACACAGTGGAAAGACTACCTTGTGTGTGCACTTGGATTATTTGCTTTGTGGCAAAGTTCACAGCAGCCGCTCCTGTGTTTCTTCCTTTAGCAGAAGATCATCGGAAGAAACATTCAGGCAACAATCAGAGAAAAAAAGGCGAAAGACAACAATGCCAGACTGATGAAATTCAGGCAGATTTCTATGCAGTTTTATTTATATCAATGCAATTTTATTTATTTTTTTTAGTGTGTGTGAAAAGGCTGCATGATGTACGAGTGGTTAGTGAGCAGGCCACACATATAAGAGACCCGCAGTCGATTCCACCCTCGGCCATCTCTGTGTGGAGTTTGCATGTTCTCCCAGTGCATTTGTGGGTTTTCTACGAGTACTCCGGTTTCCTCCCACATTCCAAAAACATGCTAGGTTAATTGGCCACTCCAAATTGTCCATAGGTATGAATGTGAGTGTGAATGGTTGTTTGTCTATATGTGCCCTGTGATTGGCTGGCGACCAGTCCAGGGTGTACCCCACCGCTCGCCCGAGCACAGCTGGGATAGGCTCCAGCATGTTCTCCCTGTGCATGTGTGGGTTTTCTATAGGTACTCCGGTTTCCTCCCACATTCCAAAAACATGCTAGGTTAATTGGTGACAAAGTATGAATGAGTGTGATTGATTGTCTTCATGTGCCCCGAGAGGTGTGCCCCGCCTCTCACCCAAAGACAGCTGGGATAGGCTCCAGTTAGGATAAGAGGCACGGAAAATGAATGGATGAACATAACATACATGGTTTTAACCTAAAATGTTTTTTTATTCATCATATGCATGTTTTCTTAATCCAACACATTTTTTAACCAACCATGCTTTTAACCTAATAAACTCTACATGGTTTCAACTTATCATATACATTTTTAACATAGCATAAATGTTTTTAACATAACATTATTCTTTCCACATAGCACGTTTTTTATCATAACATACTGTACTTGTTTTTAAACCTGACATACATGTTTTAACTAAACATACATTTTTTATCATAAAATACATGTTTTTTACATAGCAAAACATGCATATTTTTGTAAATACTGGAGTCAATTTTGAGTCTTCAGTTGACTTAAACTGTGTTTTTGTAAAGACCGGCAACAATATAAAGCCTTAAATAAACCTAACATACATGTTTTGTATACTTTGAAGCCAATATGGAGGAAGTCACCATGTTTTTTTTTATACTCAAGTCTTCAATTAATCAAAAATACCTTCTTGTAAAGATTGTATTGTAAAGATGTATGTTTTTGTAAACAGCAAAGTAAATTCAAAGCCTTCAATGATCCATTGTAATGTCAGTAAACAGTAAAGTCAATGTAGAGCAGAAAATGGCCAAGAGCTAACATTTTTCATAGCTTATTTCAACCCAAACAAACTGAATATCCTTGTTTTACCCCAACATTAATAAAAGGCTGGTATTTCCAACTCACATATTTCTAGTGTTGTCACGTTATTAACGCTTGAAAAATGAAAAAAACGCTTGGAGGGGTGCGACCTGATGCCCGCGGGTACCATGTTGATGACCTATGATGTAGAGCAGGGGTCTCAAACACGCGGCCCGCGGGACACTAGTTTGAGGCCCCCGCCTTGATATGAAAGTTTAATGTTAGTGCGACCCGCGCAAGTTTGATATGGATGCTGTATGGTATCATGTACCCAGAAAAAATTTTTACGTTTGATTAATGTTCATGTTAAAGGTTAAATAACTGTTAATAGTTATCCTCCTTATCCGTGTGGAAGTGGTAAGTTTTTGGCTATTTAAGTTTAAAGGAAATAACTTGAAGGCTACCGTTTAGGTCGCTAGCTCTCTAGTTTGCGAGTTAGCATGTGTCTCAAGACCCTGCAGTTGTGCAATATGTTGTAAATAAAAAAAGTATAAATGTGACTATAGTCGTGTTTTGTCATGTCTACAGGGCTCTAATAATGCTTTGTTCATTTTAATCTGAAATTTTTTTTTGCCTACCCACCAACTATATGTGGTTTCTTAAGTTTTTATTATTTGCCGTTTTATTATTATTATTATATTTATTTATTTATTACTGATTGATTGATTTTCTTTATTCTTGATTTGTTTGTTTATTTTTCATCTTATTTTGTGGAGAAAAATAAAAAGTCAGATATTTGAGAACAGTGGAATGTTTTATCAGAGCTTTTCTTGTAGAAAATTGGAACCAAAGCGAAGTTTTAAATTTTTTTTTTTTTTTGGAAAACCTGATGCGGCCCAGTCTCACCCAGGCCCGAGCTCCAGTGGCCCCCAAGTAAATTGAGTTTGAGACCCCTGATGTAGAGCGTTCAGTGAACCTAACATGTGCAAATAATCATGTGTAATCTGACTACAATCACAATGTATTTGGACATATCCTGCTGACACACACATATATGTATAAAGATTTCATTAAAAGGATGAGACTAAGGGTAAACATTTGTGGACAATAGGTCATTTGTACTTTACTGTCATTTTGTTCACTTTTGGAGTTCTTATCAGTGGCCAATGTTTTGCACCCATGACATTTCACTTGACTTTTACAACTTGAGAGCTGAAAATAGTACACAACATTATTTTAGAGGCCACTAATCAGCCCAGTATGGTCAAGAAAGTATTTTGTCCCTTGATGAACAAAAACGGGAGCCCTTTAAGTGAGGCATTAGAAAGCAGTCCAGTCTAAAGGTGAGCATTTTGTGTGCACGGAAGTCAAACACCATGCACACGCAGGTAAACACCTCACCCAAGATCACTCACCTCCTCCACGGTGGAAACTGTTCCTCGACAGTCGCTCATTTTGGCCTGGAAGGTGGACGTCCCCGGGGAAGACAGATCTTCATTTGTCAGCACCACAAAGTCAGAAATGCTGATTCTCTCCAGCATGGTTGCCGTTGCCGCGAGACTTTCTTTTCTAGCTCCCAAAAAACAAAATCAGTGCGCAGAAAATAACGCAAAGTTCATACGCACGGGACTAATTTCCATTGGAAGTGAGGGGGGTGAGGAAGGTGGGAAAATTGTCCAAAGGTGTCCAAAAGTAGTCCTGATCGAGCTCGGACGAGAGACTGTGTGTGTGTGACTAGTGCACACTCTGACGCTATTGTGCACATTAGGGGGTGGGTGCGGTGATTCATATGTCGATACTGTAGATACCGATGGTTGTATCAGGATTCGGTTGATGCTAGCAAGATGAGGTAAATAATTTTCATTTCCTTCAATGTCTGAGTTTACAGAAACTCTCACTTTATTTTAATTTTACATATAATTCCATGTAATTAAGAAAACGTGTACTTAATATTGTTGCTTTTCGTTCTTACCTGGTATTGAGTCGATGTCAAAATTAGCCGTATCGCCCACCGCTAGTGGGAAGACGGCAGGAGGAGGGTGAGGGAGGTGTAACCTCTACCGTCACGTGGTAATGTTTTTGTGTGGGTCCTGGCTGCTCCTGCTTTCTTTGCCATTCTTACCTCTCATTTCCATGCAAACCGCGGCGGGTGCTTGGTTGAATGAATGAATGAATGAATGAATGAATGCCTTTCTCACACACTCCTGAGCAACAGGAGAAATGAGAAGGATGAGGATCTGTACAGTATAACTGTATAGTTTCCATTCATTAATTCATTCATTTTCTACCACTTTTCCTCACGAGGGTCACGGGGGTGCTGGAGCCTATCCCAGCTGTCTTCGGGCAAGAGGCGGGGTACACCTTGGACTGGTCGCCAGCCAATCACAGGGCACATATAGACAAACAACCATTCACACTCACATTCATACCTATGGACAATTTGGAGTGGCCAATTAACCTAGCATGTTTTTGGAATGTGGGAGGGAACCGGAGTACCCGGAGAAAACCCACACATGCACGGGGAGAACATGCAAACTCCGCACAGAGATAGCCGAGGGTGGAATTGAATCCTGGTCTCCTAGCTGTGAGGTCTGCGCGCTAACCACTCGACCGCCGTGCCGCCTATAGTTTCCATTGTATCAATATTTTTTTTTCACCTTTTTGGCGGCAAAACAGCATTATTCAAGCAACCTGGCAGCAGTTAACTTGTATCCATAAACATAGGTGAAATGTAGAATTTGTTTTCTTAGATCTATTAAGAAAGTGGACCTATTATTCTAATTTTTGATGCTTTGTATTGAGTTGTGGACTCCTATAGAGCAGCTTTCTAGACCTTCCTGATTCTGCTCCCCTCTCTGCAGTGTTTCCATGGACTTGCTTCTCACCCTATTTAATTTACTCCACCCCCAGCCCTCCTTTAAGTACGCCCACTCCACTGTGATTGGTCACACTCCCAAGCGCTTCGGAGGACTTCCGGTTATGAAGGTCCACATTTTTTTACACAGTCGAAAAAAACAAGCTTGCAGAGCCATCCAAAAATTATTTCAGGGCTCATTTCCAAATGTCCAAACCTCATTATCTGACACTTTGGCACCATTCAAGATGAGAATACAACATTGTAACAACAGAAAAGTCAGAAAAGTAGAACCAGAAAAGTGGGAAAAGCATGAGCAGGGGTCTCAAACTCAATTTACTTGGGGGCCACTGGAGCTCGGGTCTGGGTGAGACTGGGCCGCATCAGGTTTTTCAAAAAAAAAAAAAAAAAAAAAAGCATTTATTGAAAAAAAAAAAAAAAAAAAAAACTTCGCTTTGGTTCCAATTTTCTACAAGAAAAGCTCTGATAAAACATTCCACTGTTCTCAAATATCTTACTTTTTATTTTTCTACACAAAATAAGATGAAAAATAAATAAACAAATCAAGAATAAAGAAAATCAATCAATCAGTAATAAATAAATAAACATAATAATAATAATAATAATAATAATAATAATAATAAAACGGCAAATAATAAAAACTTAAGAAACCACATATAGTTGGTGGGTAGACAAATTATTTTTTTCAGATTAAAATGAACAAAGCATTATTAGAGCCCTGTAGACATGACAAAACACGACTATAGTCACATTTATACTCTTTTTATTTACAACATATTGCGCAACTACAGGGTCTTGAGACACATGCTAACTCGCAAACTAGAGAGCTAGCGACCTAAACGGTAGCCTTCAAGTTATTTCCTTTAAACTTAAATAGCCAAAAACTTACCACTTCCACACGGATAGGGAGGATAACTATTAACAGTTATTTAACCTTTAACATGAACATTAATCAAACGTAATAATTTTTTCTGGGTACATGATACCATACAGCATCCATATCAAACTTGCGCGGGCCGCACTAACATTAAACTTTCATATCAAGGCGGGGGCCTCAAAGTAGTGGCCCGCAGGCCACGTGTTTGAGACCCCTGAGCAAGAGTGTTGTTCATCTACCACCCCCCCTGCTGGTAGAAGATATTACACCACATGAATCAATCACAATAATAAACAAACCTCTTTGTGGACTTGTTCGGCTCTTGCACAGGCGAATGACTGATTTTAATGTTTTTTAGACCCCCCCCCCAAACGGACATCTGGTTATTGAAGTTATAAAAGGCTGACTCGGCTACTTTTTTCTTTGGATAGCTTGTGTGCACTCACACTGGTCGCCGTTCACACCCATAGACAAACTCCTTTTTGTGCAGTTACGCCTTCAACCAGCAATTAATGTTGTCACATGTGCACCATTGTGTATGTTTACACACATTCAGGCTGTTATGTGGGCCGAACACTCCTCATGTTAGATACATACTTTGTTAAAATGTGCAGTGAAGGAAACACATGCAGAGTCTATTAATCATTAAGAGCCGTGCATGCCGGATTACAAGGAAGTGAGGGCACCTCAACTCCAACCTAATTGTGACAAGGAAAAACATATTAGCATAAATACATGTAGCGTTTGGGAGACTCGAAAATATTGGGACAAATGGCCATTTGTCCAAAAGAACATTCGTGACTGCCATTTCTGCATCTTGGAGCAAAGTTGGAAACATACAATTTTTAGAGGAAGAACGGGGGGGTTAAGTGTCTCATCCACCCACTTCATTGAATTGATTAATTATTCGATTCATTATGCATTCTGCTTACATGACGCCTGTCTGGGCTGGTGAAATACGGTCTTGCAGCGTCCCAACAATACCCTCCTTCAGTTTCTTTGCAGGCCCCTTGTAAAAGAGGCCCTGCTTTTGTGCAACTGCCAGCCTTTCAGCTTTCCTGGGTGTTTTTGCAAAAACTTAACAAACCGGTCTGCTCGCACCATGCACTAAAACACAGGGGAAGAACAATCTAATTCTCATCTCATTCCTTACTTGAATTTCTACATGCTACTGTAGATACCAAAAAAAAAAAATGAGTGAGGTCGCTAGGACATTTTCCCGTAGCGGATTTCCGTGCTACTTCCCAGCAGATCCCTCCAAAACATGCCCCCACCCTCTTTTTCTCTCTCCATTCCTCCAAGTTGACTCAGCTCCTCTAGGTCCTGCTATCAATTTACCAGCCCCGTCAAGGCAGGAGGCCCAGGATTACGGTAAACTCGCCCCTTTTTCTGGTCGACATGGATGACTTGGAATGGGAGGAAATGGAGACAGAAAACAGGCTTGAATGATTGTAAAACATAACATTCCATTTGTCCATTGCACCTGGATGTCTCTTGTTGAAGGATTCTAACCTATGACAGAGGTGTACAGTATTTGTACAGGAGTGTTGACTGGCATTGGGCTGCTATGGATTCCAATGTAGAGTTAATGGCAGTTTTTCATCATACACACATAGTACTAGTAGTGACTGGTCACTCACTCTTCATTGGTCAGTCTACATGTCAATCAATATACACAGCACAAGTGATAGACTAACCAAGGAAGAGTGAGCGACCATAAGTAGACTTAATGATCGGCTCGTTGGGTGACCAATCACTAGTACTATGTAATGATCAACATACGTACACACTGACCATGGAAGAGTGAGTGACCAATCGTTAGTAGCGCGTGTCACAATTAGCATATAGACCAGGCGTGGGCGAACTAAACATAACACGTAACTTAAAACTGTTATTTCCGAATGCCCACAAGACATGCTGGGTAGTCACTATAAACAAGTCTAGTTATGGGTCAATCACTTTTCAACTTTTTAGTTAGTCTACATGTGAATCATTACACACAGTACTGCAAATTGGTCACTCTCTTAATTGATCAGTCTACATGTAAATAATTACACATGGTAATGATTGATCATTCACTGTTCATTGGTTCATCGACATGTCAATCATTACACATAGTCACTCACTCTTTATTGGTTAGTCAACATGTTATTTTTTCATCTCGTTTCATATTATCTACATACTGTATTGTATATAACTCTGGAAAAAACTGTTGATTTTGTTAATACTTGGGTTGTTTATATTGTTTATTTTTCTATATTGTGTATTTTGTACTGCTTAACTGATTCTGTACTCTTGCTGCTGTGCAATGCAAATTTCCCCATTGAGGGACGAATAAAAGCATATCGTAATCTTAATTTATTACCAATTACAATTAATTGGATCCTCACTCTTCATTGGTCATTCTACATTCTCAGTCATTACCAAGTATTAGGAATTGGTCACCTATGACACATGTCATTCATTACCAGTCTACATTACCAGTCTGTATTGGTCAGTCTACATGCGAGTCTATACAGAATACTCTTATCATCTTCAAATGACATGATTTCAGCGTTGCTGTCCATGAAACAGGAAGTAGCCTGCAAGGACATAGACATGTGAATAAAGAGTTCAAATTTGTTGATGGTTGAATAATAGCCTACTTTGTTGCCAGGCTGATATTTGAAAATGACAAAAAAAACCTTCTTATCTTTTACACATTCTTGTATACTTAAATGTACTCTTAAATCTATGATCTAATCTTTTCTGCCGCAACGCTCCAGTGACCCACAGAACTTTGACCTTCTGGGTGCCCTGGACCCTTTATTTCAGCTGGTTTCCTAGTCACAAAGAATGGTGTGCGTCTATTGTCAGTCTGCTTAGAGTGGGTTCATAGTTCAGCCCCCAGTCAGTGTCACGCTTCATGTCCACCCTTTCTCTCTACGCAGCACAATGTCACTTCACATTAAATCAATGGCCTTTAGGGTGGCCCCTGTAACATTCATACTAAATGGACAGGAAATATGGATGTGCTGGGAAAGTGAATGTTAACTTAAAACATAGAACCATAGCTAAATTAAATGTAAAGAAAGAACAATATACTGCAACATTATTATAAATATGATACATCTACTATGTATCATATTTATAATAAGGGTTCAATTCCACCCTCGGCCATCTCTGTGTGGAGTTTGCATGTTCTCCCTGTGCATGCATGGGTTTTCTCCGGGTACTTCGGTTTCCTCCCACATTCCAAAAACATGCTAGGTTAATTGCCGACTCCAAATTGTCCATAGGTATGAATGTGAGTGTGAATGGTTGTTTGTCTATATGTGCACTGTGATTGGCTGGCGACCAGTCCAGGGTGTACCCCGCCTCTTGCCCGAAGACAGCTGGGATAGGCTCCAGCATCCCCACGACCCTCGAGAGGATAAGCAGTAGAAAATGAATGAATGAATGACATATTTAAAAAATGTATCCAAAATTGGATCAGGTTACATGATGCTGCTGATCACCGGTCTGTGTGATGGAATGTCTTGTCTCATGTTGTAATACTGTAAATGATGTCACCACAGAGGTTCACTCATGTGTGTGTTTGCAATAACTTGCAATGAGTATCTTACAGCACTGTGGAGGAATTTATGCCCACTCCATCTTCGCGGAATTGTTGTTACAACATTGTTGTAATTCAGCTACAGGGTTTTCAAGCGTGAACTGCATTTTAAGGTGATGCAACAGCATCCCAATAGGATTCAGGTCAGGACTTTAACTATAGGCCACTCCAAAGTCTACATTTTGTTTTTCTTCATCCATTTAGAGGTGGACTTGCTGGTGTGTTTGGGATCATTGTCTGACTGCAGAACACATGTTGGTTTCAGCTTGAGGTCACCAACAGATGGCTGGACATTCTGCTTCATGATGTTCTGACCTTAACTGAGGCAAGTGAGGCCTGCCGGTCTTTGGATGTTGTTGTGGGGTCTTTTGTGACCTCTTGGATGAGTCTTCAATGTGCTTTTAGGGTCAATTTGTTTGGTTGGCCACTCCTGGGAAGGCTCATCACTGTTCTGTGTTTTCACCATTTGTGGGTAATGGCTCTCACTGTGGTTTGCTGGAGTCCCAAAGTTTTAGAAATGGCTTTATAACCTTTTCCCAGAATGATGAGTTAAATAAATGTTTTAACAAGGGAGAGGGGCAATTACTTTTTCACACTATGTAGGTTTGGACTTATTTTCTCACTTCCTAGTAAAGTTTCATTTAAAAATTGCATTTTGTTGTCACTGACCAATACCTATATTTTATTATCTGAAAATGTTTTACAAACAAATCAGGAAGGAGGCAAACACTTTCACTCCACCGTATACCTACATACACACACAGATTAAACTTACACATGCACACATACAGTTCATACATACTGTACATATGTATATGAATTGCATTGCAAAAGTTTAATCAAACATCGTTTCGGTATTCATTTCAATACACAATATTGTATTACAAAAACATTAAGTGCTGCAAGTCACACAAAAAAGTTTGTATGAAAACACATCAGCAAAAATAAAGTATAAATACAAAATCACCTATGTACAGACCAAAATACAAACAATGGACAATTGAAATTACTACAAAATTCTATCTTCAAACCTACGTTATTAAAAAAAAAAAACACACACACACGCACACACTATAAAACCTATTTCCAATGCTGTCAAATTCACACCCAAACTTTCAAGTTTTTTCTATTTTTTGTTAGGACAGGACCGTTTAGCTTATCTCTGACAGCTGAGAGGAAAAGCTGAAAGAATGTCAACCATATCATCAACTTTATAGTTCCGAGTGGTGAGAGCGTCTCGGAATAACTCAACAGCTAAAATTCTGAATTTAAAAAAGGAAAGAAATAACCACAACATGCATTAAGGGGCAAAAAACAAACAAACATGACAACATCAGAAATACAATACAATAGTAATTGTGCATTACTAAGTCATTTAAAGCAATTATAAAAACATAATTTGGAATCTAGGCTTCCAAACAGATCCTTTGTTCACTATTGTCCAAAATCTGGTCTGCTGAGCAATTGGTGCAGTCAGAATGATGCACCTTCGTTGAAAAAAACTTCACATACTTCATAAACTACTGCAGTTGACATGTGTTGTGTGCTCAGTGCTCTAGTATGGCTTTAAGTTGATTTCCTTCCAGTGATTTCAACCTGTAAAGCTGCACGGTGACGGCCATTAAAGCTAACAGTACAATGCTGCCTCCTATGGGACAAATGCTGACATGATATTAAGATTTTTGGGGGCAAGGGCAAGACATAATTCCTGAGTTAAATGCGCTATAAACACTGTCCGCCCTCTGTTTTTGTCAGTTATGTGATATGTAGCATAACTCTGATGATTGAGATATTTAGAGGAATTGCAGCCAAGTTTGATAAGGCAGTAAAAACACAACCCTTGGCATCAGTAAAACAAGCATCATAGTTTGTTCCTAAATGTCCATTCACAAGAGGTCATTGAGGTCGTATGTGTCAAAGAAGTCGGACACCCCCTCGCCATCCTCCAGGCTCCACAGGTAGTCGCTGTGGTCCAAAGGTGGGGAGAAACTGACAAAGGGAGTGTTGGGGTCGGCAGTGAAGGACGTACCGGGCAGCTGGTCCTCGGTGATCTGGAGCAGGCTGGGCGGCAAACCCAGAAGACCCTCCACATCCAGTAGAGAGGAGCTGTTTGCCGCAGTGGCGGAGGAAGAAACTGTGGCTGATGTTGACACGTTTTCTGTAGGGGGTTAAAATTTTGTTACATTTTGCCGGGAATGACTAACAACACTGAGTTTTATGGTAGTTTCAAACAAGTCATTTCATTTACTGCGGGTTATTATGTAAAAAAAATCTACAGTTGAGCCACTATTAGTGTATTGACCCAAATATAAGACAATATTTCCCTACAAAAGTCACAAAAAGACGTCTTATATTTATATGCAAAGCAGCAGCTTCGAGTTGGAGCTTTTCTTCTGCATACCTTCAACACTTTCTTCTTTGACGCAGAGACTCAGTGATGGCGCTGGGGTCGTAGTAGGCTTTTCGGGTGTGATTAAACTCTTAACAGGACTGGCGTCTTCGAGGCCCTCCTCTGGACACAGGTAGACCTCGATGGGGCCGTTCTTGCTCTTCAGATAGATTTGTAACGAGCCCTGATGTATGACATAGAACAGACAGTTTGGCTTTGATCGGATCGCTCAGACAGATAATCTCTTAAATTATTTTAATCCTAGTCCAAATACGTAAAAAAAAAATGGCAGTGGAAACAGGAGTTCAGAACATTCAGTGAGAGTTTCTACCATCCCATTGAAAACAATAAGCCTTTTCCCACACAGGGATCCTGCATTTGTCCGACGTAAAAGTAAAACATTTCCATATATTTGCATTCTTTCACACAGAAACATGATCACTGTTGCCATCCAATTAATTTATTGCAGTATTCCGCGAAAGCATGCACAGCAATATTCTGCTTTGCTATGTTCTGTGTGAAATGTTTCGCAAATGCATGATCCACTTTTGTGTCTCTGATGCAGGATCTCTGTGTCAAAGAGGTTTTCGTCAACCAAAGATGCGTGTTCACCTCGGCCGTGTCCGGCACCTCCAGCTTTGTCTCAGAGGGGGCCTTGACGGCGACAACTGTCTGGTCCCTGAGGCTCGCGATGGATCTGATGTCTTGATACGTCACATAGCCCAATGTGAAGCAAAGGGGTCAAGGGTCGCAACTTGTACTTAACACAGAATACCATTTATTTATATACAGTATGTACAGTGCTGTAAAGGATATTTCTGATTGTCTTTGTGCTCCGTAAGCTGTTTGAGTTGGGTGGCGCTGGAGTGGATGAGCTCATCCAGGGACCGCTCCGCTCTCTCCAGGTCTCCCAACTCTTTCTTCAAGGCTCGAGCCTTCTGTCCTCCGCTGGCGCCGCCTTCAAACACATCCCCGACCCTGCAGGAACAAGAGCACTGAGTTTTTGTCCCAAGAAAATATGATGGATACCACAAATTGGCCATTTTGGCATCCCATACCAGGGGTTCCAACCCCCGGGTCACGGGCTAGTACCAGTCTATGGGTGGGGTCAAGACAGGCTACCATGTGGGTGTGGGTTAAATCAGGGGTCTCAAAACATGCAGCCCGCGGGCCAAATGTGGCCTGCAGGACACTAGTTTGAGGCCCCCGCCTTGATATGAAAGTTTAATGTTAGTGCGGCCCGCGCAAGTTTGATATGGATGCTGTATGGTATCATGTACCCAGAAAAAATTATTATATTTGATTAATGTTCATGTTAAAGGTTAAATAACTTAATAGTTATCCTCCCTCTCCGTGTGGAAGTGGTAAGTTTTTGGCTATTTAAGTTTAAAGGAAATAACTTGAAGGCTACCGTTTAGGTCGCTAGCTCTCTAGTTTGTGAGTTAGCATGTGTCTCAAGACCCTGCAGTTGTGCAATATGTTGTAAATAAAAAAAAGCATAAATGTGACTATAGTCGTGTTTTGTCATGTCTACAGGGCTCTAATAATGCTTTGTTCATTTTAATCTGAAAAAATAATGTGTCTACCCACCAACTATATGTGGTTTCTTAAGTTTTTATTATTTGCCGTTTTATTATTATTATTATTATATTTATTTATTACTGATTGATTTTCTTGATTCTTGATTTGTTTATTTATTTTTCATCTTATTTTGTGCAGAAAAATAAAAATGAAGATATTTGAGAACAGTGGAATGTTTTATCAGAGCTTTTATTGTAGAAAATCGGAACCAAAGCACTGAAAAAGTTTGTATATTTTTCTGTTTTTAATAAATGCATTTTTTGTTGTTTTTTTTGGAAAATCTGATGCGGCCCAGCCTTGCCCAGACCCTAGCTCCAGTGGCCCCCAAGTAAATTGAGTTTGTGACCCCTGGGTTAAATAGTACAAGCCAATTACATTGTATTGCTTTCTACATTGATTGTATATATGTAAATACATTTCATTATATTTAAGTGTATATCAATGCAGCTGGCCTGCATAAAAATATATAATAATATGTGGGAAAACCTGCCCATTTGTGGTTCTTTGAAAACCCATTCATTCAAATCGTTAATGTAATTACAATAGCCAAGCAATGTGGATTATGTAAACATGACATTGGAGGAACACCTGCATCATCTTGGGCTAGTTGGGAGGACCCAGGGGTGGCTAGTAACCTGAGGATCAGGCAAAAAGGCTTCATTGTGACTCCATTTCCATCTGTTCTCCCTTTGATCATCTTTTATTATACATTTTACAAAGTAAAATGTGTTTACCAATTGAAATGATAGGGCTTTGAGAGTCAACAATAGGCATTTTTATGGATGTGCCCATTATTATTAGCAAACAGTTACCTCATGGCTGTGTTGTGTGATACGATGTTTCTTAGCAGCCACTAGAGGGCAGATGGGTGCTTTTATTCCCCGTTTGGACCCCTTTCCAACTTACAACCACTGGATGTTGTTCTTTGACTTTTTCCGGATCAGCTGGACTCCCTCCAGGACGTTGGTGATGTCATAAATTCTTCTTTTTTGGACCTCCAGAACCTCAGTTGCCCAGTTCAGGTCCAAAACACCATCGGGAGACTCCGCGATGAGGCCCACAAATTTTTTAGTCAGTAGGCCCAAGGAGGTGTCGTATCTCGTTCGCTCACCCGGTGACTTTGGAGCTGAAGGCAAAGACCAGAGAATAAAATTTTCATTATGATCATTGGTTTTATTTATTGTTTAATTTTATTATCATAATGTATATATTGTCCATTCATCCATTTTCTGTAGCGCTTATCCTCACTGGGGTCGTGAGTATGCTGGAGCCTATCCCAGCTGACTTTAGGTGAGAGGCGGGGTACACCCTGGACTGGTCACCAGCCAATCACAGGGCACATATAGACAAACAACCATTCACACTCACATTCATACCTATGGACAATTTAGAGTAAAATGTATTTGAATGATATATTATGAGATAAAAATCGTGCTCTCACTTCTTGGACTTGCTGCAATGCTGCCTTTGCCTTTAGGGGTGCGAAACTCCGGGAGGAAAATGGGGTCCTCCAGATCCAGCTTCCTTTTAGCCTATAGGAAGTAGAGACATGCATATTGCTTTAATAAAACACATCTATTCACCAACCAAACGCCAATTCCCTTAAAGTCCCTATTAGCAAAAGTCTTCCAAGCTTCCTCCATTGATTTGAATACATTCAATCATAAAACCGAGGCAACAATTCAGTCAAAAGTGCTAAAGGAAGGCTGAAAAGTTACCCCCCCCCCCCCATCATAAATGTGCCAACAGCCCTCAAGTACTAGAACAAAGCATCCCCTCACACTTTCCCATGCAATTCAACAGTGGCAGCTCGTGTAGGTGGGGAGGTGGTGGTGGGGGCAGTGGGGGAAGTAATCACCTCTCAACCCACTGCCGGCATAATGCCAGGAAATCCTCAGAATCAACCCTCCCCCTTAAGCCTTCCCACATCTCCTTGGCTCTTCCACAGTGAAACCAATGAACGCTTCACCATGAATACAAAAATCATCAACTAACTCGCAGTACTAAAAATAATTCAAACCATTAAAAAAAAAAAAAAACACCAGTCCTAACATTTTCATACAGCTTAATAGAGCTTATATTGATGCCTTTTGAACCGGCTGACTGACATAGACATAAGCGGTTGTGGACATAACAAACCCAAACTCACCATTGCCTTCACATTTAGTTCTTGTGATTTTTGCTATAGACATAAGAAGTGGTTTTAATGAAGGATTTTCTTCCGGTGTGAGTGAGTAAAGTTACAAGAGAAGTCGTAATCTTACGAGAATAAATCTTCAATTTGTTGTGTGTTTTGACTACAATGACAATACACCTTTGAAGAGTGAATTATCTTCAACAGCTGAGTCGTCTTGTTAGATAGTGAAAGCTGCCATTGTGCTAATAATGTACGACACGTCCACCTGTTGGCTGGCGACATCTGGAGCTGCAGAAAATGGACAAGTAAGGATTTTGAACCCTGTAAAGTATCGCCTATTGGCATACAGTGGCGTGGAGTAAAGTGAAGTGTTTGCCCCCATCCTGGTTTCTTTAAATTTATTTTATCTGAAACATTTTAAATATTAGTCAATGACAACACAACTGAACACAAAATCCAAACCTACACAGCCCAGTGAGAAAAAGTGATTTCCCCCCTTGTTAAAATGGTAATGGTTTAATTTCATGCATCAGATTACAATTGAGTGCATCCCATAATCAGTTCACAGTTCCACATGTCCAAAAGGAGTAGGAAGAAGCAAAGCATATTAAATCCTACCCCTCCATCTGGTACTTTTACAATCAGTAACTGTTACATTTGTTCACTTCCTGCTTTCCACAATACAGATTAAGGTTTTTTTTTTTTTAAAATAAATGCATATGACCATACAATGACATAATGGGTACCATAGTAACCGTCAACATAGAACAATATAAATCATGACTGAACTGCGATTTTTTTTAGATCTATCAGTCTGGAAAAGGTTATAAAACAATTTCTAAAGCTTTGGGACTCCAGCAAACCACAGTGAGAGCCATTATCCACAAATGCCGAAAACATTGAACAGAGAAGAACCTTCCCCAAATGACACACCAAGAGTGCAGCCACGACTCATCCAAGAGGTCACAAAAGACCCCACAATAACATCTAAAGAAATGTAGACGTCCCTTGCCTCAGTTAAGGTCATTGTTCACGACTCCACAATCAGAAAGACACTGTGCAAAAACGGCCTGCATGGCTCCAAGACCAAAACCACTACTGAACTGCATTATCTGCTTAGCAACATACTAGCTTAGTCTGTTTATTGTTGTGTCAGTGTTACTTAGCATTGACTTCAGGTAGCTTTTATGTATGCATAGGGATTTTTCTAGGAATCCAATATTGCACTTAGAAACTATCGTTAGATACATTGTAAAGTGGCTACGTAGTGAGTCACTGCTACTGAGCAAACTTCACTCCTTTATCTGCAGTACTCGCAGTATCACAACGCTCACGTTTTACACCGCGACCTCACCCCGCCTAAGTTTGGCATCACGAGCCTCCCACCCAGTCAGCCTGACATATTGTAGCCGCCGCAGGAGTCATCAGTTGAAAAGTGCGCATCAAACCTTTCCTGTCAGGCTGGTATGAGACTCCAGATTCCAACTGAGCCAAGGGCAAGTTACAGTACGTCTTGCAAATGGTGACTCTTCTTCAGTACACAACACCCCCTTTTACTACCACACCCTGGTCGTAGTGGAAGTAAAACAATGGCTGCATTGCTGATGAGAAACAGGAGTAGGGTGGATTTTGAGATTTGGCGGGAGTTGACTTTAAAAAAGGCAACCTTCTTGAGGAACTGATTGAGTTAACATTGAGCCGTGTTTTTAGACCGTTTCATACAAGTGGCGCATCAGTGACAGTCGATTTTGTATTTATATGCCTTTCACACAGAACCCATGGAAACACTGATGGATATGCATTCATACTCTGGGGAAAATTGTTGATTTTGTTAATACTCGGGTGGTTTATATTGTTTATTTTTCTATATTTTGTATTTTTGTACTGCTTAACTGATTTCTGTACTCTTGCTGCTGTGCAATGCAAATTTCCCCACTGAGGGACGAATAAAGGCATATCTTAATCTTAATCTCTTAATACTACACTACACTCTTGGGCTGACTTTGTCTTCCTCATTCCGTGTCGGTGCTGTTCACACAGAACACTGTCATGGCAAAAAAAAAATGACAATTTCAATGACAAATAAATATGGGATCTACTGCTGCTACTCTGATGCGTACATATTGCAAAGTCTATAGTGAAGAGGCTTATTTTCACTGGTATGGCATTGAGGGATATATTTTCACTTCGCCCCCCCCCCCATTCCTTGTTAGGACTCCTCATGCAGCAAAAATCTCAGTCAGAGCCAAGAAAAAGCTGGCAATTTTATGGAGAAATAAGATTATTTTCAATAGAATGACACTGCAAGATATGCAGTCCCACATCTTTGACAATCCACAGTGTTGGTGCTGTTCACACAGAACAGCAAGGCATAAACGGGGCAAAGTGAGTTTTTATGTGAACTCTGTCACATCAAATTTGCAGTTTTTCCTGTGGGTTTTTAGAAGCCTATTATTTTAAATTGTATGCTTTCACAAAAGCGTCACCGCGCCTCTGTTGCCATCTTTGAAGTTGGAATATTCCGGGGTGCTTTTCACACTGACCGATAACATGGTGCAGAAGGTGCAAAAAAAAAATCCTGGCTTTATTAGGCTGTGTGAAATGGGCTTTCAATGGTTTAGTGTCAGATTTGATCCTAATAATTTTAGCGACCAAAAAGTGACTTTTTCGTTTACCATTCAAACCATGTGTAGGCTACCAAACTAAATCGATTTGTGCCATGCCAATTTTTGTCATTTTTTGTTTGGGCTCTGACCATTTAATGTTAAGTTTGTGATATCACCAACTATAGGCCTGACATGCACATTACAGCATTTTCAGTTGCGTTTGCACGTCAAAGTGAATGGTGATAGTCTTGACAGGGTCGTTGTTATGTAAATATAAACACACAGTTGGCAACGTGGCCATCGTCACACCCTGAAGGTGACAGCCTCCCTAGGGGCTGGGTGGTGGTCGCCATACGGGTCTCCAAGCCGAGAAAACAAACACACTTCATAAGAATAAAAAAAGATGATTAAACTGAGAACACGGTGTTGTCAGGCATCGCCGCCATTTATGGACAATCCATGTAGTGAACAGATCCTATGGGAGTGAGGGGGAGAACGCATGTGAAAGTTAAAACGTCTTGGACTTTGGAAGGAGGTTTTCTTTAATCGTGTAACACATTTACAAAACTATAAATATGGAAATAAACGTTTACAACACTCTGTTTGCCTTTTAATTACACCTAGTATGATTAAAGACACTTTAGTAACATTATTATATCTCCATCACATTTTAACAGTTGCACTTTCTGAAAAAAGAAACGCTGTAAACCAGAGCTAACCAAAATGCGGGCCAATAGCCATTTTCGTCCCAATCGTGATGACACCCTTACAAAAAAACATGTCATTGAGCTCTACTGCAGCGGAACCTTTAGTTTAGGTTACCTTTAGGTTAGTGTGATTTTTGGTTAATGCTCATTTTCCAACCCTTTGTATTGAGCTGTGGTCTCCAATAGAGCAGCTACACACAATAACCTGCACAGAAAACTTTAGATTTTCCAGAATCTGCACCTATGCACCTTGTGCTTCCTCCCAAAACGGTCAAAGTACTTCCTAACTATGAACCATATAAGGCAGGGGTGTCAAACACGCGGCCCGCGGGCCAAATGTGGCCCGCAGGACACTAGTTTGAGGCCTCCGCCTTGATATGAAAGTTTAATGTTAGTGTGGCCCGCGCAAGTTTGATATGGATGCTGTATGGTATCATGTACCCAGAAAAAATTATTACGTTTGATTAATGTTCATGTTAAAGGTTAAATAACTGTTAATAGTTATCCTCCCTATTCGTGTGGAAGTGGTAAGTTTTTGGCTTTTTTAAGTTTAAAAGGAAATAACTTGAAGGCTACCGTTTAGGTCGCTAGCTCTCTAGTTTGTGAGTTAGCATGTGTCTCAAGACCCTGCAGTTGCGCAATATGTTGTAAATAAAAAGAGTATAAATGTGACTATAGTCATGTTTTGTCATGTCTACAGGGCTCTAATAATGCTTTGTTCATTTTAATCTGGAAAAAAAAATTGTCTACCCACCAACTATATGTGGTTTCTTAAGTTTTTATTATTTGCCGTTTTATTATTATTATTATATTTATTTATTACTGATTGATTGATTTTCTTTATTCTTAATTTGTTTATTTATTTTTCATCTTATTTTGTGCAGAAAAATAAAAATTAAGATATTTGAGAACTGTGGAATGTTTTATCAGTACTTTTATTGTAGAAAATCGGAACCAAAGCATTGAAAAAGTTTGTAGATTTTTCTGTTTTTAATAAATGCGTTTTTTTTTTGTTTTTTTTTGGAAAACCTGATGTGGCCCAATCTCACCCAGACTCTAGCTCCAGTGGCCCCCAAGTAAATTGAGTTTGAGACCCCTGATATAAGGAAATCCGCCCCTCTGTGACATCACGAAGGAACGGTTTGACCACGCCTTTTCAAACTGAGCGTTTTGAGCCATCCCAAACGTCTTTCAAGGCTCACTTCCAAATGTGCAAACCTCATTATCTGAAACTTTGGCATCGTTTAACATGAGAATACAACATTCTAACTACATTTATAGGTCAGAAAAGTGGAAAAAGCATAACAGGTCCCCCTTTAACAGACATTTTACAGCAACATTTTTACTTTCCTTCTGTACATTTAACCCTTTGAGTACAATATGGCATGCGTCTTGTCATGTTGTCAATACACCGTATGAGTCCAGCTGTGTTCTTAGTGTATTTTTTTTTAACCACAAAACATCCTTGTTGGCTTGCTAATACATGGAAACAGGAACCAAAAGTCAGCTAAGTCGCTACTCTACAATGTTATCAGCGGTTGGCGCTGTAGTTCTTTGATAACACAGTTACGCCACAAGTCTACGATTTTCTTATTGATGAGGGCGTAAAGTAACCCACAATGGAGCCAAAGAAAGTTGAAAGTGCCTGCACTTTGACAAAGAAAGTGAGACTATTATTATACACTATTGACTTATTTGTTTGCAAAACACACAAGGCAGCAACCTTGCGGATCTTTCTGCCGCTGCGCCGTCTTTGGCTATCATGTCTTTAGTCCAAGTCCCGTTCTTTATCCCTTTCAGTCCTCATTTATATGCCTTGGAATGTAAACTAATACCATAAAAGTGTGTTCTGTGTTAACATTTTTGGCTTTCTGGAATGGATTAATTGGATTTATATTATTTCTTTGGAGTAATTTTATTCAGTTAGGACCGTCTGAAACTGATCAATATCAACCAAGGTTGCACTGTATGTTCTTTTATTAATAAGGGTCCTTTTTTCCCCCAAAAAATACAAATATCCAATAATCATTGATAAATTGCTTATTAGCTAACCTAAATATGGCTTGTGATTGTTGTTGACAGACGTGGGTCAAGCTGCCATGTCACATGAGGACAGTATTGTCAAAGGTAAAGAGGAATTGACCAATGGGCTATGTTGCAACAGGCCATGCCAGGAAAAGTGTGTGTTTGTCTCAAAAGACTAAAAACAGTTAACAGTATTGAATTTAGGTGGGCCACTGTTTCATAATATCAGTGATTGGTTTTAAACTTCAGCAACAAAGTGAACAATGTGGGTTTGCACACGAGACCCAATGAGTCACTCAGTTTCCTACATGTCGTATTACAAAATAGTGGCAAAACATTAGACCACTCTCTTCCTTTGCTGAAAAGCGCAACTGATGAATCCTCTGCAGGGAAATATGCCATTCTGTTTAGATTATTTTTTAAACTCCATTTTCATTCATTCATTCATTCATTCATTTTCTACCGCTTATCCTCACAAGAGTCGCGAGCATGCTGGAGCCTATCCCAGCTGTCTTCGGGCGAGAGGCGGGGTACACCCTGGACTGGTCGCCAGCCAATCACAGGGCACATATAGACAAACAACCATTCACACTCACATTCATACCTATGGACAATTTGCCAATTAACCTAGCATGTTTTTGGAATGTGGGAGGAAACCGGAATCCCCGGAGAAAACCCACGCATGCACGGGGAGAACATGCAAACGCTGCACAGAGATGCCAGAGGGTGGAATCAAACTCGGGTCTCTCGCTGTATTGCCTGCGCGCTAACCACTCGTCCACTGTAAAAAGTAAATTGATATCACTGAGCTGCATTTAATGCACATCCAGTCATTTCTGTTGACAAAGTTGTACTTTGGGTTTTTACTGTAGTTTACACAACATAAATGGTAATATTCTGCTAAATCAATATTTCAATGACTTTCTTCTGTTTAGCTAAGTTAAAATGTGCCACCGGTTGCGTTTACCATATTAGTGCAAGATAACAAAATCATTTTCACATATGTAAATAATAATAATAATAATACATTTTATTTGTATAGCGCTTTTCAAGATATTCAAAGACACTTTACAAAAGAATGAAGTTGAATAGAGCAAGTAAACAGAATAAAAGACACACAAAAATACAACATTCATTGGTTAGTACACAGTTAAAAAAGCGGGGCGGGGCACAG
Organism: Doryrhamphus excisus; assembly: GCF_030265055.1. Lineage (NCBI taxonomy): Eukaryota > Metazoa > Chordata > Actinopteri > Syngnathiformes > Syngnathidae > Doryrhamphus > Doryrhamphus excisus. The sequence continues at coordinate 8,063,982 of NC_080478.1, forward strand.
GATATATTGTTTGTTAAAGTTGTACAACAAGGCTGTGCAAGTAGGGGGCAGTAACAGTGTGCCAATACTACATTGGTATCCCACTTTGACACCAATTGATGAACATCAATAACAATAGCATTCAAACAATATCCCATTGCTTTTTAAATGCCTCTGGGTTCACTGGTGCACATTTGGGTATTTATCTCCAGGTAGGTCACAGCGTGGGAGGGGCAAAGACTATATACTATCAGCGTGCAAACACGCCGAGTATATTGCATCTTTATCAGCAGCTCGTCGCCCAGTTGTGATGACCATACAATAAGGACTATCTGCTAGTACAGGACTGCTGATGTTATGGTAATACATTTTAAGCAGTACCTGAATGCAACTTCTGACTATTAATGACTGCATGTCCACGTTTGCGTATGATTAGCCAAGTGGCTTACTTTACTTCCTAATCCTCTTGCGGTAGTTATTAGTGAATGCAGGCGTGAGGGCGGGGGGCGGGGGGGGGGGGGGGGGGTGTTAACATAAGATTTGTTGTGAGGCCCTAACTAGTGTCACCCACCCTTAACCTTTTTAGCTTTGGTGACCTGCAATTGACAAACAACAGCTGCTGGTTCGAGTGTACAGGTTAGACCAAACCTCTTCCAGTTTTAATGACAAAACAAGTGATAATGTAATGTCTATGTAATATCTAAACATCTCATTCTCATTCAGAATTGATTTTTAGAACATGCCAACCAATAAACATGCTGGTTCTGAAACGTTTCATACCAAGTACCATCATTTTTTTGCTACCTCTGCTTGATTTGGCTTGTAATTGCAGGTAGCTGGCTTTAAAAATAGAACAGAAAATTCATTAATTCATTCATTTTCTACCGCTTTTTCCTCACGAGGGTCGCGGGGTGCTGGAGCCTATCCCAGTGTCTTTGGGCGAGAGGCGGGGTACACCCTGGACTGGTAGCCAGCCAATCACAGGGCACATATAGACAAACAACCATTCACACTCACATTCATACCTATGGACAATTTGGAGCCGCTAATTAACCTAGCATGTTTTTGGAATGTGGGAAGAAACCGGAGTACCCGGAGAAAACCCACGCATGCACAGGGAGAACATGCAAACTCCGAGGGTGGAATTGAACCTTGGTCTCCTAGCTGTGAGGTCTGCGCGCTAACCACTCGACCGCCCGAACATAAAATTGTAAAATAAAAATACAGTGGACCTACCACAAACCCTAACCTAACCCCACCTGATTTAGGTTTGACAGTTGTGGACCTGCACTGTTACAAATATTATGATGGTATTTATATGGTAAACTAAAATACACAGTGGTTGGATGGAGTGGCTGCTACAGGTCGATTCACTCAACATTTCAACATCCAGCAGAAAGATGCTTTCACACGACGTGATGTGGAACTGCATGTTTTGCAAGTACAATAGTGTCCATTGTATGCCTTTGTCAAACTCAATTTAAAATGTGTTTCTTAACAGAGTGTAAATGGGCATTTTTAGGGTTATATATATGTAGGCGTCCATTATTTACAGTTTTTTGCCATTCATTAGGTGTCTTGGACCGTAAACCCCGCCAACTATTTCTACTAAACAGTACTGATCACTGATGGTTCACTGATCTTGGTTGCATTTTGCTACCAAACACAGAATGCTACCAAAATATCAGGAGAATTTCGACTGGGCAGGATGCCGTCTGTCGAAATATGCGGATATTATGTTGGCGTGTTGTCAAAGCTCACTTTCTTTGTTTCTGTAAAAGAAGCGCTTCGGCTGTCGACGCAAAAGCGACATACAGCGTTTTCTGATTTTCCCAGTTAAAAAAATAAAAATTCAGGGCACCTGGAAAGCTGTTTTCCATGTGGCTAGCCCCTGAATATGCCTGAGATTACCGTTTTTAAATGGAAAAGCACCAAGAAACCTCTGCCAAGCACCATAGTCCCCCATATTGTGATTTACACTCAAAATATTAGTCTTACATTCGTTTTATTTTCATATTTAAATTTCATATTTAAATTGAAAACATACCTCACATTAGCATGCTAACAATGCCAACATGCTAATGTTACACCTAGCATGATGGTATAAGTGTTCATATAGTGTCTACCCATGAAAATAGCAAAAAATGCTAATATGCTAACACCTAACATGATAATGTTAGCATACTAACATCTAAAATGAAGGCTAATATCCCGATCAAGTGCTCTTTTTATTTATATTTCTTTGTGGCGTTATATGGACAAATGCTGAAAATGCTCCTCTCTCACAACGTTAAAGAATCCTTTATAAAATTCCTGGATCAATTATGAATTTATGAAGTTATATAAGTCAAGTTTTATATCATTCCAGTTTGGCAAGTATATAAAACTGAAAACACTAATGGCGTGCCATAGCCCATAGCCTCAATAGTAGCATTTGAGCATCTCTGGTGTGCGACTCGTGGTACTTGTACCACAGTTTGAGAACCAGTTGCTGAGATGAGTCTTTTGAACGCACCGTTTGTCCATTATGACCCCTGACCCCATATGAACAGGATGCACAGGCAAACAGGTGGGGCAGCTGTCAGTTACATCCCTAAAAAAAAACTGTCCAAATGTCATTTGTGTGCCAGAAAAATGTGAAACTTTACTGCGACTTTGAAGTGAACAATGTTAGCTTCTTCACAATAATGGACACGTTCAACGTCACTCTTTTGCGTCATAACCCACGAAAAAATGCATAGCAGTGCACTATTATTCCACCCACACAAGTCACACAATAGTCACTCCGTTGTTCGATTCCTTACCGGCAGTCGTCCGGTAGATGATCTGACCGGCTTGGCTTCGGGTCCATGGGGGGTCGAGTACAGGCTGTGGGCTCTTTGTTCCACCGTGGTTGTGTTGGAGTAGATCTGGCTGAAGTAGCCCACCGGTACCGTGCTCAAGGGCGGACTAGACAAGCCGGTGCTGAAGAAGTCAGCTTTAGCAGGGAGGCTAGCCAGAACCTTCATCTTGGGCTGGCTGGCCGGCCGAACCGACGCCGGGGAGACGCCTTTGGGCAGCCGCATCATTTTTAAATCCGTCAACAATCGTGCTGGATTTAAAGACTAAAACGGTTCTATAGGGCTAAGAGAACCACACAAACTAAATGCATGAGTGAAACATGCAACAACCCTCAAGTGGTGACGTCAGTAAAACAGGCTGCTTTAAAACAAAAAGTCTACACGAAGTCATCCTAAAGTGACAAAAACATTTTCTGAAAGTGTACAAACTTGCACAAATCAACTTGCACAAAAAGAGGACCTACAGCACACAGAGTTCAGCTTCCGGCTTTTTTGTGTGAACAGTCCGACCCAGTCCGCCCAGGCAGCTCCACCAGTCAATCTCCATTCAACAAGAACAACAACTCAGCTTTTTTTAGCGCCAAACTTCGTCGCGCGAAATTTAGATCTCCCGCGGTTGAAACTCGAATCTGATTGGCCGACGGCACGCTCGGCTTGTCAGGATTTACATAAAGCAGTTGAGTGGACACGAAGGGGGTTGGTCTTCTTAAAGAGACAGTAGCCTTTTTTTTTTTTTTTACATTGAGGACACATTGTTCTTGGAGACCGAAAAAAGTGTAAAAGTTTAAATACGACGAGGGAGAGTGCGATTAAATGTAACTTTAATGTTGTTTAAAGTAGTAAATCTGGAATGACAAGTGTTTATAGCCGTTTGGAGTAGCGATTAGCCTGCTGTGCAATGAAATTGTAACATACACTTATGGATCTTTAAAATGACAGAACTATATAAATATGCATCAGAACATCTGCAGTCCCTTAACCAATTACATTAAAAACTAAATTAAATATAACAATATTTGAAAATATATTAATAATGATTTTAAAGATGATACTATAAAGTGAAAAAAAATCTATTGTATGTATTTGGCATATATTATTTTTACACAGACTGTTTCTATACAAATGAATAAATGTATTTATTTTCTATAAAATATTTCCACCATATATATGCATGTATGTGCATAAACTGTATATAATATAATATGTGAAATTCAGACTATACATTAAACTTTATTCATGTTCAAAATAGCATGTGTGAGAAGAAAAAGGGTCATCACACACAAAGGCTATTGTGGACTACAGGCTAAGATAGTTTGTATGATAATTGGATTCATCCAGTAACACTCTTGCTTATTGGCTCAGAAAACCTACTGAAAGAAACCAGGCCCTCCCCCACACCAAGCCATATGACATGCCCCCCTTCCCGCTCCGCCATCTCCATTGGCTGGCTGGGACATCCCACTGAGGCCTTTTGTCATAGTTGGAAGCATATATCATGTGAAGCTAGCATTATTTGCCACTAATATTAACATTTGTGCAGTTTAGTCATTAAAAAATATTGGATTTCTACTGTTCTTATATCCATACAAAAATGAATCATGACTATCGCTATGTTAAATGTTGGTTGAAATACAAACAATGAACAATAGCATTAGTATGAATATTACTATACCCGTTGATGCATCAATGCATGTATGTTGAAGTTATATTATTTTACTACAACATTACCCTCATGCAGATCTAATGTTTGGAACTGGTAAACAGGTTTGTGTTAGTATTTACTTTCTTTAAGAACTGGCTTCCTTCTTTTGACCTTCAGTGTTTACCGTACTGCAAGTTTGTAGCATCTCCGTCCCATAGTACCCCCTTGTGGTACATTTTATTACATGCAGTGTCCCTTCTCATGTCCCTCGTATTATATTTTTGAAAGCATTTTAAAGCATTCATCATGTTCATTCTTTCATCAGTCATTCATGTATTCCAATAATATAAAGTCATATGAAATTGAAACAATATGAAACAAGAATACAATAAAAAATATCCTTATTCTGATTACTAATGCAAAAAACTGTTATTATTAGACATATTGTATTTTGCATTAAAATATGAATCAATCAATTACAAAAGTAACTAGTATTACTATGATGTTTAAAATTGAGATTGACTATGAATTATCATTCATTATAACTATTCTAACTATTATTATTGTTGCAAATTTCCCCACTGAGTGACGAATAAAGGCATATCTTATCTTATTAGCAAAAGATGTAACACTGCCACCTTGTGGCACAATTTCGTGCGTGCATAGAAATTTCATATATTTCATGTATCATATATTTAAGCCCATTTTAAAGTGTATTTTGCATACAAAAAACGGCCCAAGAAATACAGAATTGTATTATTAAACCAATTCTTCAAATATATTGCATACAGTATACGGACAGAATCAAGCTAATCTGGCATGCTAACCGCTTGGTTCGTTATATCCCGGATGTCCTAATATGGTTTGTACAGTCGTATGCAGATTAGTGTCATAGCGCTTTGTTACCACTAGATGGCAGTAAAGATTGAAGTTAATCCGCCTTTTAGCACTCACGATCGAACTATAGAGTATATACAGTCATGGAAAAAAATATGTCTAAAAGGACAGTTGTTTGGACAAATATAATGATGACAAAAAACATGACTTATACGACTACATTTTTTTGGCAATACAATGTTATAGATATTCATGTAAGAATATAAGAATATAAGATTTTGGAAAACTCTAGAAATCCATGGAAGTTGCTAGATCTCATCTCTTGAATTAAACTGTCATGAGCTATTTATGTTATCATCATATACCTTTGGTTGTATCAGGCATTAAAGTGAAAAAATAAAGTGAAGAAAGAGAACAGTGGTCTATTAATTTTTTCCATGCAATTTAATTGGAGGAAGTACCCGCCTTTTACCACTAGATGGCAATATAAGTCCACAGTTTGCTTTAGCTGTAGGTTTGCATGGCTACGTTATATGGCATTTCAAACATGTTTTAGCCAGGTGAGGCAATCAGAATAATGAAAAAACATCTTATCCAGTCTACAAGCAGTATAAATTTTTGGGTAGTAATTCCAGCTACCGCCACATGAGAGCGCTGTTTTCCCACTTTTGAAGAACACTACATCTTACCTGGAAAACATTCAGTAATGAGTGTTTTCAATGACTTAATATGTCATATAGTACTGTGGGATATGCAAATAAAGCGTTTCGAGTGTGAAACCGTTGCATTATTAGGTGCACCTGTCATCAACAAAGGAATACAATAGCAGTTAATTCACTAATGAATTAATGGAGAAAAATCTAGAGAGTAGTCCAATTCAACACCTCAAAAATGAACTTGATTCGGGAGTAACTCAATATCAAAAGCTAAATGTCCTAACATATCAAACTAATCGTGCACAGGAAACCCCCCTTAATTGATTTTCCACTCAAGTTAAAGCAAAAAGAATACATCCTGTGGTAAGCGACATCACACCAAGCATGAAACCAAATCATTTTGTTGTCGAACGTTTTATTTCGTGACATAACCACACATACTTAACAATAAAGAGTTTATAAAACTCACTGAATAGTGTCTGTGGAAATAAAACAATCCCCACAGACATTTACAAGTAACTCTATTATAGAGTTTGGATTATCATAAAAAACCTATTTGGCAAAAAATAAACAAAAAAACCCTCACATATACCCCTACCAAGTCGATATGTACACATTTTGAATGGCGGTGTAACAGCGGCCGATTCATGCGAGAGTGAATGCGTTTACAATTTGGAATGTAATGCAAAAAAACAAAACAATTCAATGTATCGGGATGTTTCCAAATTGAGGCTTTGGTGTGTTGTTGTGTCCATCCTGAAGCAAAAAAAAAAAAAGGCGGAAAAGAGTCAGCTCTTTCCATCTTTTCTCCTCCACTCTCCCACATACCTATCCCACCCTCTCTGCCCCTCTTGTCCTCTTGCCTGGAGTGAAGTGGAGACATGTGTTTCCCTGCACCTGCATGGAGAAAGAGAGGGGGGGGTTAGAGAAAGGAAGAAAAGTGAAGTCAGATCTCTCACCCCTGCCTCCCTCCCCTCCCTCTCTGTGGAGCGGAGCAGACAGAGTGGCGCCGAGCATGGAACTTTCATTAACCCCAGGCAGATAGCGATGAATCCGCTTACACATGGGCCCCGACTCGCCTAATTAGCCACTGCGGTGGATGGGTGGATGGTGGAGCTCCCATTTCCACGCACATCAATGCCTTCTAACATCAATGCCCTCAACTGTGGCGTCTTAGGTCTAATTTTTAAGTCATTTCACACCAAATATGTCAATTCTCTGCTCCTCTACACCAGCACATAAGACACGTTTCATTGGCTCACTATTGACTGCTTTATTTACTTTCTATTAGAGGCTTAAACTACTGGATCATTTTATCATCTCTGCACTTCCTGTTGCTCAATGAACCTCAGTGGTGGTTATATATATTTATATATATAAATATCGCAGTCATCAATCATGCCGTGACTATGCTGATGTTCTTGTGTCTCTATTCAAAATCTCATTGGGAACTACCTTCAATTTAAGCAACTGTTAAACTGGTGAATGCCGATCTTCATTCAAAATCCCACTGGCTTTTTCTTCGATTTAAGGTTCCATTCTGTGACCTTATGTTGATGATCTTGCGCCTCCGTTCAAGATGCTAAGACTTCAATTTAAGCAACATTTTAAAAAGATTATGTGTCACTGTTCAAAATCTTAGTGGCAACTGTATAAGAAACCGACATGGCTGACTCTCTTGTCTGAAACAATGAAAAGCGGAGTTGACCTTTGCCCCCACCGTGTGATTCAAAAGGGTGTTTAATTGGTGAAGTAGTGGTACATACCATAATGATACATCCTAATGGCACAAGCGTCCATCTTTAGAGAAAGTTCTGGTGAGGTCAGCAGCCTACAAGATCAGAGGATGAGCTTTTAACATATAGTTTTTTATGACATCACACAAGAGAATAGGAATCAACCTTGCAGAATAGCAACAGTCAAACGCCTGCTCACCTTTATGGACAAAAGCATTTGTGGCTCCTCCGCCTCCAGGGCGATCTGTAGATCGAAGATGTAGTCGATGACGTGCTGCAGGATCTCCACCTGGCTCACCGTCTTGTTTTGAGGGATGCTGGGGACGAGCGCCTTGAGGCGGGAGTAGCAGTCGTTCATGTCGCACAGAGCACCGGATGGCTCGTCCACACACGCGTGTTTATTCCGGCTGATGGCCACGCTGTGCTCCGAGATGCAGCACACGGCCTTGTAGCAGCTCCTCACCGAGCGGACGGGACTGATGGCTTTCATGGCGGACCTTTAAGAAGCGAACTACAAGCGAAAACTAGCTTGACCTCCGCCTTGTTGAGTAGCACCTTCAACGCTGTCAAAAAGGGACGCTACAGTACAGATTTATACAGCAGGAGCGCGGTCACGCCCCCTTACCCGCACCCGTCTTTGATTGGATGCTGCGGTGAGAGCCTGTTTCTCATTGGCTGCTAGTGGAAGGGGGCTGAAAAGAATGAGGAAACAGGACTGGGGTTGCCTCAAGGGATTGTCAATCAATTACATCGTCTTGGTTCGCGAAAAAACAAAATATCGCATCATATTTAAAATCCTTAAATGACTTATTAGTTACGGTTATGTAGTGTAGCAAAATCATATTTGGAGCATGTATACATTAAAATATTACTCTTATATTTTGGGGGAGTCATTTTTATTGGAATTTCGAACATATTCACAGATAAATAATACTACATTTGTTTTGCAAGCTATTTTTTTATACCTATCGGCACTAAAATATAGAATAATACTTCTGTAATATTGGTATTTGAGAAATAAAAAGATTAACCTAAAACAAAATGCTGTTTCAACACTGTCTACAACTTTTGCAATAACGTTTCTTCCATGCAAGCTCAGCAAAGTAAAAAAAAATCTTGCAATCCCTTTTAGAAAATGAAATGATATGCCCCATGAGTATTATCTAGTTGAATAGTTAGGCAACAGTGTTGTTACTAGCGTAATGAAGGTAGAAGGTCATCTATCTATCTTGCACATCTGTCTCTTGTAGAAAAAAAAATAAAACAAAAGTGCAGTGAAACAATCGGAAAGTCCTCTGACAGGGAAGCACGTCCCGTTCTGCTCCTATATTTGTGTCTTACCCCCCCCCCCCCCCCCCTTCTTTTTTTTCTCACAATCCTGTTTTGTAGAGGAATGCAGGCCCAAGCCAGCTGTGTGTCCTATCCCGGCCCAGCTGTGTTGATCTAACGCGCCAGTCCCAGACATGCTGGCGCCAGCCTCCTGACGTCATCCATTCACCCCGACGCGCACTCCCTCTCTTTGGCAGACGGCCCGCCCTTACTCCCGCCCTCGGAGGCGCTCAGGTTCTGATTGGCTCACTCTGAGTGTCAATCAACCAAGCTAAATTCAAAAGTGGTGCATAGATCCAAACACAGGCGTTATTTGAGAATAAAAACGTTTAAAAAATAAATGTTATGATCCATAAAAAAGACGACTACTTATGTGTTGTGTCTTAGGGCAAAATCCAAACTATGATCCTAAATTGGGTACAAACAAGGGGTGGGGGGAGATGGATATTCCCTCATATTTGCCGTCAGGGCTGTTGGGAAAACAACAGTTAAAATATTCCAAAGTTAGTCTTTTATGGATGTATTTGTGGGGGCGAAATAAAAGCGTTCTCTCAGCACTCATGCACGTCCACATGCACGCAGGATCAGGTGCTCGCCTGCAAAGAGCACGGACACAATCGCCTCTCTCTTTCAATGGATGGGAGAATTCCGAGCCTGGCGTCAGTGAGTCTGCTTTCCTCCTCCCTCCTCCTCCTCCTCACCCCTCTCCTCCCTCCGCCTACTCCATGCAGCTGGACGCAGACAATCAAGGCATCAACAATCGCCATGCATAATTACACCAGCTCCCCTCTTCTTTTTTCTCCACTCTATCCCCTCTTTTGCTCAGTTCAATTCCTATCCAATACATCTGTATGTCAATAAATGTCACACATGAAGCTTTAAAAAGGTTGGGATGACTTAGTAACTCTTGTTGTTGTGGAAGTATGAAGCAAAAGGTCATCTTACTCACCAACCTAAGTCTAATGTGGAGTCTTGCAGGGAAGGAGCTCCGGTGGTGATGTCATGTATGGACACATACGCCTCACCGCCATATTGATCTACGTGCCCGTTTATAACTTAAACCCTCCATGAGTGATGACATGGGAGTCCCTGAAAACGTTATACAGTAACATTCATGTACATTCCGAGTGCTTTATTCAGCAAAACCATGTCAATTCATAAACAGTGAAAAAGTGTATGGCATATTTATCATCTCTTCAAAACATCTTAAAATAAATACAAATATTAGTCAGTGACAACACAACTGAATTAAATGTTTTATTATCAAGAGAGAAAAGCTACAAAAAATCCAAACCTGCAAGTGATTGCCCCCTAAACCTAACAAGTGGTTAGGCCACTCTTGGCAGCAACAACTGCAATCAAGTGTTTGGAATAACTTGCAATGAGTCTCTTACTCAGGAATTTTGGTGGGATTTTGGAGGAATTTTGTCCCACAAAACATTGGAGGCTTTTCCAGCATGAAGCGCCTTTTAATCAATAGGATTCAGGTCAGGACTTTGACTAGGCCACTCCAAAGTCTCCATTTTGTTTTTCTTCATCCATTCAGAGGTGGACTTGCTGGTGTGTTTTGGATCATTGTCCTGCTGTCGGACCCAAGTTGGTTTCAAGTTGAGGTCACCAACAGATGGCTGGATATTCTCCTTCAGGATGTTTTGGTAGACAGAAGAATTCATGGTTCAAGTCCTGAAGCAGCAAAACAGCCCCTGGCCATCACACTACCACCACCATATTTTACTGTATGATGTTTTTTTTTTTAATGTGGCATTACTTTTACGCCAGATATAATGGGACGCACACCTTCCAAAAAGTTCAACTTATTTTCCCAAAGGTCTTGGGATCATCAAGATATATGCTGGCAAAATTGAGATAAGCCTTAATGTTCTTTTTGTTCAGCAGTGGTTTATCATCTTGGAACTCTGCCATGCCTTTTCTTATGGTGGCTTTAACCGAGGCAAGTGTGACCTGCAGTTCTTTGAATGTTGTTGTGGGGTCTTTTGTGACCTCTTGACTCATTTAAAAATATTTTTGATGATCTGAAACATTTAGTTGTGACAAAGAGGCAAACAACCTTTCACACTATTATATATATTGCTGATATGGGCCGGCCCACTGCAAAATTATTTAACTCAATACGTTCCACGGGTCAAAAAGTTTGTCCACCCCCGAGCCAAGCACACATGGATACAGTTAGCCCCAGGAAAAGACACAATTTCTTTCTTTTTCCCATGTTGCTGTTCTTTATAAACACATAAAAGTATACTTTTGGGCTTCTAATAGAGAAGTAACAGAGGAGGGACACTCTGTGTATGTAAGGGTGTTCCACAATACCGGGAGTGGGTTTAACGCTTACCAACGTCACCGTCGTCACACCAGATCCCGTCATCATGGTCATCCAAGTCAGTGTTTCCCAACTTGATTCAACTGGATGGCCCCAGCTTGCTTTAACCAAACCCAGGTGTTTCAGCTCAATGGCCAACTGTAGTAGAAGCGGCCCGTTCCATTCAGGGTCAAACCAAACGACAAAACAAAAGTGTGACCAACAGCTGGCAGCCTCCATACTTGAGTCACACCACCCACAGCTTGTTTTGGCCCCTGGCACGGCAGTCGTGTTTTTTTTTTTTTTTTTTTACGGCCTTCTGCGGGCTGTCGTCCCACCTGCTGTACAGTTGCTTTGCCTCCATTTATGTCTCCTCCTGCGTGTCAAATATTCACATCCAAGGACAAGTGCAGGGTCACCTGACAACATGAGAGCATCCACGGCCTCGTTCCCACGCTGTTAAGAATTGCCAGCTTTCTTTGACAGGCCTGTGCTACGTAGCATGATTCTCTAAGGTGGAGTTTGCTTTGCAATCCTCATAAATATGTCACATTTCTATTAATAACAGTAAGGATGGACAGTAAAGTCCAGAATTGCAGTTGTTACTGTTCCAATGCCATAAAACACAAAAACAGTTTAACACCACAGTAAAAACAACACAATTCCCAAAACATATAACCAAGTTAAAAGTTAAAAACGTGTATAAATAGCCTATGAATCAGTTAGCATGATAGCATTTTAGCATGGCTGACAGAAGTAAAGGTACAGTATATACACAGAGATAGGCTTGAAAATCTAGCTTTTGATTTCCTTCCAGTTAAAACAATCTTCTGTAAATGGCCCCTACATTAATTTGTATGTTAGCATCAATGACATTAGCACCAGTTTACATGTTGACAAAGCCAAGCCGGGGTCGTCCACATCTACATTCAGGTTACATTCCTAAATATTTTTAGTTAAAAACTTGGGTTAGCATGTATGACCAACGTGAATGCAACATCCACCAAGGTAGGTTACATTTTCTAGCTCACAAATGCAGTTGTTGCTTTAAAAAAACGCTAAAACAATACAGTTCTCAGTTCAAAACTTGTGTAAACGGCCTATAGATCTGTTAGCATGTTAGCATGTTCAACCGTGGGGAAGGTATAGCAGCAGAGATGGCGTCCAACGCGACAAGTTATGTTTTCAGTTTTAAAAATGCTACTGTCTGGTCAACAAACTCTGGTCTGGTCAATAAAACAGTTTTAATTTCTTTCCATTTAATAGGATCTTGTGTAAATGGATTCTGCATCAATTCATGTTTGCATTGATGACATGCTAACGTAGGTGGCTAGGTTTTCAGTCTCTAATACGTGGTTGTCACTTTTTCATTTTGAGAATAACGTTGGAATATTATGAGAAAATATAACATAATTTCAATAGCATAAAGATGCAACAAAAATATGTTTTGTTTTATGTTGGAGTAATATTACGGAAAACAAATTATGTAGTAATTTTGGAAAAATGTGGTTACAGAAAAGTTCTAATATTACAAGTATAAAGTCAAAATCTTATGGGAATAAAGTTATAATCACTGGAAGAAAATTTACAACAAAAAAGTTGAAATAGTTAGAAATAGTCAAAAATAAAAAATGGGCGTAATTTCACAAGAATAATGTCAAAATATGAACAGAAAAAGTTGTATTCTAATGACAAAAAAAATATCACGATTTTACAAGAATAAATTGGTAACATTGCGAGGAAGAATAATGTTATTTTAGTAGCATAGAGTTGACTCACTGCCAAGCGGGATTGATCCATGGCTGCTTCTCGTTAGGGGGAGTGAGTTGACTGAACATGCACTGACGGAGCGTACGATTGGATGACCATTCATGGAAGCACGATGGGCCCTAATCTCTCCAATGCTCTGTTTTCGGAAGGGCGAATAAACAGCAGAATGAGCGTGTGCAGACATGACAGAGGCAAGCTGGCCTTCTTCATCTGCTAGTTGTCTCCATATGGCCAAGCAGAGGAGACTCATCCACATCCAGCTTGTGTGGTGTGTGACCACCTCCGCTAATTAGTTTTATGTCTGCAAATAATCTCCTTCAATGGTTTGTCTGCAGGAAGAACATGTGTGTTGACTTAACATCAGGAATTAATGAAGTGTTTGCCATCACATGTGACAGATCCCACTCAGCACTGTGGCTTGTCTTGTGTCAAAGGACAAAGTGTGCTAGGGGTTAGCAACAACAGCAAGTGTAAACAACTATAGAAATATGCTAAAACATAAAATAGTTAACTGTGATGAACAACCAGTAACTATAAAGTCTCATTCCGAGGGCTCAGATCTCCATTTTGTTTTCTTGCGCACACAACAAAATGATGTAAATTGAAATTAATTCATTTTCTATCACTTTTCCTCACAAGGATCGCAGGGGGTGCTGGAGCCTATCCCAGCTGTCTTCGGGTGAGAGGCGGGGTACACCCTGGACTGGTCGCCAGCCAATCACAGGGCACATATAGACAAACAACCATTCACACTCACATTCATACCTATGGACAATTTGGAGTCGCCAATTAACCTAGCATGTTTTTGGAATGTGGGGGGAAACCGGAGTACCCGGAGAAAACCCACGCATGCACGGGGAGAACATGCAAACCCCACACAGAGATGGCCGAGGGTGGAATTGAACTCTGGTCTCCTAGCTGTGAGGCCTGCATGCTAACCACTCGCCCACCATGCAGCCTAAATTGAAAATATAAAGATATATATCATAAATACAGTAGCTAAAATAGAAAAAACAGCCTTGTTCACAGTGACTCCTTTTAGTATTACAGTTAAACGCAAATGAGATTTTGAATGGAGACACAAGGTCATCATCACATGATGATAGATGATTCAATTCTATAACAGTGGCTTCAAATGTTTTTTAAAGAGTTGGTTAAAATGAACAAAATGCGAATGGAGACGTAAGGTGCATCCTCATGCATATGTACATTTTATTATGTTAAAATGGACAAAATGTAGGTGAGATTTGGAATGGCGATATACCGTAAGTGCATCAAAAAATGCATCAGAGAAAATAGTCTAATATTTACTGAGACCTATTTTTGTTTATTTAAGAATTGCTTAAAATGGAGATGTACTGTACGTGCATCAGAGACAAATGATAGAAACTAGTCTGAGATTTATTATTCACAATGACTTCCTTTTTGTTTCTTTTTGTCAGTTAAAATGAACAAAAGTCAAATGAGATTTTGGGTAGGGTCTATAACGGTTAAAATGGACAAATTGTTGGTGGCATTTTCAATAGATGATCTTTCACTGTGACACAGTCTTGTTTCTTCAAGAGTTTTGTTTAAATGAACAAAATGCAAAGGAGATTTTGAATGGAGACATAAGGGCATCAAATGTGAGTACATCAGCGGTCCTAAATTATTTTCTGACATGCCTCCATTGGGTGACAAGAAGGGTTTGACTCCTCAACACCGCCCCCGATTTGAAACACTATCGAGAAACTGATATTTATTTATCTGTACCGTGTACAGACTGAAGTCATAACTGAAACCAGTGAAATGCAACAAAATGGAGTAAAACAAATTGATTGACAGCTAGGAGAACAGGGTTGAATTCCACCCTCGGCCATCTCTGTGTGGAGTTTGCATGTTCTCCCCGTGCATGCGTGGGTTTTCTCCGGGTACTCCGGTTTCCTCCCACATTCCAAAAACATGCTAGGTTAATTGGCGACTCCAAATTGTCCATAGGTATGAATGTGAGTGTGAATGGTTGTTTGTCTATATGTGCCCTGTGATTGGCTGGCGACCAGTCCAGGGTGAGGGTGTACCCCACCTCTCGCCCGAAGACAGCTGGGATAGGCTCCAGCACCCCCGCGACCGTCGTGAGGAAAAAGCGGTAGAAAATAAATGAATGAATGAATGATACATGTTGGCATATTGTTGGCAAATTAGCTGCACAAATACACTAATACTGAAAGTATTAGTAATTAGTAAGTAATACTTCCTGACTCTAATGCCCGCCCAGACAGGTAAATCGTAGTTTTAGCATCTTTTTTTTTTTTTTTTTAGTAGTTTTTTAGTAGTTTTAGCATCTTTAATCTACAAAATTGATCAAAGTGGCACCCGGTCTTCTATTTTTTGCCCTCTCTGTAAAACGCTGCACCGTATATGGCACATATGTTGGTATACACATCTACAGTTAGCCGTGTTGACATACTTATGCTGCTATAATATGCTGTCTGTTTTTGTTTTTAGTGTCTCATGAAAAATTTGCAGCATGTTGCTGATAAAAATCACCCCCACAGTTGCAATGCCAAACATTCACTGCAGGCTGAATGGTCTGGTGCTTAACCGCTGAGCTCATTGGCGAACGCACACAGAAAATCCCCTCAACAAAACACGAGCTCACAGAGCCAATTAGAGGGTGCAAACAAGCCGAGAGGAAGAGAGCAGTACTTGAAATCATTGCGAGAGATACTTGAGAAAGGAGAGTGATGCAGAGAGATGGTCACCGGGCCAAAAACTAAAAAAGAGGATGAGGGATGCTGATGCTGCTGATGGGGTTCAGCTGGTCACTGAGACACAGATAGACAGCAGATCCCCGGTGGGTATGTCTGCACCTGTGAGTGTGTGTGTGTCCAATAGACCCTTTCTAGGTCAAGAGGGTCTCTGAAATCTTGGATGCAGCAGTGACTTCCACATGTACACACCTCCTTGTCGTTGTGTTGAAGCCATGGGGGTTGAAGACATGATACGCAGCTGATTCCCCCCTCCTGCCTCCCATCTATACTTTCCCAATCTGGGTCAGCGGTGCCCCTTTTGGTCAACCCTGACAGAACCTTCCAGACGGAGAGGGAGTGGGAGAAAGGAGGTCTGGGATCCGAGTGACCTGATTAGAATCTACACATTGTTATGCTGCATGGCTAATCAAACACAACACACCCCACTGACCTTGCTAGTGGACTTTTTGTGAGTGTTTCTATGATGCCCCACCGCTACAGTAATAGCGCCATGTGTGCTGTATGAGTGGATAGTGGATATTTCCTGCTCACATTCTGCAGCTGCACTGTCATTTACTGAAAATACGCTCGTCTGCCGCCCAAAGCGAAGGGTCGCAGTTACTCAAGAAAGCTAAAAATACCGCTTCCTCCTAAAATCTTCCACAATCACTACAAAAAAGGCCCAAGGAAGTGATGCATCATGATGAAAAAACAGGCTCCACTGAAAGAGCGTGGACAGCGCCACCAAGGCCCAACAATCCTAATAGGGAAATTGGTGGATTCTAGCTAAACCTGGATAAAGATCTAACAGAACAGGGAAGAAAACAATGTTGTCGAGTCTGAGATACTACACACTCGCCAGCTTTATCATGTAATGCAGGGACGCACTGAAAAGAATCCATGAAACAAGTCTAAATGATAAGATATCACACTCATACTAATTTGGGTTGTCACCCATTCTACAAAGCTGAGATGATTACACAATAATAACATGCTTTTATATGCATATATATACTTTATTCCTTTCCATTCTTTTTGCTTCTTTTTTACTGAAAAAAGGGGCAAACAAGGTATTTGTTAATGATTGTGGTAGAACATACTACACGAACTACATCATGCTGACAGCTGTTTCTAATATTTTGACTACATTTTATCTGAAAAGGACACACTTCCCAGTATGCTGAATATACACTTCTGTACCACAACCGCAATGATAAACATTTCTTTGGCTTATTAGATATGACATTTAACACATACACATGGCACTTTTTAATACTATACTATTTCAGGGGTCTCAAACTCAATTTACCTGGGGGCCACTGGAACTCGGGTCTGGGTGAGACTGGGCCGCATCAGGTTTTCAAAAAAAAAAAAAAACGCATTTATTAAAAACAGAAAAATGAATAAACTTTGCTTTGGTTCCGATTTTCTACAAGAAAAGCTCTGATAAAACATTCCATAATAATAATAATAATAATAATAATAATAATAATAATAATAATAATAATAATAATAATAATAATAATAATAATAATAATAATAATAATAATAATAATAATAATAATAATAATAATAATATTAATAATAATATTAATAATAATATTATTAATAATAATAATAATAATAATAATAATAATAATAATAATAATAATAATAATAATAATAATAATAATAATAATAATAATAATAAAACGGCAAATAATAAAAACTTATAGTTGGTGGGTATACAAATTATTTTTTTTCAGATTAAAATTAACAAAGCATTATTAGAGCCCTGTAGACATGACAAAACATGACTATAGTCACATTTATACTTTTTTTATTTAACATATTAATTATTTATTATTTATTTATTTATTATTAACATATTGCGCAACTGCAGGGTCTTGAGACACATGCTAACTCGCAAACTAGAGAGCTCGCGACCTAAACGGTAGCCTTCAGGTTATTTCCTTTAAACTTAAATAGCCAAAAACTTACCAATTCCACACGGATAGGGAGGATAACAGTTATTCGACCTTTAACATGAACATTAATCAAACGTAATATTTTTTTCTGGGTACATGATACCATACAGCATCCATATCAAACTAGCGCGAGCCGCACTAACATTAAACTTTCATATCAAGGTGGGGGCCTCAAACTAGTGTCCTGCGGGCCACGTGTTTGAGACCCCTGCTCTATTTGCATTTTTGGAAGTGCCAAATACCTTTTGAATTTGTAGATTATTTGGAGTCTTTCAGTGTTTGTATTATAGCAGTTCTAAGGTATCTGCAAATACCTGATAGTGGTATGTTATGCAAGATGGCAGTTATCATTAATAACTGGTGGTAGGAGTAGTCATATAAATTATATGGCACATACTGTACAGTAGATGGTGAGTGCTGTGGGTATTAACTTTGTGGATTACTTTGAGTTTTTCAATGTATTTTATACTATGGCAGTTGTAAGGTGTCAGTTCTTGCGAGTGACAATACATGATAGTACTTTTTGATTAGATTGTTATGCTATTGGATACCGTGGTCTTTTGAATTTGTGGATTATTTTCAGTCTTTTAATATATCTGTATTGATGGATGGATGGATGTAAGTATTAAGTATCTGTTTTTGTGAGTTCAAATACCTGAATTTGATTTTTATGCTATTAATAGTAATAATAATTAAATGACTATGCTCTTGCATACTGTGATCTTTGACTTGGTGGATTATTTTCAGTCTTTCAATTTATCTGCATTTTTAAGGTATCAGCATCCTTGCAAGTGCAAATACCTTGTAAATAGATTGCTATGGGTGTACTGTATGGAAATGGATGGATTACATCATAGTTGGTTTTAAACAAGTGAAAAAAATAAGAAATAAACAAATAAATGAATAAGAAATGGACATCATGTTTAAAAAAAAAGCAAAATCATGAGAGAGAGGGACATGAGAACATCTGGGTAAATGTTTGCTGATGATGAGCAGCATAAGGGGTAAAAGACCGCGGGGTCAGGCTGCAGGCAGATAAAGACCCTCACTTAAAAGGCCGCTGATAAGCTTCCGCAGTGAAGGACGCACTGCACAGGTCCACAATAAGGGATAGGCCCCGACAAAGACCAGTATTTGCCAGAGTCGTAGGAGTGTTAAATTGATCACTGCATTGTATTCACAGTGTGTTGAAGTATCAGCAATGAGACATCAGCCTTATCCAATCAGGGGAGAGGGCTTGAGTGGGCCCTTTGCCCAATGTGACAGACAGGCCGAGGCGCTCAGTTAAGTGTGTGTGTGTGTGTGTGTTGAATCACATCACAACAGGCCTGTAATGACTGTTTAACAACCCAGGCACCGCTCACCTGTGTCAACGCGTGGAGGGACTTAAGTGAGTTAATTATTGCCCTCCAGACGTCTACCAGAAACAGGCGGGAAGGGGGGGTGGCGTGGGGGGTGGGGGGCAAACTGTAGATTAGATAAACAGTCTTTCTTCGATTTCTAGTATTTAAATATGACAGATAAAGCAAATATGGATCGTTGACGTTAACTGATTTCCACTCCATGATTTACGCACAATGTACCCCTGCTGGTTACAGCCTGTATTACTGCAAACTGTCTGACTTTATTAATTTGATTTGACTTTGGGGGGGGGGGGGGGGTATTTATATCATGCAAAATGCCGGTTACTAGAACTAACTGGCAAGAGACGCAATGCTTGCATGTGTTGATGTTCGAACCTTTGTGGATGACTTCAATCGTTCAGTTTTGTTTGGTTTATGCAAGTTGGCAGTTATCATTAATAACTGTATTAACTATCGGACACATTTGCTTACCATGAGCTTTCACTTGGAGGATTATTTTGCAAGACAATGATTACATCGAATACATTACATTATTTTTGAGCTTTCCTATTTGTTTCCATTATACAAGGTGGCAGTTATCATTGATAACTGGGAGGAAGAGTGATCATATTAATTCTTATTTACTCTGGGCATATGGACTTTGGGTGCAAGAATTTCACCAATGTTCTATTGCAGGCGTGGCCTGGAGGCTATTGAGGCACGCGGCTGTTTTTTTATTGGCCCTCAGCACGTTCTAAAAATACTATAATTTAACAAGAAAAATGAAAAAAACAAAACAAAAAATACCAGCAAAAAAAGAAAAATCAGGCGACTATGAATAGAAAAACATCATATTCAATGCAAAAAGAAGTTTAAATTTATGAGAATAAATCATAATATTATGAGGAAAAATAATGTCATTTTAGCAGCATAAAGAAGAAATATGTTGTTGGAATTTTTTTTAAAGTAAGAAACAAACTAGTGTTGTCATTTTTGGAAAATTAGGTTGGGGAAATAGTTATAATATCATGGGAATAAAGTCACAACATTAGGAGAAAATTAACAAAGATTATTTCAGAAGACAGTTGAAATATAAAAAAACAGAAAAAATGGGGAACACAAGCAAAGACCAAAGTTGATACCAGTAATATTTTTCTTATTTATATATACGTATATATATATATATTTTTTTTCTAAACATTTCTTAGCATATCTAGAGTACATGTGTTATGAAAGTGGCCCTTGCATCCTTTCATTTTTCTCGATGTGGCCCTTGTTGGAAAAGGTTTGGACACCCCTAGCCTAGGGTGAGTGTGTCTGTAAGAGCAGATGTAAACTGACCAGATAGCTACTATCTAATCAGAACTGGGCATTACTACCCACAGTGTAATTCCAGCCTTAGATAATGTCCATAAAAGGACTTTTTTCGGTTTCCAGATGTGTCCACCAACAACAACACAGTGATGTTAGGGTAACCTCCTGGTGACTTAACCGCAGCATCTGGCAAGCGTTAGGCCTCACCTGAACCGTTTATGCTGTAATTCGAGCGCTGCTCTTACAGATGTGGCTGCCAAGTCGTGTGTGTGTGTGTGTGTGTGTGGGCGATCATGTGTGTGAGCGCTCATCGGATTTGAGAGACAATTGCTCGGTTCAGGATGGGAACTAGAGGAGCCGGTGCAGGCACAGCAGGGGGCGGGACGGCGACAGTGTGCAGCACACGTGGTGGAGACGGGTCTATGAGTCCTTTTGTAAGCAGCGACCGATGAGTTAAAAAAAAAAAAGACAGAGACAAGACCCATAAGACAATAAGAGCACACTCCCTGCACAGCTGCCATTTTTTTTCCAGAGAAGCTATTTCCTGTCAAAAGTCTGACAAGGGAATAATGATGGCTTTGATTGGGCCCCCAGTTAACGGGAGGCACTTCCTGTTCCTTTGTATTGGTTTCATTGTGTGGCCGTGGGGTGGGAGGCTTGGGGCAGGGTTTTAGGGAAACAGCTGCTAGAGATGACACAGTCAAGAACATCCCTGAGACCCTCCCCTTGTCACTGACGCATACTGTATATATATATATATAAAATACATTTATGGTGCTACATTAGCCTGCTGACATCAATGGGCTGGAAAAGCAACATTTGACCTTTTTAAACACAGCTACATAAAATTATGTTGCTTGTTCATCAATTCATAGAGGATTTTTTTAAAGATTAAAGCGACTGGTCGAGGAGCCCAGACGCACAAAGAACATCCCTAACATCAGTTATGTCTGATAAGATATAAATATGAGGGAAATTCTTGCAACAATCCTGAAAGAGTTGTGATATGTGAAGCATTTGTAAACGCAAAATAACTGTGATTTTAGTTTGTGTTTTGATGACACATGTATAAGATGTCTCTGATGTTTCGATGGAGGTCGAACTCACCGTCAAATTTGTGGTTCTGCAGTTAATTGCAGTCACAGTTAATTGCTACAAGAGCAGACAGTCAGACGTACTGTAATTTTGGTTGTGCGGCATCTTTGGAATGATTGTCATTGAACTTAACGAGCCGGAATGCACAAATGCATGGCCGTGCACTTTACTGTATCGACTCAGGGGTGTCTAAAGCTTGTTTTTATTGGCATGATTTCAGGATGCTTTACTGTTGGTAGTGCTCGCTTTTTTCTGGATGCTCCAAACAAACAGAACGGGGGATTTATCAGAGAAAATGGTTTTACCCCAGTCTTCAGTAGTCCGATACTTGTACCTTTTGCAGAATATCCGAGCGTCTGTAATGTTTTTCCTGGAGAGGAGTGGTTTCTATGGTAATGGTAATGGGTTTTATTTCTTTTGAACATGCATCAGATTACAATTGAATGCATCACATAATCAGTTCACAGTTCCACATGTCCAAAAGGAGTAGGAAGAAGCAAAGCTTATTAAATCCTACCCCTCCATCTGGTACTTTTACAATCAGTAACTCTTACATTTGTTCACTTCCTGCTTTCCATAATACAGTTCAAGGGTTTTTTTTGTTTTTTTTTTAAATAATGCACCTCGTACCGAAGTACAGGTGATATGAGCATGCAATGACATAATGGGTACCATAGTAAGTGTCAATATAGTGATATATATAGCACATCATGACTGGTTCAAGACTCTTCATCCTTGTATTTAGCAAACATCAACTGCTTGTATTGTTTCTTGAATTGGCTCATCGTTGTGCATTGTTTGAGTTCCTTACTCAATCCATTCCATAGTTTGATTCCACATACTGAAATGCTATGGCTAGCATAACGTAGTCCTAGCATAGAAGTGTTTCAAATGTAGTTCTTCCCTGAGATCATATTTCTCCTCTCTTGTAGAGAAGTATTGGATGACATTTTTAGTTAATTCGTTATTTTTAGTTTTATGCATTATTTAATTTAAGTATTTGTGATTTTAGAAATAAGGAGTTAGTATGTTCTCTGTAGGCGGCATTATGAATTATCCTTACTGACCTTTTTTGCAGTACATTTAGCGAGTGCAAAAAAGGTCAGTAAGGATTTCCTTCTTGACACTAGGCTATCTTCCGAAAGTCTTCGAGCAGATGCACTCATGCCTGCCTGCTACCATTCCCGAACAAGCGCCGCACTAGTGGTGCCCCGATTCCCCAGCTAAATCAACTTACGGAGACAGTCCATACGCTACTGGGCTTTCTTGGGCGCCCTCAAGCCTTCTTCACAACAATTGAACCTCTTGTTATTAATGATCTGATAAATGGGTGATTCAGGTTGGCGTCCTACTATCAGAAATATCCTTGCCTGTCAAGCCCTTTTTGTGCAAATCAGCGATGACTGCATGTGTTTCCTTTGCAGGTAACCATGGTTACCAGAGAAAAAAACAAAGATTTCAAGAACCATCCCTCATTTTAAAGCTTCCAGTCTGTTATTCTCACTCAAACAGACCTTCGTCCAGTGTTCGTCCAAGACTCTCACTTATGATAACCAGAAAATCATTAATGATGTCAGTAGCATGGCTGAAATTCAGTGGAAAAGGTTTTGTGGTAAGATAAACATTCATCTTATCACTCTTGATAATAGGAGTATAAAATTGCTATCCTAAAAACTGAGACTGCAGTGGAATAAGTGGAATCTTTTTCATCAAAATTTGCGTCTGGGCGGCACGGCGGTCAAGTGGTTAGCGCGCAGATCTCACAGCTAGGAGACCAGGGTTCAATTCCACCCTCGGCCATCTCTGTGTGGAGTTTGCATGTTCTCCCCGTGCATGTGTGGGTTTTCTCCGGGTACTCCGGTTTCCTCCCACATTCCAAAAACATGCTAGGTTAATTGGTGACTCCAAATTGTCCATAGGTATGAATGAGTGTGAATGGTTGTTTGTCTATATGTGCCCTGTGATTGGCTGGCCACCAGTCCAGGGTGTACCCCGCCTCTCGCCCAAAGACAGCTGGGATAGGCTCCAGCACCCCCGCGACCCTCGTGAGGAAAAGCGGTAGAAAATGAATGAATGAATGAATGAAAATTTGCGTCTCAAATAAAATAAAAAACTGTCAACCGTGATTATCAACTTTAGCAGGAACTTTAATAATAACACGCTAGACCGGGACTTGATGAATTAGTCGCTGTTGTTCGCTCCAGGCAGCTCTCAATGTGACGTAGGTACACTAAAGCCGAGGCTGGTGAATTCTTAACAAATGAAGAAGACAACATTTGTGCAAGGAGCTGTGGGAAATCAGCTGATGTGTAAAATATCACACATATCATTAAAAAAAAAAAGGAAACCAACACATGACTGCTCTCCATCCACATTTTGCAAACAAATGTTTCACTTGTCTTCAGTTGTTGCCCTGTGGCTGGGGTTAAAGGTCAGCAGGCATCTCAAAATCTCTCCTTGTGATCGATTCATCATTCTGAAGTAGAGTGCTGTGACGCCACTTTCCGTTCCGAAGGATCTTTCGAGCCTTCTCCTGGCCTTCAAAGGGCGCATTGATGAGCAGCAGAGATGCGATGGAGTGCCTGTGAGCGTGCGTCTTGTTTAGCAGCAGGGGTCACGACGTGAAATTAGGCTGCATGCCAGGCCCAATTGAACTCGGGGTCACGAGCGCGCATCGCTGATCATGCATGCTGATTAGCATATCTTAACGCGCTGATAAGATCATGCGTGTGCGCTGAAGTAAAGTGAACAACAACAATCAGGAGGAAAGCAGTGAAGATACCTTATCATGTGTTTCACGGGAAAGTTTGGCACCATAAAAACTGTCACTGGACTAAGCTACTGGCAGCTTGCCATTAACAATATAGTTCAAATCCATTGGAAACGATGTTCCAATAAATTCTGTGTCCACGATCCATCATCGCCTCTACAGGAAACATTTTATCTCTGAATGTCATACAAGCGTAAACATGAGTTCACCAGAGTATAATAAAACAAAAATAAAGTAAAACAACTCACTCTTTAGGTTGAAGTAATTTCCTGTTTCTGGTTCTATGGTCAGCATCCCGATTTTCCTTCTTCCTTCTGGAATCACAATGATGCACCAAAAAGCCAAAGAATACCGATGTCAGGGATCAGACAGAACGAGGACCACACGAGCGTCACAGTTCAAGATGTTTATTGAAGCTCCAGCAGAGATCAGGAACAAGTCTTTATTCGGCAGAGGCACAGGCAGGGGTCAGGCGGAGATCGTGGTCAGGGCAGGTCAGGTCGTTGTGGCAGGTGGTCAGGACAAGGCAAAGGTACCGGCAGGGGTCAGGCGGAGATCGTGGTCAGGGCAGGTCAGGTTCTGGTTCTGGTTCTGGAGTCAGAGTCGAGCTGTGGGCTGAAACAGAGAGCAGAGCTTCGTGCAGGCTTGCAGACGATCCGACAAGAGGCACTGAGTGGGGGAGGCTTATGTAGAGCAGGCAGGGCAGGTAATCATTGGCTGCAGGTGTGCAGAGTGTGTGTTGGAGGGAGCTGGGTGTGGGGTTGGCTGGCCAGGCAAAACAGAGGGAGAGACTCACCAGGAGGAAAATAGCATGGGGAGAATGGATCATGACAGAACCCCCCCCTCAAGGGACGGCTCCTGAAGTCCCCAAAGCTGGTGGTGTGCTAGAATTCCTCTGACAGGTCAGAGTCGGCTGCAGACTATTGGGGTTCAGGTGGTCTTGGCTGGGTGGCCTGGCGAGGTGGGCGGCCCCGTCGAACGGCAGGCTGGTCAGGATGCTGCTGATGGAACTCTCTAATGAGAGTTCGGTCCAGGATCCTGTTCGATGGCACCCAGCTCCTCTCCTCTGGACCGTAGCCCTCCCAATCGACGAGGTAGTGAATGCCCCGACCCCATCGTCTGGAGCGGAGCAAGCGCCGGACGGTGTAGACAGGATCTCCATTGATGAGACGAGGAGGAGGGGGAGCAGGTGTCGGGCGGACCAGTGGACTCTCCTGGAAAGGTTTCACTTTAGAAACATGGAAAGTTGGGTGTACCTTCATGGATCGGGGAAGTTGAAGTCGGACTGCCGACGGACTGATGACCCTTTGGATGGGGAAGGGACCAAGGTAGCGAGGAGCCAGCTTCTTCGACTCCACCCGAAGAGGCAGATCCTTGGCCATCAGCCACACCTTCTGGCCAACCCGGTATGTTGGTGCTGGGGCTCTCCTGCGGTTGGCACTGGTGGTATAGCTGCTGACCGACTTGAGGAGTGTAGCACGGGCTCGGGACCAGGTTCGGCGGCATCTGCGTGCATTGGCCTGGGCAGATGGACAGGTGGCCTCTTCTTCCTGACTGGAAAACACAGGCGGCTGGTAGCCATAGACACACATGAAGGGTGACATGCCAGTAGCAGAAGAGATGAGGGAGTTATGGGCATATTCGATCCATGTCAACTGTTGTGTCCAGGCTTGAGGTTTGCGAGAGGCCATGCACCTCAGTGCTTTTCCTAGCTCCTGATTAGCTCTCTCAGATTGGCCGTTAGATTGGGGGTGGAAACCAGAGGTTAGGCTCACAGTAGCTCCTAGGAGATGGCAGAACTCCTTCCAGAAAGTGGAGGTGAATTGTGGCCCTCGGTCTGAGACAACGTCTCTTGGCAATCCATGAATGCGAAAAACATGGTCAATGACCAACTGTGCAGTCTCTTTGGCAGATGGTAATTTAGGTAGCGGAATGAAATGTGCCATTTTACTGAATCTGTCAACAACTGTAAGGATGACTGTCATACCGTTAGATGCAGGCAGGCCTGTGACAAAATCCAAAGAGACATGGGACCAGGGACGAGTGGGCACAGGCAGAGGCTGGAGTAGTCCGGCAGGAGGCTGGTTGGTGGACTTGTTTTGGTTGCAGGTTGGACACGCTCGCACAAATTCCTTGACATCCCTCTTCATAGAAGGCCACCAGAAGCGCTGAGCGAGGAGATGGTTGGTGCGAGCGGAGCCAGGGTGGCAAGCAAAACGGGAGTCATGACCCCATTGTATGACCTGGGATCGAAGATTCTCCGGGACAAAGAGCAGGCCGTCAGGGCACGCACTAGGACCGGGCTGATCCTGGAGGGCCCGTCGAACCTGTTCCTCCACCTCCCAGGTCAGGACTGCTACCATGCAGGGATCAGGCAGGATTGGGGCAGGCTCTGTGGAATGTGTGTCATCAATCTGGAACTGGCGGGAAAGAGCATCTGGTTTGGTGTTACGTGAACCAGGACGGTATGACAGAGTGAAGTTAAAACGGGTGAAGAATAAAGCCCAGCGGGACTGCCTTGGGTTCAGGCGTTTAGCAGAGCGGATGTACTCCAGATTTTTGTGATCGGTCCATACCAGGAACGGGACTGTGGTTCCCTCCAGCCAGTGGCGCCACTCCTCCAAGGCGAGCTTGACCGCTAGCAGCTCACGGTTGCCAATGTCATAATTGCGTTCTGCAGGGGACAGTCGACGGGAAAAGAACGCACAAGGATGTAATTTATTGTCCTCACCTGCCCGTTGAGAGAGGACAGCCCCGACTCCTACATCAGACGCATCCACCTCCACGACGAATTGTCGGTCAGCATCCGGCATCTGGAGGATGGGAGCTGAGGTGAACCGGTCCTTCAGGGTGGCAAAGGCCTTGTCAGCCTCTGGGGTCCAAGCGAAGGGCTGCTTGGTACTGGTCAGCGCAGTCAAAGGAGCAGCGACTGTGCTGTAGTTCCGGATGAATCTCCGATAGAAGTTGGCGAACCCCAGAAACTGCTGCAACTTCTTTCTGTTCTCCGGAACAGGCCAGTCTGTCACCGCCGAGACCTTCGCTGGGTCCATCTGGATACTGCCATCTGCCACGATGAACCCCAGGAAGGTTGCTGACTTGACGTGAAACTCGCATTTCTCCGCCTTGACATAGAGGGAGTTCTCCAGGAGGCGGCGGAGGACCCGCTGGACATGGCAGATGTGTTCGGACATATCCTTGGAAAAAATCAAAATATCATCCAGGTAAACGAAAACAAACTTATTCAGCATGTCTCGCAACACGTCATTCACCAGGGCCTGGAACACAGCTGGAGCGTTGGTGAGGCCAAATGGCATGACCAGGTACTCATAGTGGCCGGATGGGGTGTTGAAGGCCGTCTTCCATTCATCCCCCTCTCGGACTCGGACAAGGTGGTAGGCGTTCCTGAGATCTAATTTTGTGAAGATGGTGGCTCCCTGGAGTAGCTCAAAAGCAGAGGTCAAAAGAGGCAAAGGGTACCGGTTCTTGACTGTGATGTCATTCAGTCCACGGTAATCGATGCAGGGTCGAAGTGAGCCATCTTTCTTCCCCACGAAGAAGAATCCGGCACCGGCTGGAGAGGAAGAAGGGCGAATGATCCCAGCGGACAAGGAGTTACTAATGTAATCATCCATAGCCTTTCGTTCAGGAGCAGACAAAGAATACAGACGGCCCTTGGGTGGAGTGGTACCTGGGAGGAGGTCAATGGAACAGTCATAGGGACGGTGTGGTGGCAGGGACATGGCTTTGGATTTGTTAAAAACCTCGCGTAGATCGTGATAGCACTCAGGAACGTTAGAAACGTCAATAGCGGAAGCAGGTGGGACTGGGCAGCGGTGCAGAGAGGCAGAGTGTAAACAGGTCTGATAGCATCTCTCACCCCATTCCTTGATGGTTCCAGAGACCCAATCAAGGTGTGGATTGTGCAGGCGGAGCCAAGGGGAGCCTAGAATGAGAGGTTGATTAGGTGAGCGAAGTAGGTGGAAGCTGATTGTCTCACGGTGGTTGCCTGAGATCATCATGGAAATGGGTGAGGTGATACTGGTGATGGTGCCCAGGAGATGGCCATCCAGAGCGCGGACGGGAATGGGTTCGGGTAAGGGGCGACTCTCAACTCCCAACTGGCAAGCTAAATCAGTGTCCATCAGGTTAGCTTCAGCACCAGAGTCTATCAGAGCGGACAGGGTGTTGGTTACATTGGGAGAGTGAAGAGAAACTTTGAAAAGAGGTTTACTGAAGTTGGAGGATTGCAGGTTTGTTGGGCTCAGCCGGACCCCTCCTACTTCCGGTGAGCCCCGTCTTTTACTGGACAAGTGGCGACACGATGCCCTTCTCCTCCGCAGTACAGGCACAGGTTGAAGTCGAAGCGATGTTGGCGCTCTTCGGGAGAGAGCGAGGCACGACCGATCTCCATGGGTTCAACGTGATCAGCAGACGCAGAGGTTGAGTGCGTGGTCAGAGATCGGCGATCACGAAGAGTCTGGCGCCCCCTCTCTTGACGGCGGGTCTGGATCCTGCGGTCAATGCGGACAGCTAGGGCGATTGCTTCATCCAGGGTGGAAGGTCGATCATGGGAAACCAGCTCGTCCTTCAAGTAGTCTGCCAGGCTATGGAGGAAGACATCCACCAAGGCCTCCATATTCCAAGAACTGCGTCTCGCCAGGGTTCGGAAGTCGATTGAGTAGTCTGCCACTGACCTTCGACCTTGACGGATCGTCATCAGAGCCTGTGATGCTTCATCTGTAGACGATCCCAAGTCAAAGACCTTCAGCATCTCCTCAGCGAACAGGTTGAAGGAAGAGCACACAGCTGTCTGGCGTTCAAATTCAGCCGTTCCCCAGAGTCGTGCACGGCCAGTCAGATGGGTGATTGCAAAACCCACCCTCGCTCCCTCCGTAGCGAAGGTTCTAGGTTGCAGAGCAAACTGTAGTCGACAGCTGGTAAGGAATGCCCGAACCTGTGCAGGATCACCATCAAAGCGTTCAGGGTTGCCGACCTTGGGTTCTGGAGCAGTGGTGGTGAAGAATGGATCAACAGAATCAGACATGTTCGGATCAGACTGATGTGGGGTAGGTGCAGCGGGCGGTGGCTGGTTGGAGAGCAGATTAGCGATCTCAGCCAATTGCTGTTGTTGTTGCTGAATCTGCTGCTGTTGTTGCTGGCTGAGCTGAAGCAGAGAGGACATGTCAGCAGCCATGCGGCTCACCTTTCCCTCAGTGGATTCCAGGCGTTGCATAGCGGAGGGTGTTTCGGGTCCTCTGCTGGGAGAACTGCGCGCTGGGTCCATGTTGGTCGGATCGTACTGTCAGGGATCAGACAGAACGAGGACCACACGAGCGTCACAGTTCAAGATGTTTATTGAAGCTCCAGCAGAGATCAGGAACAAGTCTTTATTCGGCAGAGGCACAGGCAGGGGTCAGGCGGAGATCGTGGTCAGGGCAGGTCAGGTCGTTGTGGCAGGTGGTCAGGACAAGGCAAAGGTACCGGCAGGGGTCAGGCGGAGATCGTGGTCAGGGCAGGTCAGGTTCTGGTTCTGGTTCTGGAGTCAGAGTCGAGCTGTGGGCTGAAACAGAGAGCAGAGCTTCGTGCAGGCTTGCAGACGATCCGACAAGAGGCACTGAGTGGGGGAGGCTTATGTAGAGCAGGCAGGGCAGGTAATCATTGGCTGCAGGTGTGCAGAGTGTGTGTTGGAGGGAGCTGGGTGTGGGGTTGGCTGGCCAGGCAAAACAGAGGGAGAGACTCACCAGGAGGAAAATAGCATGGGGAGAATGGATCATGACAACCGAAACACTTTCATCAGACTTCCTCTCAGAAAATCATTCATTCATTCATTTTCTACCGCTTTTTCCTCACGAGGGTCGCGGGGGTGCTGGAGCCTATCCCAGCTGTCTTCGGGCGAGAGGCAGGGTACACCCTGGACTGGTGGCCAGCCAATCACAGGGCACATATAGACAAACAACCATTCACACTCACATTCATACCTATGGACAATTTGGAGTCGCCAATTAACCTAGCATGTTTTTGGAATGTGGGAGGAAACCGGAGTACCCGGAGAAAACCCACGCATGCACGGGGAGAACATAGAGAGATGGCCGAGGGTGGAATTGAACCCTGGTCTCCTAGCTGTGAGGTCTGCGCGCTAACCACTTGACCGCCGTGCCGCCTTCCTCTCAGAAACATAAATAAATAAATAACAATAATAAATAGAAATAGAAAATAGAAATACAAGGCATTAAGAAGAAATATTCAAATACCCTGGCCAATAGGTGTCACTGTTACTTTAATGTTTGGTGACAAGCACTACACTTGATTGCGGGAATAACAAGCCTTTATTGCAGGCTTGAATTATCCTACAATAGGCACAACAATAATAACATAACCCATTATTTTGGGAAATATGAGTATAAAGGTGACTATAGTCTTCTTTCATGTCTAGAGGGCTTTGATCATGTTAAAAATGTATTTAGAAGGTCGTAAAAAGGTTTTCTATGCTCTGACTACCAAAACGTTGCATCACTGTCGGGTCTGGAACTAATTAATTGAGATAAACGAGGGATTACTGTAGTAGAATTTCTGGACTGGACTAAAAACTGCTTAACCAACTCTCCCTGTCCTTTCTGGGCTGTGCAGGGCAGCAAAATCTTCTGCATGAAACTGTTTTAAAATTGTGATTTTAGGGCACAATCATTAATTTTGGACAAGCAACCAATCACAGCATCCTTTGTAGGACTAATAAACTAAAAGTTGTTTGAAACAAACTCGGACAGAAATGCAAAAATATTGAGGGAGAAGGCGATGAATGAGTAAAGAATCCATCAAATCAAAATAAATCGCCATGCATGGAATAAAGAGAACAGATGGCAATTCATGTGATCGCTTCTCTGACGAGCAGAGGAATGATAAACGTCAGAATGTAGAACCGTGGCGCCAACTCGTCGGGAATGGGAAGAGCCATCATGCCAACAACAATGCATCGTGATTCCTTGAGTACAATGGCAGCGTTTGTTTGTGACGCAGACTCGAGAATGCAATTTCATATTTTCTGTCAAAAAATCTTGACTTTGTGGCTCAATAGTCAAAAATGTTTGTTGTTGCTACACGAAAAGGAGCCAAGTCCACCTGATAGTCCCATGCAGTGGACTATTCAAAGGTCACAGTAGGCAGGCCGTTGTGGATTTTCAAACTGCTAAATCCACTTTTCTGTAATTAGAACACTTAATCAGCACATTGTAGAATTTACATTTAGTTTTATTTCACATGCTGTGACCTCATGCCCCCTATTTGTTAGCTTTTTTTCAAGTTAACATACACTGTTTGGCTAGCAATGGCTTGTGGATGTAAAAAGGCGGGGGGGGGGGGCATTGTGACAAATACTAAATCAGGGCTAAGCAGTTATATAAACACATTACACACACACACACATATATATATATATATATATATATATATATATATATATATATATATATAAATAGCATTTCAGCTTTGTGATAAAGGCAAAATGCCACTGAAATGACATTATTTTTCCTCATAATAATGCAATTTGGGCGGCATGGTGGTCAAGTGGTTAGCGCACAGACCTCACAGCTAGGAGATCAGTGTTCAATTCCACCCTGGGGAGTTTGCATGTTCTCCCCGTGCATGCGTGGGTTTTCTCCGGGTACTCCAGTTTCCTCCCACAGTCCAAAAACATGCTAGGTTAATTAGCGACTCCAAATTGTCCATAGGTATGAATGTGAGTGTGAATGGTTGTTTGTCTATATGTCCCTGTGATTGGCTGGTGACCAGTCCAGGGTGTACCCCGCCTCTCGCCCGAAGACAGCTGGGATAGACTCCAGCACCCCCGCGACCCTTGTGAGGAAAAAGCGGTAGAAAATGAATGAATGAATGAATAATGCAATTTCAATCTCATACAATTTTGACTTTTTTCTCTTAATATTTTGATGTTATCATAAAATTTGACAATTTTTTCCCATTTCTGCTGCTGTTTGTTGCTTGAAAATGTTCCAGCTATTTCAGCTTTCCTCTCATAAATGTTCTTCTCGTTATTATCAATTCATTCCCATGACATTTTGACTTTATTCTTGCATTATTATAACTTTTCCCTAACAAAATTTTCCAAAACTTCATTCTTTATTTTGAAAAAACATCTCCAAAAGGGGGGTGTTTGGGAACCACTGATGAGTATACTGTATTAAGCAAACGGACAAAGTACATACTTTCACCACCATTTTCACCACTAGTGCTCCTTCTAATCCTATGACCTCCGACCTAGACGACATGTTGATGAAGAGTCAGCATGGAGACACATTTTTGATCAGTCATTAACTGTGTGTGTGAGTTTGTGCGTGGTATGCTCCTTTGTGTTCCTCTTTCCTCTATCACTGTTCTCTGTAGTGTCACCCCTGACCTGGTCGTTTGACCTCCTCAGCTCTGACTCCTCCAGCTGGGACGCAGTGTGTGTGTGTGTGTGTGTGTGTGTGTGTGCACATCTGTGCTCTTGCTGCATCCTGGAGGATCAGTGTACACTTTGACTGACGAAACCCAGTCAACACATGTGTTTTTCTCCTGTTATCTTCGCTCTAATAATATTCAGTCATCACATGGTCTCTTTAACACACAGTAGAACCTCTTAAGGTTGAAAACAATAGCATCTGGTAGGCTAGTGGCTGCATTGTAAAACATTCTCTGACTGTCTAAATATTAGTAGTGGTATCATGTTAACTGGCATACAAGTGTAAAAAATATAGTAACCATGATATGGCCCGGGTTCGATTCTCTGCTTGGGTATCTCTGTGTGGGGTTTGCATGTTCTCCCCGTGCATGCGTGGGTTTTCTACGGGTACTCCGGTTTCCTCCCACATTCCAAAAACATGCTAGGTTAATTGGCGACTCCAAATTGTCCATAGGTATGAATGTGAGTGTGAATGGTTGTTTGTCTATATGTGCCCTGTGATTGGCTGGCGACCAGTCCAGAGTGTACCCTGCCTCTTGTCCAAAGAGTGCTGGGATAGGCTCCAGCATACCCTGTGACCCAACCATTCACACTCACATTCATACCTATAGAAACTGGAGTACCCGGAGAAAACCCACACACGCACAGGAAAACTGTGCAAAATCCATACAGAGATCTCCTAATCTCATGTGTGGCCTACATTATTATTCATTCATTCATTCATTTTCTACCGTTTTTCCTCACGAGGGTCGCGGGGGGTGCTGGAAGCTATCCCAGCACAGGGCACATATAGACAAACAACCATTCACACTCACATTCATACCTACGGACAATTTGGAGTCACCAATTAACCTAGCATGTTTTTGGAATGTGGGAGGAAACCGGAGTACCCGGAGAAAACCCACGCATGCACGGGGAGAACATGCAAACTCCACACAGAGATGGCCAAGGGTGGAATTGAACCCTGGTCTCCTAGCTATGAGGTCTGCGCGCTAACCACTCAACCGCCGTGCCGCCCGCCTACATTATTATTATTATTATACCTTTATTTACCCAGGCAAGCAATTTAAGAACAAATTCCTATTTACAAATTCAGCCTGAACAAATAGCAAAAGCACTTTGATAGGAGAGGGGAGTGCTGAAAATAAGAACAACGTTATATAAAATTACAATACATACAATACAAAAGTATCAAACAATAACATTAAAGCAATGGGATATGGCAATAGGCTTAATCTGCAAGTGCATGAGTCAGATGTAATTAGTTGCAAGTTTTGTTTAAAGACAGAGAGAGATGTGAAGGCTGAAAGTTTTAGAGAGTTTTGTAGGGTGTTCCAGTCATTAGCTGTGGCAAACCGGAAAGCGCTGCGTCCAAAGACGGTACATAGTAACCACTTTTGCACCATGCAGCCCTATTTCATTTATTTATGCATCCATTTTATATACCGCTTATCCTCATTAGGGTTGCAGGGGTATGCTGCAGCCTATCCCAGCCGTCTTTAGGCGAGAGGCTGGGTACACTTTGGATTGGTCACCAGCCAATCACAGGGCACATTTAGACAAACAACCATTCACACTCACATTCATACCTATGGACAATTTGGAGTCGCTAATTAAGCTAGCATGTTTTTGGAATGTGGGAGGAAACCGGAGTACCCGGAGAAAACCCACGCATGCGCGGGGAGAACATGCAAACTCCACACAGAGATGGTCGAGGGTGGAATCGAACACGGGTCTCCTAAATGTGGGGCCTGCACACTAACCACTTGTTCGCCGTGCAGCCTATTTCATTTAGAATATTATTTTAATTTGATTGTATTTTTTCAGTATTTAACTCATTATTATTATTATTATTACTATTATTATACCTATGGGTGTACCTATCCCTTCTCAATTCTTTATTGCTCCCACTGCTTTTCCCCCTTCCCTATATCCAGATTCCTTGCGCTCTCTGCAGGCAACTATAGGAACTACACTCTAATGCAGGCTGCTCCAGTTGCCTTATGTCTGCTTATTAATATGCACTTCATATGTTATGTTTTACTATGAAATACCCATAAGCAGCATCAGATATGGACCTTTAAACAGTGCAGTATTATGATAATCTGAGCGCACATTTTTCTCTCCGTTTGAACCCACCGGGTCCCCATGCCACTACAGCACACAGGGCCTCCTTTTGGTCCCCTCCCATCCCTCTCTCTTCCTCTCCTTCCTCTATCTTGCTCTCCCCCCTGCTAGGATCCCCACAGCTGCGCGGACCAGGTGCGTTCCGCCCCATACACACACACACACACACACACACACACACACTCGCTCACATACACACACCAACGGACGCAGCAGGAAATGCCTAATACCAGTTTTAGAATGATGCTACTATGCCAGTTTGTCGGGCGAGAAAAGCCGACATTGAGACCCGAGTGAAAGTGACACAGACGCACAAAGAAAACAACACGAATACGATGAATTATTATGCTTTGAACGAAAATGGTGCGGAGCGGATGCCGTATCAACAAATGTCCAGGACAGACCACTTCTCTCTCGCTAACGTAGAACCTGAGAACGTGTGTTGACATGTGAGCGTGACCTCATGTGTGGGTGGATGCACACATGTGTTCTTATCAAGAAGACGGAGAAAAAGTACCAGTTATTTTGGTCTGTGGCTCACCGCAGCTCAGCCGTCTTTTCACAGTAATGCGACTCAAGTATGCGCAATAATCTACTTTCAAGATGCAGCGACTCTTTTTGCTCAAAGGCGCCCCCTACAGCTGTCAGGAAGCCAACCCGTTACATTCATTCATTCATTCATTCATTCATTTTCTACTGCTTATCCTCACAAAGGTCGAGGGGGTTGCTGGAGCCTATCCCAGCTGTCTTCAAGTGAGAGGAGGGGTACACCCTGGACTGGTCGCCAGCCAATCACAGGGCACATATAGACAAACAACCATTCACACTCACATTCATACCTACGGACAATTTGGAGTCGCCAATTAACCTAGCATGTTTTTGGAATGTGGGAGGAAACCGGAGTACCCGGAGAAAACCCATGCATGCACGGGGAGAACATGCAAACTCCACACAGAGATGGCCGAGGGTGGGATTGAATACGGGTCTCCGAGCTGCGCGCTAACCACTCGACTGCCTTGTAGCCCGCTAACCCGTTACAGCACATGCTAAATGCTAGCAAAACATTTCCCTTCTAACATGCTTTGAAACTTTGATGAGGCCCCTTCCAATTGCTACATTAGACCATAAACTCTCCAATAATACTGAATCTATTCATAAAATGTCATAATTTCATCTAAATTGAAGAAAGAGGTATAATTTTTTGGCCCATGTTGAAATCGCAAGTACTGTACCAAGCACACTAAACGTGCATAATGCAAATAAAACCCTTTGGTCTGTGTGCAGAAATTGCATTTTAATGTGTGACTAGGGCAGCACGGCAGTCGAGTGGTTAGCGCGCAGACCTCACAGCTAGGAGGACCAGGGTTTGATTCCACCCTCTGCCATCTCCCATGTTCTCCCCGTGCATGCGTGGGTACCGGGTACTCCGGTTTCCTCCCACATTCCAAAAAAAAAAACATGCTAGGTTAATTGGCGACTCCAAATTGTCCAAATGTGAGTGTGAATGGTTGTTTGTCTATATGTGCCCTGTGATTGGCTGGCAACCAGTGTACCCTGCCTCTCGCCCGAAGACAGCACCCCCGCGACCCTCGTGAGGAAAAAGCAGTAGAAAATGAATGAATGAATGAATTCTATTCTATGTGATTCTATGTGAGCACAGTACACAACTCCAAACAATAACATTAGCAACTACGCAAGTGCGAAAAAACAAGGGCGGTGACTGGAACACACCTGCAGTCATTCATTCATTCATTTTTTACTGCTTATCCTCACGAGGGTAGCGGGGGGTGCTGGAGCCTATCCCAGCTGTTGTTGGGCGAGAGGCGGGGTACACCCTGGACTGGTGGCCAGCCAATCACAGGGCACATATAGACAAACAACCATTCACACTCACATTCATACCTATGGACAATTTGGAGTCGCCAATTAACCTAGCATGTTTTTGGAATGTGGGAGGAAACCGGAGTACCCGAAGAAAACCCACGCATGCACGGGGAGAACATGCAAACTCCACACAAAGATGGCCGAGAATGGGATTGAACCCTGGTCTCCTAGCTGTGAGGTCTGCGCGCTAACCACTCGACCGCCGTGCAGCCACTTGCAGTCATTTCATATTCAAATTCACCTGTATGACACGTTCCCAGATTTTGGGAATACCCTCAAAATATTTTTTTTCATGTTGTGAAAAAGAGTGCCACAAGCTACCAAGCATGTCTTGCAGCCGGAATATACGGGTGTTTTTTTTAGCACGGGCATTGCACATAGATATTTGTTTGTGTGCCCACATAGTCCAGTAGGTACTAGGTTACTTTGTACTTGAAGTTCACAAGAAGGTAGGACACAGGCTCCAACTCCAATGCTGTCCATGTTTCCATCGTCTTTGCTACTGAAAGAGAAAACAGCTGCAGGGCTGACTCGATAGAGAATACTGATCAAATGCAGAGAAGCTAAATATTCTACCTGCAAGCACAAGTTGACGCAAATAGAAATGCACAAGCCGCTGACACCTTGAGTACGGCCGCATTCTCACCTCAAACTTTTCCACCAACTGACTGTCACGCCAGAGTTTCCACCGGATGTTTTGTGGGGTGAATTTCCCTTTTCGAGACCCTCAAGCCAGGCAGAAGAAACCTTCATCGACTCAGTGAGAGAACTTCTTTACTGGAAAAAACAACATTCTAACTACCGGGACTGTTTTCTTTTTTAAATAGTTTTGTTTCAATTTTGCTTATTTCCAGTACCTTACTGAAAAAAATCCTAAATCTGGGACACTTGTTGCTCATATTCAACTTTAGAGCCATAGTTTGCTCGAAAATGATTAATTCAAATTGAATGACATCATACTGTCATCTTGTGAGATTTCCAGTGGTACAAAAAAAGAAAACATACATTTTTCCATATTTTATGAATGTTTGTCTATATGTGGTTGGCCGGCGACCAGTCCAGGGTGTACCCCGCCTCAGAGAAAGTGGATGGATCTTCTAAATATGTTTTTTTTAACATTATTAGAGCCACATAGACATGAAATAACACCCATATAGTCACTTTTATGCTTGTATTAACTAATCTAGTATATATTGTATAATCAGAGAATATAAGCCAGGGGTCTCAAACACGCAGACACTAGTTTGAGGCCCCTGCCTTGATATGAAAATTTAATGTTAGTGCGGCCCGCGCAAGTTTGATATGGATGCTGTATGGTATCATGTACCCAGAAAAACTTATTACCTTTGATTAATGTTCATGTTAAAGGTTAAATAACTGTTAATAGCTATCCTCCCTATCTGTGTGGAAGTGGTAAGTTTTTG
The DNA here is from genome assembly GCF_030265055.1 of Doryrhamphus excisus. Taxonomy (NCBI): domain Eukaryota; kingdom Metazoa; phylum Chordata; class Actinopteri; order Syngnathiformes; family Syngnathidae; genus Doryrhamphus; species Doryrhamphus excisus. The sequence continues at coordinate 8,102,193 of NC_080478.1, forward strand.
GCTATTTAAGTTTAAAGGAAATAACTTGAAGGCTACCGTTTAGGTCGCTAGCTCTGTAGTTTGTGAGTTAGCATGTGTCTTCGAGACCCTGCAATTGCGCAATATGTTGTAAATAAAAAGAGTATAAATGTGACTATAGTCGTGTTTTATCATGTCTACAGGGCTCTAATAATGCTTTGTTAATTTTAATCTGAAAAAATAATTTGTCTACCCACCAACTATATGTGGTTTCTTAAGTTTTTATTACTTGCCGTTTTATTATTATTATTATAATATTTATTTATTACTGATTGATTGTAATTATTATATGTAATTATTCTTGATTTGTTTATTTATTTTTCATCTTATTTTGTGCAGAAAAAAAACAATTAAGATATTTAAGAACAGTGGAATGTTTTATCAGAGCTTTTATTGTAGAAAATCAGAACCAAAGCACTGAAAAAGTTTGTATATTTTTCTGTTTTTAATAAATGCGTTTTTTTTTATTTTTTTGAAAACCTGATGCGGCCCAGCCTTGCCCAGACCCTAGCTCCAGTGGCCCCCAGGTAAATTGAGTTTGAGGCCCCTGATATAAGCCATTTAAGACCATTCACAGTGAGAATCAATGAGGGACAGGAAGTGATGCTGGTGAGTTAAGTTTTAGCTTGTTGCAGTCTATGGCCACAACAGTAACCTGTGTTATCAGTGTGATGATGATGGTCATTATTGTTATTATTATTGCGGCGGTCATTATAATAATGATATATAATGATAATTAGAATAATATGTATTAATATATATATATATATATATATACGTATATATATATATATATATATACGTATATATATATATATATATATATATATATATATATACACGTATATATATATATATATATATGTATATATATATATATATGTATATATATATATATATATATATATATATATATATATATATATATATATATATATATATATATATATATATATATATATATATATATATATATATATATATATATATATATATATATATATATATATATATATATATATATATATATATATATCCTGAAATAAAATCCAGCTGTTCAAGTCTGGTTCTTCAGTGGTGGTGTCACCGAACAATTACTGACACCGAGTGACCAATGTAGAAAAGCAAGTTCAGTGTTCCCTTGCAATTTTGCATATTTTAAAAAAGTGTATGATTGCACCTTGTGTTCTTCGTCCTTGTGATGTATTCGAGCCATCTATCGGTGCTCTGTTGTTATGTGTCTGTTATTGTATTTAATACTGTCGAGGATATTGTATACTGATGTTGAAGACGTGCAGCTCCACCTTGTCTCAGGATGTGTTTACATGCCTGTATGAGCATATTAGGAACCCACAGTTGAAATTAGCATACAGTACATAATAATTTTGAACAACTAAAGTTGACGACTTTGCAGATTTCGCTTATTGTGGGCTATTTTAGGAACCTATCTCCCAGCGATAAACAAGCGACCACTGTATTTGTATTTTAGTTCATTTAGCAATTTGTATGATTGAAAATGATTAATTTGGGCAAAAAATTATGTATGATTTGCTTTTTTCTCACTAATAATAGGCTATAGTCAAACACAAAGGGAGGGATGACTGTAATAAGACAAATCATCATCACAACACATTATTTGTCTTTTGAAGAATATTATCCTTGCCAATTTGTATAACTTTGGGGGCATTTGAATTTTAACATTTAAAAAAAAAATATGACTAATCCTTGAAAAACCCAAACACTTGCATCAGCATCACACACACTGACAATATGCTTTCAGTTTAAACGCACACACACACACACACACAGCAGCAGGAAGAGTGTGTGGGTGTTAAGGAGCAGCTGCTTGAAAATCATCTGACTCTGTTTCCTCCTGGTGCAGCCATCATCATCACCATCTTTTTCTTCCTTTCCTATCTGTCGTTCACTCTTTTTACTTCCTTTAACCCCACCCCTCGCCCCGGTACAGGAACATCTCCTCAGTCATGAATGTATCAGGGTTTGGATCTGGTTAAAATAGAAAAGGTGCAGGCCTCTGTGCAAGCTTGTGAAAACAGTCGGTTCATGTTGCAAAACTGTGTGTGTCCTCTTTATGTGTGTGTGTTTATCACAATAGCGACACCTGAGAAACCCAACAGTTGTGCAACACTTTCCTGTCTTCTGCCTTCATCGAAAGGTTGCATTCTTGCTGACTGGCAGCTGTGGCAAGGCGTGGCTCACATGCGAGTAGATGCAGACGGACGCAGCAGATAAGACTGTTAAAGTAGCATTAGCTACTGCCGTAGTTGCCAGAAACAATAATAACGATTGCAAAAATGTAACATCCATACTAAAAGAAAGACGAACATGCACAGCACCATCTGTTGGTTGTGGCGGAGCACTGCACCAATTTGCCCCTTGTGCAAAAAAAACGTCCATGCCAGCTCATACCCACCAAGTATAGACCCCCTCTGCTGATAAGTGGTATTAATTGCAACAAACAGACTCTCTCTGCACTTAAGGCTGCATTTCCTGACATGTCATGTGCCGCCAGTGTCAGCTAGCATGGCGGACACACACAGGCGACCAGGTGCAGAGCGTCACAGCATGGGAAGCGAGCCAATAAGCCAACTGTGGCCCCCACAACACGTGCTGCCCTCCATCACCACCTTTAACCCATTACTCTTCCAACTGGAGGATCACGTTTATGAGAAAGGGTGTCAAATTTGATGAATTCAAGTATGTTTTGCTCTTCTCACGTAGCTAAAGTATCTAAATATTACACACAGCTGTCCGTCAGTATGATACTCCGCAGTTCTACACGAGTGCAACTCCTATAATAAACTTATTAATGTCCATTATCATTAAGGGAAAAATATTTTTGGTAGTGGCCCACTCGTACCACAGAAAAAGGCTGCAGGGGTCAGTCCAGGATGCGGGACAAGTAAGGCCAACTCACACCAGGGTTGGTTCACCCTCTTTCCCTCAGCTCACCCCTCAGACCGCAGATGCAGCGGCCCAGACAAGGCTGCGCTTCTCTGGGCAACACAGAGGCATTGCTGTGTGCTCCGGTTCCTGGAGCCCCGGTGCTCCGATAGAGGCCCATGCGCCCATGCAGGAACCAGAGGGGCGGAGGGAGGGGATGCAAACACATCTGGCATCTGTGGAAAAAAAAGCCTGCATGCTATGAGAGTTAACAGTAGAGCGCAGACCTCCGACCTCCTACAATACACACCAATTGCATTGAGGATGACAGTAAAAAGATGCTATTATATGCTATTGTTTACATTATTGTTACTATGACATTGCAATAATGATATGCTGTGATAGAACTTATTCCACAATAAGTTTTATACCTCTTGTCCAAAGAGAGCTGGGATAGTCTCCAGCACCCCCGCGACCCTCGTGAGGATAAGCGGTAGAAAATGAATGAATGAATAAAAACTTTTACACATTTTGTCCAAATATTAATGATATTTTATAAATTTGTCTCCATTACAAAGACCTCAGTTCCACATCACTTTACACTAGGGGTCTCAAACACGCGGCCCACGGGCCAAATGTGGCCCACAGGACACTAGTTTGAGGCCCCCGCCTTGATATGAAAGTTTAATGTTAGTGCGGCCCACGCAAGTTTGATATGGATGCTGTATGGTATCATGTACCCAGAAAAAATGATTACGTTTGATTAATGTTCATGTTAAAGGTTAAATAACTGTTAATAGTTATCCTCCCTATCCGTGTGGAAGTGGTAAGTTTTTGGCTATTTAAGTTTAAAGGAAATAACTTGAAGGCTACCGTTTAGGTCGCTAGCTCTCTAGTTTGCGAGTTAGCATGTGTCTCAAGACCCTGCAGTTGCGCAATATGTTGTAAATAAAAAGAGTATAAATGTGACTATAGTCGTGTTTTGTCATGTCTACAGGGCTCTAATAATGCTTTGTTCATTTTAATCTGAAAAAATAATTTGTCTACCCACCAACTTTATGTGGTTTCTTAAGTTTTTATTATTTGCCGTTTTATTATTATTATTATATTTATTTATTTATTACTGATTGATTGATTTTGTTTATTCTTGATTTGTTTATTTATTTTTAATCTAATTTTGTGTAGAAAAACAAAAAGTAAGATATTTGAGAACAGTGGAATGTTTTATCAGAGCTTTTTTCATAGAAAATTGGAACCAAAGCGAAGTTTTTAAAAATTTTTGAATGTTTTTAAAAAATGCGTTTTTTTTTTTGGTTTTTTGTTTGGAAAACCTGATGCGGCTCAGTCTCACCCAGACCCGAGCTCCAGTGGCCCCCAAGTAAATTGAGTTTGAGACCCCTGCTTTACACTGTAACCACAATAACATATTAGCATATCCTAATAAGTGTACCTAATGCTGTGGTTAAAGTTAAGGTCTATTAGGCTTGTCAGGCAAATGAGATGCGTAAACGAGGACGCGGTGAGCAGTTTGTGTGCGTGGGTGCACGTCTCTGCAAGGTGTCACTTGCTGTGTTCTGCGTCTTTGCGTGGGTGCAGCCCTTCTTTGCATTAGGCGGCGGTACGAGGTGGTTGTGTTCCTTTACATCTCTGAGTAGGTTAAGGCCTGTGACGCATGCCGCTTGACGCTCGCTCTTCCACGCGACCTCGTCGCTCTCACAATGACTCAGTTTTTGAACCAGGTGGATGGGATGCTTTTTTTTTTTTTTTTTTTTTAAAAAGGAAGTAGAGCTTATAGATTGTAGTGTAAGTGTGGCCTCCAGCTCTTTACATTATATAGAGTAGGTCAGTGAGCGGGACAAGGAAAGCTGGCTGGAGCGCTATGCTCTTTGTAGCCAGCTGTTGGCCCATTAAAGGCCCATCTGCACACAATAGGCTCAGTCTGAACACACATATACATACAAAGCCTGGTTCCTGCCTATGGATGCACGCATGTGTCTAAGAGTACCATGCGTTTACATCCCCCCACTGCACGCAACTGACAAAGAAAACAAGCAATAACTGGAACATCACACTCGTCTTCCAAGTTGTGATGATGTAGAACATTTTATTACTGCCACTAAAGAGCTTGTGTTTGTGTATAAGCAATGCTATAGTTCCTCTTGCTAGTTAACTCATTCAATCACAGACGTTTTTCACAATTCAATTCTTCCTTGCTGTTGAGTGTGTTTTTACATGTGAAGATCCCTGCTGAGCCCTTATCAAATGCACTTCTGACAGTGACTTGTATTAGTGTGCAGTTGCATCATCATCTCTTTTTACCTCTGGCTCAAAAAAATGGAAAAGACGTAGAAATATGTCTTTGGGAGCAAACTTTCGGGTTTTATAGTGATACAAAGTAATTTTAACGCCACACTGTAAGAACAAACAATTATGACAATATATAAATCCATCCATTTTCTATACCGCCTACCCTCACTAGGGTCGCGGGCATGCTATATATAACAGACACATACAGCAGAGCACCGATAGATCGCTCCAATACATCACAAGGATGCAGAACACAATATGCATCCTCCATCCATTTTCTATACTGCTTATCCTCATTAGGGTCACGGGGGTATGCTGGAGGCTATCCCAGCTATCTTCGGCGAGAGGCTGGGTACACCCTAGACTGGTCGCCAGCCAATCACAGGGCACATATAGAAAACAAACTTTGTAGACTTTTTTTTCACATGAGCTACAGATCAAATTCATGTTGGTGAAGCCGTTTTTTGTCTCGCGCACACATGTCTATAGTTTACACACACATCTGTAAATAGTTCAAACACATGCAAACATTTGTAAATAGATGATTATTTAGTGGTATGTTCTAAATCTATGAATAAATTTTTATTATTTTGTCATCAAAATCTTTTTTCATGTGTTGTTTTTGTTGTTTCATAGAAGTAAACAACTTTTTCAGATGTTTGAAGTCTCACTAAAACTAAAAATATGGACGTCAGTCACTGTTCTGCTTCACTTTCTCTCCAAAAAAAGCTCATTTTCTCTAGTGTTTGGTCCAAATCAGGAAACAAAGAATACAGTCAAAAGTTTCTGTACATAGTTTCAATGTTTATGTCGTCCTAAAACTCTTCAAAGGTTAGCATAAATGCCCAAGAACTGGCAGTATGGAGCTCTCTTTTCAGAAAATGGCCGGCAGTGAATAAGTAAATCTTTGGAAAACTGCGGACATTTGCAATTGAACATTCACATTAGCACATTCATTCATTTTCTACCGCTTTTTCCTCACGAGGGTCGTGGGGGTGCTGGAGCCTATCCCAGCTGTCTTGGGGCGAGAGGCGGGGTACACCCTGGACTGGTCGCCAGCCAATCACAGGGCACATATAGACAAACAACCATTCACACTCACATTCATGGACAATTTGGAGTCGTCAATTAACCTAGCATGTTTTTGGAATGTGGGAGGAAACCGGAGTACCTGGAGAAAACCCACGCATGCACGGGGAGAACACGCAAACTCCACACAGAGATGGCCCAGGGTGGAATTGAACCCTGGTCTCCTAGCTATGAGGTCTGCGCGCTAACCACTCGACCGCCGCACATTAGCACATTTTTGATTAAAATATATGATAATACAGATAAAATACACAACATACATGTACCTTGGCTAAAAACTGTACTGTATATCATACTGGAGCAAATAGTAGTAGTTATTGTAAATGTGGCTTCAGATACGGTCACAGTTTGGAATTTTTCAGGAAAGTTGCATGTGCAGTTGTGACACCTAGGGGACAGGAGTTGAACAGTGTTCTACATCTTTTGCTCACTTGGCTTGTGTTTTTCTTACATACATTGGTACTCTTTGGTGCCCGCTATGCTCGGAGAAAGCAATTCACTTCTACCTGGCATAATCATTTGGCCTTGGCAGAGGTCTATTGAGTGACATTTTAGTTAAAGGGTTCATTAGGTGGAACAGCAAAAACAAGATAGTGTGCCAAATTAAATTACCGTATTTTCCGCACTATACGGCGCACCGTGTTATAAGGCGCACCTTCAATGAATTATATATTTTAAAACTTTTTCCATACATAAGGCGCACCGCATTATAAGGCGCTACAGTAGAGGCTGTAGTTACGTTATGCAACCATTAGATGGTGCCGCGCTAAAGGGAATGTCAACAAAACAGTCAGATAGGTCAGTCAAACTTTATTAATAGATATCAAACAAGCTTTCCACAGCTCCATTCACTCCCAAAATGAATAAACAGCTGTTTTATTATTTTCTCTGAGGTAAAGCATTTTCGTGACACATTTTTGACATCTTTGAACAACAGCAAGGCATAACATTTTACTTTTCCTCCATTTAGTCAACACGCAAAAAACCGTCTGATACTGTTACGGTAAATTAAACGTTAGCGCAATCGCAATATAGTGACACGGAAACTTTGTTTAGTCTTCTTTACTTGGCGCAGCTCATCCTCATGCTTCCTCCACTTCCGCACCATCGATTCATTCATGTTAAACTCTCTTGCTGCTGCTCTATTTCCGTGTTCTACTGCGTGACTGATCGCCTTGAGTTTAAACTCTGCGTTGTAAGCGTGTCTCTTAATAGGAGCCATTTCAGGGTCTTTATACAAACGCACAAATGAAAGTGAATCGTTGTTTAATATTTCCCAGTATGCACAGCGCACTTCTTCTTCTACGGGAAAAATGGAGTCGGTGGCTGCTTACCGTAAGTTGCGAGACCTGTCGCGGCTCAATATTGATCCATATATAAGGCGCACCGGATTATAAGGCGCATAGTCAGCTTTTTAAAACAAAATCAGATTTTAGGTGCGCCTTATAGTGCGGAAAATACGGTAAAGGCAGGTGCATGGGAGCAGCTAGCTAGCTGTCCCAACCACACACACACCAGTCAATGCGGTTCCATCAAGCAAACCACAGTACACACACACACACACACACACACACACTGCTGCTGCAGCATGCAGACACATGCAAAAATATCTGTCCCAATACGAAAATAGGCCCTGAGAGCTTGCACCTGCACCTGTGCCCTGGTCCACACCTACACACAGGTGTCAGGATGTGACACACACACACACACAGATAGTAGAGAAGGGAGGGGGAAATAAGAGAGTGGGTTGAAACAAAATGCGGTCGACCAAAAAGCTTATTTGTAGATATGATCTGTGTGTGATTTCCATGTTTAAATAGGCTGCCAGCTTGACTTCAGTTGAAAGACAATGTATGCTCATATGCTGTAGAATACACCCTCTAAAGTGTTTTAATGTAGTTTTAACGATATGTGTCATTACAATCTATGATTCAGTACGAGAACACGGAGTGAATGTTTATACCACAGTGACTCATACGCGCTTGTTACTTTGAAATGGGGCAATTACAAATCTACAGGGAGATGGGATTCACCTGAATTTGACAAACACAAGGGGTAATTTCCAAAATTAGATTCATATAAATGACAAAATAAATCTTTTGGATTTATGAGACAATATATAAATCACAACATTTGTTTATTTATATGAGTTACCGCAAAAAAACTCACACTGACACTCAAGTACAATAATATATGCCCTTATTATTCCATAAGAAATGTCGCCAGGCTGTGGAGGAATACGGTACTGCACCTTTACGTCATTGTTAACAGCTCCAACTCTCAACATGATTAACCGTGATTACGTTTTGATTAAAGAACTCAGTACTGATTTTTTTAGTTTAATAAAGAAGGCATTTGGTTGCCTAAGTAAGTTCAGAAATTGTGCATAGAAGCTAAAGTCTAAAAGACCATCAGAGGATCAGTGGGAATTAATTCCAGGCAGATTTAACCCCCCCCCCCCCCCCCCCCACCACTAATCAAGGGTATGCAGACCTTGTCTGCATACAAATTCTCCATATTTGGTATGCTACGGATACACACTTTGTGAGATTACCGCTAATTGTAATGATTCAGGGTTGCTACAATTTCATCATCATTGAAATTCACTGCAATTAACCATTAAAGCAATCATCACTAATCATCCTTTCCAACTCCAATGGGACAGGCGATCCCAGTACCTTTTAAGCCACAATAACCTTTGGGTACCTTCTTCAGGTACTGCTGGTGGTAGTCCTCGGCGTAGTAGAACTGCTGTCCCTCCAGAATTTCGGTGGTGATGGCACCGAGACCCTTTGCCTCAAGGACCTATTGACAACACACCAACATACAGTAAGTGGTACATAACATAGAATACTGGAAACTCTGGCGATAAGCATAAAACCTGAAAAAACAGAGAAATAGTTTAGTACACGGGGCAGACTAATATGGACGCAGAAGAATATGTAGTTGTGTATTACTTCAAAGTCGATCACAAACTCATGAGTATGCGGTGGCAAATCCTACATATGTGCTGTGTTACGTAGGGTTGCTAACACCCGTATTGAGGTGATTTTTTATTTTTATTTTATTTCATTTTCTACCGCTTTTTCCTCACGAGGGTCGTGGGGGTGCTGGAGCCTATCCCAGCTGTCTTCGGGCGAGAGGCGGGGTACACCCTAGACTGGTGGCCAGCCAATCACAAGGCACATTTAGACAAACAACCATTCACACTCACATTCATACCTATGGACAATTTGGAGTCGCCAATTAACCTAGCATGTTTTTGGAATGTGGGAGGAAACCGGAGTACCCGGAGAAAACCCACGCATGCACGGGGAGAACATGCAAACTCCACACAGAGATGGCCGAGGGTGGAATTGAACGCTGGTCTCCTAGCTGTGAGGTCTGCGCGCTAACCACTCGACTACGGTGCCGCCCGAATTTATTTATTTTATAAATAAAACACAAATAGATGACGGATGATGGATACCCCATCCATCTGAGCAGACTTTGGGCGAGAGGCAGGGTACAGCCTGGACTGGTCGCCAGCCAATCACAGGGCACATATAGACAAACAACCATTCACACTCACATTCATACCCATGGACAATTTGGTGCCGCCAATTAACCTAGCATGTTTTTGGAATGTGGGAGGAAACCGGGAGAACATGCAAACTCCGAGGGTGGAATTGAACCCTGGTCTCCTAGCTGTGAGGTCTGCGCGCCAACCACTCGACTGCGGTGCCGCCCCAATTTATTTATTTTATAAATAAAACACAAATAGATGACGGATGATGGATACCCCATCCATCTGACCAGACTTTGGGCGAGAGGCGGGGTACACCCTGGACTGGTCGCCAGCCAATCACAGGGCACGTATAGACAAACAACCATTCACACTCACATTCATACCTATGGACACTTTAGGTCTCTAATTAACCTAATATTTTTGAAATGTGGGAGGAAGCCGGAGTACCTGGAAAAAAACCCACATACTCACGGGGAGAACATGCAAACTCCACACAGAGATGGCCAATGGAGATTCATTTAATTTTGTTATCTCCTATTTATAAATAAGCCCCCAAAATATACAGTTAATCCATGTGATCCGTATCACACGATGTCACTCATGAATGGTCGCATTGGATCAGCATCCCTTTAAGCATCAGAGTCAAAGCAAAGAAAATGCGTGAGGTGATATTAGACGATTTAGCCAATCAACATTGGTTAAAGGATCACAAAGGATCAACATATTAACTTTGACCATGTGCTCCTATGAAATGGACAGTGATACCAAAACACTGTAAGAGTGTCACCGACAGGGGATGTTCATCCTTTCTGTTATAGCGAATGACTTCTTGTCATCCTGCGGGATACTGCTTCAAATACGTGATGAGTTTGGTCGTATTAAACATCCATGGTTCTGTGCCACTGGTTCCGTGTACGTGACAGGTTTTCAGAAATCAATGGAAAATATACACGGCCGGCATCACTACTACTGTTAACATGTTAACACAAGCTGTTTCTGTGATCATATGGGCTCTAATCAGAAGCTGCTGGATAGTCTGGATTTGGTTAATTGTTTTGGAGGGACTGACAATATCTGCGATTTTAGATGTAGGCTGATATCATCGATACTGTTTTTTTTTTTTTGCTGATACCGGCCTCGTTCATGTGGCTCGGGTATCTAGTCCGGATGCCTCCTGGACGCCTCCCTGGTGAGGTGTTCCGGGCAGACCTAGGACACGCTGAAGGGACTATGTCTCACTGGGAACGCCTTGGCGTCCTCCCGGTGGAGCTGGAGAAGGTGGCCGGGGGACCGGGAAGTCTGGGCTTCCCTACTGAGACTGCTGCCCCCGCGACGCGGATAAGCGGAGGAAAACGGATGGATGGATGGCCTGGTATTCGATATCAATATCGTATTGGCACATCCCTCTTTGACATTGAAAAACATTGAAAAAGTACAATGTGAGCAACGCAATTCATTGTCAATAACATGGCAAAAAAAACAAAACAGTATCGCTCTACAGTGGTGAGTACTTCTACTTTATTGTCGTTTTATTAAACTGTGGTTTACCTATCATTTATACTGTACAGTTATCAAACATTTGAGGTTATTGACATTTAGCTCCTATTGAGTGTTCCAATATCACTTTTAATATTTTTCAACCTAACATAACCAATATAGCAGCATCTTCTGCTGACAAGAAGAAATCTAAAAAACTTCATTCTCAACTTCCCCAAAGCCGCATCGCCTGTTAAATGTTGTTTTTTTATCTGCAGGGTATTCCATGTGAACTTTCCATGTCTCGTTAAGGTTCTTAAGAGTTGGTGCTGTGTGACTGAGTGACAATAAAAAGGCGTTTGGTTCTCTTTCTAGTGCTGCACTTTCCTCGCTGAGGGACGGCCGCATCAAACAGCATCGTCTCGCTTTGAGGACGCCTTATAAGACACATTTCAAGCTTACACTTTCCTAAACACCTCGACAAAAAAGGGGGTGAGGCTTCAAATATGTTTAGAAGCGAGCAATTTCAGAGACATGTACGCTCACTAAACTCTGATAAATCCAGAACGTGTGATGTTCTGTCTTTTAACGATGCCATCCGGGCGTCAAAACAAGACAGACAACAAGTTGGCGGTGGTCAACAAGTGAGGACAAACATGTCTGATATTGATATTATTTCCAGTAATACCAATGCACTTGGAGTTCAAACAATCATCATGCATGACTTCACGCAAGACATGTAAAGGACGAGCTGCTGTATGCTAATTACTTCCAACAGTACCTATAATAAGACACTAAATGACCAGGTGTCAAAGGGGGAGTAATTTTACTTTATTTGAGTTTTATTTTACAGTTGGCTACTCTGAAGGGTAAGTATGTTAAAATTAATTCATTCATTCATTTTCTACCGCTTTTTCCTCACAAGGGTCGTGGGGGGTGCTGGGCGCCAGCCAATCACAGGGCACATATAGACAAACAACCATTCACACTCACATTCATACCTATGGACAATTTGGAGTGGCCAATTAACCTAGCTGGAGCGAGCTTTCTGACCTCAATGTGCGCACTGGAGTGTAAATTTGGACAAGGTCCAAGATGTAATGAGGGGCAAACTAATTCAGTGACTTCAAAACAAACAATAAAATATTAAAATCTGTTCTAAAACGAACAAGCAACCAGTGCAGGGAGACAATAAACATATGATACGTAGTGCTAGTGTTCTTATACTTTTTGATAAACAATTGTTATGGGGGCGGCACCGCGGTCAAGTAGTTAGCACGCAGACCTCACAGCTAGGAGACCAGGGTTCAATTCCACCCTACCACATTCCTCCCACATTCCAAAAACATGCTAGGTTAATTGGTAACTCCAAATTGTCCATAGGTATGAATGTGAGTGTGAATGGTTGTTTGTCTATATGTGCCCTGTGATTGGCTGGCGACCAGTCCAGGGTGTAGCCCGCCTCTGGCTCGAAGACAGCTGGGATAGGCTCCAGCACCCCCGCGACCCTTGTGAGGAAAAAGCGGTAGAAAATGAATGAATGAATGAATGAATTGTTACGGGGCTGCAAGTGGTTAGCGTACAGCCTCACAGATAGGAGACCAGAGTTCAATTCCACCCTTGGCCATCTCTGTGTGGAGTTTGCATGTTCTCCCTGCGCATGCGTGGGTTTTCTACGGGGAGTCCGGCTTCCTCCCACGACTCCAAATTGTCCATAGGTATGAATGTGAGTGTGAATGGTTGTTTGTCTATATATGCCCTGTGATTGGCTGGCGACCAGTCCAGTCCAGTCCGCCTCTCGCTCGAAGACAGCTGAGATAGGTGACCCTTGTGAGGATAAGCAGTAGAAAATGAATGAATGTAATTGTTACCTCACCCTGACAATGGTTTGTTCTTTGGTCCATGCCCCACTTTACATTTTTTTACAACAAATAAGACACAAGAACGCTGCTGTCTAGTTTTGTCCACGAGGGGGCAGTATAGTACCTCATATGCAGGCGCTGCAGAGGACTGGTTAATCAAAGCTGTGCACCCCGCAGAGCGGCTGAGGCAGCAGCTGACCTCAAAGTCCTCAGTGAGCTGCCGCTACAATGTGGAGGCTCTAATCCTCCTGCAGGAGCATCCACAAGCCAAATAGCGGTGCACGGAATATCTGAAGGAGAGACGTTCATTTAAACCTTTTTAAAATGCTGTGACACAGCAGCATGTGCTACACTTAAACAGCAGTGCGCTAGCAAAGCCAAGCCAGACCAAAGCACATACAGCTCTTGGCCTAATTAACCAGTGATCACCACGAAGCTACAGTGGTAGCAAACCCTTCGGGGCATGGGGGGGAGGGGGGGCGCAGGTCCATGTGAGGGGAACAAAACGTCCGAGAGATGGTCCGCTACATTAACACCAACCACACCCCCCACCCCACTCCCTGCACCTCCCCCTCAACCAACCACAGCTTCCATCCCCTCCGCCCCGCTGCTCACCGCTCCCTCGCGCTCCATCCTACAGCAGTCACAACACGGCCGCCATTTTAGATCTATAAATCAGAATGCACAGCGTCACACCACCGTGGCTAACCTTACGTGGCTCTGCTCGCTCGCTCGCTCGATGCAGCAGCGTAGGAGGGTAAAAAGATGGAGGAGGGATATATCCTGAGCGGAAGCGTGAACGACATGTTCTCAAGTCGGTTCTTTGTATGATGATGCATCAGTGATGTATGTGAACGCCACATTTGTGCGTGTGAATTCTTGTGTCGACTTCTGACCTTAAAAGTGTGAAACTGGGCCTTTACACATAAACGCATGTTAGCATTCATGCTAATTTAAGCATAATGACATTGATATTTAATGCTGATTTTCATTTATATGCAATAAACAAAATATACTAACATCTACCCGGACCGTTGAATCAATTTGTGTCAATCGGGTTGGTGCACAACAAGTTTGTGTGTGTTCCCGAGCTCGCCCAGGCCCAGTCAGCCATTCCCCTTCATGCCTGTCGGAAACGTTTCCCTGTCAGCGACATGGCTGACATGGCTGATCGGGGTGGGTGTATTTCGATCCCGTCTTCCCCCCTTGCTCGGACCACCGCTGCTTCGTGCAAGTCCTTCTTAGCTCTCCAGCCAAGCGAAAGAGAGGCTGAGGATCTGGCGATGGCGAGAGAGGCGCGCTGTGGGCCCCCGCAACACAAATACGACGTGACACCCGGAGAAAGGGCGGAGGTGGCGGTGGAGGAAGAATGGAAATGTAAGTGAGTCCTATACCCCACTGTGTTGTCGGCTGGCTGCCGTTACCCCGCCTTTTTTCAGAAGGCCCGCAGCCAAGAGACGCACTTTGACATGGACTTTGTGACACCCGATGACTCATAGCAAAGACATTTGAAGACGGATATGACCTCAATTTGCTGATTTATGTAATAACGCCTCAGTCTGAGTCCAATGCGGAAAGCATGCTGCATTTTTGGAGGACAAATCATCTTTTGTCATATGAGCTGACTTGTATTTTTTATTTTAGGTACTAAACATACTGGAAATGTCCATTACTATTAGCATTTTTATTAATTTTTATTTACAAAAGCATTAAAATAAATAAACACATTAAAAAAAGGTAAACCTTGGTACTCGACCACATTCACACTCGATGACCTCAGTAAAAGATGAGGGATGCGGAGAGAATAAAAAGAGTAAAACGAGAGGAGCATCGATATTATTTTAATGCGATGGGTGGGAAGAAAAAGCCAAACGTCACATGACTCGTTTCGGTAAAATTCTGTGATATGTCATAAAACATGCAATTCTATGTGTGTGATTTTTTTTTTCCTGTGCTCTGTTCCTGTTCCTCGCACTTAGGCATCCATTTTAGCAGGGCTGTAATCTTCAGCGGGGGCTCCTACATTTTGTGAGGTAGGAAGCCGCCGTGCTTCCATTTCGAGAAACATTAAAAAAACGATACTTAACTTCCAAGCGAGACTGTCTTCCCTATAAGAGGATTGGACGACAGGATACAAACTTTTGGGGAAAAAGCTGTCAAAAGTCTGAATGTGACCTTTTCAGAAGAGGAGTCCGAGCTGACCTTGTGCGACTGGAAGTCTGCCGTTATGCACCATTTTCACCCCAAAAAACCTCGCCGCCATCTCCCAAGCCCCTAAAACCCTCATCTAAACCCCCAGTGTCTGCCCCCACTTCCATCTTTCATGCTTATTAAGTTGGGTTGCCTTATCAGAGGGCACACTCACCCCTTGGAGGCGTCACACACACACACACACACACACGAGCGGGCACGTGTACACACAAATGATGAGGTAGGCTTGATAGAAGCTATTGTTTGTATACACACACACACACACATGCGCCATGTTTCTTTCCCGACCCCAACCTGTCTTCATGCCACCACCCTACCCTCCTCCAAATCAACCTTTCCCATCTCCTCTCTCCCAGGCCTGGAGGGAGATGGGGCGGGGGGGTTTCGTGAAGACACAGGGTAAGGATGAGTAAGGGAGGGAGCTGGAAAAAAAAAAAAAAAAAAGAGGGTGAAATGGGGGAGGTAGGTGGGTGGGGGCTGGATGGGTGAGACATGGCGGGGGAAGAGATGCACTCCTCCTCTGCGCTCTGCTGCCACAGCGGCTTGGCTACAGAAGCCTTTGATGTTCTGCAAATTTCAAATTTCATTATAGAAGAACCCCCCCACTCGCCCACCCCGTCCTCAAACACCCCCCATCCCCCACTTTTGCGTTTAAACAAGCCCCCCCGCACACCCCCACCAACCTCAATGCTAAAGTTAAGAAACTGAAAGCCCTGCAGAAGAGACTTTTCATACGGGTTAATTATTCATCGGGCTGGGAGTGCATGAGCCAAATGTATGTATACATGTGTGTCTGGATTGTTTGATGCCAGCCTTATCGTTGGCCGTCTTACAACGTCTCACCCATTCACTCGCTCGACGTTTCGATTGCTTTTAATCGCCGCGCGCTATTGGATGCCATTTTTGGAGTTCTTCAGGATTAGCGTCAATGCGACACGGCGACCATTTTGGTTCTGCGAGAATAAGATTCCCGATGGAGCGCCGTCGAAAACTGCGGTGCCACTGAAGTCGCTGACAGATCGGTGGTGTCAGCAGCGTCGGTGGTGGAAGATAGAGAGAGAGAGAGAGAGAGAGGAAGGCTGTCAGATGTTTGTAAATGTGTGTTTTGTGAGCGAGAACTAGGTTAGAGACTCAGACGTCAACTGGGGAGCTGACAAGACGATATGCCCCAATATGAAGGGCCTTTTGTTGCGCTGTGATACCATCCATATACACTCCATTAGAGCTACTTTGGTTGTGATATAGGGCGGCACGGCGGTCGAGTGGTTAGCGCGCAGACCTCACAGCGAGGAGACCAGGGTTCAATTCCACCCTCGGCCATCTCTGTGTGGAGTTTGCATGTTCTCCCCGTGCATGCGTGGGTACTCCGGTTTCCTCCCACATTCCAAAAACATGCTAGGTTAATTAGCGACTCCAAATTGTCCATAGGTATGAATGTGAGTGTGAATGGTTGTTTGTCTATATGTGCCCTGTGATTGGCTGGCGACGAGTCCAGGGTGTACCCCGCCTCTCGCTCAAAGACAGCGACCTGTCCGCGACCCTCGTGAGGAAAAAGCAGTAGAAAATGAATGAATGAATGGTTGTGATATAAAGCAACAGTATGGCGTGTTCCAACACGGTTTTCAAGGTCAAACTGGCACAGTCCAACAACTCAGGGGTCACCTGAAAATCTTGCGCCAGCAAGACACAATCCAAAAACAGAACACAAACCCGACAAGACCAAAATATCTCATGATGAGCTGATTTTCTCCCGTCTTGAGTATTCTTATGGGTACTTTCCACAGTTACTGTATGGGCTCATCTGTGCCTTTCACACAGAACCCAGTCAGTGACATGGAATCTTGCTATCAGAACATTAAATACGGCTGGTGTAATGTATAGAAGCGTCCAACCCATTAACGGCATTCATAGTATCTTTGAAGTCAACAATTTACAGGGTAGGAATAATGTCGGACCAGCCAGGACACCACGTTGACATTGTTAGCCCTTATACAGCCTTTAAAGGCCAGCAGTTCACATACTTTTGTTTTTTTTGTATAAGCAGCACTGACACAAAGTAGGGGACACATCGACCTGGCAATTTTCTGCCTTTTAAGGTTCTATCAGAACTGTAACAGGCGGAAGAGCGCCGATGTGTACCAGTACTACATTCAAATAACTATTAGGATATGACTTTCTTGTCCTGTGTTGAAAAGCAATTGTCGTTGTATTGTTGTCTGTGCATGTTATATATCACATCAGATCGGGATGCTGATGTTGTCTAGTATCAAATTATCTGATTGTGGGATGCTGTGTGATGCTATTCTGTGCCTCGGACATGATAGGTAACAGGTAATATTCATCTACTTGACTTTGTAGTAAGGATGTCCGATATTGGCTTTTTTGTCGATAACCGAAATGAGATAAAAGAAAAGGTTATTCATTTTGTTATAATAGTATGCCAGAACAAAACAGTCTGTAAAAGTGTATGTAATGTGATGTATGTGAGGATGGGTCACGGTCAGTTGATTAGGTTGGCTTAGGTGTCATGGAGTGGTAAGGTTGGGGGGTCACCATCAGCTGATAGGCTGTAGGTCTTGTCTCTCCGATCTCATTACCCTCCTCTATTTATTCTCCTACAATCACCTGACACCACTCTGGTCTCAGCTGCCACCTCTCTCTCACCTCCAACCCCAGCCCAAGGCCAAGGTTGGGAGGTTGTCGTCATGGAAACACCCCCCCCCCCCCCCCCCGTAGCCTGTAACTGCTGACCCCTGAAGTTAAAAAGGACGGTCGTAATTTGCTCCCCTCTGCCCCAGCCCCTGATTGTGGCTGAATAGCTTTTAGAAAGATGGCGGGATCAACGGATAAGATGAACTGATGGACAGATGGATGGAGTGAACAAAAGGAGGGGACGACGTGTGCCAACTGGAGAGTTTTAGCAATGAGCTCCAATGACCTATGCGCCCTCTTGTGCTCTTTCAGCACGAGGGCTGTGGAGAACAACGCCTGAGAGGATGTAGATGTGATCAACTAAACACAGGTGGCTTTGCTTAACTAAACATCATCCAACTCTAAGAGGTCACCACTCCAGAGACGGCCACTCGATTGTTATTCAAACAAAATGGGCCGACTCTAGTCCATGCTTTAGTTTACCGGCGCTCAATGGCTACTAAAGCACACTTGAAAAATTCATTCAGTGGGAGCAGCAACAACCGGAATATTAAAAAAGTTTTAAAAGTGTGACTCAATTCTTGCAGTTTATGCTTCAACTCGAGTGCCATCATCCTGTGCTTTAGTCAATAAAGCAACACATTTCATTGAAAACGACACTGATATGACTCCTTCCTGTTGTTAATAGCCACCCTTTAATATCAATTATCTCTGAATGTTATGGTTTACAAATTGGTAAGAGGTAATATTGGATATTATTCACAATGCTCAACATTCCACTGAGAAATTAAGTAAAAAAAGCCAAGCATCTGGGGTCAAACACCCTTTAAATCAATAAGGTACAACGCCTGAACTGTTGAAAAGGATCGGTTGAAAACTGATCAGTCGAGCGTTGAAAATACATACTGATAGGATCTTTTTACCTCTGATAAATCATCCATCCTGAGACGGATATCATTTCAAATCAATATAGCTCTTTCTTTGACTCAGAACAATAATCTCTCAATGCTTGAAAGAGATGATTGGTTAAAAATCAGAAACGGGAGAGCACATAAAAGGAACAAGTTGGCCTCTGACCTTGGGTAACGCCGTCATTACGCCGTTAAGGGGAAAAAAAGCACATTATTGTATATAATGTATGTGTACCTTCTGGTAGGCTACTTTGCTCTTCAATGCCAGCTCCAGTTGATCAGCAGTGGTTGCATAAATAACAGAACGGTACTGAGTCCCGATGTCGGCGTGCTGCTTCATACCTGCGTAAAAAACAAAACAAAACACATGCACACAATATGGAGTATAAGTACTCGCAATCATCACGCACACCATCACATTTGCATGTAAAAGGTTTTCAAAATTATGTCATCATCCCCAATCTTCAATTCATGGAGCCAAATGTATTTAGGCTATCACTTTCAGAAGGGTGCCGGTTGTGTCTGCTGGTCTATGGGCTTGTGTAGGTGGGTGCGTTTTCATTTTCATTGTCATCTAAGCACTGTCAACATTTTCATCAGCTTTACATCAGTGTGTTTGGAGGACCAAGGCAAAGTACATGCGGATAAGGAGCTGCCACAGCTTGTATGCTCTTCATCAGCAACATTACTGAGCAGCTTTGGCATGCATGGAAGCCTACTCGGTTGCTTTTTCTTCACTTGTTATTCTCCTCTGTATAGTTTGTTTTTGCATCTGTCTAGCTCTACTGAAACCATATGCGATAGGATGGATGTTAATATGGTCGGCAATAGAAATTTTAATTCTGTCGCCCAATCACGATAATGCATGTTGATGATGCAATCTAATCACTACACACAAAGGGTAACAAGCTGCAAAGAATCGTCAGTGTACAGTGGCTCCCTCACTACATTGCAGTGTTATGAAAATTAATAAAAGACTGCTGTTTCGTGTTGACTATCATAAGTACAAAAATAGTGAAAGACAAGTTATATGTAATATTCAGGCCACTAGGAGTAAGTAATTTTATGTACATTGATGAGAAACGACAGATGAGATTATCTTCACACTGCATGGATTCGGCCATAGCAGGGCCGACATGACATAGTGAAAAGAAGTTCTCCCATTCTGTGTGGAAGTGGTAAATTGTTGGCATCTTACTTTGTTCTTCTTCCCCACTCTGTTTGAAATATTTTAGTTAAGTTTTTTTAGTTAAGTTTGGAATAAATACATTTGAAGCTAACCAGTTAGCTTGGTGGAATGCTATGTATAAAGAGGCGGCAATGTGTACTGCGCAAAGAATAATAGGAATGAGGTGTAATTTCATGTCTATGATAAAATGGTTAAAAAAAACTGTTAGAAAGTTTGTGCTTTAACTATCTAAATATGTCATTTATTAATATTAAATCCTACTTTGTGGAAATTCACTTATCCCGGTCGGTTCTAAAGCCAACTGCAATAAACAAGGGATGACCGAAACAGGAGGAGCTGGTGAAAAAGACTAGTGCAATATCCATAATTTGGAATTGGTTTGTATCTGTTGTCCAAACGTCAGCAGAAAACTATACCCTGCAGAGTGTGTGGGGAAACATTTCCAGCAAAGGCCGTTTTTTCCCACCTCAAAACAAAACACAATTTGTGTGTCATTTAAGCAAAATTATTAGACTGATTGGCTTCTGTCATGTACACAGCATCATGATACTTAGCCCACAATAATGATATCATCCCGATAGCAGGCCCACTCTAACAACAGTATTACACAACATAACCCACTACAACGTCTGCAGTGTGGTACTGAGCAGTGTGATGTTTAGTCATAGTCACAAGGCCTCTTTATGAAAAATGATCTTTCATTACAAACCGGGCACAAATTTACATCCACTGATCACATATTTCTGATGTAGAGAGAAGTTTCAAATCTCCCACCTCGTCTACGTCTGTTCATAACTTACATTCATGCAACGTTTTCACAAGGTCCAACTACTTTTGTTTGGATATAAACACAAAATACATAAATCTGGAATTTGTCAAAATGTAAAACATATGTCAAACTAAAAATCAACATACAGAACATATGAAAAATGGGAAAAAAATACGTCTGGCAGCAGACAAGCCCGCCAGTGACGTGTTCTATGTTTGACTCTGGCAGAAACATTGAGTGTCACCCTGTGCTACCAAGTTGGGTAGCGCAAAATTGGGAGGTCACGCACCCTGGTCTTGGTACAGTCCATTGCCTCTTCACTTTTATGCGGTCTATCTGTTTATGTTGTGTATCTCTCTACAGCTCTGATATAAAAAAGGCTGTGGTCTTACAACAATGCACAATGCATCGCACCATCACGTGCAAGTATCGCAATATTTTGTCTTGGGGCATGATCCAAGATAGCGGCGTAGACAAACCAGCCGATATTTTGGACGCTAAACAAATGCACGAATGAATGCTAAGGCAAATCAAAGATTTTGGATGTTAATGGAAAAACACGCTAAATGGGGCGTATATTAACCAAGGTATTTGAAAGATTATGTTTACAACTATATCACACTATCAAGTCTGTTTTTTGTATAAATCCACATAGTACTGCAGTATCATAATGCAGAATTCATAATAATAATAATAATAATTATAATTAATAATAAAATAATAATTATTTCAGTATGTTGTTAGCATGGTGATACGCAGTACTATACTGGGCAAACTTGGCCAATGATGTGTTGCATCAATACATTTAATGCTTTTAATGCAGATTATTATATTAAACTGACATTTTATTTCCATCCATCCATTTCACTCCCCTATCTGGGTCGTGGGGGCAGCAATCTCAGTCGGAAAGCCTAGCCTTCCTAGTCCCGAGCCACCTCCTCCAGCTCCACCGGGAGGACACCAAGGCGTTCCCAGGCCAGGTGTGTGACATAATCCCTCCAGCGTGTCATAGGTCTTCTCTGGGGCCTTCTCCCGCCTGGCCATGCCGGGAACACCTCACCAGGGAGGCGTCTGGGAGGCATTCAGACTAGATGCCCACCTCAACTGGCTCCTCTTGATGTGAAGGAGCCGCAGTTCTACTATGAATGCCTCCAGGCTGGCTGAGCTCCTCACCCTATCTTTTAGGGTGACTCCAGTTATCCGATGGAGGAAACTAATTTCATCCGTGATCTCGTTCTTTCGGTCACGACCCAAAAGTTCATGACCATAGTTGAGGGTAGGAACGTAGATCGACTGATAAATTGAGAGCTTTAGCTTCTGGCTCAGCTCTCTCTTCCCCACAGCAACTGCGTTACTGCAGATGTTGCGCTGATTCCCCTGTCGACTTCATGGTCCCATCTTCCCATCCCAAGACTCCAAGACACATTTTATTTACTGATATAATAAGTGTAAATGATGGAACATTTAATACAAAATAAACTGAAAAAACAAAATGGAATTTTGAAAACAATAAAACGGATTTCGGGCTGCACGGCAGTCTAGTGGTTAGCACGCAGACCTCACAGCGAGGAGACCAGGGTTCAATTCCACCCTCTGCCATCTCTGTGTGGAGTTTGCATGTTCTCCCCGTGCATGCGTGGGTTTTCTCCGGGTACTCCGGTTTCCTCCCACATTCCAAAAACATGCTAGGTTAATTGGCGACTCCAAATTGTCCATAGGTATGAATGTGAGTGTGAATGGTTGTTTGTCTATATGTGCCCTGTGATTGGCTGGCCACCAGTCCAGGCTGTACCCCACCTCTCGCCTGAAGACAGCTGGGATAGGCTCCAGCACCCTTGTGAGGATAAGCGGTAGAAAATGAATGAATGAATGAATGAATGAATGAATGAATGAATAAAACGGATTTCATAGGACCCTAACTAAAGATCACACTGTCATGTTTTTGACAGACATGCCTGTACACCTAATGAATGTATTGACAACCTCCAGCCACAAGATGCAGACAGATTCCTGATGTGCTGATCTGCCTATCTTGAAGACTGCTACATCACAACCTGTCATTAATTCCATCCCTACTGCTGCAATCATCTAATGCTGTCATTTAGTACTCAAAATGAGAGCACACATTGCTAGGACAGCCTTAGCTCTGATTAAACCTCCATGTTTGGGAGCTTGGAAGGCATTCAAAATATGTTAGGACTAAAACTAATTGAGACTGCTTTGCCTTTTAGTCTTCTGGTCCCGTCAATAACAGGCTGCGATTCTTTCATTGTATCACCGACGGCAGGGGTCTCAAACTCAATTTACCTGGGGGTCACTGGAGCTAGGGTCTGGGCAAGGCTGGGCCGCATCAGAAAAATATACAAACTTTTTCAGTGCTTTGGTTCCGATTTTCTATAATAAAAGCTCTGATAAAACATTCCACTGTTCTCAAATATCTTAATTTTTATTTTTCTGCACAAAATAAGATGAAAAATAAATAAACAAATCAAGAATAAAGAAAATCAATCAGTCAGTAATAAATAAATATAATAATAATAATAATAAAACGGCAAATAATAAAAACTTAAAAAACACATATAGTTGGTGGGTAGACAAATTATTTTTTTCAGATTAAAATGAACAAAGCATTATTAGAGCCCTGTAGACATGACAAAACACGACTATAGTCACATTTATACTCTTTTTATTTACAACATATTGCGCAACTGCAGGGTCTTGAGACACATGCTAACTCGCAAACTAGAGAGCTAGCGACCTAAACGGTAGCCTTGAAGTTATTTCCTTTCAACTTAAATAGCCAAAAACTTACCACTTCCACACGGATAGGGAGGATAACTATTAACGGTTATTTAACCTTTAACATGAACATTAATCAAAGGTAATAATTTTTTCTGGGTACATGATACCATACAGCATCCATATCAAACTTGCGCGGGCCGCACTAACATTAAACTTTCATATCAAGGCGGGGGCCTCAAACTAGTGTCCTGCAGGCCATATTTGGCCCGCGGGCCGCGTGTTTGAGACCCCTGATCTACGGTCTACTCCTTTGTGAATGCATCTCTACCATCCATCTCAATGGATCCATCCTGCCCCCACAGCACTGTTGAGAACAATGGTGACACTCCATGAAAGACTGTTTCACCATTGGCTGTCCATTACTCTGATTAGCCTAGAAGCTGAGGTCTTGGAGCAGCTTTCTGACCTATAATTTTCTGAAGCAGCCGTAACCTAAACTGGGTGTAACATGCACAAAAAAGTATTATTTATACCCCAAATCAATCTAATGCAATGCAAAAGCTGTACTGAAAACGTCAATTTGCAAATGCTAATTTTGTTGACACAGCTCTTGTATGGATATTGAAAGGGCGCATGTGGGCCTAATGTTGTGGCCGGTGAGTATTTGCCTCCACTATCAAACATAAGGCTGTTATGTTGGAATATTCATCACATCTTCAGAGATCTTTACAGCATCAGCGCTGGAGATACTCCCCAATCCAAGTATTAGCTCCACCCACAGCTCCAGCATTGCTTTTGATTAGTCTCACTCCAGAAAACATTCCCAAAAGAGTTGAGTCCTCAAAGAGACAACGGCAACAAACACCAAGCCCCCCCACCACATAAAAACTCTTGGTTCTCCCCTCTCGTCACTCTCATGCGCTTTCTCCATTTTTAACAGCCCTCTTCGTTATTTTCTCCATCCGTCAAAGGCGGCAGTAATTATTAATGAGAGCCTCCCTGTTCCCTCTGCATTATGCATGAGAGCCTTGCTTCTTGAAAGCACAGGGTAATGGGGGGGTTGGACAGAAGGGGTAGGGGCTGCTGGGGTCACACGTGCCCATTCGCCGCCTCACGGGGTCGCCGACCTACACCCGTGAAAATATTAATTAACCCCCGCTAGCAGCGCTCAAAACGAGAGCGTTTCAAAAGTGGGCCCCCTTTTTAAATGGTTGACAGACAAATGGAACGGGGGGGACTCAGACAAAGTGGGAGGACGTCTCTCTTCTTCATGAGTGTGCATACGCTGTTTGAACCTGCTGAGATTCGCAGCAGCTCCGTGAGATGGTTTTCATTGTTTATACTCATCCTTCACTCTCCCGTTCTGAGGCTTTTAATCTTGCTTACCCCCCCCCACCCCTCGCTCATTTCCTGCCAACACTTTAAAGCACATTTGAACTAAAAGAGAGTGGAGGGGGGGGGGGGGGGGGGGATCAAGTGCAAGGCCGCCTTGTTGATGCATGTTGCACTCGCAATGTGTGCCTTTCTTCCACGGCTGCTGCTTTGACCCTCTTTCATTTGAAACCCCCCCCCCCAATGTCTTTTTTTATGTAACGACCCTTCATCCGTTAACAAGAGCTGGAGCTGGGATTAGCCTCATCTCGCCACGTACTGTCCCCCTGGCCTCTCTTTGCCTTTGGATTCTAGAGAGGGCCATCCAGCGTTCGCATGCATGCAAACAAGGGAAGACTAAAAATGAGGGGAAATTATAGACATAAAAAAAGAGCTGGCTTACATAACGGCTGCCAAGAGAAATTAAAGCCATGTTTTCACCTCTCATGGTTTGGTTTACAGTGGTAGGGGTGGGAACAGTTCATTGGGCTTGGGTTTCTACTGTGGTATTAATACAAGCAAGCTGCATCGTCATTCCACATGTTCATTCATTCATTCATTCATTCATTTTCTACCGCTTTTTCCTCACGAGGGTCGCGGGGGTGCTGGAGCCTATCCCAGCTGTCTTCGGGCGAGAGGCGGGGTACACCCTGGACTGGTCGCCAGCCAATCACAGGGCACATATAGACAAACAACCATTCACACTCATATTCATACCTATGGACAATTTGGAGTCGCCAATTAACCTAGCATGTTTTTGGAATGTGGGAGGAAACCGGAGTACCCGGAAAAAACCCACGCATGCACGGGGAGAACATGCAAACTCCACACAGAGATGGCCGAGGGTGGAATTGAACCCTGGTCTCCTAGCTGTGAGCATTCTACATGTTGACATTCTCTGATTTGAAAGCATTTTTAAAAATGATAAAACTGTATTATAGGTACCGTACCATTGCTGCTGCAGTTTTACGGACACTTCAATGTAATAAAACAGTGCCCAAAAGACAAAAAAATGTGTTTTGAATGATTGTCCTAGTGGAGGATGACCAGGAACTCAGACCAAGCTTTCTGACACTGGGCAATGCATTTCACTTCAGAATGCCTTGAATCTTCTACCCTGCGCAGATTAAAGACACCCCGTGTTGGATGCAGCATAGCAAAGGAAAGAACATAACTAAGTCTCCATGGTTCGAAGTCGGTACGGTATTCCTAGCTCTCGATGCTTCATTTTGTGACTTGCAAAAAAACTCCAGATTTCTCTCCCAGAAGATTTGTATACTGTCAAAGTGTATTTTGAAAAAAAAATGTGACCAGGGGTTTACTTTATTTCTTATTATCTAGAGAAGTGTTTTTCAACCTTTTTTGAGCCACGGCACGTTTTTTACATTGGAAAAACCTTGTGGCACACCACTAACCAAAAATGTTACAAAATGTCACCATGACCTCACACGTGCATCAATAAGTATATCGGAGGAACAAGGTAGGTGTTGCCACACGGACCAATATTACATTGCTATGCCAGTCTTTACACCACAGACACTCGACAGTAGCCATGTTTTTACATGACGAGTTTTCTCTTTCCGAATGACCTTTCGGGGAACAATGGTATCCATAGAAAGGAATATTCCAATCTCTTGTCTACATGTGCCGTGAAAATCAAACAGAATAGTCAATAGGGCATGCCCAGTAAAACGTAAACATCAACATCACGTGATACCGGCTTCCCCGAGTTTTTCTTCCACTTGTTGGAATAACTCCGTATTGCCAGTTTTTCGTCTGTCCAGTCTTGAAATTTAGTTTGAATCAAAAACAAACTTTGCTTAGTCCAGTGCCGATTGCTGGCCTCCATTTTTAAAAGTGAAGAACGTCTGGATCTGCGTGTTACGTCATATCTGAGCATGCGCTGAAAGAACGCACCCGGGATCAATTTAAACAGGAAAAGATCAAATTCAATCTTATTAAACTCGGGACATGTTTTATTTAGATATATATTTTCTTTTTTAATAAAACTGCACTTGTGAATAAAGTATAGAAGGGTTTAGATTCTATACTTTCTTTTATTCTTTGAGCGGGTACAAGATACCTCAATCGGATTGGTTAAAGGAATATTCCATCCTTGTTCAATTCTTTCCGTTTGAGCAAATAAACCAAATGCAATTGGAATATTTGGGTCCATGTATACTATTGACATAATGGCTATTGACATAATATTTGCAAATGATGATTAATAATTGTTAATTATAAAAAGTGATATTGGATAATTCCTCACGGTACACCTGACAGTTTCTCAAGGCACACTAGTGTGCCGCGGCACAGTGGTTGAAAATCACTGATCTAGAGAATGAAAGCATAGTGACATACCGAGCTAACTAATTAGCCTCTCCACTTTACTTATTGCACCACTTCCACACGGAATGAGAGGAAAATCTTCTTTTCCACTCGATCATGCAGTGTAAAGGTAATGTTAAACATCATGTCTCATCAATGTAACATTACTGACGCCAGGTGACCAGAATACTCCATATAACTTGTCTTTCAGTATTTGTTGACAAATAATAGGTCATAGTAAACCACAAAACTGTGATCAGCTATTTAGGTTTGTGATGTAGTGATGTAGCGAGGGGCGTCTGTATACCCCTATCTCGCGTTCCTGGCATTTACCATTTACACAGGCATGGTTGACGGCTTTGATACTTCCGAAGTCAGAATAAAGCCAGGCGACTCGGTTATCTCTTTACATGTCTGTGGAATTTATACAGAACAGCGACTGGGAAAAGGCGGAAAAATCCTGAATTTTAGCGACATTTAGAGGCATCACCTGTTTAACATCCATGACCCAGGAAGTAAGTGAATTCCACAAAATGTAATTTGTTAATTTGTTGGTTAACAGTTCTTCCATGAGAGGTGTCAGTGACTACCTTTTCAATTCAAGCATCAGAGGGAGCCCTGATGGGAAATAGCTAGCTCAATGTCAAATTCTGTATTCTAAAGCAGTCACCATCGGGCCTAGCAAGGTATCAATCGGTGTTTCAGTCAGACCAACTATCATTACTTGCACTATGGTGGAACACAAATAAAACACTGTAGGTAGAAATGGACGGTGAGTACAGCCTCCCTTCTGTTATGTTTTTTTTTTTTTTTTTAATGTGGTGCGTTCGTGCTAGTAGGTTGTGCTGTGCCCTGCGGTCCTGCTACGTGTGCGTGCCAGCACAGCCCTCTCTCCTTCCTCTTCTCTCTCAGCTGCTATTTTTGCCCTGGTCTTATGTAAGCTGCTGCTGATGCGCTGGAGACAGAGGCAGAGTTTGGGATGGTGAGAGCATCCCCCGGTGAATGCGCACATACTCACATTTGCACGTGCATGCAAGCTCTTCATAAGGGCAGCCAATGTGTGACAACATACAGAGCAAAACAGTAAAGCAGCTGTGAGCGACAAAATGTATGCAGTGAAAAAATGGCGTCTGGCGTCCTCATCTTGATCACTTGTGTGTAATTTCCACTGCAGAGCATCGCTCTCAAATATGACTTCATGGTTCTGGGCATGTTGTCAGAGCACACTGACCCAACCGCTGTTTATTTTTAGCTGTATTCAAATCGAACACATTATTTTTGCTCTGCTACAAACTTTAATGCTTTACTCAAATGTAACACAATTACTACTGACAATGTATTACAAAGGGATACAATGACTAAGGTGACCGACTTTTTATTTTCTTTAAAGACCATTCATGGACATTTTCTGCTTTGTTTCACTTTTACCTTCTATCACATTATTTTTAATTGTCTTAATAATAAAAAAACCCACCTATTCTCAAATAGATGTCTTTATAATAATGAAAGAGAAACACACACACTCACGTGCCACACAATCTCCATAAATTAGGGGCTGTCAAGCGTGCACGGGGGCCGACACCTGGTAATGAGCACACCATTTGGGGGGTACGAGTATGGGGGTGGCAGGGGTCAAGGTCGAGGGTCAAGGTCATCTCCTATGGGGTTCAGTTTTTTATTCTTTTTTTAAAAAGATGCCCCCAAATTGAGGGACTCGGGGTGACTCTGGGTGACAAGGGGGTACCCCCAAAAGGGAATTGGCGTGTGTCGCAGCCAGCTGGGGTGAAGATATTATCATCAGGGAATATTCAAGCTCATTTGGTAAGGGACCAACGACCATCATCATGACTTTGCAGATCGACTGATTTGGTTCCATTTTGGGATTATTAGGCCTTATTTGTGCTACAACAATACGAAGGTCTGTTTTGTTGTACTTTCAAAATAAATACATACAGGCAAGTCTAACAATTACTCCAATGAATCCTATAAAACAACAGTTTTATAGACACAGACAAAAACCAGGTACTGCCAGGTACCATGTGCGCTCATTGGTTGAGCATACGGTCATCACTCGTTAATGGCGGTTAATTGGTTCCAGACTGACCGCAAAAAAATTATTTCTGCAATTATCTGATTCATTATTGAAAATTGTCGTACTGAGAGCATAGAAAACCTGTTTATGACTTTCTAAATACGGTATTTAACACTATTGGAGCCCTGCAGACATGAAATAACATATGTACCTATAGTCATCTTTACATTCCTATAATTTGTTCTTTACAACATATTGCGCGACACTTTTGCTGAAGGGACTCGAGACAGCTGCTAGCCAGTGCTTGTTAGCTTGCAAGCTAACCAGTTATTCACAAATTTATTTCCACTATTTATTACCACTTCCACACAGAATGGGATAACTGTTTTCACTGTATCATGTTGGACATATCATGGATGACTTCATGCAGTGTTAAGGTGACCGGAATACAACATATTACTTGTATCGTCTCCAATTTGCTGCAATTCTCAGTTTTTTTTGCTGCCCTCAGTCTCTTCTTCAATAAAATGTGTCTCCTTACCAACAACTACATGCCGAGAATAAGGAGACCCTCATTCTTCACCATGGGGGTGTTTGTTAGCATGTCACGTGCCGACTGATGCAGTCAGTTATTTTATTATTATAAGAGGTTCTGACATTTTGAATGAATATAGGTTGGATTTGCAAAAGGACAGTCTTTTTTACACTGTTATCTTTGGTCCTTAAATTAGGCAAAAATGCAAAAGTTACAATTTTTTTTTCGTTATTACAGACAAATGAGCAAGGATATTTGAAGGACCCCTTAAGGGTTAAACATTGAAAGGCACTTATGTGTGAAAATGGTGCACATGCATGAGTATGTCACAGTCAAGACAATGGCGAAACACAGCCTTGTGATTGCATGTATAATGAACTTGATAACTCAAAATGTGTTTTTGCTTTACATTACTTCCATAACTCCAATTTTCAAGCAGAGGGCAGTAATCATGCTTTTGGAAAAACCAGTTGGCTGACATGCATATTACAGAATTTTCATTGGAAAGCCTGTACAAGAAGCAAAAATTCCTGTTTTGATGTGATACATGAGTAGGGGTGTAACGGTACATGTGTTCATAATCTGATTTTTAGGTTTGGTCAATAGGCGTACCGATATATAACAGTTAAAAATGAGGGACGGGCAGTATAACCGGTCTGGAACCAAATACAGTACAGCCCAGCCTTCGGATAGAGGGCTCTTTTTTGGCTTGGCAGATTCCTTATATTGCTATATTTGTGTTTATTATACAATAATTGTATTTTTTGAAATATTGCCGACAAGCATTGTGCAGTTATTTATGTTTTGTTTTTAGAATCATTATAGCTGTTTAAACCAAAGATCCATGTTTTGCATTTGTTCCCTTACTTCAATAAAAATGAACCACAACATGACCTTAAAACAGAAGTGCGTACTGAACCGTGATGAAGGCGTACCGTTAGTCCCTACTTGTAGCAGCAGACACGATCAAACATGTTGCGATAGACTTGAACGACCTCCAGAATAGTCTTGCTGATCATTCACTGATGCAGAATCAGCAACTCATATCATAAATAGTACATGGCCTCAAAAAATAAAAGAAAGGATGGAAGGAGGAAAGGAAACAAAGAGAAGGAGGGGGAAGGCCTGGGCTGTTAAGATGAACAGCGGCGGGGTGGAGGAGGGGAGTTGAGGAAGAGCAGGGATGATGTGGGGGTTGGGGGGGGGGGGCTGAGGATGAGGAGCTAGGAGGAGAGAGTGACTAAGAGATAAAAGAGGAGCGAGAGTGTTTATGTGGTGAGCGGATGGCCTCGGGGAGCAAGTCGACTCACTGCGCTGCTCTGCGGATGTGCTGACGGGCTGAGGGGCCCGCATGTTCGCTCAGTCGCTCGCTTGCCTGCTTTTAGGGCCCGCCGTAACGAGGATGGGGTACAGGTGAGATGTGCGAGGCGAAGGTTTGTGAGCAAGGTGAACTGGAACAAAATGTGGCAAAGGGGGGGAGGAAAAGAACCGGGATAACCGACAGAAAGGGAGGGGGGTTGGGGAACGGACGTTCAAAGAGGAGAATTGGAACATGTTTGCATGAGTTGGGGAATAAAAAGCTGATTGCGGGGCTTAACAGAGGGATGAGATTTTGGCAGGTTAATGGAGCAGCGAGAAAAGACGCTCCTTGAGGGAAACATGGGGGATAAAAATCAAGGCCTTCATATAGGCAGCCTGGTTGGGTGCATGAACAATTAAAATAAAGCAGTTCATGCGTGGGAGTAAGTTGAGAGCCTGTATATATAAGCTTGTCATCAAATCCAGGCTTGCACTTTGACACGCCGATGTCACTTTGACTGTACAGCGTTTGTCGCCGTGCGCTCATGTGTGAGCTTGCATTATTGAAGAGTTGTCATAACTCAAGACATAAGGAGCCGTGCGTCTTGAATTTGGGGATGTGATGTGGGTTGGGTGGGGGTTTAGGGGGGGTCGTCTTTATGCAACATCCCAGAGAAGCCGGCAGACTATAGCATTGCTGAATATGGAAAGAGGGCACACAGCAAAGGCTGCCGGGAGTTTCTGATTGGCTGCTAATGTTGCTATCCAGGCCGGGATTGGCGGAGCCGACGCAGCCCCGACATCACGTTGTCGGGACTAAACCCTTTTGAACTGAGGCAAAGCGGAGAGGCGAGGATCCCAAAACACATGCGTTATAAAAATGAGTGCATGAACTCTAAACATGCACACATATGTGACAGCTGTGTCGACAAAAGTGTGCATGCAATAGTGTATGTGTGTGTGTGTGTGTGTCTGTGTTGATATCCCGAAACTTCCTGCATTTACTCCAAGAGCATCTCTATAAGGTGGACGGAATAAATTGGAGCTTAAGTACGCGTGAAGGCACAGCCAGCGGGCCACATCACGCCACATTTGTCAAATCACAGAGAGAATTTCTGCTACATGTGAACCCAGAATCGGTGAGGTAGGAGGGGAGGTGTGACGGTTGAGACAGCAGGAAGTCACGCTCAGGAAGTAAAACTCAATATAAAATAGAAAAATATAAGAAAATATATTTTGGAACTGTTCTTAACTGTGGCGTAGACAAACTGCACAGGCTGTAAATAAAACATGAGAAGTCTGTGAGTCAGGGGGGAATCGCATGACTACGCTTTTGGACCCATAGCGAGGAAAAACGCACACAACCTACAGTAAATACACCATAACACTATCCCTGCTTCTCTTGACCTTCTAGACCTCTTTAATTTCTCTCTTTCTTGACATCTCTCATTTCTTGATATGAGCTTGCCGACATTTATTCTGCATCTGGGTCACACTGAATATGTAAACGCAATCATGACGGATGCAAAACATGACGGCATCAACTCAAGTAATGTCAGTGGCTACATGCTGTGTGTATGTGTGTGGCAGTGACGAGCAAAGGCCTATAAATCTTTGATTCACCTCTTTCCAACTTGTCATACCACCCCCCCCCCCCCCGCCCCCCCGCCCCCTTCGCCCTTCCATTCCATATGAGTGAGCAGAGTAGCTCTTTGCCCGTCCCCTCGCTCTCTCTCATGCCCTGCTCCCTCCATGCGCACGCTCCACCAGCGCCCTCCTGGTGCATTAATGTTCTTACATCACCTCCTCCAGTGAGCAGGCGAAACAAGAGAACCTCACAAAAAGAGATGGAGAAGACAGGCAGCGGGGGGGAAAAAAGGTGTGCCATTAATGGTCTTGTCCACATAAAACACTTGAACCTCCTGCATCAAATAGAGTCCGGCCAAAATGTTTGCCTCTAAAGTTGAACAAACGCTACCAAATTGTCATCTACAAAGTAATGATGACCACGGAACAGAAAATGGAACAACACAGGTTTGTGTCATGGTTGCCCTGTAGAGTATAGAGTTTAGTCTCCCTTCCCAGGCAAACTTCTAAATTCCGGTGACAGTGCTACTTGCTGCAAGATTTTTTGTCACAAGATTAAATGTGATTTCTTCTTCAGAAAAATAATAAATCAATAATAATAATGATAATGATAATAATAATTATAATATTACAATGATAATAACAGTGGCATGCACATGATTATATCTTGCAAAAAGGGGTAGGCATTTATAAGCTTTTGCTTCAGCCTACTCCTTTTGGGCTTGTGATCAGATAGTTGAATACAAATGAAAAAAATAATGGAAAGTTATATTTTGATTGATGTAAGAAATGCACTGTAATGCTTCATATATTTGCCCAAATAAAGGAAAAAATGTAAAAAAAAAATTAATTAATCACACAATAATTGAATATGAACTCGATAGTTCTGTTTTACTCATCACTCAGCCTCTAAACAGTCAGGAAGAGGCGTTCGCTCTGTGCATTGTTTTCAGCACCTTACCACGTTTGTTCAATAGAACAACAGCATGAACGGAGTGAGACCCTTTGTCAGTCATACAATCTCTTTGTCTTGGTGAGTGGAGGTGGGGCTGCTAGCATGCACACACAGTGCAAAAGAATGTAGCCTTGTGAGAAGCAATGCAATGTAACATAGTAGAAATTCAATTAGTAGATTGCAATATAGCGACATATATTTTCTTTATCGCAATTTTCTTCAAAGTAATGTTAAAATCTTGTGTCGTTCTTGTAGTCTTGCGTCTTGTCTCGTGAACTGACTCATGACACCCCTCCGAACTATCACTATAGATTTTTTTCTTTTGCATTTTATGATTGAAGGTTCGTCAACATTGCCGTGATTCAACCATTGTGGATTACCAGGACGACTGAGAAGCTACACAGACATGGTTTTAGGGGGACTTCATCCACCATACTGACATGTGTCTGTATGGATGGATGGAGCTGAGACACACTAACACTGTCTGGCATTGACTTACACCCATGAGACATCCCTCCCCACCACAACGTACACGTGTGCACGTCTGGGCAGCATCCTTCTGCTCTAATACACCCTTTGCCCCTTCGGGATTCTTCTTGTGTGATAGGCGACGTTTTTGTGTGGAGTTTTGTGTGTGCGAGTGAGCGACGCATCGACTACCTTGTGTCGGATCATGGTTCTCCCAAAAGTGCTTCAGCAGCATCTCCAGGCTGATGTCTTCAGGAGAGAAGACAACCCTCACAACCTCGGTGTGTCCAGTAAGGCCTGCAGGAAGGAACACAAATGTGATTTGGTTGATCAAATCCCATTCACACTTATTTTCAACTGCCAGGACCGTTAGGACTTTTTGTGGGATTCTACAATAGCTTACACCAAAAAAAGTGTTTAAACAGCAGGAGAAAAACAATAAAACATAAAAGATGATGGTGTATATAAAATGATATCAATTAAATTAAATTAGCTAAAACAGTGAAAGTGTTGCGCTACCACTTATTTTGTTATGGTAACACGCAATATGCATTATTTTAGCTGTTTGAAAATTAACTACATCAGCAACTTTAAGTAAAATCACAAATTCTTAAACTTGCTGATATAGTTAATTTCCAAACAGCTAAAATAATGCATAAGGCTAAAAAACCTAAAAATGTCATCCAATACTTCTCTACAAGAGAGGAGAAATATGATCTCAGGGAAGATCTAAATTTGAAAGACTTATATGCTAGGACTACGTTATGCTAGCCATAGCATTTCAGTATGTGGAATCAAACTATGGAATGGATTGAGTAAGGACCTCAAACAATGCACAACGATGAGCCAATTCAAGAAACAATACAAGCAGTTGATGTTTGCTAAATACAAGGATGAAGAGTCTTGAACCAGTCATGATGTGCTATATATATCACTATATTGACACTTACTATGGTACCCATTATGGCATTGGATGCTCATATCACCTGCTACTTCGGCACGAGGTGCATTATTAAAAAAACAAAACAAAAAAAAAAACCTTAAACTGTACTATGGAAAGCAGGAAGTGAACAAATGCAACAGTTACTGATTGTAAAAGTAACAGAGTAGGATTTAATAAGCTTTGCTTCTTCCTACTCCTTTTGGACATGTGAACTGATTATGGGATGCACTCAATTGTAATCTGATGCATGTTCAAATGAAATTAAACCATTACCATTACCATATATGTATATGTTTAAATTTTAAGGCCAGTTGAAAAATTGGAACATCACAGATAAAGAAGATCAAAAGCGTGGACTCACTTTGGCTTTTATGGTGTAAACGAGACAACGTTGCATAAGGACTTTGCAGTATAGAAGAAGTTTCTGATGACAGGCATGAACCATGTCATTCGTTACCATGCTCAGAGAAAACGGTGCTTGGCTATACTGAACACACTTTGAACACCAATGTGTCCTTTGCCAGGAAGGTGAGAGTGTCCACGTAGAGGAAGTAGAGTACCAGAGAGGTTGTGTGTGTTGCACTTATGGGGCAAGTGATTTGTGACACCTACATGCTTGCCGCTCTCCCTTTGTTGGTAGCTTTTAGATTGTGAATGGGGCATGTGACTCTGCCTACGAGGTGCGGTTCATGTATGTTTGTCACTGGGAATTGTACTAGACTCGTGCACCCCACTCGTGCGATTCCAAGATGGTCTTACTGACTTCCTGTGGCACCTATGGTGACCAGGAGAACCAGAGTGTTGGTCGAGAGCAGCCACCCACCGTTCCCGGGCAAGGCGCAATAATCAGGTAGCAAGCAGTTGCTTAACAGCCACATGTCACTCACTGACGCTGGAAACATTGAGGTAGGTTACATTGCACGGTGTGGAAAAAGCACTTAATGTGCACTTCCAATAATGCCTTGCACACTGCCACTTCCATTCATTCATTCATTCATTCATTTTCTACCGCTTTTCCCAGCTGTCTTCGGGCGAGAGGCAGGGTACACCCTGGACTGGTCGCCAGCCAATCACAGGGCACATATAGACAAACAACCATTCACACTCACATTCATACCTATGGACAATTTGGAGTCGCCAATTAACCTAGCATGTTTTTGGAATGTGGGAGGAAACCGGAGTACCCGGAGAAAACCCACGCATGCACGGGGAGAACATGCAAACTCCACACAGAGATGGCCGAGGGTGGAATTGAACCCTGGTCTCCTAGCTGTGAGGTCTGCACGCTAACCGCCGCCCTGCCACTTTCATATTAAACTGTATTACCATTCATAGTAGCGATGGCTGCCCTGTTCTTGTGCAACAGCTTTTCTCCAAACGAGAAATCTCGGCACGTTCTAATCTCTCTGCCAATCTCTACTCCTTCCACTCTAATGATTCCAGCAAAAAAAAAATACACTTTGCAGTTGCAAAAATGTGCAAAATATGCATACAACCATCATGACACCTGAATGGTGACAGTAGATGTTGTTGTTTTCAAGGACCCTTCAACTAACAGGGTGAAAAGCCATGTGGATGGCAATGGCCTTTTGCACCATCACATCACCCTTTTTAATTTAATTGTACTCGTGTTGCTAGAGGCTACTTTATTCCCCCAATGACGGCACTGAACACTTTGTTTACACTTTCCTTGATTAGTGTCCTCTCTAAATGGACAAGTAGTGTGACAGTATTGCACTTTCATCAAACAAGCAAACAAAACCTTCACAACAAACCCTTTGGAACGTCTGTTTATGGGCATATTGCTGAAGAAATAAAACTGCAATTACAGGAAGTAGACCTTCCACATTCCTGTATGGCGGATAGCATGTTTCCACCACAAACTTTTATTTTTGCTACCAGATCGACACAGCATCTTCCAACAACGTCCGGTTGTTTTGATCCGCTGTGTGTGATCGCTGCATTCACACCTGTCCAAATAGACTTCACCGAGGGGGTAAATGAACCGTTCAATTCAGCCCAACTGTACAAGGCAGGTGCGAAAACGCCTTGAGGGAGTGCGTCAGGATGGATGCCGTTGTGACTTTGACAAAGTACGCTGTCCTCTCACCCCCTGCAGTCAAAACTTTCTCTACCTTTAAAGTGAGGAAAGAAATCTTTGCTTCTTAGTGCTTTTTGTCGGAACGCTGTAGGGCTGTGAGCGGGAACGTGTCCTCAATCTTAATGTACATGTGCTCAGTTATTCTTAATGTGTGTGATTCATCACTGTTTATCCTGACTGGTGATGGACAAGGTACTTCCAAAAAGTAAGACATGTACAACCACATTGAAAGAAAGTTAGCATATAAAGTAATAATTAATTGGTTCCAGACCAAATGTGATAAGCGAGTATCCGTAAAATAGGATTCCTTATTTATGAATGGAATATCTATGTAGTTAAAGCATAGAAAACCTGTCTACAACCTTCTAAATTTGTTTAACACTATTAGAGCCTTGTACACGTGAAGTAACACCCCTACAGTCTTCTTTGCACATCTATGCACGCACCATTTATGACATAAAACCCGTGTGCATGTGTGGAACTAGGGGAGATGAGTGCTTGGCAGACAGGAAGTGACGTCAGGGGTTCAGAGTTGCCTGCTGTGGGGGTGGGGGGGGGGGCTTTCATTTTAATGCAGACATACCAATGTGTCTAAATTTATAGTACTCAACATGCAATTTGGCTCTTGAATATGCTTGTATGCTCTCCGTTTTGTCCAGTCTGTACAGTACAGATAAATGAAAACATTTAAACGAAAACATTTCTGTCCCTTGTGGGGGGTGGGGGCTTGACAGAAAATAATTGCAAAGCACTGCATTACTGTAACATTAATGACACCTTGTGACCAGTGTAGAACGTAAAAGTTACATGTGTTTGCTACACTGATCCCTCTTGCTACATCTTATTCTCTGGCAGACCATGTGCGTGCTTATGAGGTGTGTTAAGCTCAGTTAAGATGCCATCGACATTAATGACACTTTGTGACCAGCGTAGAATGTAGAAGTTGCATTTGTTTGCAACACTGATCCTTCTTGCTACATCTTATTATCTAGCAGACTAGCTGGGTATGAGGCGAGTTAAGAAGCAGAGTTACAATGCCATCTATCACGTTGAATCGTAATCGACAAAGTACATTCACAGCATAATATGTTAATGAGTAAAGGCGAACAGATAGCGCCAAATCTATTTGTTCATTCATTCATTTTCTACTACTAATCCTCATGAGGGTCGCGGGGGTGCTGGAGCCTATCCCAGCTGTCTTCGGGTGAAAGGCGGGCTACATCACCCGCCACAGGGCACATATAGACAAACAACCATTCACACTCACATTCATACCTATGGACAATTTGGAGTCGCCAATTAACCTAGCATGTTTTTGGAATGTGGGAGGAAACCGGAGTAACCCACGAAACCCGGGGAGAACATGTAAACCAAATCTATTTGTGGTGGTTCAAATTTATTTGAGGTATTTATTTGTTCGAATACTTACTGGGTGTAATACTGTCATGGAAATGAATAATATCTTACATTAAAGCAATTTGTACAACTCTTTAACCTATTACGTCAGACCATCCAATTTCTCGAGTCTGCCCTTTCATGTGGCCTCACTAGCGGTTCCATCATTCTCTTCTGTCTGTTTTTCTTTGACCATCCTGACCCTGTTGTGTTGACAGCTCTTTGGTCCGGTGCAGTCGCACTGTTCTTCCCCGTCACGGCCACTGGAGCAACACCAGCACCTTCTCTACTGACAGACAGGCCACCATCCTTTCCTTCAAATGTTCTTCCCCTGTCAAAAAAGTTTATTTCCGCCCTCCCTCTTCCTTCTCTATGATACAGCTCTCAATCTGTTTTTTTCCTGTCATCCTATAGCTGAAGCGCATTCCCTTGAAGGGTTTCTACAATCAGAATGTCTGCCAACAAAAGCGCCTCTGGCGTCCTTTTCCACGTCCAATCCTGCTGTGTCCGCCATCGGGACTCTGTGCTTGTTCTCTGTGTGCCCACGGCGAGGGAGGAGTTCATAATTAAAGCACGCGAGAAGTGTGCAAGAGTCAAACAGAGCCAGACATCTTCATTTGAATTATATATCAATGCCCTACATGAATCTATTAGAATCTTGATGAGGAAAATGGGAACACACACACACACACACAGACAGGTAACCAGGATGTTTGACGGCTCTGAGATTTATGCCTTTACCTCCGCTATGCCAAATCAGTCTAGTTGATGGCGCTTCATACATGGTAAACTCTGCTGAGAGATGCCGCAGCACACCACAGAACAGTACAGCATAGCAAAGCATCGCATAGAACAGAACGGAGCCCAATCCTTACAAGTAGGTCATGGGTGGGTGGGGATGGTAGAGGGGGATTGGTGGGAGGGGGGAATGCAGCCCATCTGGAGCAGTGCATTCGGTGTAGAAGTTGCCTGCAGATGAAGGGAAGGCGGAGGGGAAGATGTGAGCGCTATAATGAGTCTGACTGTGGTCCTTTTGCCTTTTTAATTTTCTCTCTTTTATGGTGTCAAAATGCAGCGGGGTGTCTTGACAGTCCACTCCTCAAAGGGAATTGGACCTAATATTCATCTGTGGCAAAAACGAGGGGGCGGAGTTTATTACCTGAGCAGACCTCGTGGTAGGTGGGATTGGGGGTAAAGCCACCGGCGAAGCCCACCTGTGTGGAGAAGACCCCCGGAAGCTTCCAAAAAAGTTTCTCAGCTCCCCAGAAGCAACCCATACCTGCATGTAAAAAAACAAAACAAAAAAAAAACATCAGTGCTGCTTATGGCATCATTTTATTATAACTGATAACTGAGTGTAAGAAATGAAGAAATGGGATTAGATCATCTTACCAAACATGATGATCCCCATGCCTTCTGGAAAAGGGTGCACGGTGGTATTGCCATTGACTGCGTGTCTGTCTGTGCATGAAAAAAGGGACAAGTTGGGATGAACTATTAAATTATTATACAACAGTATGCATACAAAAAGGCCTATAAAATGTGTTAAAAGGCCTATGAATGCCTGTAAGGGTGTCAGGACACACTAAGATCATGAGATGAGGAAATAGACGATATTGGGTTCAATATTTTAACATGGCCTTTATAAATTTCATTCATTCATTTTCTACCGCTTTTCCTCACGAGGGTCGCGGGGGTGCTGGAGCCTATCCCAGCTGTCTTTGGGTGAGAGGTGGGGTACACCATGGACTGGTCGCCAGCCAATCACAGGGCACATATAGACAAACAACCATTCACACTCACTTTCATACCTATGGACAATTTGGGCTAGCATGTTTTTGGAATGTGGGAGGAAACCGGAGTACCCGGAGAAAACCCACGCATGCACGGGGAGAACATGCAAACTCCACACAGAGATGGCCGAGGGTGGATTTGAACCCTGGTCTCCTAGCTGTGAGGTTTGCGCGCTAACCACTCGACCCCTTTTTAAATTTAATATGTCAAAAAACAATATGCAGGTACATTTTGAAGTGTTTCATAACATTGCATGTATGATCTAAGGCATGAGGCTTTTAACTGTTGAACTTTCTTTCCACAAATTGAAACAAAAATGACCCCTAAAAAATTAGGGGTCACTGATCAGTATCAACTGATTTCTGTCAAAAATCATGTGATCGGCATCTGCCAATCACAAAATCCAATCGCCTGTGGCTAGTACAATGACAGACTGCAGCCATCGTACGAGATGATCAGCTTTCTCAGTCGTTAGCAAGGGGTGCAGCCAGGAATTCTGGGTCCCATGAAAAAAACCCACATTGACATATCCTCAGTCTCTCAAATATAAATATTATAAAATCCCCTTCCTCATCTATGAAAGCAGACCTACTGTCTTTATATCAAATTAGAGCTGTCCTATGTAGTCGGACTAGTGTTTGCCCCATATAGTCATTGAGCATGGACTAAAGCCTGCTCGGATGAGAGGCAAAATGTCTTCTAAGACAACCTGAACAGTCCTGTTGTGATTGAGTCAATGCCCTGAGAATACAATAGAATGACCTGGATAAGTGAGAATATTCACAGGCAAAACCAGATATTCACACACAGCTGCTTTGACTCCGTCATCTCAGTGATCAACATTTTTGACTCTTTTTTTGATGCGGACCAAAACCACTAACTGTTTGTGTTTAGTTCGTATTGATTTGGTCTGGTTTGGTTACTCAATTACTTGATTCATTGAAATGTTTCAGATTAACTGACTACAAAAATAATCATTAGTTGCAGCCCTCGTATCAAGTAAATTATGTAATAAATTTAAATTTTTAAATTTTTAAATTTTTAAATTTTTAAATTTTTAAATTTTTAAATTTTTAAATTTTTAAATTTTTAAATTTTTAAATTTTTAAATTTTTAAATTTTTAAATTTTTAAATTTTACTTTAATTTAATTTTTTTTGTTTATTTTCATTATGCTGAATATGTTGCCTACTATGTGCTCTCACATTATTTTAAATGAAGTTATTCAAAATTGTATCTTTTAAGACAGGGATAACAATCTTTGAAACATGAATATTTTCCCCATACTTTTCCAAAGCAAGACATTTATAAAATCAAATTCCATATGTTTCCATACTTGCGTAGGAACCCTGGAGATAGTGTTAGTACAAAGTGCTGAGAGGTGGCAAGGGGCTGGCGCTTAACTGCCAACGGGTGCTGCGCGGCATTAGTGCGCTAAAAAGGAAGTCAGTGTGTGCAAACTAGGCATGCATGTGGTGTCTGCGCAGCCCGCAGATGTGCGGGGGGGCAGGTATTAGTGTTAGCTAAGAAGACTGAGGTGACTTAGCGAGCAAATCTCCGCTAAGCAAGGCTGGTTTGTACTGCAACCACTAATATTAGTCTACAGATAAATAGGGCCACTGGGTGCACTGTGAGCTTCGTCACACGGCAATAATGGATAGTCGCTCCTGAGGTCAAGGCGAGATATGCTGAGAGAGCTGCTTAGGAGATACGATGTCTGACAAAGACCTGAATGCAAACAAAGTCTAATCTGAGTGATAAGAGTTCATTTCCTACATGGTGTTATCCTGCAACAGCAGGCCAAAGACCTGTAGTTACCTGCAGTAAATTTTTGATGAAGCGATTACTCTTAGCATCTTTTTGTCCTGTCTCGTTCGTAAAGGACACTGTTTGAATAACAGAGCAACAACCAGTCAGTCTAGTCGAGGCAGAAATGACTCACTAGACCTTTTCACACAGCCCACTAAATACAGACATTTTGCGGACATTCTGTTCTGTGTGAACAGCACCTACACGGAATGGGAGATAAAATCACCCTGGGAATATTCCACTTTTGAGAACAATTGTCAGTGTCAGACATGTATTATATACAGTACAGTACATGCATGTGATGTTCTGTTGTGTGAAAGCATACACAATTGCAGCAGTATTCCGCATCACTGGGTTCTGTGTAAAAGGCAAAGGTACTTCTGTGACTGCATGATGCCTGTGTAAAAGAGACTTTTGTTGCAATAGGAAGACTGCTATGTTACATAGACATCCACGGTATTAAAATCCTAATGTTTCTTTTGGAAACTATCTGCAAAATTATAATTTAAGGGTTTAGAACAGGGGTTTCAAACTCAATTTACTAAGGGGCTCGTGTCTGGGTGAGACTGGGCCGCATCACGTTTTCCAAAAACAAAAAAAACACATTTATTAAAAAAAAAATAATAATTAACAAATTTTGCTTTGGTTCCAATTTTCTACAAGAAAAGCTCTGATAAAACATTCCACTGTTCTCAAATATCTTACTTTTTATTTTTCTACACAAAATAAGATGAAAAATAAATAAACAAATCAAGAATAAATAATAATATAACAATAATAATAATAAAAGGGAAAATAATAAAAACTTAAGAAACCACATATAGTTGGTGGGTAGACAAATTATTTTTTTCAGATTAAAATTAACAAAGCATTATTAGAGCCCTGTAGACATGACAAAACACGACTATAGTCACATTTATACTCTTTTTATTTACAACATATTGCGCAACTGCAGGGTCTTGAGACACATGCTAACTCGCAAACTAGAGAGCTAGCGACCTAAACGGTAGCCTTCAAGTTATTTCCTTTAAACTTAAATAGCCAAAAACTTACCACTTCCACATGGATAGGGAGGATAACTATTAACAGTTATTTAACCTTTAACATGAACATTAATCAAACGTAATAATTTTTTCTGGGTACATGATACCATACAACATCCATATCAAACTTGCGCGGGCCGCACTAACATTAAACTTTCATATCAAGGCGGGGGCCTCAAACTAGTGTCCTGCGGGCCACATTTGGCCCACGGGCTGCATGTTTGAGACCGATGGTTTAGAATGACACCAAATTTATTTTCTTGTGTGGAGTAACAGATTGCAGTGGCATAAACTCCTAAATTGTCACTTGCAGCCCTCAGGCAGTCCTGTTGTGTCTTTGTGCAGTAGTGCCAAGCCATGTTAAAGAGCTCTGTCAGCCGAAACCAACATGTACATCTGTGAGTGTACTTTCTCAGTTAAACAAACAACAAAAAAAAGGATAACGTATAGGTGGAAGGAAAACAAAAGCAGTCTTCCTTCACCTCCTACTATATGAACATTTCTGACCAAAGTGATAAATAAAAAAGTACTGAATATGGCGAATCAGTGAGTGTGAGGAGAAGTGGTGGAGGAGGAGGAGTGGGAGGAGGAGAGAGCGGCCTGCCAAAGCAGCAACATGACTAAATGGCCAAGAAGATGCAAAAGATGAGAGAAGCTTTCAGCTCTCCATGACTTCAGGCAGTATATAAGACGACGATGCAATCCATCCAATATAGACAAATTAACTACTTGACACTGTTTAGGTTGCTTATTGTTTCATGGTTGAAAACTGACAAACAGAGTAAACTATTATTTTAATAACATGCATATATGAAATGGCTTCGAAGTGTTGAAAACCATGGGTTGTCTTGCCAAAAGTCGAGCATAGATAGCGGTGATAGTGGCATAGATAGTGTCTCGTTAGCACTGAGCAGCACCGGTATGGCCGAGATGTTGTCGACATGTATTGGTTGACATATTACTAACGGCGAGGGTCACCAAATGTGGAGGAATTGAGGATAAGTGGTTTGAACTGTTTACTCTCCACTGAACAACAAGCAAGAACCAACATTAAACATTTCAGTTGCTAACAACAATCACTTAACCTGGCAACAGAAGTTTGCGGAAAAGTGTGACCTGCACATTTACATAACATTATGAGTTTTTTTTTTCTTTTTTATATTGTGAGCCATTTAATTGCATTTATTTTAATTCTGCTTGAGTTGCAGGATTAGCTACAGTAGACTGCACTGAAAACTGCATTTTATTTATTTATGTAAAGAATTCAGTTCTTTTCACTGTCGGCGTGTTCTATTATATGGTTACAAATTATTTTTATTAGATTTTCAATAAATATATTTCATTCATTCATTCATTTTCTACCGCTTTTCCTCACGAGGGTCGCGGGGGTGTTGGAGCCTATCCCAGCTGTCTTCGGGCGAGAGGCGGGGTACACCCTGGACTGGTCGCCAGCCAATCACAGGGCACATATAGACAAACAACCATTCACACTCACATTCATACCTATGGGACAATTTGTTTTTGGAATGTGGGAGGAAGAAAACCCACGCGTGCACGGGGGAGAACATGCAAACTCCACACAGAGATGGCCGAGGGTGGAATTGAACGCTGGTCTCCTAGCTGTGAGGTCTAGA
Organism: Doryrhamphus excisus; assembly: GCF_030265055.1. Lineage (NCBI taxonomy): Eukaryota > Metazoa > Chordata > Actinopteri > Syngnathiformes > Syngnathidae > Doryrhamphus > Doryrhamphus excisus. Next base: position 8,147,124 of record NC_080478.1, read on the forward strand.
CCGCCATGCCGCCCTAAATATATTTCAAAATAACACATTTTTGAGCTGGAATGATGATATTGTGAAACAGTGATATTTTTGCCCGAGGTTATCATAACGTCAGAATTTCATATGGGCCCATGCTTACGTGACAGTATCTTCCATTGCTTTTGCCGGTCTATTTAACCTTTTGATAATGTTGTTTGTATGCAAAACTGTTTAAATTAGTTTATAATCCGTCAATGCCAAACAATTCCAAAGATGACCAAAAAAATAATCATGAACCGACCTTGTGATACACTGCCTGGAATTCCACTCCAACACTCTAGGAGGCAGTAATGATAACGGTCACACACCTCAAGCTTTTTTTTGACTGCCCCAGTAGGCCCGAATGTAAGTGAACTGTAAATACCAGGATCTGCACCAAAATGTAACGTCTTTCTCCTCCTGCCAAAACGTTCCTGCAAAACCCAGCTAAAGAACAAACCCTCCCAACAACAAACTTTCATCAAAACAGCTGATCGGCTTTATTTGTTATAGTAACAAGCAAATACACACAAACACCAAAGTCTAACCGTACTCACCATCTTCACTTTATACTTTCCCATCATGCCTCATGCTCTTCTTACCAACACATTCTAATCACTCTCATACTGACCCTCTCAGCCCCCCGACCCCCATGGAGGAGCTGGCAAAAGTCCAGGCTGTGCCAGGGTGCCGCCTTTTCACAAGCCTCCCTCCTTTCTCCAGTTCTCACTCACACCCCTAAATGCTTAAAGAAGTAGCCCACCTTACAGCCACAACGGCTGGCGAGTTTCCCTAACTTGGAGAAGATATGGGTAAAATTCCTTTCATACCGTTTTGTTTTGACGATACAGCGGAAGACTTGGGTCACCTAGATTGTTGCCATTACACTGATGTTTGTGTGTGGCTTGATCGGAATCAAAATATCAAATCGGGTGGTCATGGTAAAGTGGTCATCAAGAGTCCAGGGCAAAACAAACAACAATATATCTTACAGTGTTGATGACAAAGTCCTGTTTGACTGGTTTTAGTGGGCATTTGGTTTTTATTAGCCTCCGGTTCAACCCGTGGCCCCCGTGGTTCTCACCAAAATTTGGAGTCCAAGCGGCGCAGCATGGGAGGGGTGCTATCGCGGATGCCAAAACCTGTGACGGTAAGGTCGATTTCCAGACTGCTCGATTTGTTCCCTTCCAAAAAAAAAAAAAAAGTCCATTCCCTCTCTGCTCTTCCTCTTCCCTCCCTCTTGCTACTCCTCTTCCCAGCTTCACATAGGTTGGCAGCAAGCTAGGCACGAGTCGTCGGAGGAGGCTGAAGCTTTATACTGGTGCCAACTACCCTCTGCTGTATGGGAGGATGGGAAGGGGCGAGGATGAGTGTTTGGGGGAGTAACACAGGGGAGGGGAGGTAAGGCTGTTGGGGGAGGTGGTCCAAGAATGATAACAGCCAAATGAACAACACAATGTGGCCGTGTGGCTCCAAAACCCAACTCCATGTTATGTCTCATTTATCAAACTCTGTTTTCCTGACTGAGTAGACCTTTTGGGTCCCCCAAATTGGATGTTGTGAGTAAAATAATCTGTTCTGTAGCCGAACAACCAAATCAACAACTACCAATGGCTCAGTTGCCTTCTATGTATGTTAATCACAAAAATAATCAGAAGGGGTAAGATTGGGAAGCACATCCGCAAGGTCTGCAAAAAATATGAGGCCTACTGAAAATAGATCCAGGCTTGTTCCAAATTGTTTTCCATTGACTGTACTTCACCTTGCTGTTTTGAACCATAATCTATCAAAGCCAACATCCTGAGACTTTTAATATTTGGACTAGACACCTTGAATTGTAATTCCTCACCTTCCTTATGAAGACATTTTGAACAATGCTGTGTGTCCAACTTAATAGTCAGTATAATAGGAAGTATATTATAGAGTGTATGGTAACAACCTGACAGCGTGCATGTCAACACAAGACAGATCTGCCAGACAGACAATCACTCAGGTCCAAAATCAGTGACCATAGACCCAACTGTCTTTTTGTTGAATGGGCAAAATCCCTACAGACACTCAAAAAATCTAACGGAAAGTCATCCATATGGGACCAACTCCAAATATTCTTAATTGTTTCACTTCATGTCTGTGAACCGACATGGCACTTTTGTCTAGATAGTGTTGCTGCAACTCAGTTTTAGGGTGACAATGTGGTTCTTCTTCCAGACACTTGACAAACTGATGACACACCCAAATAAATTAGACGTACTGTGCATAAAATTGTTGGAATGGATTATTTTGTAATTTTCATTATTTCCAGAATGGTCCCAAAAAGACATTCCCGACATGTGTAAATCCACATTTCTGCTTCTTAGATCATCACTGAGTTTCTTATACTTTCCCATTATTCCATTCCAATGAGTGCTATCAAACAAACTATTTTTACGATGCTAAAGAGGAACTGCACTTGATTTTGGCCAATCATTCACAATCCTTGTCTGAAACATGAAAACACATTTCTTTTCCCTTATCTGTGCATTATAACATGAGAAAACGAGTTAATATAAGCCAGCTTACAATGCTGTCATTGGGATACGCCTATTTCAACTATGAAAAAAAACATTGCATCGTTTGATATACATGCTGTGATCATGCATTAACACGTACACTGATGATAACCTGGTAATAGTTACTGTATTTTGATTATTTAAAACATGACTGAAACTTCTGTCCACTAGCCCTGAAAGAAGTTTGGAATGTCCCAAAATGCTTGGTTTCAAAAGGTGTGGTAAAACTGCCCCTTCATGATGTCACAAAGGGGCAAACTTCCTTATATGGTTCATAGGAAGCACTTTGGGCCTGTGACCAATCACAACGGAGTGGGTACGCCCGGTGGGCCGTGGGTGGAATAAATTCAAACAGACCGTTTTGGCAGGAAGCACAAATCAAAGGAAACACAGCTGGAATAAGTGCAGATTCTGCTAAATTTTCTGTGTGTGTAGCTGCTCTATAGGAGACCACAGGTCAATACAAAGGGTTGGAAATGAGCATAATAGGTTCCCTCTAATGCTTGATCACAGCATGTATATCAAACAAACGCAATGTTGTTAGAGGTTTTTTTTAGAGGGCTTCATAGTCAAAATAGGTGTATCCCACTGACAGCATTGTAAGCAGCATATATTAACTCGTTTCTTGTGTTATAATGCACAAAAAAGGCAAAGAAATGTGTTCATGTTTCACATAAAGATTGTGAATGATGGACAAAATTCCCAAAAAAGTGCAGTTCCCCTTTAAAGAGAAATCAGCTGCAGTCAATCACAATTACTAGTAAGAAGTCCATAGGGCTAGGATACAGTGGAACCTTCAGCAAGATTTACTAAAAGCTTGAAGTGAGTGTATGTATACATTTGAGACTGCATGTATTATTTGTACTGTTTTTGAACATGATTGAAGATTGTACACTCCTTACATCCTGGAAAGGAATCAAGTTCAAATTAATCATTATGGGCCATAATGAATTTGGCATTCATGTCCGTGCATGTAAATATTATGCCCGACGTTATTCATATCCATATCCAGAAACCTTGTTTAAGGTTAGATTTGAAGACCGCTATTTGCCCTTGAGCAAATCTCTTTTTTATTTATATATTGTTTATACACAATTTGCATGTTTAATTCGGTGCCTTGCATACATTTGACTACCCTTCAAAAGCATCCGTAAAAAAGAGAGACGGAATGAAAAATAAAATTTCTATATATATCTATATAATTGTGGAAATGTACTTTCACCATGAAGCTGCTGTTAAGAGTTATGGCGGTGAAGCATGGAACAGAGATCGCAGAGATTGATGCTAGACCTCCCCCATCCTGTTTGGAAGAAATATTGGCAGTCTATCCCACACTGCCTGACAATAATAGCTGGTGTGCCCCTACCATGTAGCAATCTGCCACTGGATCATTCTCACCAAGGTCAGCGGGTACATTAAAAAGACTGGGAGGGAGGACGTCGGAACATGGAAGCATCTTTTAAAGCCAAGATAGAAGTGATGTTCATTATTGAAAGAGGTGGGGATGCCATTATTGACTGCAAATATGCTGTTCCATACCACAACTCCGACTAAGGACACACTCAAACAAACCTAAGCCACTCCCCCCCTGCCGTGGAACAGATTTGTGCCATGCGGCGTCTCCGAGCTGCTTGGACAGACGGCGCAGGAACCTACGACGGGGTGGAGCCTTCATGCGCATAATGCCCAGATGGGCCTCTGGACGCTACAACAATGTGTTCCCCCAGTGCACTCACATGTTCGTCATGTGATGTATTTTGTCAGGAAAACAGGGAAGTACTTGATTCAAATTAACTGAATCAATCAATAAATCAATAATCAATAACTGAAAAAACAAGATGAAAACATGTATTTGTATACTTGCACTCAGCAAAAAGGCTACAAAAAATAGGGCAATAACATTAGTAAGCCATATTTGTGTATTTTAACCACTGGGTCGAGACCTGGCACCGGGCTGTGGGCAGAGACAAGCGATAAAAAACACATTTGTTAAAAACTACAGTACATCAAATTTTATCTAAATGCAAATACATATTGGAAATTTGGTGCATTAATATATTTAAAAAATAAAATACAGTTTAAATCCCATAGTTTTTGCCTGTATTAGTTGTGTATATTGTTGTGAGCGTCGACCCATCGCACTTTTTACCACACAAACCAAATAATGACGCATAATATTCTCAGTGAAAAACAAACTCCATGCTTATACTGTTGGATGGTTGGGTTTGAATTAATTTTGAGATTGTAATTTAATCTATAATGTTGTACCCCTCCTCCACACACACCACCAAAAAAAGGTCCTATCATGCCCATTTGAAGCAGCGTGAACCTTGGTTAGCATCATTCATTCTAGAAGGTTCGTCTCTAACCGAAACGGATGCTATCCAAAAGCCGTTCGCTGGACTAACATTGCTGGCCTTTTTTGGCACTTTATAAAGGCCGCCACAACCAATCCTTATATGTATTATGTTATGTTATCTTTAACTTATGCAGACTGAGTAATGCACAATGCGTATTAGGTCCACATTTGCACATAGACATCAAGGAAGCGCAAGGAATCGTGACAACATAACAACCCATCAGTATCTCAAAAACACAAGCACTAACTCAACAATAAATCTGCAAGGTATAATTACACTTCCCCACAACAAGTAGAAATATGCATAAACTTTGTCATGATGACATTTTGACATGAGCTTTGATAAATAGATAAGTAATCATCTTAGATATATTTTATTCCACTCTGATGTTGGCATCCTGGATTGAATTACGGCTTCACTTTTTTGTCCACTCAGGATGGCTATGGTTTAATTCTGCATATTCATTTCATACCTAATTGAAGGAGAAAGTTTATCTGTTATATAACATTGTCTTACTGTTATTATGAGTAAGAAGAACAAGTGTTTGGTTTGTGTGATTTGGGTGGCATGTGCATGTATGGGTGTGTTTGCTGTGATTTTCGTGTCTGTGAAGTGTCTGTGAATGCAGCGGCAACTACCAGGCATTATGTGATGCACCTAAATGTAGCATTCTTAGAAAAAACTAGCTGATAGTAGTTTGCTTGTTTGCTTGTTGACTATGAAGTGTCCATTATCTGACCGGAATCTTTCCATGGTGTCCCAATAAAAGAACCACTACCCCCTCATTCAGAACCAAAGGTGTATTTTCCACATTTGTCAACTTGACCGCTCGCTCTCAAAGATGTATTTACATATTAAAAATATAATAAATAGAAGTGACCCAATGATTACTTTGAGCTCTAACACTGTAATCAAAAAAACATGATTGTGTCATTGTGAGAGGTCTCATTTGCCCACATTTTGTTTTCTTTCTGACATTATTTTTGAAATAATGGCCATATTTCCAAAATTGATCTCTCTTTACATAACATTTTATGTAGTTGTCATTGTAGTTGGATATCAAATCATTTACAACAAAGGGAGTTCCCGTACTTATTATAGATCAAAACCTTTAAGCTGCAATTAAATGTGATTAATTACAAGTTAACTGCAGAAAAAGGGCAATTAATCAGAGTTAAATATTTTAATTATATAATATGCTGGGACTGTTAAAGCTAATGTGTTAATAACAAGTTAACAAATTTTTTTAACACATCCTGTTTAACCCTCAGCCCACACCATAGTTTGAAAAAACGTGGCAGTTAATGTTGGGAACAAATGTTGGGAACAAATTAAGAGCAAAAAGGGTCTTTGAAGGGTATTTACTTACAGTAATTTCATTGCCCTGTCAGGTGGCTCTTTTAGCAAGACCAAAGTTATTTGTATCTGCTGTATCTGCTGGAGCATGTGCTATTTTTTATTGTCATCTATACAGTAGTACCTTGGCATATAAGTGTTTTTTGTTGTTGTTGTATACATATATTTTTTAACTTATAAGCTGTCTCTCGGCTGCAAGCTAAAATCTAGGTTATGAGCTGCTTGTTACCGGCAGGCATAGCCGAAGACAGCTTTGGGGCTTGTGTCACCTTAGTATGCAGAGACAAAGGCACACACACAGCGCTCAATGAGATGGCAGTAAAAGGGAATTTATTAGTGTTATTATCATTATTTATAAGCAATTCATTAACGTTTGTGATTGAACGGAGGACAGAATAAAACTTGCATGTTGTGTCATACTTTCACGCTGTTGAAATCAGACCAAGAAAAGTGTGATAGTGTGTGTGTGTGTGTGTGTCTCTCTCCGTAAAAGAGTGTTTTGAAGTGAGGTATAAGCTATACCTCAGAGTGTAGTCCGATAGTGTAAGTTGTCAATATTTATTTTTCTAACACCCTGTTTTAATTTTATTTGCTGGTGGTTGTTTTTGCAAACCTTTATTTGTAATGTTAGTCACAATTAGATTTGGAATGATATTTCAGTGACGGACATTTTACCTTATTAACGTCTACTTGTACATTGTTTTGTTTTTTTTATACACCCAGGTCCGTTTTGTGTTGCACTGTTTAGAAAAACACAATGTTTAAGAAACAAAAATGTACATAAAGCAAACCTACTGCCCAGTCGCATGTTGATAGTTCTATTAAAAACTTAAAATAGACATAGTATATATTTTATTGACTGACACCCCTTAATAAAATAATAGTAAATAGTAAATTCAATGTTTTAAAGTGGTAACCAACAAACAGATGATAGATGCAACCTTGAAAACTGTTGTGCATTATGTTGTGCACCAACTTGTATTCTGACATTTAGTTTAAAAACTTTTCATTTTTTCGGCTGTGTTGCAACTGCACCACACCTGAGCACTTTGGTGACAAACTTTGACATGATGCTAATTACCTGCGACGGACATTTTTTCCTCTCGTCCCGCGAGGGCGCGCTCCCTACTCGGCATCTGAGTCTTATCTGACATTATCTCCTCTGCCTGTGTGGTCCACGCAGGCCACCAGAAACACAGTTTGTTCAGAGAGATTAAGAAGGAAAAAAAATGACTTGAGTGTGAAGCAGCAATCCAGCACAGTGAGGGTGAGGAGGAGGAGATGAGGGTGGAGGATTGAAGGGGGTAGGGCGTCCGGTGGTAACGCCATGGATATGAATATTCATTATGCGTGGGCTACCTCGTGCCCCGCATAATAACTAGTCAAGGGGTTAATATGACTCTGGCACAAAAAGCCTATGCCACACCGTGTGCGGGAATGAAATTAAATTTAAATAAATATCCGCATCGTTCCGCATGCAAATGAGCATGCCATTTGTCGGTGCTCGTTTACGGCAGAAAGGACGCTTCTCATGTTGAAATAGTTATGGCTGAGTAGGTAAGCCTTTTGTGGTTTTGGATGTGTTAATCCAAAAAGGGAACAGCTTGCTGAACGCACTCAAAAAACGAAACAAATAACCAACAACAGCATTCTCGATAATAAAATACATTCACTGTGCAACTGTATGATGAGTATGATGAGCAACGATTTAAATCTACGAGAACAGGGGTGCCCATACTGCCTCCTGGGGCCATTTGCGGCCAGCGATGGTATTTTTTATTGGCCAGTGGCACATTCCAGCAAAACCAATAAAAAACAATGCAAAATTAGAACTATTTTATGAGAATAAAGTCAAAATATTATGCGAATAAATTCACTAAGCGATAAACTACGAGAAAAAATTTACAGGAAGAAAGAAATGGAAAAAAAAGCAGAATATAGTCAAAAAAAGAGAAAATGAACAGTCATTTTTTTTTAAATTCAAAAAGCGACAAAATGGAAAAATCAGCAATCATTTTTAGATTAATGAGAAAAATGTCATATTCTAATAAGAAAACACCATTTTACAAAATAAACTCATTATTATGAAGAAAAATAATGTAATTTTAGAAAATAGAATAGTGTGAAATATTGCGAAATATTATGAGAAGCAATTTTTTTAAATTAGGTTGAGCGAAAAATCATAATACTACAGGGAATACAGTCATAAAATAAAACATTACTACTAAACACCAAAATTAAACTAAACACTACTAAAATTTTGTAGATGAAATTTGAACAATTTGGAAAAATACCAGAAAAAACAACATTAAAAATGGGCAAAGAGTGAAGTGCATACTAATAATACGCATTTCGACCTATATCACAAAGTGGTATTTTTTTTGCTTAAAATATGCAATATACAGTACAGCTTCTTAGCATATCTATCCATCCATCCATTGATGTGTTGCTCTACAAAACATCAAAGTGGCCCTTGCATCCTTTAGTTTTTCACTATGTGGCCCTTGTTGGAAAAAGTTCAGAGATCTACTTTCTGTCTGCATGTTGCTTTGAAATATCATGGTACAGCTAAAAGTTGCTGCAGCTGCAGTTGACATCAGGTTCTTCTTTTGAAAGACTGAATCAACAGCCATTTGGTTGCAGCAAATAATGCATTCAGTAGCTTCACACTGCCATTCATCAACCATCAACTGCACACAATCAGGGAAAATATTTTTACCATTACCCCTATCACCAAACATGTGCTGTGAGATCAATAGGGGAAACCACCTTGCAGGAGGGGCGGCAGTGGTGTAATGTTACTGCTGCTGTCTTTTAAGGCAGAGGGCAAGGAATGGGTTTGATCCCAGCCCAGGACTTTTTTTTTTTTTTTTTTTAAATCTGACTTTTTTGTTTGTATATTTGTTTCCCATGCCTTGTCCTTGTATTGCTTCAAAAGATGCATAGAACTAAACTCCAATTCAGTAGCGCAATTTATTTCAGGGGCCCAGAATACACTCATTTGAAGGGGGGGGGGGGGGGTCCCAAACAATAAAAGTCTGCTTAGGGCACCAATTTGGTCAGGAGTGGCTCAAACTAGAAGGGTACATATTGTTTTTGATAATGTGGCCAGTTTTTTTCCCCCCTTCATTTGCTAAGAGAAAAACTAGACAAACAGAAGTGAGAAGGTGGAGCACTGCTGGTATTTTTGAAATTGTCATTTATACAGTGATATCTTGGCATATGAGTTCCCCAACTAATTTTTTTAGATGGGAGCCATCTGTTTTTTGCTTTGAACTACGAGCTAAAATTGGGGTAACGAGATACTAGTTATCGGCAGGCATAGCCGAGGACAGCGATTTGGGGGCTTATGTCAATGTGACCGTGGCTGTAGATGAGAATGGATGTACAGTAATTTGCAGTGCACAAACTAGTCACCAGGAAAGATTTTCAACACATCAGCAAAACATACGTACATTATAGCAATCTAGGTTTTTTTATGTGTTGTGTAAAACTATGACGGGAACAATACCAAATTAAAAGCACAAAATGAATACAGACCCACCATTCATCAGTACGTGCCTCGAGTTTGTTTTTCAGAGAGATGCGCGGCACAAATATGCACATTAGCACTCAATAATGTCATCAAATCTTACCTTTTAGCATTACCACATAGTATGAGCATTAGGGACCACATATGTGGTGAAAGAAAAAGGGGGAAAATACCGTCTAGCAATCTCTCTCTGCAATGTGGGGCAAAGTTAGAAAGTGCATTCGAGGAACGCCAAACAAAGTCGGACAAGTCGCCCCTTGCATGTGTGGGCTTTTTAATGGTATATCACTTTTGGAATGAAATATTAGCCCATATTTCCAAAATGAATAACCGTTTACAGAAAATCATGTAGCTATTTACAAACTAATTAATTAATTAATTAATTATCATTGCACCTGAACATTTTTCACAGCCAGGTGTTTAGACTGCCATTTGTGCACTGTATTGTATCAAATCGCTGTGTTCTTAAAATAAAGTTTTTAAATCCTATCAAGATATGGATACTATACAGTATATTATACAGTATATAAAAGCTTTTCTGTCTGCGATTAGTTGTGCTTAATTACGAGTTAACTTTGGACAAATGTGATTATTCGTAATTGAATATTAAAATGTGATATATATAATATATATATATTATATATATAATATAATAATATAGTAATAATAATAATAATATAGTAATGTATTATTATTATTACTAATATAATGATACAAAAGTAATATAAAATATAATATAATAATAATATAGTATAATAATAATAGATATATAATATATAAATATATATATATAGATATATAATATTAAAATGGAGTGAAAGCTCTTATTTATATGCGTATGAAACTGTTTTCTGTCAAACTATAATTGTAAAACTATGAAAACACGTTTTGTGTTAGCATTTTTGGCTATTGAGAACAGATTAATTGGATTTACATTGTTTGTCATGGGACAAATTGATTTGTTTGGCGTCCGTTTCGGTTAAAGTCAGACCTTTTGGAACAAATTAATGACACTAACCAAGGTTTTCGACGCTTTGTTTGATTGTTAGCTAGCAGGCTACCCGGTTGTCCATGGTACATGACATAAGAACGAGACTATGCATCTTTTTTTCCATTCTGAGGTGGATGGCTTCCAGTGAGACTCAAAACGGCAAATAGAGAATATCAGTTATGTAGATTTTGTGAAACCCTGCTAACTGTGGCAGCGATCACACAATACGACTTTGAATCACTATTACATGACATCATCACAGATGCCAACATTTAGCACACAAGGCGGCTTATAGATCCCAAAAGATACATAAAACCAAATTGCAAGTCCGTATAAGATAACAAGTGACAGTTGAAAATGAAAGGAGCAGGGCTGAATGATTACACTGCTGTAAGCTAAGGTTATAAGGCGAAGCCTGACAAAGTGATGTGATGGTAATAAGGATGATTATTTATGTGTGGGCGCCTAATGCGTCCTCCTCTTACATGCTCTACAAGTGACAAAGAATTCAGGATGTTGTTCGTCTGTGTAACGCCAGCCAGAATAACATCACACCCTGCCGCAACTCCCTCTTTTCCTCTTTGCTTGCTCTCTTATCTGCCGGGGAAATGAAGCTCAATCACCTGCGGAGGAGCTAAGGGCGGTGGGGGGGGGGGGGGGGGCAGGGAGTGGGGGGGTTGACTTTGCAATGCAAATGCCAGGTAATTACCGCAACGCGAGGGGAGTGCAAGCATACATATGAAAATAGAGCCGAAAGAAAAAAAAAAAAAAGAGCTGGAAATCGAGAAAGAGATGAACCAAATGCCGGGTTCACATGCCTGTTGATGCGGGATGATTGTCAGAAGAATGAGGAAGGAGGAGGAGGAGAGAGATCGGGATGCAAAACCTGGCGACGTCTGGATGTGATTGTCTGCAGCATCAACGTGTGCAACCTGCCGGAGAAAACAATTAACAAGACCTCTCCTGTGATGCTCTTGACTCCAAACAACATTTGCGGTGACTTTCGCTCCCAATAAAATTGTTAGTACATGAGTAAAACCTAATCTTTATTGGACTAGAAATGTAACGGATAAGTTAGTTCAATAGAAAATAATTTCCTTGCAATTGAAGCAGCTGTTTGTCTTTTGGATATACAAATGTTGGACTGCTACAAACTTTGGACATGATCTGTAGAAAACTGGACTGTGTTCTGCCCAAAAAAAGCAGCCTAGAGCATAGAACATTGAGCATACAGTAAGCATTAAATCCTTCCTCTTCCTATTTTGCATACGTAAAATGTAACACAGCCCTGTGATTGGCTGGCGACCAGTCCAGGGTGTACCCCGCCTCACGCCCGAAGACAGCTGGGATAGGCTCCAGCACCCCCCGCGACCCTCGTGAGGAAAAGCGGTAGAAAATGAATGAATAATGTAACACACGCATGCGGCTTTACGTCAGCTAATGATAGAGATATGGATAAATTCAGCAAATTACGTTAGCTATCATTGAATGTATGGCCAATGGTAACCACGCAATGACTTCACAATGGCGGTCACTGCTCTGAGCGTCTGAGATTGGCTGGCGACTGGTCCAAGCTGTACCCTGCCTCTCGCCCAAAGTCAGCTGGGATAGGCTCCAGCCTAGACCCTAATGAGGCTAAGCGCGGGACAGAAAAAGGAAGGTTGGATGTTCTGAGTGTTAGTGTATGTGCACTACGGACATGTACGTAAACACCGGTCTGTAGTGAGTAAATTACATAAATGTCAATTATTTTATTAAAAAAAATAATCATGACAATTTTATGCAGTTTAATTTGCTAATTCATTCATTAATTTTCTACCCCTTATCCTCACGAGAGTCGTGAGGGGTGCTGGAGCTTATCCCAGCGGTCTTTGGGCGAGAGGCAGGGTACACCCTGGACTGGTCGCCAGCCAATCACAGGGCACATATAGACAAACAACCATTCACACGCACATTCATACCTATGGACAATTTGGAGTGGCCAATTAACCTAGCATGTTTTTGGAATGTGGGAGGAAACCGAAGTACCCGGATAAAATCCACACATGCACAGAGAGAACATGCAAACTCCACACAGAGATGGCCGAGGGTCGGATTGAACTCGGGTCTCCAAGCTGTGAGGTCTGCGCGCTAACCACTCCACCGCCGTGCAGCCCAGTTTAATTTGTATTTCTGAAAAATATTGTCTTTTTTGTGCATTTCTTTGAAAACACTTCTGTTAACATATGCTAGTCAGTGGTGGCGACCTTACTTTTTTTTGTTTCAAAAACAGTAAATTGCAGTCTGTTCAACTGAATAAATGTTGGTTCAATTTAAATATGTTTTGCTAATTATTATTTTGATTATATGTATGTATTTACTCTTTTCATTTTTATTTTACTATATACGTAGACCGTGTCAACCTTCAGTCTGCTGTGTGTAGATGATCTGTGTCATATGTCACGATGCACGCCTGACAAAAGACTTTGGACTCTCTTCCATGTTCCCCTGATCTAAATACGATTGAGAACATTTGGGTATGGATGGAAAGGGAAGTTTACAAAAATGGATATCAGTTCCAGACAGCGGGAGCAACATTCTCACTAGCCCTTTTGGAAACACTGCTATGAAGCATGCCCAAATCCATTTTAGAGGTGATTAACAAGAATGATGTAGCTACTCATTACTGGGTCTTTTTTTGAAGATTTTATTTCTATTATAAGGGGCTTTCAAGGTTGTTGTTTAGCTATGGTTTTAATCTTTAGATCCGCTGATGATCTATTTCAGTTTCATGGATGTTTGCAATCAATTGCTTACTCCATTTTTCTATTACTCCCATTTCTTTTTTTGTGCATTTTGCACTCTGCTTAGAACCTCCTTATGATTAAACAGTGCACTTGCATTTTTCAACTGGTGTTGAAAATGATTACTAGGGATGTCTGATATTGGCTTTTTTACCGAAAACCGTTATTGTCCAACTCTCCATGTCCGATACCGATATCAGCCAATACTAATATGTGTAATATGACATATATCCTATGGTGGAATGAACACATGTAGACAATAAAATATCATTTTTCATTTTTCATTCATTCATTCATTCATTCATTTTCTACCGTTTTTCCTCACGAGGGTCGCGGGGGTGCTGGAGCCTATCCCAGCTGTCTTCGGCCGTGAGGCGGGGTACACCCTGGACTGGTCGCCAGCCAATCACAGGGCACATATAGGCAAACAACCATTCACACTCACATTCATACCTATGGACAATTTGGAGTCGCCAATTAACCTAGCATGTTTTTGGAATGTGGGAGGAAACCGGAGCACCCGGAGAAAACCCACGCATGCACGGGGAGAACATGCAAACTCCACACAGAGATTGCCGAGGGTGGAATTGAACCCTGGTCTCCTAGCTGTGAGGTCTGCGTGCTAACCACAAGACCGCCGTGCCGCCCTATCATTTTTCATGAGAGGGAAAAAAAATATATCAACCAATATTGCTTTTTTTATGCTGATATCGGCCTGATAATTATCGGTACCGATAATTTTATGATTACATATGATGATTATTTGTATGGTTGAATGTTTTGGGTTTTTTTGGTAATAGTTTCCCTGAAAATTCACAGACATCTTTAGAATTGCATGGCAAGCAGGATAGAATGTTTTGCTTAACATTTACGGTCCATAGGTTGCCTACCCCAAGTTAGGAAATATGGTCCCTTGCCCTATAAAAGGTTAATTATGACAGTTGCATGCTTAAGTGCTTGTGCTTGGGTGCTCTAGTGCTCATATTGCATGTGTGTACTGTATATACTGTATGTATGAGCATGTGTGCATCATTATACTCATGCTCTCTAATGGGTACTTGTGTATGTGTATTCATGTGTGTTGTGCTGCAGGATTTACGCAATATGCCAGCTTGCAGCTGTTTTAATGGGAGCGAGCGAGAGCAAAGAGATGTGCAGATGTGCTTAAGTATCACGCAGATTAACAACTGACCTGGAAATAAAAAAAAAAAACAGTGTGGTGAACTGTGAACGCGGCATGCCAGCCGCCATGTTGTTGGGAAGCTTACTCTGTGCTCGACAAGAGGATGTTGTTGTTTGTTTGATTGCGAGCAACAGTGTGACTCACAACTCTCGGCGTCTGATTAACATCTGAGCACAGTGCGAGCGTTTTGGCTGGATTCAGTGTAATTGTGGCTATGCTCGAGTCTCACTTTAGCCTAATTAGAATAATAAATCACGCCGCCTCGCCGCTTCAAAAGGGCCCTCCATGGTGTCGCCCAAGCAGGTGGGACTGTGGGATGGTGTGAAAAACAAAAGGGGTTTGATTGCTCTGCCGCAGCCGACACGGTGGCTTAAAAGCAACACGGCGCTTCCCTGAGGATTTATATTCAAGTGTTTCAATTGATAAAGCGGCAAAGGGAAAGCCGCTGTAATAAATTTGGATTCATATTTCGGCCCATGCTTGACTTCACTCCACATAAATGGACTCTTTCATTGGGAAAATTTGTTGGAAGACACGGCAGTAACTTACTTTACCTTAAACATCCCATGTTATCCCATTTTACAACCCTTTAGTGTGTCAGAGGTTCCACAATAGTGTATTAGCTAGCCTTGATGCTGGAATTTAGACAGGTTTAAAGTGGTTTACTTGGAACTTAGCCCTACTTGGAACACAGCGTTTTGTGTGTCTTAGTGTTAATGAGCAGTGTTTGTTTACACCAGTGTCCGACAGTGTGTGTGTTTCTAAGAAGCTCTCTTGTGCATGTTATCCACATTTTAAATCAGGGGTCTCAAACACACGGCCCGCGGGCCAAATGTGGCCCGCAGGACACTGGTTTGAGGCGCCCGCCTTGATATGAAAGTTTAATGTTAGTGCGGCCCGCGCAAGTTTGATATGGATGCTGTATGGTATCATGTACCCAGAAAAAAATATTACGTTTGATTAATGTTCATGTTAAAGGTTAAATAACTGTTAAGAGTTATTCTCCCTACCCATGTGGAAGTGGTAAGTTTTTGGTTTTTTAAGTTTAAAGGAAATAACTTGGAGGCTACCGTTTAGGTCGCTAGCTCTCTAGTTTGCGAGTTAGCATGTGTCTCAAGACCCTGCAGTTGCGCAATATGTTGTAAATAAAAAGAGTATAAATGTGACTATAGTCGTGTTTTGTCATGTCTACAGGGCTCTAATAATGCTTTGTTCATTTTAATCTGAAAAAAATAATTTGTCTACCCACCAACTATATGTGGTTTCTTGAGTTTTTATTATTTGCCGTTTTATTATTATTAAATTTATTTATTACTGATTGATTGATTTTCTTTATTCTTGATTTGTTTATTTATGTTTCATCTTATTTTATGCAGAAAAATAAAAATTAAGATATTTGAGAACAGTGGAATGTTTTATCAGAGCTTTTATTGTAGAAAATCTGAACCAAAGCACTGAAAAAGTTTGTATAGTTTTCTGTTTTTAATAAATGCGTTTTTTTGGCGGGGGGGTAAACCTGATGCGGCCCAGTCTCACCCAGACCCTAGCTCCAGTGGCCCCCAAGTAAATTGAGTTTGAGACCCCTGTTTTAAATACACACCATAACTCTGCACTTGTCCAACATACAACAACGTAGCATCAAAAAGTGGAACGATACACACCTACATTTTATTCCAGCAACATCACGCTAGGTTAGTTCCCATGTCTGTAGCTTAGAAACAGATTGTTGGCAGAGCTTGAGGCTTTATTTTATGCATAGAGCAGCCAATTTCCGAATTGACACTTGACTCTAACATAGTTTGGATTTTTTGACATGAAGTTGTATGACATCCCCATCAGCAGTGTATTGCATCAAGAGTGACTTATTCCGTGAGACGAGTTCTGGTCGGTTTTCTGTATGGAGTAGTTCCGGCAAGGTGGTGGTGGTCACTTAAGTAAAACATTTTGCTTCTCAAAATAATGCTCAAAAGAGTATTACACTAGCATCACAAAAGCCATTTTCGACCAAAAAGTTAGACATCACAATCGCTTGACAGTATTTTCACATTTTTTTTGTGTTTCACAGTGTTTACATGGGCAGATGACAACTGATGCGACGCAAGAGCGTAATAGTGACAGTTAGAGTGGTATTGTCACAAAAGAAAATATCTACAAAAATGATGTGGGCTTGTAATTATCTGGGCTGTAACAACAAAAATGTGTCTGAATCGCTCTATATATTCCATCGTTTTCCTGTCACAGACATTGCTATCAGACAACTTTGGCTTCTTGCCATATTTGCTATTAAGTGCGAACCATAGAGACCAGCTTCATGTGTTTAGTACACACTTCAGTGAAGTTGATTACAATTCTACATGCCCAGGACAGAGGAACAATCATGTTTTTAAGAGTTCTGATGTTCCAACACCCCAGGTAAGAAGTAACTATAGCTGCCTTCTGAACCGCAGATGCAACAGACTCCCTCTTCTGTGCCTTCGGCATCTCGGAGAGTAGACAAAATGCCGGCACTTGTCCGTCAGCTTGACACCACTGCTCAAATCAGTGTGCACAAAGCTCGTTTCAAGAGCGGTGCAAATGCTCACTCATCACAGTCCATGCGAGTTGTGCGCGCTGATTGGACAGCCGGACTGTGGAAATGGGGAGACTGACGTGCACCCACCACGTGCCTGTTCACAGAGTCAGAAGTGACTGGAGAGGGTATGCGTGTCACAGGTCATCCGGAGCCCAACACAACGAAAGTTCTTCCTGCACTAAAAGTGCTGCATAGTGAATGCATGCTTCCAAATCCACACTGAGGTGGTACTCATCCACAAATTTTACCCCCAAATGCCGCACTAATCTAATGCTTTTCAAAGCCCCACCCCGGTGAGACATTTTTGAGGCATGTTTTGTAGGGTGCAAAACTTGTATCACTCTCACAAAGACAGCAAGTCCCACACACGGCAGACATGCTTGTTCTGAATGCTATATGATATCGATACCATGCTTTTCCGCTGATATTTATAGGTTATCACATGGTTTGTCTGGTATCGGGCCAGGTATCATGCCCCCAAGTATCAGGCTGATACTGGCACGCAGGGGCACGATACTGGGCCTGATACCAGACAAACCATGTGATGATCTTATTATCACATACTATTTAATCATGAGCTTATTATCACGTACTATTTAATCAAAAGACCATTTTGTTTCCAGAAAATGTTCAGTTTATTACATGTATTATATCTAAACAGTGTAAACACAATAATTGCAAAAATATTTCAACAATAATATTTTATCAACAGTCTTATCTTATCAATGTCTGACAATTAAAGTTCCATTAATCAAGTTTGGTTTTTTTGGTGACTGGAGAAGCACTAGGCACTAACCACTTGTGTGCTGTTCTCTGATTGGTTGTTTCACGGGCACGATACCAGAGCAGCGCGCTCTGAGTGGACAGCTGCGGGGGCTGATACTGGACATGGTTAAACTCTATATTTTATCAGTATCACTGCCTTGGGCTTTGACACAGTATCATTTTGGCCTTTTCCCGTATCATTCATGGGCGGTTTCTAGGGTACAGGGCCAATTAATACTGTAGTATGTGATAAGATATCGATACCATGCTTTTCCGCTGATACGTATAGGTCAATACCGATTGGTAGCCGATCAATCAGAGCACCCCAATAGGAGGTATGTATAGGTACAGTCTACTCACATCTACAGCTATATAGTAGGTTCAGCCTACCTCCTCTCTTGCACAGTATTTTATTCCTATTCATACAGATATATTTGTGCTAAAAACAGCATAGAAACAACAAGAACTTACAATGTCTGCTCTCATTGGGATGGCTGTGTCTTCCAGCACAAGGCTTGTTCTCCAGTCCTCAAGTAAAAAAATTTTCATCATCTTGTTGAGTATTTGTAGCAAAAATGAGAGCTAGGAATCTGCTCTTCCGTTTGTGACTTGCACCAAGACAAAAATCAAATAGCAAGGCGTTGTGTTATCCACCAGATATAGTTTTTCGTGTTAGCTGCTACAGTAGCAATATCGCTGTAGCTTGGTTAATATACAAGTCAGATATGTAAATGCGACAATGTTGGCGTTTTTCTGATTTTTTTTTTTTTTTGGTTAGGGCATTAGCGTCAAAATAGGTAAAAGCGTGTTACCATGACATGGTTGGCTAGCTCACACCAACTTGTTGTCTCTTGTTAGAAATCACAGAAAACGGAAATAAATAAGGATTGCAAATTTACCAAAATTAAATTTTTCTTTAAGTGACCCCACCAACTAGTCGGAACTATGTTCCTCGACACCAAAAACCGAGCAGAGCTCAACCCACAAGACGGAGTAGAGGGAAACTCACAGTTGATACACTACACTGCTGATGGGGATGTCACACAACTTTAGGTAACAAAAATCTGAAACACAGTATAACTTAAATGTAGCCATTCATTCATTCCCTTTCTGTGTTGCTTGTCCTTACTAGGGTCGCAAGGGTAGCCAATCCCAGCTAACTTTGGGTGCGAGACTGGTTGCCAGCCAGTCGCGGGGCACATATGGACAAACAACCGTTGACGCTCACTTTAATACCTATGGAAAATTTAGAGTCACCAATTAACCCAACATGCATATTTTTGGAACATGGAAGGACGCCGTACTACCCGGAGAAACAGATAACGGAGATATGTACCCAGATCTTCCAGATTCCAGACGTGTCGCCAACATGCTAACGACTAGGCCAATATTAAAATATTAAAAACAGTTCTCAGAAGACCTTTTTCACTGAAGCTCTTGTATTGGATCTTTTCAAGAGAGGTACAGGCGAGCCGAGCCCTGCCACATAATGCCGGTCCACTTCCTGTGGCCCTGGCAAAGGACCGGCGGTAAGACCAGCTAGACTAAGCAGCTCTTGGCCTACATACGAGCCTAAACAGCAGATTACGGAACCGTCCTTCTAATCCCATGCAACGAGGCATTTGCCACTGTCGCCATGCTAACAGGCAGTCAATCAGGTTGCAGCAACCATCACTCTAGCTCCGCCCCCACAATCCCTGACATCTCTGTATTTTTTTGGACATACTTCTGTGAGAAATAGAGATTAAAATGCTTCACACTACCAGCACCACCCCTCTAGTACGGAACCACCTGGCATGGCCTAGCTTCCTCTGCAGCTCACCTAAACCACCAGGCCTGAGATTAGGGTTAATCTGGACCTTGTGTCATCCCGTATCCATCCACCGGCACCCCCCCACACCACACACACAGCTCCCTCCTTCTTTACCAAAGAGGCTTTGGTTTCAAATCCCTTATTCTGACCCTCCTCCATCCTCCCATCCTCTATCCCTCCATCCTTGCGGTGTCTTTTCCGCCAACTTTTCCTCTCGCACCGCATCGTCAGCCAATCCTGCTAGAACGTGTCCCCGAGCTATGTTGCTAAAGATGCCGTTCATTGTTTCCCCAGCTTTGAATAAAAAAAATAAAAAAAAAATTGTGCACATGCGCACCGCTGGAATGAAAAGTGGGTTGCATGCATTTGCAGAATGCATTTAATGGCAACATTGTTTTTTTTTTTTTTTTAATCCAACAGCGCTTTTAAGTGAATTGGAGTCATCCCAGTTACCCAGTTAACCAGCTGTGTGCCCCCCCTGCAAGGTCCTCACCCACCAGCCTTGGGGTCAAAATGAAGGCCCACAATGGTGCTGTCAGCAAAGATGTGTCGACGAGAGACAAGCGAGGAGAATGTTATTGTTCCGGCGCATCCTTTTTATCATTCTGTTTTGTATCAGGACATGAATGGCATCTTTTCCCTCAAGCGAAATCTCTTCAGGAATAATAAAAATGATAATAATAATAAAACGCTGGTGGGACGAAGATTTAGCAAAAGATGTAGGCCAGAAATAGTCTGTGAGAACGGAGGGGTGGTGTATAGAAAAAAAAAACCCTCAAGCGTTCATAAGATGATTCTTGAATGACACACAGACTATCAGGTTCTGGTATTGATGATTTTCAAGAAAATTTTCCTTGTAGGAAATAATACAAAAAAATGCAAAAAAAAATTTGTATTTACGACAAAATCTATCTTTGCAGTAACAATTAACTGCATACGCCATTTTGTTGCGGTTGTGCGGTTGCGTTGGCTCACAAGTCAAACACAAGTCAAAACACGTATACGCGATGTTTAAGTGTAAAAATAAGTTAACCACTCTAAAATAATTTATTTATCATAGCGGATAATTCCTTCCAGACCCAACAGCGATAAATTAATTCCGGCTATATACGTAGGATTCAATGTTAATAAATGGTATACTTTTGTACTCATAGGACACCTGTTTATGACTTTCTAAATAAGTTTTTTAACATTATTGAGTCTGGCACACATGAAATAACACACCTATAGTCACATTTACACTCCTGTTATTTCTTATATGCTGCAGGGACTTGAGGGAGCTAGGGAGTCTAACCAGTTAGACTCAAATTAATTTCCTAAGAAGCAAAAAAAAAAAAAAAATAGCACTTCCACACATAATGGGAGAAGAACCATTTTTCTCTATCGTGTAGGGCATGCCAAGGCTGACTTCATGCAGTGTTAAGGTAATGTAATGTAAGGTACTGTCTCAATGTTTTGTGTTATTATTGTTGCCTAGTGACCACAATACTACATATAATTTGTATTTCAGTATATGACTAATAGACCATAGTGTACCATGAAACAGCAATCATTTAATAATTTGTGAAAAAAAAACTCACAAAGTGAGGGAGCAATAATTTAACCGTGATATTGTGATGGACGACCATAATACTTAAAATCTAGCAATGGGAAGTGTTGGTATCCACCCAATACAATATACTATTATTCCTAAACTATATAGTCCATACAGTCTATAAGCCACAGGTGTTCACGTCGTAACATGGGATATTTAGTACACAGAAGCTAACATGCATTTTCGTGGAATTTGGGAAGAAACCGGAGTTCCCATGCACATACAGGGAGATAATGCAAACTCCACACAGAGATGCCCAATTTGAACCCCGATCATCACGATCGCCTGACTGTGTGGCCAACATACTAAATACTAAAAACCCTCAAGAGCTAAAACAAAATTGACAAAATACTCACTTTGGCACACTCACTCAACTTGAATGGCAAATCTGAGGGAGTAATACAAGTCACATGTTTAGTTTTGCAAACTGCTGCACAAGTGTAAAAATAAGAAAAAGTTTCAACGTATGCCACGGTATGAAAAAGTAATATTTCAAAACTACTAAAATTGTTTGTACTTGCAATATGAGAGAAAGTGGAGGTCCATACTTTGTCACATCCGGTGTCTGAACTAGCCATTGAAGTGTTGAAACCATAGGCATATGCTTTATTGCCAGAAGTCGGGCATAGATAGCACCGGCGTTAGCTGGCAGGTTAGCTGATACGGCTGTGCTGTTGTCGCAGTTATTTTTTTGTAAGCAATCTAGCCCACTTCCTGGACTTCCACATCCCTTCTGTCTAGACATATTTAGACTCATCCACTGGGCTACAGCCAAATCCGCACACGACGAGCATCGGCCCCTTTCACACAGAGGATCCAACATGGATCCATCTTTGCCTTTTATGTAGAATCCCCTCTAACTGCAAATGTGTGTGCTTTTCCACAGCAACTACCAGCATTGGGTACGTATGTATGATGTTTCAAATACATACCCTACATGCATGCACCGTCCCACCTCTGTTACGGCTTTGATGCTAACTCAGGCGGCGGGAAAATGTTGATTTAATAGTGAAAATATGAAATTGCACCGACTACACATAGGATGCAAAGGGACGTTCCGAAATACAAACATCCACTTCCTTAAGGGGCATTGAGATTATCACATTAAGAAAGTGATAAGACAGGCCAAGAGGAGAAGAATAGGGTGAAAAAAGTAAAAAAAAAAAGAGTCACAGTGTATGTGAGTGCACAAGGTCCATAGAGAGCACCACACACACACACACACACACACACACACACACACACACACACACACAGACAAATTGATGGAGCAAATGGATGTAAATGAATTGCTGTCATGTGGATTGAGATCCCAATAAATCAAGGTCAGCACGGTCTCACCATGTCAAGAAACACAAATACACACACAAACTGAGATCCAACACGAAATCTGTACCCAAAAATCAACATAATAATGTTGTCAGAGAAGTACAATGTTTTTTTTAATGTGGTTGTCCTTTGCAGTGCGTCACATTGAGAGCTGTTCCTAATAGTATGACGACCTTCGTTAGTAACATATGAAAAAACTCAGTATGATTACGCTCAAATTCCTGACTAACATGCCATGCCAAATAATGCACCATTGCAGACTACACGATCCCCGCTCAATTTATTTCTAGTGGACGCTGAACTTAACAGACTTGCAAAAATGCATCGTTGTTTGATGAATTAGTGGCGCTTATTAGTGGGGGGAGGAAAATTTAGAAATTAGCGCAGTGGTTTCTGCTTAACTAGGCTGCAAAATTGATTTGCCTCGTTCTGGGAACATTATTTTTCATCTTAAAATATGTCAGCCATGTAGTTTTATGATGGATAATACATACATTTTGTTATTTTGTTATATTGGCTTTTTTGTTTTGTCAATTCCTGTTTTTTATGTTTACTAAGCAAATAAAGTTTGATTTTAATAGGAAAAAATAAGCACAATTTTAGGAAAAACAGTACTTAGGCCACCATCACACGTTTTGGCAAAAGTTACAAGGATCATACATAATTATTTATTTGCCTTTTATTAGCTTTTATATGCTAAAGTGGCAAATAGCATTCAGTTCAAACCTCACGTCAACTGTGCTTGTTCTATTTTTTGTTCTATTACAGCAAAACCTCAGCATTGTACACCATTAGTACTGCGTGTCCCAACCAAATACTACATATAAGGATACCTTATATTATTATTTTTATTTGTTCTTTCATATTGTACACCCCCACAGGAAATCATTCAAACAATAATACGTGAACATGAGAGGAACGGTGCAAAAACGGGAAGTAGGTCACATAGCAATTTATTTGACAAAAGGGGAAGGGAAGGGGGGTGATGGGGGGAGGGGGAAGTGGGGCATGGCGTGTGTGTGTGTGTGTGCAGAGGCTGTGTTTTTTGGGAGTGTGTCGGATTTTTGTGTACGTTTTGAGACTCTGAAAGGTTTTTAAAGTGGCGGTCAGTATATTGTACATGTGAGTCAGCCTTAAAGTGATATTGTGTTCACCGGGATTGATCAGCTGTTATCATCTAAGCTAACCTACCCCCCCACCCCGACCCACATCACCGCATCCCACCCCAGTAAACACACACGTTTGCCGTCTGCAGAGTCAATACCAAAAATACCATGTAACAGACTCTAGTTATTCCCTATGCAAACACCCCGAGTGCTTCCTGATCACGTTTATCATGTAGGCCACGTCCCTCCTCACGCCACATCTTACATAGCTTAGCTTCCATATCGCATCTGTGCAGGTTAGCCCACCTTCAGATACAGTAGGTGTATTTTATTTATAAAAGAGCTGCCTTGGGGACTCTGGGAATGTGTATATTGTAAGTGGAATAAACACACACGTAAATCCATTGGACTCTTGGTAAATGATAAAATGTCCTACTTAAGATGGATACTATTCAGATTTGTTGGAATAAAAAAAAAACAGCAGCTGCACATATTTACATTGATTTATATATTGATTAAATGTAGTCACTGATGTGCACGCAGGGAATTAACAATTAATTTTATTTTTTAATTAATTAACATATTGAATAATGTTTAATCCCCGCATTGGAAATATATATTTTTAATTAAAATAATAATAATTTTATTTAATAAGTTACATTTTCATCGGCACCTTTCCTTGCTGATTGGCTAGAAGAAATCACATGGGTACTCCAGACTTGCAGCAGTATTTTAACTCAAATTTGGTTCCCTATCCTATTAAAAAACGGCTTCAAAAATGAGTAAGTATACCTCTGCAAGTCTTTTTTCACTCACTACTACTACATGAGTAATTGTTAAACATATTGTAATTGTTTCATTATTGAATATGTATCCCTTCATTTTATTTTAGCCAGTTAACATATTTATTATTAATAATAATATACAAAATACACGTAACACCACCAGTATAATGTATTTGTATTACAGAGGTTTCATCCTCATCGCTTTCTTTTTGAATTGGCTGGGGGAAATCATGTCATACAGTGTAATTTCAATCCAAATCTGATTCCTTCCTACAAAGATACAAGATATACCTGTGCAATATTAAAATGAAAATACCCACACATTGCCATAATAATCATCTACCATTTCAAGTCAATTCAAGTAGTGGTATGGGAGCGGATACACTGATGTGGCCCTATTTTTAATGTCGTGAGAGTATTTAGTGCACAATCGAGACAATCTGTGCAGACCGAGGATGTGCAAAGCCACATTAACACATGAGAGAGGCTCTGGAGCACCAGTCTTCTCTAATGACTCCATAATCCGACCCAAATGCTGCCTGCTTGCTAATCTCTTCCATCGGATTAGCAAAGTGGGGACGAACCCGCACTCTACTTTGTCTCGGGATGGTTCTTTCCTCGTCGCCTTCTTCTTCCCTGCCTGCCTGGGAAACCTCATGTGTTCTCATACAGTGAACCTTGCATGTTCTCAGCAGGAGACATTTTGTTTTGTGTTACTCTTAGGAAAAGGCTGCAGGATATCAAAAGGCATGAGCGCGTACATGCATAAGCGCATACAGTACATGAATGCAATTCATTGTCATGTTCTAGCTTTTCCCCCACGTCTCACGATAATGCACCGTGAGAACAATGGTTCCTCCTGGCCAATCAGCAAAGGAGTTAATAATGATATATTAATAATAATAATAATAATAAATAATAATAATAATAATAATAATAATAAAATATGACCTATAAGTATGACTTGTATACCATAATTATAGATTTTAAAAATGAAGTTGTGAAATTGAAATTAAAAGAAAACTCATACAATGTACAATAATTCCGTTTTTGTACTATTATTGCAAAGGGTGCTTAATATTAAAGGAGGGATCAGGAACCTGTGGCCCATGGGCCATATACAGCTCGCTACGAACATTTCATCCAGCTCACCATGCAATTGTAGAAAACAAACTATTAAAAACTTTAAAAATATTTAAAAGACAAATGCTCCTGATATATAAGCATTTGATCAACTATATCAGATCTTGTTTTAAAATATATTATAATAGGAAGGCCATGTAAGGGTCGCCACACCTCAACTAAACAAACTACATGTTATAAATAACATATTACATATACACATTATATATAAAGCAAATGTGGGGAAAAAAAAAGGGGAATTATTTCATCGTCTTAATTCATCGAATGGATCACTCCCTCCTTACAAATACAAGCACGAGTCGGCACTTTTTCACACTATTTTACATTGTGTGCGTATGTGTATTCGGTGTGGCGAGATCTAAGCTAATTTTATTGGTCACACATCCACCACGTACCGTTTCTATGTGTTCGCTATAGAAAAGTGGCATTTTGTCCCGTCTTTGAGGGCCTAAAAATGTCGCTTTGATTTTACAGCGGCACTTGTATGCGCCTAACCCCTCTGTGTGTGTGTGTGTGTGTGTGTGTGTGTGTGTGTATCTCTGTCCTATGCACTGTAGCTCAAACTGCAGGGCAACAGCGTTGGACACTCTGCCTTTTCTAAATCGTAACACTTCATGCGACTCATACATGCATGGAATTGTAGCGGCAAACTAGACGTATAGTGTATTTGTTCTTACACGATACCAAAATAAAGAGTGTGTGTTTAATCACGGCTGTGCAAAATATGCAGATGCACCATTTAAACACATAGTGTGTTATTGTGACATTAAACAATCACGGCATGAGGACACAATCATGTCCTCTAAATGGCCTCTTCAGGGTCATATCAGGTGTGGGATAGATGACCATTCCAAGCCAATATTCCTATCGTAAACATAGAATAGTGAGCTCTGTTTGCGCTAGCATGACAACAGATGGATGCATTATGATAATACAGCAGGGAGGGGTGCGCAACCCATGGCACATGGGCCATATACAGGTCACCGTGGCTGCTCATATCAATCTTAAAAAAAAAAAAAAAAAAAGAACAGAAAAATACTCATAATATATAATTTTTGTTGACTGAATTTATAATAAAAGTGAAATGTTCTGTCAGCAAAAAGGTTGCTCACTCCCGTTGTACACATTAGGGAAGTGAAGCATGAGATGGAGCAGACTAAAAGAAAAAAAAACAAAACAAGGGGTGACTCGACGTTGTTAGCGGACCTGCATGTGTGTGTGTGTGTGTGTGTGTAAAGAGGAGCCTCGGAAGGAGGGGAAGGGAGGGGGGTTTGTTACTGCGGCTGTCCATTTCCCGCGATCAGCTGATGGCCGGGAATGATGGAGCGCTGGCGGGGTCAGGGGTCAAAGCCTTGCATTGTCAGCCCGTGCCGCCTCCCACCCACCTCCACTTCTCCCCAACCCATCTCCCTTGGGGGTTTCCAACCCTTGGCTACCCCCGTCCCCCAGAAGACTCCTGCAACATTTTTACATTTATTAACAACAGAATGGCGACCATTGCATTCGCATGCGAACATCATGCATGCTTTTTCTGCATGAAACGTCCCCGTCTACCTATATCTATAAATATATATATGTGTGTGTGTGCGTGCATAGGGGACAAGACAAGTGCACCCCTCACCCAAAAGCATCCTACCCCACCCCCACCCCAGTTTTTCCTGTGTAATCCCTGCCAGCTGGCCCTGTTGGCTAATCCCTCTGCACTGATCAGATAGGCCACGCATCTCGTACGGGACAGGGGCAGATAGGGGCGGGACGCACCAATGTATGTGTGCGTGGATGAAGTGGGGGGTGGTGTCGACCAGAAAGCATAAATTGACGCTCTTGCCTTCGCCTCGGCGCAGTGTGTCTGTGCGCGAGCTAGTCGCCTCTTCTTCCTCCTCCTTCTCCATCCCTTTATATCCTCCTCTTCCCTTGGATGCTCATACATATATACCGTCTTGGCTTATATATGTATCATTTTGGGCTTTTTTCCCTCCACTTGAATGGATTTCCCCCCCCATTTTTATACCACCCACTACCTTGTTGTGTTTCCCCCCCCCCCGACTGCATGCCTGCCTGCCTCCCATCCCTTGTTGTCTGCCATCCCCGATCGCGGGCGCCTATCCCGCAAAAAACCAGAAGCGAGGACCCTTCAAAAACGAGGATGGAACCAGGACCCGAAAGAGGAAATACTGCGGCTCCTAGGCTGTTGCGTTCTGGGATATGACAACATTGTTATTTTTGTAGGTAAATAGAACATAATTGTGATGACGGTTTAGTAGGGAAAAAAAAAAGTTTTAAAAAGCATCAGAAGTTTCCAGGATGCTGCTATTGTTTGCTTATCAATCAAATGAGATAACGGGGGTGTTGCTATTTATTTATTTAGAGCCTGTTAGCTGCAGCGAGGTGATGGAGAGTGGGAGGAAAGAATGGAGGGAGGGAGGGAGGGAGGGGATGAGGAAGATAACGACACGGCTTTACCAACTGTAACGATGCGACGCTTAAATCTGTTAAGCGGCGGAGGCACAGCGAGGGCTGAAGGATGAGCAGCTCGTAAATGTCGTCTGTTTGGTGTGCAGGAATGGAAGCATGTAGCCAGGCTGCTGCTGATGCTGCAACAAAAAAAAAGGTAGCGTCGTTCTATTCTCTCGCTACATCTAATAGTGTAGATGCTGCTTGCATGTCTCCTCTGTGTGCATCGTTGTGCGTGCAAACTCTACACTGTAGTGTTTATAGTCGCACGAAAAAACAAAGCACGTTGCAGTGGGATTAGCATGCACTGCATAGCAGCCTATGGAGGGCGACAGCACAGGTGAGGAAAAAACGGAAAATGTTAAGGACGTGGAAGATAGCGCCTGGGTTTGAGCTCTTTGTGTTCACAGTGGACCTTGATTTAATTTCAATACAATTAAGGCACGCGGTGAATGCCAAGAGAGAAGCCACAGTCTTCGCTCACCTGACGGAACAAACCAGCCATGTATGGCCGCCACAGGACGGAACAAAGGGCGATGATGTGAAGGTTAACAGGCGATGACATAGGGTACAGGCACAAGAACGCCTCCGGCCAGGTCTGTATGACGATGACAGGAGACGTCTAAACAGTCAACAGCTAACAGAACCATAGGCAGCTTAGCTTACCGTAGTCGACTCGTTGGCCAAGTGGACAGAGGGATCGCACCAAAGGGGGATACCATGTGGTGACAGCAGGCCACTTCAAACATCAATGCCAGTTTCCGCTTGAACGTTCTCGACGTTGGTCTGTAAAAACAAAAAAACAAGGTCAGAACGCAAGAACGGACCTAAGAATGCATGTCGGTTTATGTTTAGTGAAAATGCAGTAATAGAAAGCATGTATCGCCATCTTTTGTGTTTGTTGTTTTCAACCACGTTTTTTTTTCTTTTTTTAAATCACAAAATTTTGCGATACATGTTTGTTGGATATTCTCAAAATATTATTGAAAATTGCAAAACAAATGAAGTAATAAATGCGAACATGGCAAGTGTGTTTGTTGTAAAATACAGCATCTGTAACTAATTTCAAATGTGTTTATATAGAAATATGCTTAGGCATTTTTTAATGTGACCCCAACTTCATAGATTTTTTTGTGGTTGTTTTTTGTAAAAAAAATAAAAAAATCAATAAAGAAATCATTTCATGCACCCAATTTCTGGTTTTTTTTTGTTAGTAAACCAACCAAAAACACTCACAACATTAGGAATATGCATTGACTTTCATTAAAAAAAAATAAGCTTTTTTTTTGGTTTGTACAATCAGAAAACAGCTTTCTGTTGGCTAAAAATACTCACAAGGTTTGTAGATAATAACATATACATATATATATATAATACTGTATATACATTTTTTGGGTCAATTTCAACATTTTGTCGGACTGGGGAAAAAATATCGATGAATAAATCATTTCATGTACCAAATTGCAGTTTTCAAGTGCAAAAAAAAGAAAGAAATGAACACTAGAAAGCTTTTTGTCGGCTTCACATACACACACGTACACTTTTTATGGGAATTTTAACGTCACAGTCCAATTTCGTTGATATACTTTCATGCAGTAATTTTTGGTTTACGAAATGCGAAAACCCAAAAACCAATGAACGTATTTTTGCACTTCTACAAAGTAGCGCTGCGTTGACTGATTTACACGAAAGGGAAATAAAGATCTTCTATATATATATATATTTATATATGTATATATAAGTACAGTGGCTCATGTAACACTAAAAATGGCGGTTTAAAACCATGGAAGTGCAGGGGCTATGGGCAATACATGGACCACCAGACCATGCTGACCAAAATGTCAGAGGAACTGCTATAAAAAGCCAAAAGCACTGAAGCCAGAAATGCACGCAAAATGAAACGCATTCGTTCAATGGTACGTTCATATATTAAGCATGAAAAAGCTATCCTGCAACATTTGCGGGTTGCATAACTAGCCCAATTCGCCACCAGAAGCAAGCTGTTGAGGACTTTTAGTGTAAAGTCAATGCCGGCAAGACTTTGTAGTGCATTATAAAAACCGTAACAGAGCACTCCAGCACCATTCATGTTTGGATTTTGCCTGATTGCCTTTGAGCATTACACAATGAGGGGCGCGCGTGCAGACACACGCCACGCACGAGGTCATCAACCGCTTTCAGGCCTCCATCACGCTTGTTGTCTACGCATTATGCATGTTGGCTCAACTCTCTGTAGAATTGGGACAGCGGGAAGAAATAAAAGGAGAGGAGGATGGGGGTTGGTTAATAAGATGCTGGCGTTAGAGAGCAGGTGACGCCATATGTATATATGCACACCCCACCACCAACACAGTACATCATTATGACATATTATTTTGCTAAACAGCACCACTGTTTAATGATATTATACGATGAAATAACACGACACCTCCTGGTCTCTCCTATATACAGTACACCGCATTTCAAATGGTGTGATAAGAACATAGAATATCTCAATATTCTTCAGCAAAAATAAAGCCTACATTTGCTTACTTTGACTCTTTATTATCACTATTATCATTTTTCAGTTCAGATCTGGCTTACGCCAGCACACACAAAAGTGAAATAAATCTAATTTACACATGTAAATAGAGGTCGACGGAGGCGACATGGTGAAGCGTCACTAATGGAAGAAGAGATGGATGCCTTATGATAATGAAGGCACAATGAAGCACAAGCATGACCTTGCAGCGCGACAGGAATCTACACACACACACACACACCGTTTTAGCTGGAACAATGCCAGGCAAAATATTTGGGAGATGCTTCCAATATTTAACACCTCTCAAGCAGCCAAATATTAGGGACAGCTATCAATGTGATGCAAAGCAAACGACCAGCACTATAATAGAAATTTAGAGTGCGATACTGAGAACGTGTATTGGAACCCATTGGATGCATATTTAGAATAATCCATATGCCGACATTATGCATATAATGTATTTGCAATGCACACCCAAAGATATACGGACATATTTGCTCTTCAATCATGTAGGTCATGTTATATGTAAATCCAACAAAAGCAAATACAACTTATAAACATTAATCTAAAAACTAAAACAAAATATATACATAAAACTAACAAAAATATGAACAAAATGGTAAAAAATATTAAATCATGCAACATAAGAAAATTGTCTAAAATAATAAACATATTCAATTAGAATGAATAAAATAACAGATCTGAAAAATGTGCAAATATAAAATAAAAAAACTATTGAAAAATTAAATATATATATATATATATATATATATATATATATATATATATATATATATATATATATATATATATATATATATACATATATATATATATATAAACATAACTACAACAAATTAATATAGCATAGTCTAAAATAAGAATAAGAAAAATAAGAATACATCAAATAAGTTAAAAACTATTAAACAAAATATAAATTGCATTAATAAAATCTATACTTAATTAAAATAAATAGTAAATATATTTTTAAAAATATGGAAATAAAAATATAATACATAAGTATATGCAATGTAATGGTTTGTACATGGAAAATATGTAAAATATGAAACCTAAAAAAATAAAATCAACCACTATAAAATTTTAATAAAAATGCAAAAAAATACCAATATCATAATATTAACTGTGAAGCAAACATGCTCACTAATAAAATAAATGTAAAAAATGCATTGGCATTACTTTTTGAAATGTATATGAAAGCTTTGTCACAATTTCTCTTCTTCAGGCTGCATTAATTCATTAATGTTATGTCTACACCCCCCCCCTCCCAAATACACCCAGTTTCCATCCATCCAGCTGCCCATCATTCATTCTCCACCCATCCACTTTCTCCCTAACGGTGTCATCACCTCCCCGTTTCTTCTGTCGTCCACGCCATCCCCCTCTCTAGTCTTGTTTCTCTAGCTTTTCTTTTTTTATGTTCTTTTCTGAGCTTCATTTGCATCCAGGAGGAGCTAAAAAGGAGTCCCTGGAGACACCCAGATAAGAGTCATGGGAGAGACCCTCCAGGCTGCGTGCCTTTTCCACGCACACGCGACACGTGCCGTCGCCCCCTCCCTCTCTACTCCAAACACACACAGACACACACAAACACTTACTGTCATCGTGAGTCCTCAACCAACCTCTGCGTGTAAAAGTAAAAACACCATCACTAAAACTTACCTAAAGCGTAAAAAATATACAGTGGAAAATCAACGTGAACCAGGAAGTACGCGTGACACGTGCCAAGAACATGCTTATCGTCTTAAAGGGGCACATCCCCTTTAAAAAACGCCACATTTGACACATTTATCCTCTATTAATTAAATCAGTTTAAAGTAAGTGATTTTTTACAATAACTTGAGTTCAAACATTAATAGCATACCTCAGTGTCGTCATTTGTTGTCTAAAATGTCTGTCAAACTCTGACAAGGTAACTAGCAAACCGGAATTACGGTGGCCTGTAAGGGTCACACTGTTCTTTTTGTTAAAAGAATATAATTTTTTGTTTTTTAAACGTACATCACATATGTTTGGAACGACTGCAACTTATATTAAAATATTTTGGACCAATATATTTGAAAATACTTCTTTATAATCTTATATAATCTTCTTACAAATGCTTTTTAATAAGTGACTACGTATTGCCTTGTGCATTGGGCCACATAATCTGGTGTGCGTTTACAATACAGGGAAACAATATTATGACCGCACATATTGGCAAAAAAGTACCAAATGAGACACTTCACTCCACCCAACTGTCCGGCCACTATTTTTTTTAGCAGTAATTGCAAATGGGGTTATTGTATTTGCTTTCAGTGTAACTGCAGCTGTAATCTAAATCATACACAATGGCTACTAAAGATGCTAAAGGGTTGTTTGAGAGGTTCCCTGGTACAGATGGCCCTCTGGTGGCCACACCGTTAACTGCAATGGTTCCAATGAAATAAAATGGCGGCTATTAGTATTCGTCCGGCCTGGCTGCAAACAAAGCAGCAATGCCAGCAAACAGTCAGTTATATATTTTGTCATCTGCATGTAGAGTCCATAAATTCGTATTAAAAAACACATCTAGAGCTATCCACCTGAGCACATGCAAATGAATTGTATTTTATGTTCTTGTGGAAAAACCCAAGAGACGAGCCTTTGTGGAGCATCTTTATTATGCCACAAGTAAAAGCCAGTAGTTCTGAAAGAGGACTTTGCATGTTTTTTGCTGTTTAAACTTCCCAAAATGACATTCTGGGGAAAAAAAAACTCAATAGTATTATAAACTAATTTGGCTTGAGCAGTCAGAAATGTGGGAAAATGGGACCACATAAGGGCCAAGTTAATTTATTAGAGAAGACATGGTGGGTTAAAAGTGGTGAAAATGATGGCAAAGAGGTGGCTGAAATATTAAAGTTAAGACACATTCTTCATTTAAGGGTGGGAGGTTTACAAATTTGTGAGAAAGTGAAACAAGGGGAATGCACACCAGTTCTGCTTAATATACCACATTTATTTGGAACTTTTGAACCGATTAATAGAAAGAGCGGGGGGCAAGGCCACTCGCATCACTGTCGTTAGAAAAGGTCGAAAGAAAAAAAACAAAATGAAAGCAGCCCATTGCAACAATGAATAATTAACGTGTCCAAGGGAAAGGAACAAGATGGGGAAAACGAACTCCAATGAAGACTAGTTAGACGGGCCCCATAAAAATTATACCGACAGCAAGGCTCAACTTAATTCTGCTTTCTTACTCTTGAACCCATTTCTTTTTTTTGCTTCTTCTTACTCTTCCTGAGATCCTCCGCATGTGCCCACACGAACCATCCAACACATGCAAAACCAAAATAGAGGGCTCGTCTAGATAGAGAGAGCGAGAGAAGACAAAAAACAAACAAAAAACATGGCTGATATTTAAGAACATGGTTCTGGAAAATGTGTCTTTTAATAAAGAGCCGCTGTGTCCAGGTTGTCCTCAGAAGGCATGGTGCACAGAGACAATGGGAGCGACGGCCCATTTCTGACATCAGAACACCGTTAACATGAACATCTATGTGAGCGTTTGTGTGACAATTATTACAGACTTGCTCTTTGATTAAAAAAAAAAAAACAGACCAGGATGATCCTTTTGCTTAAAAAATGAGGGGGAAGCATACGCAGTGGAATAGGGTGGGGCAAAAAAAAAAGCTCACCTAAGGATGCTATGCATTAAGTTGTAGTCCTAGGAATAATTGTTTCTTTTTTTATTACTACAAGTTCGAAGTCTTCAAAGTCAAAAGAAATCAAGGAAGTCTTCATTTGTGTTTTTTTTCTCTTCTCTTGTCCTTGGTTAATTCTTCACCCCATTTTTGAATTTCTTAGATGCAGCTGTATTGATGCAAATGCATTGGGGGGAGGGGGGATAAGGAGAGGGAGGTGGGGGGGCCTTTGCAGTCTTTTGACAAAAGCACCAACTGTTACTTGATTCGTCCTTGGCGGTCCTACAAGGCAAAGGAAAGTACAACATTAAAATATTATTTATACAATCAAGAAATAATCTTTTACCCAACATGATATAAAGTGGAGAAATTGTAAGCCACCCTTTCCTGGTGTGATGATTTTTTTTTCAGCACATAAACTACTAAAACTACCAACATACGGTATATGCTGGGATGGATGGCGTATTTGTCAGTCTACAAGAAAACTGTAGCTTCATCAATTTGGTTGTGTTTTTGTATTACATCTGTACATACAGTCATGGAAAAACTTTCTTGTTCATTTTAATGCCTGGCATACCAAATGGCACATTTTATTGGACAAGTATGACAAAAATAGTTCATAGGTGTTCAATTTAACAGCCAATTCCCCTGCATATCCTGCAATCTCCACTGTTTTCTCAGTTGTAGCCAAAACCACTGAAGTTCTCACATCAACAGCAATGGCATTGTACTGTCAAAAAACATGCCACATTATCATTTTTGTCACCATTATATTTACCCAAGCAAAAGTGTTGCACAACACATCCTGTTTACTTGTGTATTTTAACAAAATAAGGCTAACAAAATAAATTCATTGCTATGAGGGGAAAAGGAGAAATGGCATTGGACACCAGCCAATTTTGCTCACTGTACACTTTTTTGGGTAAAAAAAAAAATCAGGTCTGCAGTGTAACTGTTGTGAAAGTTTTCAAAATGTGAAAACTAAAACACTAAAAAGGCACGCATATCATTTACTAGTCTGTACAGCCATTTTCTAAACGTTCAATGTTATTGGTGTCAACCATCATGTGCAGTTAATGCAAGTTTGTATTGTTTCATGGGTATTGCTCAAAGTTTTTCAACAATAAAATTGAAATGTTGAGGGTGTGTGCTGTCAGTTACTTCAAACCAAAATCATTGTCTGCCAGAATCAGCTTTTTTTAGGCTTTTTAAAGATGGGCTGGAAAATTGTAATCTGTACACCCTGAGAAAATTTGTAGTATGTCTTCAATACAATGACAAGGCTGTCGCACAAAGAGTAATCTTTTTTTCCGGCAGCTAACAGTCTTAAAAAAAAAAAAGGGAGGGGGGGGGCAAAATCCAGGTGAATACTGCCATCCTTTTATTTTGAAGCTTATTATGCACACAACAGGAAGTCACTGTGCATGTCCGAATGCTCATAAACAGACCCATTTTGTCATAGAAATGGGCCTTTTAGGTCATTTGATCATCATAATCATCATGTGCCAGTGTAGAGGCTTCAGCAAAAACAACACTGTGGACCAGGACTTGAGGGGGTCATAAACAAGTACGACTTGAATAATAGGAAAAAAACACAACCTCCCATTCGAAACGTGTGTTAGTTAATGAAACAAACCATGTTATGTTGATTATAGCTGTTAAAATGAGGGGTAAAATAAAGTGTGCACAGTTAAGAGTTGAATGATTTACGCCGTCCTCACACTGCCTACAGTGCAGCTCCAATCCTGAACCAGCCTAGATTGCCACCAAGTGCCAAACTCATTGGCTCCGGTAGACGCATCGGCGAGCTCCACTCCGGCTGCGGACACCCACAGCTCGACTAGAGAGTGCTCTGGTGTTTGTTAGACCCCAAACAGATGATTTCTGTTGTGCTATACGGCCACTGTAGGCAGAGCTGCCCCGCATGGACCTAATGTGAGCCTACAACTGGAATTTCAATCTTGCGGAATGCTTCCGGCGGCCACACCGGATTCAGTGTGAGCCCAGGGTTAGGGCAAAATCCTTAGCAGCATGGCATTGAAATGTGTACAGTGAACTTCATTAACATGAGAATGGTGTATATTACCTGCAGCCTGTAATGACTCCTGTTGCTGGGATATGGCTCGCTGCCTTGGACCTCCACCTGCCACAAACAAACACCGAGTGAAAACTGAGGACATTACAACAGCTCAACGCTCCGCACAAGTTCATTTTGCACTCATCTCTGGAGCAGGTTTACATTTTACCAATTGTACAATACGAATCGTAGTTGTCAGATTATAGCTATTATTAATTTTAGCTATCAAAACACACCATAAAAAACTTTCCATCTGCCAGCCATTTGTTTAAACATCAAACGGCATATGATAATGCCACATCAGTTATGATGGATTGCACTAAGTGGCTGCAACCTGCAGAGCAGAGGTATAGTTGATTGAAGTAGTTTGTTATAAAAGAGCACCGCCCGTTATTGGAAGTAGACACACATCCATGCCACGACAACTCTTGTGGGCAGCATTATTCTAAAAATATATATATCAAAATAATGAAATTGAAATACCTACTCAGCCACAAGACTCTGAAACACTCTCCCACTACACAGCCGTTGCAACTTTAAACTCCTGTTCAAAACTGCTTACACCTCTCCTGACCTTGGTTTAGTTTCTTTCCCCTTTGTACTACCATTTTTACCCCTGCATTATTCTTATTGTACTGTATGTGTACTGTATTGTGGCTATTTGTGCATGTTAAGGTGACCATAGGTGTGTCAAAGACGCCAACAAATAACATTTCTTATTATTGTATTGATGGCATTAGATGTGCTTGCTAACCATTTAATTTCTAGGTTAGTGTATTTGGTCCAGGACACAGCATTAAACAAAGCAAAATCACAGCGCTTGTCTGCTTTGTGCTATCCTAGCAATCACTGAAAAGAAGCCTTTAAAGCATACACAATTTAATTCAGTGTAACTTCAGTGAGACTATTTTAGAGGAATACATTGAGGGCCGGCAGAGTAACGTGTAATGTTATTGACGTTTACTCTCCATCATACCTCCAAAAGGCAGTGAGGCAGACTCGTAAGGTGGCAGCACGTAAAAGTCAAAATGGAATTGAAATTAGACATTTTGAGACACTCGACATTGGCTGCACACCCAGTCCTAACTGCTGAAATGTGGCGCTCATCATGAAGGATAAAGATGGGATCTTTGAACATGTAAAAGGACCTGCTCCTATGGAATTAGACAGCAGTAACAGTATAACCAGCATAGTGGTCTCCTTCCCATTTAGTCTGTCTCTCACTCCTTTTAACACCCCCCCAGTGTGCAAGACAACCACAGGGATAAAGTACGTCTTCATTTAATTATTGTATTTTATGTCATCCATGTGTTCTGTGTACAGTGTGAGTGATTTAGCTGTAACATCTGATAGCCCCAAAATGTGACGTACAAATGTAACCTGAGGACTAACTGTAAGTTTAAGAATACACCAGTAAAAAAGGAATACAGAATGTTCCTTAGACCCATTGGTGAGCAGAAAAATGGGCAGCTTTTTTTAAGGCTCCATTATCAACTTTGTGAAGTGCAGTGTGAAGCCATTCTGCTTTTTATTCACAGCCTGTTACCATTTCAAGCGAAGGCAATACACAAGAGTAATAACATTACAGGTGAAAAGACATGGCGGGGAGGTAGTCATTTGGAATATTGGGGGGTTACCGCAAGTGTGACCTAAGCGGTTTCGTCAAACATGTGCAGGTATTTAAAAATGTAGAAAAACAACTACTCAACAGAGCACCCAATTGATTCAGACATATGGTTCCATTTGTTGATAGCGGGTGTAGGATCATATACAAAACAGGTTGCGCATAGGGTTTTCTCCAAGTCACTGCTTCTCAATTAAGGGCATAAAGCAGGGGTGTCAAACTCATGCCACGGAGGGCCGAGACACAAAAGGTTTTCTTTCCAGCTGGTCACTAAAGCAGGTGATTTTAATGATTAACCCTACTTTGGTTTGAGGGAAGGAGCTGTCAATTAAATCACCTGCTGGAGAAACTGGTTGGAAAGAAAACCTGTAATGTCTTGGCCCTCCATGGCATGAGTTTGACACCCCTGGCTTAAAGTATATAAAAAAAAAATCCTGAGCCTGAACTTTTTTCCCCCGCAAAAAACAAACAAAAAAAGATATATATATTATCCATGGAACATTTTTTTGCACAGATCCACGAGCGGTTGAGCAATTGTGAAAGATAAATCATGTTCAGCGATGAAAGACTAAACATGTTTCTACAAACCACAAACACGAACAGTCTAAACCAAAAAGTACTAAAATATCATTGTGAACATGAACCCCACCACACTTAACCCCCCCACTAACTTAAATATACCACCCAAAAGTGCATACAATTCTACACAAGTTCCCAAGCCTTACTTACATAACCGTGTAGAGCCAATCTGAACGTTACTCTGTCAACAGCCTTAACGTTAGCGGGATAACGCCAACAGAGGACACGGAGAACACCCAACCGCAGAAGTAAATATCAACTAAATGCAGAGCAACAGAGTCATCTCCCGGTCAAATTCCGCTATTACTGATAGTTGAAAACTAAAAGCATATGAAACCCATTTGAGGTGAAAGGTAAGGTGAAACGTTTACACAGCAAAATACGGATGCAACCAAGTTCAGCCTCGTCCTCGTCTCACGAAGAAACACAGCTTTATGATATGTTTTAATTGTTCCCGAATACAAACATTTCAAATGTATTTGTTTGAATTAATTATTCATAAAAAATTATTCGTGCTGTTCCAAATACCACATTCAGGTTCGGCTCCACCCCTATAGCATACACTAGCTTCTTTGAGCACAGCACACAAAAACATACACCTTTCCCCAGTTGTCTTGAACGCAGCATAATCATGGGATTGGACAGTAGCGGTTTGGAGGGGAAGGGCTTGGCAAAAGCTGCATTCAGAGCCCTAACGCATGGCTACAATGAGTTTTGCGTTTGTCTGGGTCCCGCAGATTCTTTTTTTTTTCGTTGATCATATTGCAACGGCAGAGATCCGGCACAGTGACTGAATACTTTGAGCCCTGTCAATTATTTTCTGTCATGCCCTGCCCCAAGGAACAGAAAAGTTTTTGCACACCTCACTGACAGTTACCCGCCCCACTATTTGAGAAGCACTGCTCTAAGCTAATAGAAGTGCTAGGGATCAATGATATAAACTAATAATAATACATTTTAT
Source organism: Doryrhamphus excisus (assembly GCF_030265055.1). Taxonomy (NCBI): domain Eukaryota; kingdom Metazoa; phylum Chordata; class Actinopteri; order Syngnathiformes; family Syngnathidae; genus Doryrhamphus; species Doryrhamphus excisus. The sequence continues at coordinate 8,186,890 of NC_080478.1, forward strand.
TTAAAGTAGTGGTGGTCTGTTCCCGGGTAAATGCAGAGTGACTTGTACACATTCCTTGTTGGCTAATAATAGACAAATCACTTTTCCTCTCAGATGAGGATCCGATCCAACATTACCTTTTTCACACACTCCTCCTCCTCCTGCCGCTTCTCGTAGTGAGAAAAGTCGTCAAAGATGGAGGTGGTGTGTTTATATCCAGCGATGATCTTCAGCACCTGCCGGGCCTTGTCCAGAGGCACCTCCTGTGTGTCCCGAGAGTTGGTCACTGGCTTGTTTTCGTTGTTCTCCAGTCGGATGTGTCTCAGCTGACTGTTGGGAACGTCTTTTACAAAGATCCAGCGCACGTCAAAACGCCCCTTCCACTTGTCCTGCGACCACACGCCTGCTGATGTGTTGTAGTCCACGGGCGAGCGCATCTCCGCCACACCACAGAAGTGTCCGCTTCCGTTGACGCTGAACAGGAGGTAGAGTGGCCCCTTGGCGCACAGCGAGCGGTAGGCGCCGTCCAGCCTCTTGTTGCCATGCTCCGTGCTGCACCAAATGTTGTACTTGATGGAGCGGTGGATATCGTCCTCTGAGTAGCTCTTGATGATGAACACCCGGCCCTGCTTGGGGTTCCAGTCAAAGTCCTTGGGATTGTAGTTGTTGACCATCCGCAACTTCTCTAAGACTGGGTGAGGCTCAGAGGGGACTCCAGGAACCATGCCCACCCCGGAGGAGGAGGGCGGTGACTGACCTGTACCAGTCCCACCTGCATCCCCGAATCCATTCGCCCGGTTCCGTGGAGGCACCCAGCGGGTGGGTTGAGGAGCCTGCTGCTGTTGACTTGGGGGTGGTGGGGGGCCCTGGGAAAGAGGCTGCTGGGGCATTTGAGCTATACCAGGCTGCCCACCAGGTGGGAGTTGATGCTGCCCCAGCTGGGAAACGGGGGCTACCAGCTGTCCGTTGCTAAGGGGCATCTGTGGGTTCCCTGCCGCCATAGCTCCAGGTTGGGGGGAAGCCTGATTGGGTGGTTGCCCATTGCTGGGAATTGGGGGTACCTGCTGTGGTGTGACAGCTTTGGGCACAGTACCCTTGTTGTCCCAAGTGCCAATGTCCATGTTGTGTTTAATGGGCGGAGGCGGCAAATTGGCCCCGACCATGCCCCCCTTGGTTTTCAGCTTGGGTTGAGGCTTGGCTGGCTTGCTGGCAATATCTGCCCAGGAGGCAGGCTTGGCGGGGGCAATCGAAACGGGGGGCATATTTGGGGGTCCTACAGATGACACGGGGCCGAGAGGACCCCCTCCAGGTAAGCCAGAACCAACCACCTTAGGAGCCATGTCCCCGTTACCACCAGGAGTGGCACCCCCAATCTTTAACCCGGCCATGCCCTGGTCCAGGCTGTTCATACCAGGAGCCTTGTTTAGGGGTTCATTGGCAGCAGGCGCAAAAGGGGACTGTCCATCAATCATGGCTCCTCCGAGTGAGCTGGGAGCGTAGGCGTAGCTGCTGCTGTAGCCAGAGCTCTGTGGCGTCCCTGACTGTCCCTGAGAGCTGCTATTTCCCCACGCCGAGAAGTCAATGCCGCTCGGGAAGAAGTTGAAGCCATGCTGGCCCAGGAAGGGGTTGTTCCCCAAAGGGCCTGGCTGGCCGAACATGGCATCCGGGAGGTAGTGGGGCTCTCCGTTGCTTAGCTGTCCATAGGAGGCCAGGTAAGGCATAGGAGGGTCCCCGCCTGTGGACCATGCTGCCTCGTTGAGGGAGTAGGAAAATCCTATGGAGGGGCTGTAGTAGCTGGGCATGTAGGAGTCCGACATGGCCGTATAGGCATTGCTCTGGATGGAGGAAATGTGTTTTAATCACATGAACACAAGGTCAAACATGTTCCCAGTTTTCTCAAAACAGAGCATTGAGCCTTGAGAGCAAGGGAAGTAATAGCGTTTACCTGTCTGGCCTGAGTATTCAGATAAGGCTCGAACTCATCGTCATTCAAAGAATCCTTTTGGGTCACAGCTCCGTTTTGCACTGCAGAGGAAGAAAATTAATGTACATATACGCAAGTGGCCAAGCTCAGACTGATTGGAATTTACAGAAGAACACAGAATTAGCCCACATAGTTACAGTATGCCATGCAATTAATCACACTGGAGGGTGCACTGCATGGCTATTCAACTGGTGGCCCACGGGCCAAATCCAACACAGTTCAGAACTATGGAGGATATCCTGGACTCATGTTATGCATATAATCTTTGATTATATATTTTTTCCCAGTAGGTTCTTAAAAACAGCAGCACGCTCCTGGCATATGGTATACAGCACATCCAAGATTTACGTCAACATTTATCTTACTGTTTTCTGCTTTCCACGCAATTGGTGGTAATTAATGAGAGATAGGGGGCTCTTATTGCAGCTGGAAGTAATCCATGCCATACAAGTCACTTTTATTGCAAATGATTCAAAATCAGAGAAGGTGTGAAAAAAGAAGGAGTGGAGGTGGGCCGAATGTCCACTAAACGAGCCGTATACACACAGTAAAGTGTGATTTCAAGCCGACCAATTACAGCCTTTATAGTCTACAAGCTTTTGTCTTTTGAGGTTTATTGAGACTACAAGTGCCATTTGTGGTAAAAAAACATACTTTAAATAAAAATCCTAGCGAGAGTGCGTGGCTTTCAAAAATTTTGATTAGCCAGGTGTATGCTGAGCATCAAATTATGTAATACTGTATATTAAAGAGCATCGGGCAGTGTTGTTATATTAGATTCCATCCCCGTCGATACCATCATAGTTGGCATGCGGCAAGGATTATGAATACGAGAGAAAACCATAAATGCATACAACAGGTGAGTTTTGTTTATTGTTGCAAGGTTGGTAACCGAGAGTAAGGGCCATACAGAAGACGTGTCATTTGGGGTTAACTTAGCAACCACTAGCTAGCAGTGTATTTCATGAGCGCCAAGGCTGCCTCCTACATGACGAACTTTGCTAACGTTAGCCCAGCATACTACTTTGGCACCTGTAGCTTTAATGCTACAATAAATGTTTTATCACTTGTAATTTGGAGAGAATACAAAAAAAGCAAAACATGACGTATGCTAGCTAAAGGAAAATGACTCATATGTGCATCATGTAGCCAACTTTTGCTAGCCGTGGAAGCCTCCGCTTCCCTCCACAACGTGTAGTCAGGTTCACTCAAGCACCATGCATCTTAAATCCGTTAAGAAACACTATTTAATAACATTGTAAGCTCCTAGGTGTTTGTGCAGTAATTCAGGCAGGTGTTTTCCCACACACGCGAGGTGTTTTCAAAGCTTCGCGCACGTTGTAGAGCTTTCAAGTGGGGTTGGTGCCTCGCTTACCTTTATTTCCTTGGCCTTTCGGTCTCTGGATTGGGTCCAGGTGATTCATGAAGGTTTGATTTATGAGAAGAGAGGAAGGGGAAAAATAGATGAAGAGATGGTAGCTGTTGGAGCAGTCAGTTCCCTTTAGCAGGTGGTCAGGGCCTACTTGCACTACTTAGCCACAGCCGCTGCTCTTGTGCGCTATGCTAACCCTCGCTAGCCGCCGCCGCGCGATGCTCTGACAAATATGGCCTCTCGGTAAATGTTCACAAAATACCTCTCTTTACCTGTTCGAGAAGGCTGCTTGCTGACATGTCTTTCCCCCGGCAGACTGCGTAAAGCTATTTACAGCTAAATGAAACGCGGCAGGATGGTAAATTGGTGTAGCGAGTGGAGGATTTCAGTCAAGCGCCCCTATCTGCCTACAGAGCCTGGTTGTCTACACAATGGCGGGCTGCACTCTGCTTGACAGACTTCTCAACATGGCTGGGCGGCCTCGTCAGCCCTCCATCACATTTATTAACAACGAATTAGCGCCCCCCAGCGGTGCGGCGGAATTGGCAAATGAGTAAAATACTGTATGCAAGTAGCACTCAAAAAAGCAATGCTTTTTGTCACATTTGCTGTTATTAAAATACTATGTTTATTTTGCTTACATTAAAATGTATTAAATTAATTTCGGTTGCATGTTGTTATTCACTCAAGCCTTGTGATATTATTACGCTCCCCTTGTATTTGACCTCATACAATAAATACATATATATTAGTGATGGAAAGTTTGCTTTAAAATCAGAAAATATTCAAAGAATTACTGTATGAAAAAACTCCACCAAAATATTAATTTGAGCATTCTTTCACATTCTTGGTTCCACACATGCATTTCTGCATTTGGATGCATTTTTTGCATCAACCATCTTTCATTCTATGAATCTGTGTCACAATCAGTTCAGATCATGTCTCATGATGTGATGCAAGTGCAGTCAAAGAAGAGTAAATTTCATACATGATGTCATATAAGGTTTTGGGTTGTTGTCTTAAGGCTCACTTTAATAGCAGATTTTGTGACTTGCTTGCAGACTGTATAAAGTAGTGTGTGAATGTATAATACTCTTACCAGAAACCTAATGAGGTATACCTGCTCAATCCAAAGTGATACAATACAATATAGGTTCCCAACGTGTGGTACGCGTTCCCACAGGAGTACACCAACTATCATAGCAGGTACGTGAATAAAAATGAAAAACAAGTCAAGAATTATGCCTCACCGCACAGGGAGAATGGAGCAAGAAAGGAGACACACAATGAAGTTGTTTGTTGCTGTGGGCCTTATATGAACAAATAAATAAGTTTGATTATTATATTGTGTTTAATCTTGAAGATTTCATTTATATTGGCGTTCCAATCCCCGCACAGCACATCACTGTGACTAGGGATTCCCCCCGACAATGAGGCTTTATCGTTTGTTGCATGTATTGTAATATACTTCAGATACTGCTTTATTGTGACGGGTGAGCTTTCTTCTTCAATTGAATTAATATGTAGACTTAAATCATATTAGGATTACTTATCTTTTTTTTACCAGTACTCGTGTGAATCGTGATGAAAATGTGACCATGCAAAATATACATTCTGACACAGAATTACTATAAAATTAATGAAACAATTAATTTTGTTCAATATTATACTCTTATGCTCATTTTTCAACCCTTTGCATTGAGTTGTGGTCTCGTATAGAGCAGCTACACACAATAACGCCCACAGATAACTTTTACAGAATCTGCAACTATTCTAGCTGTATTATTTGATTTGTGCTTCCTGCCAAAATGGTCTGTTAATTTATTTAATCAATGGCCCGCCTCTGGGCATGCCCAGTCCACCTTCATTGGTCACACGCCCAAAGTGCTTCCTAACTATGAACCAGATAAGGAAGGGGCAGATTTTACCATGCTTTTTGAAACCCAGCATTTTGAGCCATCCCAAACTTCTTTCAGAGCTCACTTGCAAATCTGAAACTTTGGCATTGTTTAACATGAGAATACAACATTCTAAGTACATTTATAGGTCAGAAAAGTGCAAAAAGCACAATAGGTCCCCTTTAAGTGTCCAGGAGTAGGGGGTGCATGGCTTCAAGTCAAATGTCTGAAGGGGTGCATGACTGTAAAAACTTTGGGAACCACAGCAATTGCAAGAAACACAGATTTAAGTCCTCTTTGCACAAAGCCAACCCAAGGCATAAGCGAACTGACTTGTGAAGCAATATAACCTTGTAATTGCACAAGTCGACCACAAGGTGGACTACTGCTACAGTTATTGTCATGATGATGAGACGGAGGTCATTGGAAACCCTCCATTCAGTTCTTAAAAGCATTATTGACAATGTGTATCCAGGCAACATGCTACTATTTTAGACACTAATTAGCAACTGTAGTCTGAATAACGCCCCATTAAAAGTAACCTACAATGAAAAGATTACCGATGAGATAAATCCTTTTACATGTTAATTGTAAAATACTACACAATGCAGGAAATAAATGTTATCAGTGTTGTGCTAGAATAAAAAAACAGCAATTGAATATGATGTTGTGTGTTTCTTTTAACAAAAAATTTACATTTCTTTATAAGCATAATTCATGAAACTACAGTATGGGACATTTCTGGATTTCAGGATTTGTCCAAGTCGATAAATATAAAACTAATTACCAGAAACCCCTCTAAAATATATAAAAAATATAAGACAAAATATGTGCAAAATTCTGAAAAATAATGTCTTCTGACAGCAGAAATAAGAAAATACAACATGACTAGGGTCAACCACCATTAAGTATATAACATCACATAAAGCTACATACGTAATCTGTCATTCCAATGACAATATATCCAATTATAGATCACAGGGTTTGCCAAAAATGTATGAATGCATTTGTGTATTAATGCTGTTCATCCCCACAGTCTGTAACATTTCTTTAACCCCCTCCACTGCTACTGTATGAACCGACTCTCAAGGCCAAAGGTCGGTCAGATGGCATGTGACTAAATTGCACCTAAGAACACATGACACAGGGGCCAGGAATAACTACCCTCGGAGTCACACAAACACACACTTGCACACTTTAAAAGAAACCCTGTAGAGGGTGAACAAGGGTGCAGGTTTGAAAATGATCAACAGGGTGGCATGTGGTCTGTATGATTATTTTTATTTTACAACAACATATTAAGTGAAGGACTCGCTCTGACCTGGAAGCAGCAAACGAGACATTTTGACTTGTGAACATGTATGCATGTATCATATTCAGCCTTTCAACTCTCAATCACTTTGGAGTGCTTGACTTCAGCTGCCGGGTGCGGAACAGGACAGGTGGCGTGGCCCGAGAAGAAACGCTGGCCCTCCACCAGCCAATAAAAATAACTGCTGGGCTCCATGATGTCACCCGTGAGCAAATCATAACCTCAAAGAAGCCAAAGGGTTGAGCGATACGGCAAACAAATGTTGCAGTTGTAAGATGCAGTCAGCCATCTAATTTGTCATTTTTTTTTCAGTGGTTTAAGGGGCAGATGTGCTTGAGCCTTATGATGTCTGCCTAGCAACAAGTGGCTGTGCAAAACGTGGGATGAAAAGTGGGTTGGGTACAGTGTTTTCCTGGTACTTAAGCTACCTGAGTAGTGTAGTAGTTCACTTGACTGACATCTATGTCGGGGGAGTTGGTTCAGTTCCCACTTAGTGACTGTGTGAAGGATTGTTTGTGTCTGTATGTTTTAGTTCAAGGTGTATCCCACTTCTCAAACCAGTTATAGGCTCCAGCTTCTTGTAACCCCAAACTTGACAAGGGGTACAGAAAAAAAAAATGGCAACTATATTGGCTGATGCCCCACCATTTTTCATACAAAACCTGCCAAATTGGAGATCAGTCCAACAGGAATCCCACTTCTCTGGCCAAAGTTAGAAGTTAGAGACCCCCTAAACGCAAATAGCTTTAGAAAACTGATAAATCTGGGACAGGCTTGGTTACTGGATAAGCCATATCAAAACCGAAAGGCTAGTAGTCTACCTGAGTTATTTGTGCCCTACCATTATTTCATATGAACCGTGCACAACTGGAGATCAATCCAAGGAGGTATCCCATTTCTGTCACCAAATCCAGCTGGAATAAGTGGTATATAAAGTTAATGGATGGTGTACCTAACTTGTTGGTGCTACACCATGTCCAACTCAAAATCAGTCTAGGGTGTACAAAAGTTAGCAACTGGGTAATAGCTTTAGAAATTGGATACATGGCTGTATAGTCATTTTTTACACAACTGTCTGATTGGAAAAAATCAGTGCAGGGGGTATCCTGCTTCTTTTGCCTAAGTTATCTGGGACAGGCTTGACCCTGAACTGGATAAGCCATATCAAAACTGAAAGGCTAGTAGTCTACCTGAATTATTTGTGCCCTACCATTATTTCATATGAACCGTGCACAACTGGAGATCAATCCAAGGAGGTATCCCACTTCTGGAATAGGTGGTATATAAAGTTAATGGACGGTCTACCTAACTTGTTGGTGCCACACCATGTCCAACTCAAAATCAGTCCAGGGTGGACCAAAGTCAGCAACTGGGTAATAGCTTTAGAAATTGGATACATGGCTGGATAGTTTAAGTTGTTGGTGTAACGCAGTTTTTCTGTCCCGACCAGAAATCAGTGCAGGGGTATCGAGCTTCTTGTGCCTAAGTTAACAGAAACAGGTGCTAGGTTGACTCTGAACAGGATAAGCCAAATAAAAAATGGATGACTCGTCTACCTGAGTTGTTTGTGCCCACCATTTTTTCCATATAAACTGCCAAATTGGAGACCAGTCCAAGGGGGTATCTCGCTTCTGTCACCAAAGTTAACCGGAATAGGTGGTATAAAAATGGATGAATGGATGGATGGTCTTCCTAATTTGTTGGAGCCTTACCATTTCTATTTAAAAACACAGCTGTCCAACTGGTGAGCAGTACAGGGAGTCTCCCACTTCTCTCACCATAATGAGCAGGGTTAGGCTGCAAAAACTCCTGCAACACTAATGATGGTAGAAAGCTTATTATAAGATACACAAAATCTTCTGGTGGAAATCTGATCCAGTATCCCTAACATTGGTCTGTTTTGCCATGCCTCCTCATCAGCACCAGCCGTGAAAAGGCAAGACAGACTGCTTCTCGGCCATGCCAGTCACCAATAACACTTCCACCCTGAGCACAGTTGCCAGAGAGCGTGTGCAAACTAAAGCCGGAGTCTGATCTCACTCCCATAACTGGCATTCTGAGGCCACAACACCATGCTGCCCATGTGGAACCCGATCTGTCGTAAATCTTCCCTCTTTGACCATGTGACATGCCGAATTTGTGATTTCATCCTCCCTCATCCCGTCCCCCCGGCACATGGAGCACAAATGTCAGGCAGAAGGGCGACAATTCCGCATGTCTCGATTGCTCTTTCTGTGAACGCGCTCCATGTGTTTGAATGTTTTCCCTCCCGGCCGCGTATCCATGATATCCTCATGTGCATTTGTGTGAATTTGTGATTGCATGCGCACATAACTAGAGTGACCCAGCTCCGGTTTGGCGGCGGGACACTTTCAATAAGAGGATGTCAGGAATGTAGCACTTGTCAGCCTCCCCGAGGATGCTGTTAATTCACATTCTGTCTGTTAGCCTTTGTAAACTGGAAGCATATTTAACTTTGACTGGGTTTCTTGCATGTGTATTCAGTATTTTTCAATACTAAACCATGACCAAAGTCCAGCAGGGGTGGGGGGTTCACTGACACATGCATTCTAAAAATCGAATTAATGAGAGAGAAAAGTAGCCACATATTGTTTTTGTCTATTTAGACCACACATACACACATAATAAAGATGGTGTGTTTTCGGAGTGTCAGTAAATGCACATTGCTGTTATATAGTGTGAGAATGAGGAAGTGTCGTTCCCAGAATGAGAGGACTAGAGACGTGTTTGTCAGTTGCAGATACAGTGCATACACTGTATGGTGTTAGCATTGTACTGCTGTTGAATTATTATAGTTTTGCATGTTTGTCACACTTAAAGGGGACCTATTATGCTCATTTTCAGCCCTTTGTACTGATGTGTGGGCTCCTATAAAGCAGCTACATCCTTTATAACTTGCACAGAAAGCTTTGGAGATCTTCCAGGGTCTACACCTATTCCCGCTATATTTCCTTGGTTTTCCAAAACGGTCTTTTGCAAGTTTGTCACACTTAAAGGGGACCTATTATGCTCATTTTCAGCCCTTTGTACTGATATGTGGGCTCCTATAGAGCAGCTACACCCTTTATAACTTGCACAGAAAGCTTTGGAGATCTTCCAGGATCTACACCTATTCCCGCTGTTATTTATTCCACCCACGGCCCACCTCCGGGCAAACCCAAATCCACTGTGATTGGTCCCACTCAGCTTGTACAGCTAACAGCTTGTACAGGTTGTGCCCAGGCATGCCCATAATAGGAAGCCCAGCTCACTGTGATGTCACAGTGAGCCAGTGAGCTCTCTGAAACAGAGAGCGTTCAGAGCCATCCCAAACTTCTTTCAGGGTTTACTTCCAAATGCGCAAACCGACATGGTCCTGTTTAAAAAAGTGATTTCCTTCTCTTTGCCCCCCCTGCAAAAGAAAGAAAGTAATTGAGATCTACCAGTGTGGAAAAGGTTAAACAGTTATAAAGCCATTTCCAAAACTTTAGGACTCCAGCAAACAACAGGGAGAGACATTATCCACAAATGTAAAAAAAAAATGGAACAGTGGCGAACTTTCCATGAGTGGCCGGCTAAACAAAATGACCTCAAGAGTGTAGTGACGACTCATCTAAAAGGTCACAAAAGACCCCACAACAACATCCAAAAAAGAACTTCAGACCTCACTTCCCTCAGTTAATGTCAGTGTTCATGACTCCACCATGAGAAACACATGGGGCAAAAAGTTCCAAGACTAAAACCACTGCTGAAGAAAACAAACATTATGGCTCATCTCGATTTTGCCAGAAAATATCTTGGTCTGACTCGACAAAAGTTACAATTTTTGGAAGGCGTGTGTCCGAATACATCAGGTATAAACCTGAAATACCGCCGCATTTCAGAAAATGAATATCACAGTAAAAAGTGAAATATGGTGGTGGTAGTATGATGGTCTGGGGCTGTTTTGCTGCCTCGGGACTTGGAAGACTTGCTGTGATAAATGAAACCATGAAATCTGCTGTCCACCAAAACTTCCTGAAGGAGAATATCTGGCCATCTGTTGGTGACCTCAATCTGAAACTAACTTGGGTTCTGCAGTAGGACAATGATCCAAAACACACCAGCAAGTCCACCTCCGAATGGCTGAAGAAAAACAAAATGACTGACCTGAACCTGAAACCTGAATTGGGATGCTGTGGCGTGACCTTGAAAATGCCTCCAATGTGGCTGAATGACAACAATTCTGCAAAGATGAGTGGGCCAAAGGTTCCTCCACAGCGCTGTAAGAGACTCAACTGCTGTTGTTGCTGCTAAGGGTGGCCCAACCAATTATTAGGTTTAAGGGGCAATCACTTTTTCACACGAGGGCATGTAGGTTTGGATTTTTTTTCCTCCTGTGATTATAAAAAGTTGCATTTAAAAACAGCATTTTGTGTTCAGTTGTGTGTCAATGACTAAAATGTTCATTTGTTAAATGATCTTAAACATTAAGTGTGACACATGTGCAAAAAAAAAAAAATCAGGCGCAGGGTAAACACTTTTTCACACCACTGTATATACAGTTACGGGAGCCAGTGACTTCCCAAGATCCCGATTGTCAGTGTGAACAATGAGGGAGTTGTCTTGGGAAGAAAATAACTGCACAGTTGCACATCACAGAGGATTTATCACTAACATTTGTGTAGAACCATGAGGGGACCTGTCCATATGTGGTGGCCGTGTGTGTGTGTGTGTGTGTGTGTGTATGTGTTTCCGATGACACTCAGGAGATGATTTTGAACAGCTGAGATCAGTTTGTGAGGAACCGAGCAATGGGGCAGCTGTACATCTCTGTCTTGGACATATATACACACACACAAACAGCGGTGGAATCCCAAGGTCCGACCCCCTTGAGACATAAGCCACACTGAGACCTTAATAAAGGCCTTGTTGTTTCAGGAGGTATAGCTGTTGGTTTCATGTTCATGTTCTCTACAAACCCATCTTTCCAGTTGCAGATTACATTGATCTTATTTTTATGCTTGGATTCTTCTCTATTTATTCTTATGAAGCATGCATGTGTTCAGCTTTGTATTTTACACACTGCGGTATGTCTAGTATAAACTATTAATGGTGGCGTGGCAATGAGAATAGCGGTCTAAATAAAACCGGGTTGCCATTAGTGTGTCAGCTGGCGTGCAACTTCTAAGCCAATGGGATTGTTCGCTTGGTCAGATTTGTTTTAAGAGGGGGCGGAGCCTAGATGTCCAACAGGGTCACAGGGAGTGATGTAACTTTGTGTTTATTTTGAGCATATAGGTGTAAATGTAGACACACACACACACACACCAAGATTCTCGAACATAGTGTTCTTCACATGCAAAAACTTTTAACATGTACCTTTCTTGATCACTGACAATTGTACCAGATGACATAATTACCTCCACCAAGGCGGGAGGTATCACTTAGGTTGCTGTATGTTGTTTGTTTCCGTAGTTAGCAACCCAATCTAAACCCAACATCCACCTGTAGCATGCTAACAAATGGACACACAGCAAACGCAAATACGTCACTTGAAGATTTTTTTCTCCTAGCTGTGTGGCCTGCGTGCTAACCACTCGTGCAGTCTCCATGGAAATCAGTGTAAAATCAAATCCATTGTTTGTCGTAAAAGTGTTTTTTTTCCCATTCAAGTCACAATAAAACTATCACCACTTGTCTCCAGAATTAAAAAAAATCATAGATTGTCATTCTAATCTAATCCATCTAATCTCAATGTCCCTGTTCATATGTCCGGAGAATTTCAGAGTTTTGGCATTTGAGTCCCAATAGTTCCTCAGTATCAATAAATGCTCCAACCCATTCATCTTATAGTCATCAAACCTGGAAGGATCTGACAAACATTGGTTTTGCCAGTGCTTCAAGGGCTCTTTCTAGTTTTGGGGTCTTTTTCCAACAAGCACCGCATGAACAAAAACCCAGAAGAGCCTGGGGTGTCTCATAGGTGGAAAGAGTGACCATCTAGACACGAGGGCCGTTGTTAACAAGGGATAGGCCAGGAAGTGGGAGCGAGAGACACAGTGAGTAATACACTCATTGCCATTAATACTATTAGTGGCGTCTCCACTGCCTTCCGTCAGCTGCAGCTGTTGATCACGTTGGAGCAACACTGAGCGTTTTAGCATTGCATCACTCCCCCTGACTTCAGTGCAATGCCCTGACTTACCCTGCACTTATATGGCGCCTGTTTTGCACATCACGCTAAGGCACGGTGCATTTGGTGGCCGATGTGTAGCAAAAATAAGATTTGATTGCATGCTCTTGTCTGTGAGCACGTTTCACTTCCTTAGCAATGGCGACAATCCGCCCACGAGCTATTCATACAATGCGTGTCACAGGCATAGCGAGATGTTGGTCATGTTCTCCAATGCAGGGAACGCCGCCGAGGGACGATGTAACTTCCCAAGGAGCTTGTCCACTGGCATACATCAGAGACATTCCACCTCATCTGACACTCGTACATGGAATTCTGCAAATTTTCTGCACTGTTCTCCAAGGCATTCTGAAGTGCCTGTCAAAAAGACTGGCGTGTCCAAACAGCGGGCATCTGTAAAGTCTTAAAACAAGAGAGATAGGCTGCGATTTATTAATGCGGTCCTTAACAACATAGCACTTTTAATGTTAATTCTGTATGTGAAAAAATGTTGATATTGGTATATAAAAACATATTTGCCCATGCTTGTTTGCATTATTAAAAAAAACAGTTTGCACTGCTGATAATTTGTCATAGATTTGTGCAGGGTCCCTTTCTCTTCCATGTTGGTATGAGCAGTGTATGCAACCTATAGTTGACACCTACGTGTCATTCTGGGAACACACTAAATACTTCAGATGACTCAAAGGTTTACTTGGCAACCGATGGCTGTTTTAAGGGCATGGATACACTTTCAGCTTGGACCGAGCGCAAAGTCTTCACGGTACACAGAAAGAAATAAAAGGCTTGTTCCGTGTAATCGTTGTCTTATATGATAATGACAAATAAACCGCCCTGGTATTCATCACAAGCTTTGACATAGCCACCATGACAAAATGATTTGGATTCGTTCCCAGAAATGAATTAGGTGTAACAACCCCACACTGATTTTAGCTCACACATGATTACAATACAATGGTACCTTGGCTTTCGTTATTAATTTGGTCCAAAGAAAACTGACATATGTGAAAAACCAAGCAATTTTTCCCACAAGAAATTTAACATCACTTTTACCTTATTGAGGTCTGTTGTTGGCATATGGCGAGAAGTGGACAGAGGGGAGGAGAGCTATGCCAATTGTTTGCAATCTCTGTTTTGTCAACACTTTGAACCCTTACAGGATTCCATAGTATAGTGCAAAACAGGAATGTTCAAAGTGCGGCCCCAGAGCCATTTGTGGCCTGCTATGCATTCTAAAGATACAATCAAAAAAGAAGAAAATCTGAAAAATCTGCAGTCATTTTACAAGAATAAAGTTGAATTATGGGCTGCGCGATGGATGAGTGGTTAGCCTGCAGGCCACACAGCTAGGAGACCCGAGTTCAATTCCACCCTCGGTCATCTCTGTGTGGAGTTTGCATGTTCTCCCCGTTCCAAAACATGCTAGGTTAATTGGCGACTCCAAATTGTCCATAGGTATGGACAATTAATGTGAGTGTGAATGGTTGTTTGTCTATATGTGCCCTGTGATTGGCTGGCCACCAGTCCAGGGTGTACCCCGCCTCTTGCCCGATGACAGCTGGGATAGGCTCCAGCACCCCCGCGACCCTCGTGAGGAAAAGCGGCAGAAAATGAATGAATGAATGTCTGTGATTGGCTGGTGACCAGTCCAGGGTGTACCTGCCTCCGGCTCGAAGCCAGCTGGGATAGGCTCCAGCATACCCCTGCGACCTAATGAGGATAAGCCCTATAGAAAATGCATGGATAATCCCATTGTGTTGTTTACAGTGTAATATTCTAACAACTGTATTCATATAATTTTATTGCAACTCTATAATAAAAAATTACATAATTAATTACAGTAATACCTTTATTTTTTTTTAATACATATGCTACTCTTACTTCTACCTGACTTCGGTTGAATGGCATGCATGCACTTAAACGGGCTACCTAATATTAAATAATTCAAAACACGTTCATTTAACTTGAGCTATACAGTACGTTGTATTATTTTTGTTTTGAATTATAGCACCAGGTTAGCAAGTGAAAACATTTTAATCGCCTGTATCGTAAGCCCATTGTGATATATTTTTACATAACAACCAGTCATGCAGCACAATTTTAATATGTACGTACATGCAAGCAAATGTGTGGAAAAAAGTGGGAGGAGTCAACACTAAAGATGTACAGGGCAGTCCTACTTACCCTCCACATCTCATTGCCGCAGCTGTTGTGGTGCTCACACACACACACACACACACACACAGTTGCGCACACACACAGTTGCGCACACACTTGTGCGGCATAAGTGCGCTCCTTCTTCAGCGTCCATTCTGACTGCTTCACTCCTCTGCTCCACTACTGTCTATTGAGTTAGTTGTAGTTAGGAGTAGCATTACACCATCTGTACACACACACACACACATTAAAAGAACACACATAAAGTGTAATGTTGGTGCTTCATCGCTGGGGAAAGTCTGATTCAGCAGAAGAGTGAAGAAGCGCTCATTTACCATGAGCTGTTTGGATGTTATGTACCCAGCCTATGGACATTACTCGTCTTACTCTGCCAGCGCTCCTGCTTTCATCAACAGTCTACAGGTAGGCTCTCATCATATAGCTGATATTAATGCATGTCATTTATTATCATACTGTATGACATTTACTCTCCTGCATTGTAAGTTGAGGAAAAACCTATTTAATTCATTAATGTGCACTTGCAAATGGCAATGGTAAAAGAAACTATGGATTTAATAGTACCGTATTTTCCGCACTATAAGGCGCACCTAAAATCTGATTTTGTTTTAAAAAGCTGACTATGCGCCTTATAATCCGGTGCGCCTTATATATGGATCAATATTGAGCCGCGACAGGTCTCGCAACTTACGGTAAGCAGCCACCGACTCCATTTTTCCCGTAGAAGAAGAAGTGCGCTGTGCATACTGGGAAATATTAAACAACGATTCACTTTCATTTGTGCGTTTGTATAAAGACCCTGAAATGGCTCCTATTAAGAGACACGCTTACAACGCAGAGTTTAAACTCAAGGCGATCAGTCACGCAGTAGAACACGGAAATAGAGCAGCAGCAAGAGAGTTTAACATGAATGAATCGATGGTGCGGAAGTGGAGGAAGCATGAGGATGAGCTGCGCCAAGTAAAGAAGACTAAACAAAGTTTCCGTGTCACTATATTGCGATTGCGCTAACGTTTAATTTACCGTAACAGTATCAGACGGTTTTTTGCGTGTTGACTAAATGGAGGAAAAGTAAAATGTTATGCCTTGCTGTTGTTCAAAGATGTCAAAAATGTGTCACGAAAATGCTTTACCTCAGAGAAAATAATAAAACAGCTGTTTATTCATTTTGGGAGTGAATGGAGCTGTGGAAAGCTTGTTTGATATCTATTAATAAAGTTTGACTGACCTATCTGACTGTTTTGTTGACATTCCCTTTAGCGCGGCACCATCTAATGGTTGCATAACGTAACTACAGCCTCTACTGTAGCGCCTTATAATGCGGTGCGCCTTATGTATGGAAAAAGTTTTAAAATATATAATTCATTGAAGGTGCGCCTTATAACACGGTGCGCCGTATAGTGCGGAAAATACGGTAATTTAATCATTTAATAAGCCATACAATAACCCAAAGCACTGAAATGTGCATATAAAGAAGAACATATTTTATTGTTGCTTTAACAATATATCTACAGTATATATTTATACCTTTTAGCTACCTAGCTATATATTACGACCTCTATACATATATACTATATACAGTATGTATGAACGGGGGCAATATACACTGTTTATTTTATATCATGCACTATATATATACATATATATATATGCACACACACACACACGCACACACCCACATATATAGTAAAGAGAGAGAGAGTTATCTACATATAGCCTATATATACTGTACAGTTTGAAGATAAGATAAGATATGCCTTTATTCATCCCTTATTGGGGAAATTTGCATAATGTCTCACTATTTACAGTGCATATACTGTAGATACTTAGCTCGCTATCAATGTATAGTACAGTCATCTACTTCTATCTACATATACCATAGTACCATAATAGTTGGCAAACGCATTTTCATTGAGGGCCAGGACCTCATGATATTATTACACCATTGCCCATTCAGTTGGTTATTATGTTTTTACTAACACATAGATGGATAATTTGTTTTGGAATGAAAAGTGAAGTGAGAAAGTTTTTGCAGTATTGAAAGTAGTAAACTTTTTCATTTGTCACAATGAAAGAGCAAATACATTTAGAAGGAAAAAGCTGAAATGTGATATTGACACAGATTATTCCCAGGCTTCAGACGGACACATACAATGATGTGGTGGCCAACATCTGGCTCTGGGGAGTTTGACACATGTGACATATACAGTACTGTAAAATGTTATATATATATTTGTTGAGTTATCGACATATAGCTTCACATATCTCTCGATATATCCAAATATAATGTATACTCTGCAAGAAAACTAAAAAACAAAAAAAACAAAAAAGTTGTAATAATAATGTATAATAATAAAATAATGTTAATTTAGTTTCATGAAGTTGAAATAATAAAGAAAATATACATTATTCTTTTAAAGTCGTAATGTTATGAGAAACTGAATAAAAAAAGTTGTTATTTGGGGAAAATGTCAAAATATTATATGAAGAAAACTTAAATATAAATACTTAAAATAAAATAAATTGATGGAAAACAGCAAAACTGAAAAAACAGCTGAATGTGACAAGTAAAAAAATCTAAATATTATGAGAAAAATGTGGCAATTTCACCAAAAACATATTATGGGGAAAAGTAATGTAATTTTAGTTGTTATTTTTTTAAAAGTTGGAATATTATGAGAAACCCCCCCCCAAAAAATAAAGCTGTAATATTTGGAAAATGAGGTTGAGGGAAAAAATATTATGAGAATAAAGTCAAAATACTGTTGGAATAAAGTAATTTCAATATCAAATGAACTTAATATCAAAAATAAATATTTGAAAAAAAGGGAAAAAAGCAAAATGGGGGAAAAAGCAAAGTTGATAGTAATAATTGGCTTTTTTTCTTGAAAAATATAGTATTTACATTCTTGGCATACCTACTTTGTAAGTGACCGTTGCATCCTTTCATTTTTTAGTATATGGACCTCGGTGGTAGTTGAGACACCCCTTTTGTCTCGTCAGACCACAGAGTATTTTCCCAAGGTCTTGGGGATCATCAGGATGTTTTCTGGCAAAGAGGAGACGAGCCTTAATGTTGTTTTTGTTCCACATTGTTTTTGGTCTTGGATTTCTGGTCATCCAGGCCATTTTTGCCATTTTCTTTCTTATGGTGGTCATGAACACTGACCTAAATTGAGGCAAGTGAGTCCTGCAGTTCTTTGGATGTTGTTGTGGGACCTTTTGTGACCTCTCGGAGGATCGTTGTTGCGCTCTTGGGGTTAATTTGGTTGGCCGGCCACTCCTGGGAAGATTCACCATTGTTCCCTGTTTTCGCCATGTGTGGATAATGGCTCTCACTGTGGTTTGTTGGAGTCCCAAAGCTTTAGAAATTGCTTATAAGCTTTTCCACACCGATAGATCTCAATTCATCTCGGTTATGTCACATAACTGAAGTGAAAAAACATGACATTTAAAAACAGCATTTTATGTTCAGTTGTGTTATCATTGACTATTATTTAAATTAGTTTGATGTTTTGAAACATTTAAGTGTGACAAATATAACGATTTACCTATAATAAGGTATATAATATAATAGAGCATGGTATTAGCATATCTTCACACACTTAAGAGTCAATGTACATGCTGAAAATGTTCGGTTAGTATCTAACTACAATATACAGTACATCTCATGATAACCTCCCCCCACTTGACAGGCTCCCACCAGTGTAACCAGCACCTCACCTCTGTGTCGGGACTTTATGGACACTCCTAGGGGTCCAGAAGGGATGTCCGGGGGCCAGGGCACCGTTGGCGGATCCACAACCTCATCCTCTTCGTCGGCTTCCTCCTCCTCTTCCTCCTCGTCTTCATCCTCCTACACATCGGCAGCTCCACGGCCAGACGAGGGTGGTCCCAAGGACAAGCAGGAGGGCCCCGAGGCCGAGTACCTGACATCCCGCTGCGTCCTCTTCACCTACTACCAGGGGGACATCAGCACTGTGGTAGACGAGCACTTCTCTAGGGCACTCAGCTCCTACATGGATGGGGAAAGCAAGCGGCGGGCTTCGGAGCAGCAAACTGCAGGTACCACAGGTAAATATCACAGGCATTTGCTTAAGTATACACAGTAACATTCATTCATTCATTTTCTACCGCTATTCCTCACGAGGGTCGCGGAGGGTGCTGGAGCCTATCCCAGCTGTCTTTGGGTACACCCTGGACTGGTCGCCAACCATTCACACTCACATCCATATTTATGGACAATTTGGAGTCGCTAATTAACCTAAAATATTTTTGGAATGTGGGAGGAAACCGGAGTACCCGGAGAAAACCCACGCATGCACGGGGAGAACATGCAAACTCCACACAGAGATGCCCGAGGGTGGAGTTGAACCCTGGTCTCCCAGCTGTGAGGTCTACACAGTAACATGTAGATATTTTTTGATACAGCTCTTCACATTACACTACGCAAGAGTCCTTAGACCAGGGGTCTCAGACACACGGCCCGCGGGCCAAATGTGGCCCGCAGGACACTAGTTTGAGGCCCCCGCCTTGATATGAAAGTTTAATGTTAGTGCGGCCCGCGCAAGTTTGATATGGATGCTGTATGGTATCATGTACCCAGAAAAAATGATTACGTTTGATTAATGTTCATGTTAAAGGTTAAATAACTGTTAATAGTTATCCTCCCTATCCATGTGGAAGTGGTACGTTTTTGGCTATTTAAGTTTAAAGGAAATAACTTGAAGGCTACCGTTTAGGTCGCTAGCTCTCTAGTTTGCGAGTTAGCATGTGTCTCAAGACCCTGCAGTTGCGCAATATGTTGTAAATAAAAAGAGTATAAATGTGACTATAGTATGCTTTGTTAATTTTAAGTGGAATGTTTTATCAGAGCTTTTCTTGTAGAAAATTGGAACCAAAGCAAAGTTTTTAAATTTATTTTGTTTTTAATAAATGCTTCTTTTTTTTTTTTGGAAAACCTGATGCGGCCCAGTCTCACCCAGACCCGAGCTCCAGTGGCCCCCAAGTAAATTGAGTTTGAGACCCCTGCCTTAGACTATGTGAATGTTTCATAGCAGTAAAACTAAGAAGCACAGCTCAGAAAAGGTTAGGGTAAGTAGCTATGTCACAACATTCATTCATTTACGTGCGTACAGGTGACAGAGTTGCCTGTGGGGCATCTCTTGGGCCACACAGAGCATCAAACAGGTGGGGTGACATGGCAGCTTTTTGCAACGGTTGTCTCTGGAAAGAGGCCAGGGCATATGGGGTCGAAGGTCACTAGGGCCAGCCCGCAGGACTTCATTGACTTTGGGTCGAAAGGTGCATTTCAGAAATGTTTGTAATTTGAACACTGCTTAACCTCTGACTGGCTCCAAACTATTTAAACAATTTTGATCCCGTCGGGAATAATCTGATCCGGTGTCAAACTGTGGCCATCATAAAACACTGTCATAAAGTATAAAAAGAATCTAAATGAAGGATTAAACAGCTGACTTTGCGATTCTTTTCTATTTTCCTTTGTAGTTGTTTGATTTATTGTCACTTGAGCCAAATTATACTTTCACAGCCAGGACAGAAGCAAGTATATTACTGGATTTGTTGCTATGCTAGTATGATGACACAATAGATGTTCTATGGTTACCATCACACTTTTATGGCGGCATCACAAAACAACACAACATGGTTTGTGATAAAATACCCTAACCCTTGAACTTTGACATCCCATTTCAAGCATCCTAAAACCGTCCAAAAAAGGGGTCTCAAACATGCGGCCCGTGGGTCAAATGTGGCCCGCAGGACACTTGTTTGAGGCCCCCGCCTTGATATGAAAGTTTAATGTTAGTGCGCAAGTTTGATATGGATTCTGTATGGTATCATGTACCCAGAAAAAATTATTACGTTTGATAAATGTTCATGTTAAAGGTTAAATAACTGTTAATAGTTATCCTCCCTATCCGTGTGGAAGTGGTAAGTTTTTGGCTAAGTTTAAAGGAAATAACTTGAAGGCTACCTTTAGGTCGCTAGCTCTCTAGTTTGCGAGTTAGCATGTGTCTCAAGACCCTGCAGTTGCGCAATATGTTGTAAATAAAAAGAGTATAAATGTGAATATAGTCTGTTTTGTCATGTCTACAGGGCTCTAATAATGCTTTGTTCATTTTAATCTGAAAAAAATTATTTGTCTACCCACCAACTATATGTGGTTTCTTAAGTTTTTATTATTTGCCGTTTTATTATTATTATTATATTTATTTATTTATTACTGATTGATTGATTTTCTTTATTCTTGATTTGTTTATTTATTTTTCCTCTTATTTTGTGTAGAAAAATAAAAAGTAAGATATTTGAGAACAGTGGAATGTTTTATCAGAGCTTTTCTTGTAGAAAATTGGAACCAAAACGAAGTTTTAACATTTTTTTTGTTTTTAATAAATGCGTTGTTTTTTTTTGGAAAACCTGATGCGGCCCAGTCTCACCTAGACCCGAGCTCCAGTGGCCCCCAAGTAAATTGAGTTTGAGACCCCTGGTCTAAAATGATGGTAAAATATTGAACTACTTGCTGGTCATCTTGCCGTTGTAGTCTTCCCTGCATTCTTTGTGATCTGACTATTGCACGTCTTCATTTCAAGCACAACGCACATCCTGCCTCACAACAGATGCTATGTTTGTACATGGCTGTAAGCGCGCAGCCTCGCTTCCTGGCGTATCCTCCTTCAAAGATGTCGCCCCCCTACAATGGTCCGCCGTCAGATTTATACACACCATGTGATCGGACACTACCCGCCGCCATGGTGTCTTTTTTCAGCGGAATATCTAAATATAAAAGTCTGCTCCTGAAAACATATAATGGCCTGCTGACATTCTGTCAAGGGCGAGGAGGTGGAGGATGGCAGAGGGTTGGTGGGGTGGGGTGCAGAGAAAACAACAGGTGGGGGTGCAGGAGACAGAGAAGCGGGGCCGCCGGAGCTTGCACAGGCTCAGTGTTGAGTGTGTTTTGGGGCTTTCACAAGGGCTAGGTTGACATGGGAGTGAGAGATGTCACCACAGAGAGTGATTTAAGGCTGTAGGTCACAGCGTCTGCCTTATATAGCATTCAGGGATATAGGGTCTCTCTCTTTACCTCCCTCTCTCCCGCTCCGTTACATGTGGTTGTGTTTATTTTTGTGTCTTGTCGGAGCTAGCACTGTGTGACGGTATGATCCAATGGGGAAGATATCTGGGCAAGAGGGCTTTGCGGTCATGTAACTCCCATCTACTATTTAACATGCACTTGCTCCTCTTTTTACACCCCGTTCAGCTCAGCAGCCGATGCATGGGGATCAAACGGGTTCTAGGATTCGACCATAGACTCTACGATGTAAGAATTTGGCGGTATTGCATAGAACAAGTCGGAAAAGCAATGTTGTTCCACTCCAGTACTGTAGGTGGTGGTATAGTGCATAGCAGATGTGGGTGGCTCCACAGTCCCTCGTTTATTGTGGTTAATTGGTTCCATACCGACAAAGAATTCAATATTAATAAAGGGAATATTTTCGAGGGGCCGTATGGTGGACAAGTGTTTAGCATGTTGGACACACAGTCAGGTGATTGGGAAGACCTGGGTTTGAATCTCTACTTGGGCATCTCTGTGTGGAGTTTGCATGAAAAATGAGCATAATAAGTCCCCTTTAAAATATTAATTAATATATATATATATATATATATATATATATGAGATTATTATTATATTAAAAAAGGGCAGCAGACCTCACAGCTAGGAGACCATGGTTCAATTCCACCCTCAGCCATCTCTGCGTGGAGTTTGCATGTGAATGGTTGTTTGTCTATATGTGCCCTGTGATTGGCTGGTGACCAGTCCAGGGTGTACTCCGCCTTTCGCCAGAAGACAGCTGGGATAGGCTCCAGCACCCCCCGCGACCCTTGTGAGGAAAAAGCGGTAGAAAATGAATGAATGAATGATATGAGGGCTGCACGGCGATCGAGTGGTTAGCATGCAGACCTCACAGCTAGGAGGCCAGGGTTCAATTCCACCCTCGGCCATCTCTGTGTGGAGTTTGCATGTTCTCCCCGTGCATGCGTGGGTTTTCTCCGGGTACTCCGGTTTCCTCCCACATTCCAAAAACATGCTAGGTTAATTGGTGACTCCAAATTGTCCATAGGTATGAATGTGAGTGTGAATGGTTGTTTGTCTATATGTGCCCTGTGATTGGCTGACAATCTGTCCAGAGTGTACCCTGTCTCTCGCCCAAAGACAGCTGGGATAGGCTCCAGCCTACCCCTAATGAGGACCCTAATGAGGATAAGCGGCATAGAAGATGGATGGATGGATGGAGGGGTGGAATATTTTAAAAGTTATGGCATACAAAACTTGTTTACGATCTTCTAAATGACTTTTAAGTACTGTGTACTTGCATTAGCAGGTATCACAGTCTACAACAGACTACATAGTCGAGAGATGAGGAAGAGCGGCTCAGACATTTTGATGAGCTGGTATCGTAAAAAACAAGGACCTGACAAATTCCGAGTCTGCTGGTGTCATAAATTAGATGAGTAAATTTTACTCCCATCCCCTTCCAAACCAAGAGATGATCGCCCAACAACTTAGACAAAGCGAGGTTTTCTTCCTGACGCTCTCACACACTGGTGACCTGGAGAGATGCAGTCCTGACACAGTAACCCGCTTGTTCCTAAGTTAGCAAGCAGGAGTTATGATCAATGAAGCAGAGTCAGTTGGAAAAAGACATGGCTACAGTATAAAGAATGTAGATAAGTAAATAAGTAAAGAGAGCCATTGTATGGTGATGTTAACCAGTATCCCACTGTCCACCCTCCCACAGAAGCCCCCTCACCAAGTAGCCGACGAAGCTTCCCTCCATCCTTCTGGGACAGTAACTACGCCTCGCCTCAAAGCCGTTCCCACTGCGAAACAGGAGCAGCTTCGTATACCATGGATCCTTACGCGTCAGGACTTCACCCAGGACTGCCGCACCCGCACGCCCACCCTCACTCACACGCTCACCCTCACGCCCATCCTCCTCACCCAGCAGAGAGTTGGGGATACCCCCAGGCCCAGGCTTACGGGCCCCCGAGGCCTCTCCATGAACTTTACTCCCCTTCAGCTTTGGAGCCACACTACGGGCCCCTGCTCATGCCCACCGTGCGGGCGCCTCACCTGCCGACCTTGCCCAGCCACTATGAAGTAAGCAAGCTGGAGCCCACGGCTTCCTGGCCAGGTCTGCTCCCACCAGGGGACGTCGGACAGACGCTGGCCCTCAACATGGATGCAGGTAATGACACAATGGGTCCTCTACTAGCCTACTTTAGGGGTCGGGTCATCCCTCACATGAACGTGAAGCTCTACTGTTGAACACCATGTCGTTCTTTTGTAAGAACGACACTAATATAGAATAGCATCAAATTTCCACCTTTTCGGAGATGTAACAGGCGCAGTGTGGGGTAAAAGTACTCCCCGATGCTCCACAGAGGCATGGAGTATTTTGCTGTGTTGAAAGCAATTGTTGCAGTCCAGTGATTATTTCATACGTCACACCGGATGCTCATTGCGTAGCTAGTTATCCGACTGTGGGTTGTGGAAATATCTCGGAATTCATGCTATTTTGAAAAAGCCAAAGGAGTATAAATGTCTGGTCACATGATGCAGCATTCCGATTGTAGAGGTTTTAATGCTTTCTAGGAACAACCTCAGTTTTCGTTGTTGAAAATTCTTCCTTGGTTTTAGTACATTTTCTTGGTTTACATTCTGTATCCTTCTGTACTGCATCCTTAGGCAAAATTAAGTTTTTTTTTTTAATTGAGTGTGACTGGGCGGCACGGTTGTCTTGTGGTTAGCGTGCAGACCTCACAGCTAGGAGACCAGGGTTCAATTCCACCCTCGGCCATCTCTGTGTGGAGTTTGCATGTTCTCCCCGTGCATGTGTGGGTTTTCTCCGGGTACTCCGGTTTCCTCCCACATTCCAAAAACATGCTAGGTTAATTGGCCACTCCAAATTGTCCATAGGTATGAATGTGAGTGTGAATGGTTGTTTGTCTGTATGTGCCCTGTGATTGGCTGGCGACCAGTCTAGGGTGTACCCCGCCTCTCGCCCAAAGACAGCTGGGATAGGCTCCAGCACCACCGCGACCCTTGTGAGGAAAAAGCGGTAGAAAATGAATAAATGAATGTGACTGCTTAATCACCTGTTAGCGGGCCAAAGAAAATTGCAAGTGCCAGCAATTAGATAAAGAAGGTGAAAAAAACACTATTGAATTCTATCTCACTAGAATGCATAGGATGTGAGCAGCAACAATAATGTCCATCCATTTGTCATTTATTATTATTTCACATTGTTTTCAGCATGTAAAACTATAATTATTCTTTGTAAAATGTAATTTTTATTAATATTTTTGAATGTCTGGAATGTATGAATTGGATTTACATTACAGTAATCCCATGCCACTTTGAATTCCTCCTTGATTTGTGGTTGAATAAGGCGGATTATTAGCCCCAAATATGCATATCTAAGCAACGGATGCTGACCTAAAGTAAGCATATTCATGAACTAAAATAGAAATAATGCGCATATAAGACACATTCAAAGATGCTGTAATGATATATAGTATCCGACTCTGGTCACTCGGTCAATGTTACTGTTACAGGTCGCTGAGGCACCAGACTCACCAGAACAAAAGGCTTTCATTGCAGGCTTGAATTATCTCACAACAGTCCCAATAATCTCTAAAACTAAAATCAGCTCAGAACCCACTAGCACTGGAACACATTTACATTTATATTTACAACACATTTACAGCAACACATATGAGCAAAATAATATGAACACAATAATAATGCTTCTAAGGGTAATTGATGAGACAATATCACCACAGGAAATACTGCACAGAACAGGAAGTGAAAAACAAACCCTCCCAATGCTGAGTGTGAATCTATATTATATTTTATTGTCTGAGGCAGCTTATTTTCTCTTGGTATAGCTATGATATCAGGCAATACGAGTGCAATGGTGACTATAGGGGTGTTATTTCATGTACGGAGGGCTCTAATTATGATAGCAGTCAGCACCACCGTTCAATATTCATTCATTTTCTACCGCTTTTTCCTCACAAGGGTCGCGGGGGGTGCTGGAGCCTATCCCAGCTGTCTTCGGGCAAGAGGCGGGGTACACCCTGGACTGATCGCCAGCCAATCACAGGGCACATATAGACAAACAACCATTCACACTCACATTCATACCTATGGACAATTTGGAGTGGCCAATTAACCTAGCATGTTTTTGGAACGTCGGAGGAAACCGGAGTACCCGGAGAAAACCCACGCATGCACGGGGAGAACATGCAAACTCCACCGTTCAATATATCGCTGTTAAGTGAATTTCCGCAAAGTCGGATTCCACATTTATTAATAGCATATTTTCTAGTTAGAGCATAGAAAACTGTTTAAGGCACGAGTAGAGCCCTCCTGGCATACAATGACACCATACATTTGTACTTTTATGACGTAAAAATAGTAAACCTAAAACAGAAAATAAGGCATATTATACAAAAATAAGACATAACATAGACTTACACTTTAGTATTGGGAAAATTCCCAATGCCTTTTTTTTCCTGGACATTGTACTACCTGCAGTGGCTACTGTCCGATCAATGTACCATAACATCACCAGTGTAGAATGCTACATATCATGTCTTTGAATGCACCTTCTGTAATGTAATGTCTTACATTTGTATTTTTATCCATTTAGCCATTGTTATGCTTAAAAATGGTTAATTTAGACCAAGAACATATAAAATTTGGTTAAATGTTCACTTTTTTAAAAAAGGGGCCCAAGTCAGCCATGAAACTTTAACTTATTAATGAATTTATTCCGGAAAATAGTGATAGTGAAACCACACAATTCGAACTGCAAAGTGGTAAGGGATGGGTGTATCGTATCTTGGGAAAAATTGATATTTTGGAACAAATTAATAACAATGCTCTTTGGACACCCCTGATTTAGAAGGTCTCAACTATCTGCAAAGAGAGGAATATAGAAATAAAATATAATATATGACCAGTCCAGGGTGTACCCCGCCTCTCGCCCATAGACAGCTGGGATAGGCTCCAGCATCCCCCGCGACCCTCGTGAGGAAAAAGCGGTAGAAAATGAATGAATGAATGAATGAATGAATGAATGAATATAATATATAGAAGCGTTATAGAAAATGGATGGATGGAAAATATATAAACATATTAAATATATAAAAATATTGCACAAAAATGGAAAAGCAATTTTGATCCTAAATACATGTGATTTTTAATGTAATTTTTATGCAATGTTTTAAAAAAGAAATGTAAAAATTTGGAGAGCACAGGTCATGAGCGTCAGTCTTTGTAACACATTGAGACACGCATACATTTGCGGCCATTGTGAACACCCTCAACCACCCACCATTGTGGACACCAGCACAAACACCTTCTAATCATCACATTAGCCTTCTTCAACAAAATGTTCGGCCCCAAGCAGGCTCCATGACAACGTGCGCTCCGTTGTTGTCCGACATGCTCCTAATCATCGCTCTCTCTATTCTGTCAGGCCTCCAGCAGCACAAGAAAGGCAAAGAGCTGTACTGGTTCTAACAAGGCCCTCAGTCACATTGACCAGCCATTTACCACAGCCAATTAGTCCTTGGACCCGCTCCGCTATTGAAGACGCGTGTCCCCTTTATCCCAATCCCCCTCCCCAGCACCAGCAGCAGCAGCATACATCTGCATCCATACACCCCCCCTCCTCTTGGCTTCACACTTGACAGGATACAGCTCCAGGTGGATGTGAGTGCACCATGGAGATAACACATAATCTGGACCGGCTAGCCATGCCCCTCTCCCCGGGCAGACCCATGTTGGACCTGGAAAGACTTTTGCTGATGAAGGGATGGACCTAGGGGGAGTCACTCCAATGTGCCTGGTTATCTGCATTTCATGTCTTTTGTTTGCTATACTGTGGCTGTCATCATCCACCAATACGTATGGACTTTGTGACTATATTAATTTGCTCTCTGGAATAAAGTGTTTCTATTTATTGGTGTTCCTTCTTTTGAATGGTTTGGTTTATAGGCCAGTGCTTCTGCAATGATTGTGGATGCTTTTATTGTATTTTTCCAAAAAGAAAAAAGAAAAAAGAAAGACGAGCCTAATTGGAAAAATAATAATTTTTAATTGTATTTTTTTGCTCATTCTTGTCAGTTGTGTTCTTTGCATTTTTGGCTTATAGTTATCCATCTTTAAAGCTATTTTGTATCACGACTTACTTTTTGTGTGTGCCATTTTTGTTTCTTGATTTATTTTGTTGTCTGGAAAGATTGTGATATCAATAAATATTTTTTTGAGGGTAAAATTCCAGACTTCCTCAAAAGGTATTAAATATGAAGATGCGCACCACACAAAAAATTCAGACACTTTCTCATGTTAGTCAATGGCTGGGCATGTCCAAACTTTTGACTGGTACTTTATGTCAGGGGCCAGTCTTCCAAGGACCACACTAATTTATTTTTAATATAATAATAATCTAATATATCTAATATATATATATTTATTTACTAATTAATATTTTAAAGGGGACTTATTATGCTAATTTTTCCGTCCTTTTTACTGAGTTGTGGACTCCCATAGAGCAGCTACACACAATAACCCACACAGAAAGCTTTCTACATCTGCACCTATTCCAGCTGTATTTCCTTGACTTTCCAAAACGGTTTGTTTTAATTTATTCAACCCACGGCCCGCCTCCGGCCACACCCACTCCACTGTGATTGGTCACACTCTTCTCAACCTAACATGTTTTTGGAATGTGGGAGGAAACCGGAGTACACGGAGAAAACCCACGCATGCACGGGGAGAACATGCAAACTCCACACTGAGATGGGTGGAATCGAACTTGGGTCTCCTAGCTGAGCGCTAACCACTCATTCACCGTGCACCCTTGAAAATGCTTAATTGGGGGTGGGGTGGGGGGGTGGGGGTTAAGTTAGCTTAAATATGCCCCCCAACCCTAATGAGGATTAGAAAATAAACAAATAAATTATCTGTTTCATGGTTGAACAGTCTATTATTTTGTTTTATTATTTGGTTAATACTACTGTAAATTCAGCATTTTCAATAAAAAAAAAATTGCCAAAATGATTGAAAATACAAATATAAAGTGGGACTTGCATCCCGGCGTACATGTTACCACATGACTGAGCTTCACACTTTGGGGGGAAATTTCTTGGCCGTTGCCAGCACATAGAGGAAGTAGAGTATCAGAAGTTGTACTTATGAAGCAAGTACTTCAATGGCAAGAGGGGTGTACTGGCTTTCTACGGCACCTAAGGCTATCGTCACCAGGAGAAAAGCCGCCTGCCATGGCCGGTAAGATGCTTTCATGTCGGATACGCTATGCGTGTAGCTGCCATGCGTCCACGGAGGTTGGGAGAACCTGAGTGTACAGCAAGAGGAGTACATTGCCCGTTATGGGAGGAGCCGCTACTGTGGCGAGGTAATATACACAATGTACTTGCAACACACGCAAGGGTCACACACTCTTCCTCTGTTTTGCTAAAGTTTTTTCCTTCGTGCATGCACAAAATAATTTGCATGCCAATTTTCTTCCAACAGGTTTTGTGTGCGGTTTTGAAAATCCATGCAGGTCACATGCGTGTTTCCTGCATTTTCCCTCATTTTTACACACAACCATTACATACGTCAGGATGTAACTCCCCTTAAGGCATTGGAAAGAGATGACAGAGTGTAATACTGTGACTTGTTGTGTGTGCCTTTATGATGTGGGGCCTCGGAAGTAACGTGTGAGACTAAAATTGACAGTTAGTTGAGTGCTAGCAGCAGGTTAGTTAGTTTAGAGAGGGGCCGGCAGCAGCTCCTGTGTGAATGTTCACTGCATGTGTTCTCTGTTTGTTGATTAAGCGATTGAAGCGCATCGTGAGTCTTTCCTTAACCACAAATAGCAGCAGTAGTGTTGTATTTAACACTGGCCTCTAGGTGTCAGTAATGTTACATTGATAAGACCGGGACGTGTACTGTCAATGCTAACATGTTAGTCTAACTGTCTATTTTGCATTATTATGTCTACTAATATCTGGAAACACAAGTATAAAGGGGGCGGCACGGCGGTCGAGTGGTTAGCGCGCAGACCTCACAGCTAGGAGACCAGGGTTCAATTCGACCCTTCACCCTTCACCCTCGGCCATCTCTGTGTGGAGTTTGCATGTTCTCCCCGTGCATGCGTGGGTTTTCTCCGGGTACTCCGGTTTCCTCCCACATTCCAAAAACATGCTAGGTTAATTGGCGACTCCAAATTGTCCATAGGTATGAATGTGAGTGTGAATGGTTGTTTGTCTATATTTGCCCTGTGATTGGCTAGCGACCAGTCCAGGGTGTACCCCGCCTCTCGCCCGAAGACAGCTGGGATAGGCTCCAGCACCCCCGCGACCCTTGTGAGGAAAAAGCGGTAGAAAATGAATGAATGAATGAAGTATAAAGGTGACTATAGGGGTGTTATTTAATGTCTATGGGGCTCTACTAATGGTAAAAAGTGTATTTAGAAAGTCATAAATAGGTTTTCTCTGCTCTGTATGAAAATATTCCATTATTAATACTGAATCCTACTTCATGAAAATTCACTTATCATAGTCGGGTCTGGAACCAATTAACGGTGCTAAACAAAGGACGACTGTAGTTTGTTCGAATATTGTACAAAAAACAAATATACGGGAACTTGCTGTACTCTCACTGTGCCACAATTTCAAAAGTCATAAATAGGTTTTCTCTGCTCTGTATGAAAATATTCCATTTATTAATACTGAATCCTACTTCATGAAAATGCACTTATCATGGTCGGATCTGGAACCAATTAACTGTGCTAAACAAGGCACGACTGTAGTTTGTTCAAATATTGTACAAAAACCAAATATACGGAAACTTGCTGTACTCTCACTGTGCCAAAATTTCAAAACTGCTGAATTGAAACAATTAATCATAAAGATAAAGATTATGTCAAAATGGAACCAATCTTAACAGCAAACTTGTCCACTTGCTATTTAAGGATCAGCACGGTGAGCTCTCGAGACAGAAGCGGCGTCCGCATCCGATCAAGGACGCAGTGCGCCTTGTCTCATTTAAAAGGCCTGCCATTTGAATTCCTGCTGGCATTCGCACTTTGTCACCTATAAAGTGGGAACGAGTGCCGAATGCCAGCTATGCGCAACCGGAGAAGACGCCAAGCATCCCAGCTATGCGACCAATGTTGTTGTGTTATTGATCCGATAATCAGATTATCCACCAAGGTATGCCAGCCTGGGCCACTGTCACAATTTAGCGGCTGTTATGTGTGAATCCTTGCCCCCCCCACCCCCACACCGTGCATTTGGGAGCAGCCAACTATGTGATTGGCTCTAAGCTGGGGAAATGTGTACAGTAATGAAATTAAAAGAGGCCAAGCATCTTTAGTGCCTTTTCACACTTGACACTTGGCCTCATGATCGCATTGGATCCACCAGGATGTACTTGACTGGTAGTATGTGGCCACAGCTATTATCACATTAAAAGCTTAAATATCAATAAACACAAGGTGGCATCAATAACAGCTATTTTCATTTCATAAAAGCCTGTGGAAACTTAAGAGATACACATTTGCACATTAAAAGTGATTGTGTAAGACACACAGCATATGGTGGGCTTTGTAATGAATTATGTGAAGGGAATGTTAGTTACATGTGAATAAGCTGTACTGCAATAAGAAACAAGTTAAATGCTGCCCTCTGCTGCTGCATTTGCAACACTGCAATATAATACTATTTTATTACATTACGTAAATAAAAGTAAAATTACGTAAATAGTGTAGTGATATTAATACAGAAAAAAAACATAATAAAGCAGGGACATTATGCATGGTTGTAGACGGCTGCTTGTACCTCACCGCACTTTTCTAATTCCTTCTGATACCGTTTTGTGATTATGAATTGTATATAATAATACGATAAGATATGCCTTTATTCATCCCTCAGTGGGGAAATTTGCATTGCACAGCAGCAAGAGTACAGAATCAGTTAAGCAGTACAAAAATACACAATATATTAAAAAAATAAACAATATAAACAACCCAAGAATTATATATAACTACAGTATGCAGATAATATGAAACGAGATGAAATATATGAGCAGTCTGTACACTATGAGATATTGCTAGTGTGTTAATATGAGGCATTATAGAAGTACTTCACATTGAACTTAATATATTGTATTTAGAGCCTTGATATTGCACGTGGAGGTTGATCAGATATTGCACAGTGAATGACTGATTGGTTGTTTAACCTTCAAGAATTCAGACATTTATGTATGTGGAATTGATTATTGAATAACACGCAATCAAGACAAAATGTGCAGCTCTCGTTTGAAAAGTTGGCGCCAGATCCTCTAAGGTAGAGGCACACTCATACAAGAACGGTTTCATTCGATTGTGGTGCAAAATGTCAAAAGTCAAAGTAGAATGGAGTGGGGCCTGAGTGGGCCAACAACAATTGTTGTATTCCATCGAGTTGTAACAATGGTCATGGATGCACCCAAAAAACAAATGTGGCTGTGACCTGTTTGTCATTTGTTGGAGGCTAGATTATTGAATCTCTTAGTGAGTGTGACACTATATACTTTGGATCCAACACCATCCCCTAGTCTAGTCTTTGAACACAAACTCTGCTAAGGCAACCTGAACAGGCCAGTTGCGACTTTCATTGAGTGCCAATTGGTCGTCCATCGAGGATATTGAGTCAAATGCCCATCCGTAAAACACTCAAGTTCATTTCATAAAATGAATTCAAATTAAACTCTCACTGTACACCCCTGTAATAAAAATTGTAAGAATTCCCAGGATAACTTAATCATGTAAACTTCTATTGCGTTTAAGCCATGGGTCTCAAACTCAATTTACCTGGGGGCCACTGGAGCTAGGGTCTGGGCGTGGCTGGGCTGCATCAGGTTTTCCAAAAAAAAACCCCAAAAAACGCATTTATTAAAAACAGAAAAATGAATACATTTTTCAACACAAAATAAGATCACGAATAAAGAAAATCAATCAATCAGTAATAAATAAATAAATAATAATAAAACGGCAAATAATAAAAACTTAAGAAACCACATATAGTTGGTGGGTAGACAAATTATTTTTTTCAGATTCAAATCAACAAAGCATTATTAGAGCCCTGCAGACATGACAAAACACGACTATAGTCACATTTATACACTTTTTATTTACAACATATTGCGCAACTGCAGGGTCTTGAGACACATGCTAACTCGCAAACTAGAGAGGTAGCGACCTAAACGGTAGCCTTCAAGTTATTTCCTATAAACTTAAATAGCCAAAAACTTACCACTTCCATACGGATAGGGAGGATAACTATTAACAGTTATTTAACCTTTAACATGAACATTAATCAAACGTAATAATTTTTTCTGGGTACATGATACCATACAGCATCCATATCAAACTTGTGCGGGCCGCACTAACATTAAACTTTCCTATCAAGGCGGGGGCCTCAAACTAGTGTCCTGCGTGCCACATTTGGCCCACGAGCCGTGTGTTTGAGACCCCTGGTTTAAGCCATTTCGAATAAAATAGGGAATTCTATCCGTGGTTCGAAAGATGTCCTGCAACCTGCCCCCGTGCATCAGTGTGCAGCGCTTCTGTCTCGCCAAGATTAAATCCAAAAATCTTTTACTTCTGTTCACCGTAGTAAAAGAAAATGCCATTACACAACCATTATAACGGTAACTACTGTAATTACCCAAGTGTACTTCGAAAAAAAGCTGGTGAGCGTCAAACTCATTCCAACCAGTCATATGAAAGTCACAAAATGACTCAACATCCTTTTTTTCTAAACTACAGTAAATGCATACTGAAATTATTCTTATAATTCACATTCTCATATGAGCCAACTGCATTATTTCATCATTAGTTGTGTCAAATAGATTATGTGTGTGAAGTGAAGGCCGCTACTTTCCTTTACTGACACTTCTGGCGCCATTGCATAATTGCTGTTCTTTCAAAGTTAATGTTTCATTTTCAGAATTATGACCCACTTCACATGATTGTCATGTGCATGTGTGATGAAACAAACCAAACATTCAATCCAGTTTTTTCCCTGTCCCATGGGTTGAGGATTGTGAGAATACTTCAATATCCCTGCCTTTTTTACAGAACACATACTATAATACACTGTAAATGCAGTTTTCTTGTAGTTTGCACAAAAAACATTCCATTTTAATTGGCCAGTCGGAAACCTGATTTACTGGTTATATAAAGAGCAAAGTTCATACGCACATCAATTCCACAGTAAAACATAACTGTATATTGTAGACGGTAATCTATGCTACGGCTGCAGCTATTGAATATTTTGTCATTGGGAATTGTACTAAAAATCTTTTCAATTAATCCTGTAATCAGATGAAACATATTATTGCTTGCTTAAAGAAAATAGAACATTTCGCTTAACTCATTCATTTCCAGCCATTTTTCTAAAGACAAGCCCTTTTTTAGCATTTTAGCGATTTCAAAGGACACAGAATATTGTGTTCTATAGATATATAAACATGGAACCTACCAAATAATTCGACTCTTGTCTTTCATCCGAACATAAGTTTTCGTCTACCTTTTTCCGTTCTTTAGTAATCAGCAGTAGAACATTGTTAAGTTTCAGGAAAATGTCAGTATCCAATGAAAAAAAAAGGTAGGAAAACTCCTACAACTAAACAACTAAATTAATTATTGGAGGGCTGAAAACATGGACAGAATGTTAAAATAACAAGAATGAAAAGGAAAGAGGGGCTGCACGGTGGTCGTGTGGTTAGCGCACAGACCTCACAGCTAGGAGACCTGGGTTCAATTCCACCCTCGACCATCTCTGTGTGGAGTTTGCATGTTCTCCCCGTGCATGCGTGGGTTTTCTCCAGGTACTCCGGTTTCCTCCCACATTCCAAAAACATGCTAGGTTAATTGGCGACTCCAAATTGTCCATAGGTATGAGTGTGAATGGTTGTTTGTCTATATGTGCCCTGTGATTGGCTGGCCACCAGTCCAGGGTGTACCCTGCCTCTGGCCCGAAGACAGCTGGGATAGGCTCCAGCACCCCCGCGACCCTCATGAGGAAAAAGCGGTAGAAAATGAATGAATGAATGTAATTGAATGACTGTCATCTATTTGTATGAAATAATCTGGGGCGGGTGTGCCAGATTGAGTCAACTCTGCATAGATGATGAGAATTAACAAAACAGTCCAAAAGCCTTGACAGAGAGCAAGCGACAGTTCAGTGACATCTGTAAAACATGTTTTTTACGATGTTTTCACAAAAGGAAAGACTTGGGACACGTCAATAAGCTGACAAGTTAACAAGGAATACAAACCATTCTGAGATGTGGAGTAATGCATCGCCTCAACAATCAAACATTTTGCTGACAAGTTTCCCAAAATGAATTGCATCATATAAACGAGTCATGATGCATCATTTCCTCATTTCAATGATTGACACCGACTCTCTTTATGGGCGGGTGACATTCACCTGACTGGACGCGCTGCAAGTCATATATGAAGTTGGCTATATAAGAAAAAAGCTGAGAATAAGCCCTGTATCGCTCACAGGTGATTTACCTCTCAGCCTTCAAAACACCAACACTGATACAGGTAAGCAACGACAGAACACACACACACATACACACACAAAAAAGTCTTTTTTCTTTTTTTCATAGTCTTTGTTGTGAGCCATGTTGACGAGGAGTGTGGACAACATCATGATTTTCTTTAATGGTAAAGTTGTATTTATTTTAAGTTACATTGTAATACACCAGTGCACCAGTGGATGCACGGCGGCCTCACAGCTAGGAGACTCGAGTTCAATCCCACCCTCGGCCATCTCTGTGTGGAGTTTGCATGTTCTCCTTGTGCATGCGTGGGTATTTATTCCGAAAACATGCTAGGTTAATTGGCAAAATTGTCCATATGTATGAATGTGAGTGTGAATGGTTGTTTGTCTATATGTGCCCTGTGATTGGCTGGCGACCAGTCCAGGATGTACCCCGCCTCTCGCCCCGAGACAGCTGGGATAGGCTCCAGACACCCCCCACGACCCTCGTGAGGATAAGCGGTAGAAAATGAATGAAATATTTTGTCAGCACAGTAATGGAGGACTGCGTTTACTTCGGCCCCCCACATGACTAAATACACCCCTGCTAAGCAGTAAAAAAGTAGTTTTTTAACAGACCAAGAAAAGAAACCTTATTTCCTTCCTTTTAACCCTCCATCCCTTTCCCTTCTGTCCTTCAACCACCATTTTCTCATTGCCCACTTTTCCCTTTCAAGTCCCACAAACTGCTGTACTTACAGTAAGTCTGGGTGATTGTTTTCTATCACCTGATGACTCTTTACTCGCCAGACGTGACTTGACCTTTGAAACGTAACCATGCATTTGCATTTCTACCTTGTTACCTTCCACTTTTTCTCTGACATTCCTCCTCGCCTGAAGACAGCTGGGATAGGCTCCAGCACCCCCGCAACCCTGGTGAGGATAACCAGTAGAAAATGAATGAATGGAATACACCACAGTACAATTCGATTTGTCATGTCCAAGGAGTAGGAAGAAGCAAATCTTATTTATTCCTACTCCCATCCGTTTCCTATTGATTGTAATACATTTGTTCACTTCCTATATTCTGAATGTATTCATTGCCAGTGTCAAATAGTTCCAGCATTTTTCTTTGTATTCCATTCACATCAAAACCAGCAAAGCGGAATGTTTTTCATGGCTGTACAATGGTTACAAATGGCCCCCAAACTTCAGTGCAACAATTTGAAAAGAAAAGAAAAATATGTTTAACCTAGTAAGATAGTAATCCAATTTATGGTTCA
Organism: Doryrhamphus excisus; assembly: GCF_030265055.1. Classification (NCBI taxonomy): domain Eukaryota; kingdom Metazoa; phylum Chordata; class Actinopteri; order Syngnathiformes; family Syngnathidae; genus Doryrhamphus; species Doryrhamphus excisus. The sequence continues at coordinate 8,223,708 of NC_080478.1, forward strand.
AAACCTTTTAAAACATTGTCCCTCAACGTGGCCCCATGACCTGCTTTGAAACTATGTTTTGTGGCAAAATATGACATTTTTTTTGTTTGTACTGTCGAGTCTTGCAGGAAGAATTACCATGTGTTAATATAAGGTACTTGTCTGTTATACAGGAAACATTTGATTGATTGTCAAGATTTTCTATTAAATTCTAGTGACAACGTGTTCAGTATGTGAATTACATCAAAGAGGAATTCTGGCAATCTCTTTGAGCTCTTTTCATGTGTTTCTGTGAGACAGGATGAAGCTGCTGCTTGTTGCTGCTGCTCTTCTGGCTGTCACCAGCTGTGCTAGCATCTCTCTGGAGGACCTGGAGTTCCATGCATGGAAACTCAAGTTTGGTGAGGCAGTAACTTCCATGTCCTGAACAAAAAAGTCGTTCTCTTCTGGTTATCCGAGATCGGGTCGTGGGGGCAGCAGCCTTAGCAGGGAAGCCCAGATTTTCCTCTCCCCTGAGCCACTTTGTCCAGTTTAAGTACCTCAGGGTCTTGATCACGAGTGAGGGAAGGGATGGAACGTGGGCAGGCGGATTAGTGTGGTGTTTACAGTGATGCAGACTCTTCCTCGGTCTGTTCGAGAGAAGAGGTAGCTTCGGTAAATCCGGTCAATCTACGTTCTTACCCTCATCTGTGATCGTGAGCTTTGGGTAGTGACCAACAGGACTTAACAACAAAAATCACATTGGAGGAAATCATTGCAGACTCTGAGGGAGGCATTGTAACCCCTAAGCGTAGGTCTAACAGACGTTTGAAGTCATTGACAGAAAAGCCTCGAAAAATAAACCCTATAAATCCTGAATACTATAGACCAGGGGTTCTTAACCTTTTTGACGTCGAGGCCTGATTTTTTTCAGTGCAGAGTGGGCCCATTAAATATTAACACTGTATAGATTTAATTGACCTCATTAATTTGTTTTCAGGCGGCACGGTGGTCGAGTGGTTAGTGCGCAGACCTCACAGCTAGGAGACCAGGGTTCAATTCCACCCTCGGCCATCTCTGTGTGGAGTTTGCATGTTCTCCCTGTGCATGTGTGGGTTTTCTCCGGGTACTCCGGTTTTTTCCCACATTCAAAAACAAAAACATGCTAGGTTAATTAGCGACTCCAAATTGTCCATAGGTATGAATGTGAGTGTGAATGGTTGTTTGTCTATATGTGCCCTGTGATTGGCTGGCGACCAGTCCAGAGTGTACCCCGCCTCTCGCCCCAAGACAGCTGGGATAGGCTCCAGCACCCCCCGCGACCCTCGTGAGGAAAAAGCGGTAATGAATGAATGAATGAATGAATTTGTTTTCACTAATAAATCAAATCCACACACTTTAACAAGCTAACAGGCTAAAACCTGAATAAAGTTTAATGAATAATAACATGACATGATAAAATGTGATCACCACTTTTGCTAATAATTCATGGAACAAATTAAGAAAGAAAAGGCTTAAGTCAGGCTTATCACTTAAAAAAAGACTGATATTCAGATTTGACTTTTAAAGCGTTAGATAGCGTCAGACCACTCCACACACTGGGCTCGCGGCTCTGTCTCACTTCCTCATTAACAAAGCCGCAAATGATGAAGTCAGGATTGTACTTACGTAAAAATGTAGTCTTTTGGGGGATACGAGGTGGCACCACTTTTGTCGTTTTAAAAACTTCTCCATTGCTAGGTGTAGTTGGATGTCTTCTTTTGATCTTCCATGAGCTTGTTAAACAACTGACTGACACATTAGCGCCACCATCTGGTCGGAAGCTGCCCTGTTACCGAACATCTCAAATATACAGTAGCATAGCGGCTAGCCTATCTTTGGTGCAGTTGGTAACCTACTACGCAGTCCCACAGCCCTCGCAACCCACTGGTACAAAACTTAATATTTTTGCTGATATAGTTAATCTTCAAACAGCTGAAATAATACATAAGGCTAAAAATAACCAAATAGCTAAAAATGTCATCCAATATTTCTCTACAAGAGAGGAGAAATACGATCTCAGGGAAGAACTACATTAGAAACACTTCTATGCTAGGACTACGTTAAAAAGCCATAGCATTTCAGTATGTGGAATCAAACAATGGAATGGATTGAGTAAGGACCTCAAACAATGCACAACGATGAGCCAATTCAAGAAACAATACAAGCAGTTGATGTTTGCTAAATACAAGGATGAAGAGTCTTGAACCAGTCATGATGTGCTATATATATCACTATATTGACACTTACTATGGTACCCATTATGTCATTGGATGTTCATATCATATGCATTATTAAAAAAACAAACAAACAAAAAAAAACCTTAAACTGTACTATGGAAAGCAGGAAGTGAACAAATGTAACAGTTACTGATTGTAAAAGTACCAGATGGAGGGGTAGGATTTAATAAGCTGTGCTTCTTCCTACTGCTTTTGGACATGTAGAACTGTGAACTGATTATGTGATGCATTCAATTGTAATCTGATGCATGTTCAAATGAAATTAAACCATTACCATTACCATTTTTTGCGGGCCTATAAGTTTGAGCGGTGACCCTATGGTTAAGAATCACTGGTATAGTGGAGCCTTAATCATTTTTTGGGTTGGTTTAACAATTGTGATTTTGACTGAAAATGAAACGAAAACTGTAGTCCAATGGTCAAATGAGAGTTCAGAAGGTGAATTAAGAGTAAGGGACAAGACAAAGTCCGTCCAATTTCAAGTAACTAAGTACATTTTTGCTGTAAACGGTATGTGGTGGTCAAGTCGGCCATCTCTGTGTGGAGTTTGCATGTTCTCCCCGTGCATGCGTGGGTTTTCTCCGGGTACTCCGGTTTCCTCCCACATTCCAAAAACATGCTAGGTTAATTGGCGACTCCAAATTGTCCATAGGTATGAATGTGAGTGTGAATGGTTGTTTGTCTATATGTGCCCTGTGATTGGCTGGCGACCAGTCCAGGGTGTACCCCGCCTCTTGCCCGAAGACAGCTGGGATAGGCTCCAGCACCCCCGCAACCCTCGTGAGGAAAAGCGGTAAAAAATGAATGAATGAATGAGTATTCAAGTGTAATGTTAAGGTTGTTTTGGAGTTTCTATGGTCGACTGTAGGTTTTGAAGAATATCCATGATCTTAGTGTCTACAGTCATATTTATGTTTAATCCTTGTGGTGGTTGGCAGGAAAGTCCTACAGTTCCTTATTGGAGGAGTCTCAGCGCAAGCAAATCTGGCTGAGCAATCGTCGAATGGTGCTGGTGCACAACATCATGGCCGATCAGGGCATCCGGTCCTACCGCCTTGGCATGACCTTCTTTGCTGATATGGAAAACGAGGAGTACAAGCGTCTAATTTCCCAGGGATGCCTGCTCAACTTTAACACTTCCCTCCCTCGTGGTGGCTCCACGTTCCTGCCACAGCCAGAAGGAGCTGACATACCCCAAACTGTGGATTGGAGGGATAAGGGCTACGTCACGGATATCAAGGATCAAAAGCAGTGCGGTTCCTGCTGGGCCTTCAGCACGGTATGTACCTGCAATACTGCCACCTGCTGCATCACTATCACAATGAATAGCTCAGTTGTTACATCTTGCTCCTCATTCCAGACCGGTTCTTTGGAAGGTCAAACATACAAGAAGACTGGCAAACTGGTGTCTCTAAGCGAGCAGCAGTTGGTCGACTGCTCTGGTGATTTTGGCAACATGGGCTGCATGGGAGGCCTCATGGACAATGCCTTCAGATACATCAAGAAAAACGGGGGAATAGACACAGAAGCGTCTTATCCCTACGAGGGTGTTGTAAGTCTCATCTCAGACCGATGTGTTTAACGAAAACACTACACAGTACTACGAGTATCTTCTATCGACTTGGAATTTTTTTCCGTCTCTCCTACAGGACGGATACTGTCGCTTCAATCCAGCCAATATCGGCGCCACATGCACGGGTTACGTCGATGTGAAAAAAGGAGATGAGCACGCCCTGCAGCAGGCCGTGGCCACTGTTGGACCTGTGTCTGTTGCCATTGATGCTTCACATCAATCCTTCCAGCTCTATGACTCAGGTGCCTGACATTAATTAATGTTATGAAATATAAAGACAGGAGTTTTGCAATCGATCTTTGTGTCTTTATGTGCGTCAACAGGAGTGTACGACGAACCCGACTGCAGCAGCTCCCTGCTGGACCATGGTGTGCTGGCTGTAGGTTACGGTACTGACAATGGAAAGGACTACTGGCTGGTCAAGAACAGGTACAGTATACAGCAGGGGTCTCAAACTCAATTTACCTGGGGGCCACTGGAGCTAGGGTCTGGGCAAGGCTGGGCCACATCTGTTTTCCAAAAAAAAAACAGAACTTTTTCAGTGCTTTGGTTCCGATTTTCTACAATAAAAGCTCTGATAAAACATTCCACTGTTCTCAAATATCTTAATTTTTATTTTTCTGCACAAAATAAGATGAAAAATAAATAAACAAATCAAGAATAAAGAAAATCAATCAATCAGTAATAAATAAATATAATAATAATAATAAAATGGCATGCTAACTCGCAAACTAGAGAGCTAGCGACCTAAACGGTAGCCTTCAAGTTATTTTTCCTTTAAACTTAAATAGCCAAAAACTTACCACTTCCACACGGATAGGGAGGATAACTATTAACAGTTATTTAACCTTTAACATGAACATTAATCAAACGTAATAATTTTTTCTGGGTACATGATACCATACAGCATCCATATCAAACTTGCGCGGGCCGCACTAACATTAAACTTTCATATCAAGGCGGGGGCCTCAAACTAGTGTCATGCGGGCCACATTTGGCCCGCGGGCCGCATGTTTGAGACCCCTGGTATACAGTATCCATGATGTGGTTTCCTATTTATGGGCTTTTTCGACAATATTTTTTTCACATAGTTTAGCTGTTATCATATATTTTCACGTTACTATATGTTTGTTTTGTAGCTGACTAATAACGTTGCACTGTAATAGATACGGTAAACACGATAATTCCACAATAACGGTCTGAAATGTTATCATGGCTCATTAATAATCTGTATATGGTTTTACACAACGGGCAAATTTGACATTTATTACACTCAGTATGTTTACATGCAGTAAAAGTTGCTTGTAGCTGTTTGCATTAATGTGCGTCTGTGTTCAAGTGGATGTAACTTTATCTACCATTTGAATTATCGGTCATGTGACATATGTCTACAGTTAGCTATAACGTACAGTACATATCAATGGAGTAAGCCGAACTTTGTGAAGTGACAAAGTAGCCATCCCACTGCAGCAACCTATGTGATGTGTGCAAACTGCGAGCCATTCAGGTCAAGATGGTTGTATACAATTCAATAGAGGACAACAGTTGTGCCTGGCAGGAAATCGCTTTGTGTAAGCACTTCAACTGAGACATAATTGATGGCACATCACAATGTAGCTCATAGAATTCTTTCTCAGGCACATTTGCTGCCAGGATGTGGTTGCCAGGTCTTCTGAGAGAAACAGCTGAATAGCTGTTTGAAAACAAGCCCAATAACAACAAGCGACATGGGAATTTGCAAGCATCTTTACAAAATACAAGGTCAAAATCTGGCAATGCTGGCCGAGATTCATTCATTCAATTTGTTTATACATGACCCTTGTGAGCTGTTATTCATTCATTCATTCATTCATTTTCAACCGCTTATCCTCACAAGGGTCCCAGCTGTCTTCGGGCCAGAGGCGGGGTACACCCTGGACTAGTGGCCAGCCAATCACAGGGCACATATAGACAAACAACCATTCACACTCACATTCATACCTATGGACAATTTGGAGTCAGCATGTTTTTGGAATGTGGGAGGAAACGGGAGTACCCGGAGAAAACCCACGCATGCACGGGGAGAACATGCAAACTCCACACAGAGATGGCCGAGGGTGGAATTGAACCCAGGTCTCCTAGCTGTGAGGTCTATGCGCTAACCACATGACCACCGTGCAGCCGTGAGCTGTTATGTATATGTTAAATGTTTATAGGAGATAGATATGTCGACTTATAACTGGGACTAGGTCATTTAAAAGCAGGCTGACAAAGTGCGAGCACCCCTGACATATTATAAATAATGATGTGTTTTCTAGCTGGGGTGTCCAGTGGGGCCACAAGGGTTATATCATGATGAGCAGGAACAAACGCAACCAGTGTGGAATCGCTACTGCAGCCAGCTACCCCTTAGTGTGAACAGGTATGGAAGAAACACAGTTGGTAAACTCCTTTCACTCCTCATTGGTTGCACTTTTTCATTAACTATTATTTCTTTGTTTGCTGAATTTGCAGGACCAGAATCGGGTGACAAATCATCAAGATTTGAAGTTGCATTGTTGTAGTTCAGATTTATTTTCTTAAGTAAGATTGTAAGAGCATGTAATGAAATAAATGAACAAAAAAATAAACTGGTATTAGGTCTATGGTGCATAAATATCATCTATTAGAATATAGAATGATTCTATCAAAAATAGCTGTAATTGGCCAGTTGTAATCCTGTAAATTGTCTCAAAGGTGAAAATAATAAAATAGTTCATATTTGTGACTAAAGTAGCCACCACATTTCATTATATAAATACATAGACCAGGGGTCTCAAACTCAATTTACCTGGGGGCCACTGGAGCTAGGGTCTGGGCAAGGCTGGGCCGAATCAGGTTTAAAAAAAAAACAAAAAAAAAACAAACGCATTTATCATGAACAGAAAAGTATCCAAACTTTTTCAGTGCTTTGGTTCAGATTTTCTACAAGAAAAGCTCTGATAAAACATTCCACTGTTCTCAAATATCTTAATTTTTATTTTTCTGCATGAAATAAGATGAAAAATAAATAAACAAATCAAGAATAAAGAAAATCAATCCATCAGTAATAAATATAATAATAATAATAATAATAATAATAATAATAATAATAATAATAATAATAATAATAATAATAATAATAATAATAATAATAATAATAATAATAATAATAATAATAATAATAATAATAATAATAATAATAATAATAAAACGGCAAATAATAAAAACTTAAGAAACCACATAAAGTTGGTGGGTAGACAAATTTTTTCAGATTAAAATTAAGAAAGCATTATTAGAGCCCTGTAGACATGACAAAACACGACTATAGTCACATTTATACTTTTTTTATTTACAACATATTGCGCAACTGCAGGGTCTTGAGACACATGCTAACTCGCAAACTAGAGAGCTAGCGACCTAAATGGTAGCCTTCAAGTTATTTCCTTTAAACTTAAATAGCCAAAAACGTACCACTTCCACACAGATAGGGAGGATAACTATTAAGAGTTATTTAACCTTTAACATGAACATTAATCAAACATAATAAGTTTTTCTGGGTACATGATACCATACAGCATCCATATCAAACTTGCGCGGGCTGCACTAACATTAAACTTTCATATCAAGGCGGGGGCCTCAAACTAGTGTCCTGCGGGCCACATTTGGCCCGCGGGCCGCGTGTTTGAGACCACTGACATAGACTAAAAACAATCCACAAAGTCAAAACCCACAGCACTGTCGCATGTTGAATAAAGTCATTTTTAAAACCCTTGCACAATAAAAAATAAACACAGAGCGACTCAGAATAGGACTGGAAATAGTACACAAAGAACAGCTGCAATAAGTCTTATTTTTTTCATAGTTTGGTTGGTCCTGCGACTTATGTATATATTGCTTTTATTTCACTTTGACCACAAGAGGGCGCCGTAAGCTTGTGTGCAAGTATCTTCTACTCCAGGGGTGGGCAAACTTTTTGACTCGCGGGCCGCATTGATTTAACAAAATTGACAGGGGGCCAGACTATATATATTTTAAACATATAATTCTAACAGTCCACCTGGAATGATTGTATCTGTAAGTGTCATGCAACCTGCTATGTATATGTGCTTGTGTCCTTTTTTCAGGAGCACTTTGTAAACAGCAGATCACATCAAATAAACAAATCGATTAAAAAAAAATAATTACCTAAACCATCAGAGGTTGGCTAAAGCCATGATGTCAGGTCGTATGTTAAGTTTGGAAAGAACGTGCGGGCCATATTTAAACACTTGGCGGGCCGGATGTGGCCCCCGGGCCGTAGTTTGCCCACCCCTGTTCTACTCCTATCATTGAAACTTTGGCATCGTTTAACAAGAAAATACAACATTCTTACTACATTTATAGGTCAGAAAAGTTTAAATGCATAATAGGTCCCCTTTAAGTTTTCAAAAAACAACATGCCTTTATTTATAAACCACTCTTTATCATGCCAAATACAGCCCTGGAAAATAAAGGAATATGATACGTATATTTTAAAGTATTAATGAAGACTGAGCAGCTGCCCTGCACTGGTACTAAATTAGACTCATATATATTAATAATGCCATTAAATGTGTATCAAGTGATCTCATTGCTGCTTTTTTTGTTTTTATGAGAAATCCAACTAAACAGCATCCCTAAAAGTGTCATTATTCTGACTGTACACGGTGCGCTGCATCACTCATCTGTGCTCTATAAAGTCTCCACAAATAAAACTGCAAAAGCTTGAAAAGGATCCAGCTCATTTGTCACGGGCAATCAAACTTAAGTGTCTTTGATTTTACTGCATGGCCATCAAACTAGAGTGCACATCAGCCCATGCTGAGAACAGTACTAACACATGATGTTGTACTTCTCAAAGGCTGAGAGGAGAGACGATAATTACTTCTGCCAAGGAGATGAAATGCAATTGCACTTCACAATTACACAAAAACTACTTTACCAATTTTAATTTTGCAAAAGGGTATGTCGGAAGTCAAGAACCCATCAAATCAGACGCAGATTTGGGATTAATTTTTCACTTAATTAATTAATGTTAAGAAATGAATGCTTCACCTCAAATAAATGACTCCTTTTTCCCCATCAGAAAACCAAACAAAAAATGGAGGATGACTAAGTGACAGTAAAACTATAACAACAAATAATAAAAAAGAAAAAAATATTTTACAAAATATGCAACGGCACAAATAAAGGTCTCTTCCGGGCCAAATGCCACGTTTCATGTAACTCACCATTTAGTATAATAATTTATAGCGGGAATAATGTATTACATTTTAATGTAAAAAAAACAACATGATTAAATATTAGTGTTAAAATGCACATGTAAAATCAGTACATGTTTGTCACACTTAAATATTTCAGATCATCAAGCAAATTTGAATATTAGTCAACGACAACACAACTAGACATAAAATGCAGTTTTAGGATTAAACTTTTTATTATTAAGGGATAAAAAAAAAAATTCAAACCTACATGGCCCTGTGTGAAAAAGTGATTGGCCTCTCTGTTAAAACATAATTGAAAAATCATCTTTGTGGGAAAGGTTATACAGCCATTTATAAAGCTTTCGGACTCCAGCAAACCACAGTGAGAGCCATCATTCACACATTGCGAAAGCATGGAAGAGTGGTGCGGCTGTTTTGCTGCTTCAGGAAGTGGAAAACTTGCTTTAATAAATGGAACCATGAATTCTACTGTCTACCAAAAAATCCTGAAGGAGAATGTCCGGCCTCAAGCTGAAACCAACTTGGGTCCCATAACAGCAAGTCCACCTCTGAATAGCTGAAGAAAAACCAAATGAAGACTTTGGAGTGGCCTAGTCCTGAGAGTTCTGAGATGAATCCTATTGAGAAGCTGTGACATCACCTTAAAAAGAACCCCCCCGTGGCTGAATGACAACAATAAAATAAAAATAAAATAAAAAAATACAATTATTCAAAAAATATATTAAATTATATTAGGAAAGCAGGAAGTGAACAAATATATTAGATACTGATTGTAAAAGTACCAGATGGAGGTGTAGGATTTAATAAGCTTTGCTCCTTCCTACTCCTTTTGGACATGTGGAACTGTGAACTGATTATGGGATGCACTCAATTGTAATTTGATGCAAGTTCAAATGAAATTAAACCATTACCATTACCATTCTGCAAAGATGAGTGGGCCAAAATTCCTCCCAAGCGCTGTAAGAAACTCCCTGCAAGTTATCACACTTGATTGCAGTTGTTGCCACTGAGGGTGGCCCAACCAGTTATCAGCTTTAAAGGGGTAATCACTTTTTCACACGGGCCCATGTAGGTTTGGATTTTGTTTTATCCCTTAATGATACAATGTTTTTTCTCAAAACTGCATTTAGTGTTCGGTTGTGTCATCAGTAACTAATATTTACATTTGTGTGATGACATTAAACATGCAAAAAAAAAACTATAAATCAGGGAGGAGGCAAACACTTGTCCCCAACCACTGTATATAGGCCCCTTCTCTCACAAATGGCAAATAAACCAGGCTACTATATGAGCAAATACATTAACAACTGCTTGGTAATTGTGTGACCCGTCCATACATAATGGATTTATCTTATTGACCAAGTTTGGTCCTTTTGCAGGAGCTACGCTGATCCCAATTAGGATTATTTGGCCTTGGCGAATATCCATGCTCTCTTAAGCTTCACTGTCATTTTCTCATTTTCTTCGCCCCATGAGGTGTCTGACATCATTTATAATCACACACAATAATGTAATTACTGAAATCACCTCAAGTGCACATCACATCAAATGTCACATTTAGGTATGCTGCTGATATGATTGGAATGGAAAGTAGAGCGCCACAGAGGCAGAAGAAAAGGAATTTCAGCAACTTGTTTGCCAAAATGGGACTTTGACACCTCAGCGTGTCATCCCTGCCTCCCTTTGCAAACATAACAGACCCAGTTAAGGTAGTTTAAAGAGAGATTGAACGTGGTTTGTCATCATCAGCGTATGTGACAGCATTCAAGCAGCCAATTAGACATGAAGATCCGTGATCGTTATCAGCGGCGTCATGTTTATTCTGCGGACTAGTCTCTACATGAGGACAGAAAAGTGGGTGCCCACCAGGTGATGCCAAAGAATTGGTCTCGCTAAATCCCTATCCTCGAACATCACAAGCCAACATGCTCTCCCAAAAGCTCATTTAGTGCAAATCAATTTCAATCAGTCTGAACCTTCTAAAAAGGAAGCCAATTAGGTCGTTAGATGCCACTCCTTGATTTCCAGCATGGCCGTGGATCGGCATGTGGAACTTCCAATTGGTACCCTGCAGAGAGGGACTTGTGTAAACAACATTCCCCTTCATTGGAGGACGAGCAGCATAGAAAATGAAAAATAAATGGCACTGCAATGCAGCATGTGTACACCAGATGGAGCCCACAGGGAGGCTGATATCATTACAGCACCCCAATGAATATATTGCTCAGATACAGTTCATTATGGGAACACTTTAAAATAATTATTTCTGTTTCAGTTGAAGCACATGTTTGTATAATTATCAGGTATACCTTTTGAGTGTTAAGTTGATGTGTGATGAGTTTAGTGTTCAAAGTAAGATAACACCGGGAGTAAGACTGTTATGTTGTTATCCTGTTATATACTGTATAATGACCTCTTGCGTTTTCCAATGGACTGGCAAGCTTGTTGTGAGTGCCAAAGATTAGAAGATTGAAAGGGAAAAGTGGGCAATGAGAAAATGGTGGTTGAAGGACAGAAGAGAAAGGGATGGATGGTAACGGGAAATAAGGTTTCTTTCCTTGGTCTGTTAAAAAAACTACTTTTTTTTACTGCTTAGCAGGGGCGTATTTATTCATGTGGGGGGCTGAAGTAAACGCAGAACTCCACATCTGTGTACTCATTCATTCATTCCTTTTCTACCGCTTTTTCCTCACGAGGGTCGCGGGGGTGCTGGAGCCTATCCCAGCTGTCTTCGGGCGAGAGGCGGGGTACACTCTGGACTGGTCCCCAGCCAATCACAGGGCACATACTATAGACAAACAACCATTCACACTCACAGTCATACCTATGGACAATTTGGAGTCGCCAATTAACCTAGCATGATTTTGGAATGTGGGAGGAAACCGGAGTACCTGGAGAAAATGCACGGGGGAGTACATGCAAACTCCACACAGAGATGGCCAAGGGTGGAATTGAACACTGGTCTCCTAGCTGTGAGGTCTGCGCACTAACCACTCCATCGCCGTGCAGCCCATCCCTAATATCATCTAGTCATCAATTAACTTAGCATGTTTTTGGAATGTGGGAGGAAACCGGAGTACCCGAAGAAAACCCACGCATGCACAGGGAGAACATGCAAACTCCACACAGAGTTGGCCGAGGGTGGAATTGAACCCTAGTCTCCTAGCTGTGAGGTCTGCGCACTAACCACTCGACCACCAACTCATAATTCATATTTGATAATTGACATTTTATTAATCTAATATAAATGATATTAATAATAGCAATGATAATAATATTATGTACTACCACAAATACATTTCAATTCCATTACATCAGTGCTTCCTCGTCAGTGACTTTGCACTTAGTGCAGTGTAACATGACATCCACTAGGTGTCAGCACTACACTGCTAATAAGCATCCCAGCATCCTGGCCTGGTTTCCATCACTGAAAGTGTTTCTTCAAAGTCATACATATTACTTTGATTATTAAGCCTCACCGGAGTACACTCGCTTGGATGACAAATACAACAAACAAACACACAAAAAAAGCAATGCTGCTTTATTGTTACAAACCAGCAAGGCCAAGCGCGCCATTGTTAAGAAGACATACATCAACACAATGCAAGAGAGCGTCACACACTATTTGAGCAGAATGGCTTGGAGGAAGTGTCACTCATCACAGTGAACAACCAGGCATTGTATTTCCACACCATTTTCTCTGTTCCACAATATGCTTTTTGATGAGTATTTGTGTAGCCCCCAGAGGTATACTTTTTTTTCCAAATCAAGGCAATTCAATAGGCCAAATGTGGTCAGTTTAAAACTTGGGAAACGACTAAGATCCGTTCTTGTCATATGTAATATCCTAAAGTCTTTTAATTTGCTTAATCACCCATGAAAGCAGACATTGCATCAGACTAGTGTTTGTCTCACCTGGTCAATGAAGTGATGAAACCTCCTGGGATGAGAAGCAAAATGTTTTCCAGTCCAGCTACCATCGATTCAATGCCCTGAGAATACAATGAGCTGGATGAGAACAACATTCGTAGATGTATTATCTTTGTGTTTAATTCACATAATCAGCTTTGACTTTAGAAAGCAATGATGGAGATTTATGCCTCTTTTGTGATATGTTGCGGACCAAAAAGTATTGATAATATATTGTTAAAATTAATTATAGGAGACCAGGGTTCAATTCCACCCTCGGCCATCTCTGTGTGGAGTTTGCATGTTCTCCCCGTGCATGCGTAGGTTTTCTCCGGGTACTCTGGTTGCCTCCCACATTCCAAAAACATGCGGACTCCAAATTGTCCATAGGTATGAATGTGAGTGTGAATGGTTGTTTGTCTATATGTGCCCTGTGATTGGCTGGTGACCAGTCCAGCTGGGATAGGTCAGCACCCCCGCGACTCTCGTGAGGATAAGCGGTAGAAAATGAATGAATGATTTGGGGCCTGACTGATCACTGTCAATTACGGTGTATAATCCGTACGAGCTACAATTTTGAGGAAAAACTACATTTGTACATACTGTGTATAAGCCATACCTGTCCACGTTATAAAATGGCATATTGTGGCGTGCAACAGTCCGTAAGGACCTGGCAGGTGTTTGACAGGAGTCAATTATGAGCTATGAAAAAACTCACAAAAAACTTGTCAACCCATTGGAAATTAGTCATTACTCAATCACACAACACCAGCAACTTAACACTCAAAAGGTATACCTCAGAAATATATAAACATTTGAAAGTTAAACTATATCGCATTTCATTGGAGGACGAGCAGCATAGAAAATGAATAAATGGCACTGCAATGCAGCATGTGTACACCAGATGGAGCCCACAGGGAGGCTGATATCATTACAGCACCCCAATGAATATATTGCTCAGACAGAGTTCATTATGGGAACACTTTAAAACAATTATTTTTGTTTCAGTTGAAGCACACGTTTGTATCATTCTCAGGTATACCTTTTGAGTGTTAAGTTGATGTGTGATGAGTTTAGTGTTCATAGTAAGATGACACCGGGAGTCAGACTGTTATGTTGTTATACTGTTATATACTGATTAATAATTTGCACTTTCCAATGGATTGGCAAGCTTGTTGTGAGTACCAAAGATTAGAATTTAACCATAGATTAGCGGCACTGTAGGACAAAAGAATTTACAATACTTGATTATTTGAAACAACAATCTTCAAATTCAGGTATTGTAGCTCATACGTTTGTGCAAACACAAAAGTACACAAAAGCGCTACATTTGACTCTGGATCTTCTAACATTCTGTTTTGATAAATTTAGTTTACTTTATTTGAATGCATTAGACAAAAAAACAGTTAAGAGTGTTGCACTGACATTATATACAAATGAATTACTTGTATGCCCAAAATGCAACGGCTATGACCTTAGAAACCTCTGCTGTTCTTTCTCGTTTTTTCTGCTTTTGCCTTTTCTTTTCAAGACTAACAAGTAAAGTCCTGCTGTGGAATCAATAGTCTTATCTATCAATTCCGTCCCTCCTTGCTTGATCTCTCCTTTGCAGAGTATCTTGGACAAGAATGTACACCCAACTGCAGTTTGAGGAAGTGAAAAAAAAAGCAAGAAAAAAGACAAATCAGCTCTGGAAAAGGCCAATTACACCCTGACAAAGCACTTTGCATGTCATTGTGTTCAGGATTCACGCTTGATTGACTGAATGGGTTCTAAAGCGGGCTGGCGAACAACATGCAGGAGAAAGGAAGACTCCCCTGATGGATTGATTCAACGGCGCACCAAACAAACAAAGACACTCACACATGAAAGTACAAAAACACTCTCTGGCAGGCTGTTAGCGGTGCAAAGGTGTGCAATCACATTAACATGCAGGCACAGAATGGAGAAATACCGGCATACTGATTTTCCACACTAAATATAAACTGTGTGTGCAGAGTGGGTGTACATTGAAGAGGGGCTATAACGCAAACTGCATATTGTATCTGCAGATCCTTGCTAAGTGAAAGCCGCACTCCTACTTCCAACCCTTTATAGTATCACTTGAGAGATAGAGGTGCATATAAAAACAGATGGATTGGTAAAAAGCCTCGGCGGGGACGACAACGACGACGTGTTATGTTAATGACAGGCCTCTACAAGAGATGTTAGTTTTATTGCTGTGATGTGTTGTGTGCTGGGTTTTGACTCTGCAGAGATGCACATCTTCAAAACATTCTTTTTTTTTTTTTTTTTTAAACGTTCTGTCTTGTCTATGAAAGCCACAAGCTAATGAAAAGGATGGATTCTCTGTGTGATGGTTGCGACACAAGTGAGCAAAATATACACAGAAAACTAGAACAGCATTTGCCGCATGCAGTGGAATAGACCCGAAGCAGTATTGCTATATTGGAGAAAACTGTAGTGACTAATTAAGACATTACAGTAGAGGGAAAATACAATATGTGTAGGGTAACAATTCAATTTTTGGTGCCTGAAGGAATATAGTAGTCAAATATTTCCATGCTACCACATAATGCAGTAGACTGGATAGAATGAATATATAGATTTTTTTACCCGCATATTTCTGCTACTAACTTTGAGCATCACCAAATTTGCTACTCAGTCAAATATAACAAGCGTAAATAGATTTTTCCTGTGATAGAGGGTTCAGAAATCACCAAACCTTTACACCTGTGGTTACCCTTATGGGTACATCAATTGCCATAGAGCAGGGGTCTCAAACATGCGGCCCGCGGGCCAAATGTGACCCGCAGGACACTAGTTTGGGGCCCCCGCCTTGATATGAAAGTTTAATTTTAGTGCGGCCCGCGCAAGTTTGATATGGATGCTGTATGGTATCATGTACCCAGAAAAAATTATTACGTTTGATTAATGTTCATGTTAAAGGTTAAATAACTGTTAATAGTTATCCTCCCTATCCGTGTGGAAGTGGTAAGTTTTTGGCTATTTAAGTTTAAAGGAAATAACTTGAAGGTAACTTTAGGTCGCTAGCTCTCTAGTTTGCGAGTTAGCATGTGTCTCAAGACCCTGCAGTTGCGCAATATGTTGTAAATAAAAAAAGTATAAATGTGACTATAGTCGTGTTTTGTCATGTCTACAGGGCTCTAATAATGCTTTGTTAATTTGAATCTGAAAAAAATAATTTGTCTACCCACCAACTATATGTGGTTTCTTAAGTTTTTATTATTTGCCGTTTTATTATTATTATTATTATATTTATTTATTACTGATTGATTGATTTTCTTTATTCTTGATTTGTTTATTTATTTTTCATCTTATTTTGTGTAGAAAAATAAAAAGTAAGATATTTGAGAACAGTGGAATGTTTTATCAGAGCTTTTATTGTAGAAAATTGGAACGAAGTTTAAATTTTATTATTTTTTTAATAAATGCGTGTTTTTTTTTGAAAACCTGATGCGGCCCAGTCTCACCTAGACCCGAGCTCCAGTGGCCCCCAAGTAAATTAAGTTTGAGACCCCTGCCATAGAGGGTACGTGAATAAAAATGAAAAACAATTATGAGTGCGCCTGAGACCGCAGCAGGAAAAAGACAAGTTGTTCCTTGCTCTGTGTGCATCATATCAACAAATAAGTCTGAATGATTACTTTGTGTAGTAAGAGTGTTTCATCTTGAAGATTTCATTTATATTTGTGTTCCGATTCATCGCTGCACGGCCCGAGTGGTGAAAACCTGTCACTGTGAGTGGAGATTCACCCGAAAATTAAGCTTTATTATTGGTTGTTTGTATTTTTGTATTTCAGATACTATTAAATGGATAGTTCGGATTGTTTTGACATGAAGTTGTATGACACCCTATATAAGCAGTCCGTCAACAACGACTCACTCCCCACTTTTTGTCCAGGAGTGTCCAATAGTTTGGACACCCCTGTATTATAGGATAAAACTGGAAATGGTCAGGCTAAAGTCTCACGCACCATTCAGTCAAGCATAAAACCTGAATGTTTATGCTAAGTTAAGAGTCCGGGGGGGAAGTAACATGACGGTAGCAAGAGGTACTAAGGAGCAGGAAACATTATATCAGGAGGAAGTACCAATGAGGACAGGACGGGTTGCCTTAGAAAACCAGGCCAAATGACAAAAGTTTCCAGCCAATCAGCATTCAGAACACAATGAGCAGGTTTTACCTCTGCCAATCGGGGTTGCATCTGGACACTTATGAGTATACAATACTTTGTACTGCAGTATTAAATACAATAACACACATACAACAGAGCACTGACAGATCACTCTAACACACCACGAGGACACAGAACACAATACACGTTCATACACTGTAAAATAGAAAAACTAAACACACACACACACACAAAAATGCAAACTGCACTTTAAAATTGCACACAAAAAAAATCCACAAAGCTGCTAGTCAGTGGAAATGGAAGCAAAGTTTCAAACTAAATTTGAGCAAAACATGCGTGTCGTCTGTGGATCATGCACCTGGCAATTAACTGGACAAATTAATTGATATTAATAAAAACGGGAAACTCAATTTGAGGAAATACGGGTAAATGGCAATTCCCAATAAATAAGCAAAATATATCAATATTCAAGAGAATAAATATTTTGTCAGGGGCTGCACGGCGGTCGAGTGGTTTCACATTCCCACATTCCAAAAACATGCTAGGTTAATTGGCGACTCCAAATTGTCCATAGGTATGAATGTGAGTGTGAATGGTTGTTTGTCTATATGTGCCCTGTGATTGGCTGGCGACCAGTCCAGGGTGTACCGAAGACAGCTGGGATAGGCTCCAGCACCCCCGCGACCCTCGTGAGGATAAGTGATAGAAAATGAATGAATGAATGAAATATTTTGTCAGCACAGTACGTGGATGTGGAGGACTGCGTTTACTTCAGCCCCCCACATGACTAAATACGCCCCTGCTAAGCAGTAAAAAAGTAGTTTTTTAACAGACCAAGAAAAGAAACGTTATGAAATGTTATGAAATGTTAGAAATGTTATTTCCTTCCTTTTAATCTTCCATCCCTTTCCCTTCTGTCCTTCAACCACCATTTTCTCATTGCCCACTTTTCCCTTTCAAGTCCCACAAACTGCTGTACTTACAGTAAGTCTGGGTGATTGTTTTCTATCACCTGATGACTCTTTACTCGCCAGACGTGACTTGTCCTTTTATACGCAACCATGCGTTTGCATTTCTACTTGTTTTTTTCGGACTTTCCTCCTCCGTTTTTTCTCTTCTCCTTTGTCCATCAATAGCACAAGCTAATAAGGCAATTAAAGCCTAATTAAAGGAGCCTTCAGATGCGGAGGGAAGGTCTCGGCCAACTTCATGAAGGGATGGTAGCGCTGTGTTTATTTGCATCTTGCTCTCTTTCGGTCTCTAAGGGCCGACAACAAAGAAGTTAAATAAAATCATGAAAGGCTTGAGAGTTAATTCCTCATTCCTTGATGCACCAAGGCTAGGATAACAGGCTATTTAGTTCAAGTGTGTTTATCCAAGCAGCCCACTCATTGTTGTCCAAAATCAAAGGACTTGGTGCATGGTGTCGATCAGGTTACTGCGGCTTGCCGCCCAGAATCAAAGTTGTGGATTACGGGAAGAAGACGACTGTGTGGTCATCGGTCTTGTATTTAGGATGTGGGCAGCAGGTCGCCGAGATTTGTCAATGAATCCGTGCATGTTTTTGTCCACCATGTGTACAAGGGGCATTTGTAGTCTGAAACAAAATCTTTACCCCTGATTTAGAAGGCACTTACAATGCATTAGCCTCGTGGTAATTACTAGAAACTCAATTAGGAGAAGTCGCCCAAGACCACAACCAAACTGAAGGGCTTAAGCTGCAACGCTGGTAAATGGATTGGGAGTTAATTTAGCGAGCCAGAGGGTGAAACAGCCATTGGTGACGCTCGGGGCTGCAGGAACGCAGACGCTCTGTGTGCTACGCTTCTGTTCTATCCGATGCCCCCGCTTTGCTTTTCAAGTGTTTCAATTAGATTTATGTGGAAGTGACCCAGTAATATTAACAAGCATTCATTCGTGTCTTTTTATGTATGCGATTTATCAGTGAAACAAGCGTCGGTGGAGGGATTGTGTTTATGGATATTATTTTGTACGCTCCTGAACGCACCCCGAGGCACATTTTCTGACAGCCAGCAACCACCGTCTGTATCCTGATGCATTCAGTATCGAGTTGCTGCTGTAATGTTGGCGTCGGTATGGCAGAAAAACGCTGACAGCAACATTTGTGTACACATTTAACCACTGTGGACCCTCACAAATCACTTCCGCAAGAAAATGTAAAAAAATAATAGAATGAATCCAAACCTGCAGCATTCATGGTTACCACGATCTGAACAAAAACTAGCTCTAATATGACAAGGGGAAATATCTTGTATATCTTATCTTTTTGCATATTATCACCATAAATATCAGCAAACAAATGTAACCATTACAACACAACTGAACATGAAATAAAAGTTTTAAAATAAATTGTCTTAATAATTTTTGGTAGACAGCAGAATTCGTGGGAAAAAAATCAGGAATACACTTTTCATACAACTGTAGATTTGAAGCTACCTGTTTGCCCTTGCTCAAAAACACATTATAATAGGACCGTCTGTGTAACTCCTCTTGTAAACTCACCTCAGATTCACCCGAGAAGTGATCAGTGTTATATTCTCGGGTTAAACAATGCCAAAGTTTCAGATAATGAGGTTTGTGCAATTGGCTCAAAAAACGTTCCTTTATGGCGTCACAGATGGGTGGACTTCCTTATATATAAATTTTGTGCCCTCCCCCAAGCTCTGCTTTCCCAGCAAAATAAATGCATTTTAACCTGTCAATGTTATTTCACACTGGACTACAGCTGGACTAGCCCGCAAACTTACTTAAGCACCTTTCCAACGTTACTTGGTCATGTGGATGAGTCAGAAGGGCAAGCAGTAAGTAACAATTTATCAGTGTCCGAACTGTGTTTATTTTGTGTGAGTCATGGAGCAAAAGCAGTTGTCTGTGTAGCATTATAGAGTGTGCATACAGGGAGCAGGGTTGCTAATAGCTCTGTGGGACATTGGTGGAATACATTTAAACGGTTTTCGCTGGAACAACAAAATGTAAAGAATAGGTGCAGATTCTGGAAGAACTAGAAGATTTTTGGTGCTGGTTATCGTGTGTAGCTGCTCAAAAGGAGTACACAACTCAATATAAAGGGACGAAAAATGAGCATAATCGGTCCCCTTTAATGCTTGACAAGTATTATCAGCAAAACGGAGACGTTTGCGATTTTTTACATATATATATATATATGTATATATACACATATATATAGTATATATACATACATATACATACATATACACACACACACACACACACACACACACATACATATATATATATATATATATATATATATATATATATATATATATATATATATATATATATATATATATATATATATATATATATATATAGGCGGCACGGCGGACAAGTGGTTAGCGCGCAGACCTCACAGCTAGGAAACCAGGGTTCAATTCCACCCTCTGCCATCTCTCTGTGGAGTTTGCATGTTTTCCCCGTGCATGCGTGGGTTTTCTCCGGGTACTCCGGTTTCCTACAACATTCCAATGCGAGCGATGCTAACATGCTAGGTTAATTGGCGACTCCAAAATTGTCCATAGGTATGAATGTGAGTGTGAATGGTTGTTTGTCTATATGTGCCCTGTGATTAGCTGGCGACCAGTCCAGGGTCGACCTCGCCTCTCGCCTGAAGACAGCTGGGATAGGCTCCAGCACCCCCTGTGACCCTCGTGAGGAAAAAGCGGTAGAAAATGAATGAATATATATATATATATATATATATATATATATATATATATATATATATATATATATATATATATATATATATATATATATATATATATATATATATAATATATCATACCACTTTATTCCTCTCTCCTACAGTGTCCATTACAATTTCATGCAAATGTACCAATTATGCAAATCAGTCCAATACGTACCCAACCCACCACCACTAATAGATTACAGTCCTGTGGGAAACACGTTTGCATGTGTGAGGTCTCCAATGTTAACTTTAGCTTACGGTTAATTCTTAGTAGCAGTTAAGGCACTTTTAGTCATTTTTGAAGTTCAAATATATGCATGTGTGTGGGCGAGCATGGTGAGAGCGATGCCGGGGGTGCCAGATGGCGACGGAGCGAGCTTGTCCTAACTGTTCCTGACATGGCACAGAGAAGAGAAGGTCTTTTTTCATCCCAAAATCATAAAGAACTAGGAATAGGACATTTGAATACTTGTTAATTGTTCAATCGTATGTTAATAAGAAATCGGAAGACATCACTCTGAATATTCTGAACTCCTCTTTCCATGCCAGTGTTGTATTGGTCAGAATAAAGCTAAACCCATGATTGTATATATTTATGTTTGGCTACACAACCACACGTGGAGATCAGCAGATGTGCGGCTGTAGTACACGTGCACGCCAGGTGAAGCAAAGAAACGTACGCTGAAGTTTAAAGACATCTGGCTGAGGTAGTGTAACACATATTCATGGTGATGTTGTCAAATGTCTGCGTAAAAAACAAGTTAAGTGCTAACACGGCCAGCTGAGAGGTAGCAGATGTGGTACAAACTGTTACCTTCAAGAAATGACTTGCTCATAAATCTACACATTGACTTCTTCAGACATTCCCATTAAGCATGAAAACCAGCCACAAAACGCTAATCAATCTTTCATGCTTGTATATAAACAATACTTTTTTATTTTTTTGCATGCACCCCAGTGTGATAAGTAGTCCCTGAGAATTGCCTCATTATTTTACAATCATTCCTACATCACCCTGGCATTTATGTGTCCACTCAAATCCTGCTGAATAGGTATTAGCTTGTTCCTCATTACTTCATAATTGCAGACTTTTTTTGTGTGCCCCTTGACAGGAAACAGAAAAATGCTGAGTTAAGCGTGGATTAAGTGTCACTTGGTGAATGCAAGTCCAATATCCCTCTGTCCCTCTGCTCTTTTTTAGCTCTCTATCAAGGGCCTGAGGGAAATATGCAGCTGTTTAGCAGCTAAATGCTACGCTAGGTTGACCGGAGTTGCTAACGTTGTTGTTTAGTGCTTTTTTTACGAGGCTTGGACTTTATTATATTTCATATAAGCATAGGCACTATTTTGCTCGACTTATTTTTACACCTCCAATTATTGTATTATTTTGCATCAGGGTAAGAAACCTGTTGATCTTCCATCATACATGTAGCGATATCTAGCCATCTTCTTACACTTATCTGAGGTTGAACCGCCTAAGCTGAAGCCCAGACTGTTGCTACTCTCGATCATGAGGTGTTCCCAAGCCAGTTGAGAGATATAGTCTCGCCAAGGTGTCCTGGGTCTTCCCCAAGGCCTCGTACCGGTCGGACATGCCCTGAAATCCTATACACCAAGAGTCTGGGAGTCACCCTGACCAGATGCCAGATCCACCTCATCTGGCTCCTCTAACGGTGTGACGCTGAGTTTTGCCCGGATGAGTGCCTCTCACTGAGGCCAGCCACCCCGTGGAGGAAACTCATTTTGGCTACTTGTACCCACGATCGTTTCCTTTCAATCACTACGCAAAGGTCATGACCATAGTTGAGGGTAGGAACGCAGATCACCGGGTACACAGAGTTTTGGCTTTCGACTTTCCGTCCTCACCATAAAGGACCACTGCTGAGTCCGAATCACTGTAGACGCTGCACCAATCAGCCTGTCGATCTCACGTTCCATTCATCCCAAGACTCAGAGGTACTTGAACTCCTCCACTTTGGGAAGGATTTCAACCCTCTGGAACCTGACCTTTTTTCCTGACAAGAACCATGGACTCAAACCAGGAATTGCTGATTCTCATCCCAGCCACTTAACATTCAGCTGTGAACTGATTCAGGGAGAGTTGAAACTCACAGCCTGATGAAGCCAACAGAGACCCAATCCAGCAGCCAGCAAACCGGACCCCCCTACCAAGTTGGCCCACCAATTCTGTTCATAAATGTCATGAACAAAATCGGTCACAATCGGTCCACTCCTTGGTGGAGTCCAACCCTCACTGGAAACAAGTCCGACTTATTCCCAGCAATGTGGACCAAACTGTGACACTGGTCATACAGGGAGCGAACTGCCTGAATTAGGCGGCATGGTCCCGAACACTACGAGAATACCCCCCTCAACAAATACCCCAAGAAACATGGTTCAATGCCTTCTCCAAGTCTACAAAACAAATATAGATGGAGAAACTCTGCCGAGTGTAGAGTTGAGCCACACAGTTCTAGACTAGGACAAACACCAAACTGGGTGAAGGTCATAAGAGAACATATTTTCCGACACTTTTTCGGCTGTTAATTGAAATGTACTAAAGGATGATGTATGATGAGACAGCCGGTTAATCCAGCAAAGCTATTTCAGACCAAAAACAGTCCATGGGCCAAGTCTTCTCTGCTGGCCCAACCACGACCATAGGCAAGGTCCTAGCTAATCAGACTTCTGTCTCAAAACCAGCTTGCAGGGCCCCAGTTCGGATTGGTTAATCAGAGCAAAAAGGCCTATAAAAGCCTGTACGGTGCATCGCTAAGCAAGGTTTTTGATACTGTCTCTCAATTATTTCTGGCCCAAACACCAAATGCACGGCCCAGCACTGAATGATAATAATAAAACAAAAACATATGCACAATGTCAATAAATCAACGTGAGCCACTTAAACCCAGCATTTCAATCATAAAACAAACATAATGTAAACGAAACCCATACAGAGCTGATGAGTTAGCCTAAATGGCATTCTAATTCTGGCATGCTAATAGCATTAGCTTGGCTAGTACCTCATTTGCACAGCTAATGTTCAATTACTGTTAAATACACATAAGAAAGGCACCCATCTGTCAATATAATTGCGACTCGCCTCTTAAAAAATAAATTTTCTGGAAGTTTATACTGCTGACGAGAGATGCATGAGTCATAACTGACTCATTTTTCCTGACTTGACACTCACAAGTACTCGTCTCTGTTAAGTCGTTGACTTACTACACCATGTAACCACTCGCTAAATTAGAAAAAGAAACCAGTTAACATGTCATTAATTATGCAAGTGTTACTGTTAGAATAAAATGTAGATAGAATGATTATAATGTTAGTTATCACCCTTATATCCATTTGCTTAGACAATAGAAAGTGTTTGAATGAAGGCAGGTTCCCGTGACCCTGATCAGAGACCCCCAGCGACCCCCAGGTCCTGGAGGTGCCTGGATGCGCCAACAGCAACCCTGCAGATGTTCATGTTAATCCTGCAAGAATGTGCCAAGATAAGAACTCTAAAACAATAAAAGTAATTAAAACTGCAAGCAGTGATGAGCGGGCTCGAGCACCCCGACGCGGTCGGGGGTACGCGCGGGTCGGGGGTACACGCGGGTCGAGGGCGCGCGCGTGTTCGGACGGGCGCGCGGACGCACCGTACGAAAAACCGCAACGATGGGATAAGCGGTAAGGGAGTTACGGCACTCGCAATTTTCCGGCGACGCCGGCGGTGAGGCTGGTGCGCGGTCACGTCCCGTCCGGCGCCCCGAACCGCCATAAAAAAATTTGCGACGATCGGACCATGCGGTAGGTACTTGCGGCGGATATACGTTTCCGCCTGTGGGTGGCGCTATACAGTCTATGCGCCCACACGGTAACGGACCGGAGGGTACCCCGAACCACCAGAAAAAATTAGGTGCCGATCCGACCGTGCAGAAGGAAGTTACGGCTGATATACATTTCCACCAGTTGGTGGCGCTATAGCGTATGTACACACACTGTCATAGACCAAAGGGTAACCCGAACCACCAGAAAAAAATTCGGGCAGATCCGACCATGTGGGAGGAAGTTACGGCAGATATACATTTCCACCAGTTGGTGGCGCTATAGAGTCTATGGACACGCAGATTCAAAGAGTGGAGGGTGACCCGACCGACCAAAAAAAATTTAGAGACGATCCGACCATGTGGAAGGAAGTTACGGCTATATACATTTCCACCAGTTGGTGGCGCTATAGAGTCTATGTATACACACAGTCATAGACCAGAGGGTACCCCGAACCACCAGAAAAAATTTGGGACCGATCCGACCATGTGGAAGGAAGTTACAGCTGATATACATATCCACCAGTTGGAGGCGCTATAGCGTATGTACACACACTGTCATAGACCAGAGGGTACCCCGAACCACCAGAAAAAAATTCGGGCAGATCCGACCATGTGGGAGAAAGTTACGGCAGATATAAATTTCCACCAGTTGGTGGTGCTATACAGTCTATGTACACACACAGTCATAGACCAGAGGGTACCCCAAACCACCAGAAAAAATTTGGGGCCGATGCGACCATGTGGAAGGAAGTTACAGCTGATATACATTTCCACCAGTTGGTGGCGCTATAGTGTATGTACACACACAGTCATAGACCAGAGGGTACCCCAAACCACCAGAAAAAAATTTGGGCAGATCGGACCAAGTGGGAGGAAGTGACGGCAGATATACATTTTCACCAGTTGGTGGCGCTATAGAGTCTATGTACACACCCAGTCATAGACTGGAGGGTATCCCAAACCACCAGAAAAAATTTGGGGCAGATCCGACCATGTGGAAGGAAGTTACAGCTGATATACATTGCCACCAATAGGTGGTGCTATACAGTCTATGTACACACAGTATAACAGACCAGAGATTGACCCAACACACCAAAAAAAATTGCAAGACAATCTGACCATGAATCAGGAAGTTATGGCAGATATACATTTCCACCAGTTGGTGGCGCTATAGAGTCCATATACACACACAGTCACAGACTGGAGGGTGACCGAACCCACCCAAAAAATTAGGAGACGATCCGACCATGCGTGAGGAAGTTACAGCAGATATACATTTCCACCAGTTGGTGGCGCTGTGTTTTGAACATGGGTTCTGGAGCGTTAGGTGCGTCCTGTCATGATAGACTTCTCCACCGAAAATCATAGTGATACGTGCAACGGGTGGCGAGGGATAATGATTTGAAACTTCTAGGTGGCGCTAGTGTGTCAATTTAGATTGGTGTCACATGGGAGCACCACCAGGGCGCTCAGGCCTGGATTCTGACCTTACGTGTAAGATTTCAGCAGCCTGTGACCTTCTGCGGGCGAAATATGAGCCTTCGATGGTCAATGGCGAAGGCTGACCATTCGCCGTGGCCACGCCCACCACATGTGCTTTACACACATCACAGTCCATCAACTGACATCATCAGTCTATCAGTCAAACTGTGTATTGACTTTGATGTACATTGCTTCAAGGCAAGGCCAGACACCAGGCAGGGCCAGATAAGGTAAAAGTTAAGGTTAAAGTAAAAGTTTGGTGGCGTGCCACGCCCACATCCTAAGTAGCAGCCCAAAATCCTTCGCAATTTAACGTGGGCCATCCGTCTAGTGTCCGTTGATGCTACAACGGACTCATTCGGTCAAACCCCCTAGGAGGAGTTCGTCGAGATACGACCCCTACATCCTCCCCCAAATGGCCGCCGCCACCTAAAATGGCCGACTTCCTGTTGGTTTTTGAACAAGGGTTCTTGAGTCTTTTTTGTGCGTCCTGTCACGAGTGATGTCTCCTCCGAAAATCATGCCCATACGTGCAACGGGAGGCGAGGGATAATTATTTTAAAACTTGTAGGTGGCGCTAGTGAGTCCATTTGGCTTGGTTTCAAATGGGGGCCCCACCAGGGCCCTCAGGCCTGGAATCTGCCCCCCTTATGAGTTTTCAAGCACATGCGACCTTCTGCGGGCGAATGATGACCCTTTCTTTGTAAACGGCGAGGCCTGAGCATTCGCCGCCAGGCCACGCCCACCACGTGCGCTTTTCCTGCATCATGGTCCATCAACAGGCTTCACCAGGCTGTCAGGCAGTGACCTTGTGACCTCGGTGTTCATCTGATGAATCTCCTGCCAGAAAAGGCCTCATGTAGATGACACGCCTTTAGCCTGTCGCCAATAGGTGGCGCTGCGACGAAATCAGGAAGTGACCTACGGGGACCTTCGGGGCGGGGCCATGATCACATGTACCAAGTATGATGAAGATCTGACCATGTGGAGGCAAGTTATTCACGTCTACAGTTACGCTCAGCGTGCAAGGCCCGGGCAGATGAAAAAGGGCAAAATTTGGGGGCGTGCCACGCCCACATCGTACGGAATATCCCAAAATCCTTCGCAATTTAACGTCGGCCAGCCGTCTAGTGTCCGTTGATGCAACAACGGACTCATTCGGTCAAACCCCCTAGGAGGAGTTCGTCGAGATACGACCCCAACTTCTGGCCCGAAAAAGGCCGGCGCCATCCAAAATGGCCGACTTCCTGTTCGTTTTACAATATGGGTTCTTGAGACTTTTTGGTCCGTCCTGTCACGATAGACGTCTCCACAAAGTTTCGTGACGATAGGTGAAACTGGTGTCGGGGGCCAATTTTTTCAAAAATAAAAGGTGGCGCTAGAGAGTCAATTTTGGAACATTGTTTTCGGGACCCCCACCAGATCGAAATTTTCGGCAGACCTGACGCGCTTGCAAAATTTGGTGAGTTTTCGGGCATGTTCAGGCCCTCAAAATGGCCGTCGAATCGGCAGAATAATAATAATAATAATAATAATAATAATAATTAAAACTGCAAGCAGTGATGAGCGGGCTCGAGCACCCCGACGCGGTCGGGGGTACGCGCGGGTCGGGGGTACGCGCGGGTCGGGGGCGCGCGCGTGTCCGGACGGGCGCGCGCCGTTCGAAAAACTGTGGCGATGGGATAAGCGGTAAGGGAGTTACGGCACTTGCAATTTTCCGCCAGGAGGGGGCGACGCCGGCGGCGAGGCGGGTGCGCGGTCACGTCCCGTCCGACGCCCCGAACCGCCATGAGAAAATTTGCGACGATCGGACCGTGCGGTAGGTACTTGCGGCGGATATACGTTTCCGCCTGTGGGTGGCGCTATACAGTCTATGCGCCCACACGGTAACGGACCGGAGGGTACCCCGAACCACCAGAAAAAATGAGGTGCCGATCCGACCGTGCGGAAGGAAGTTACGGCTGATATACATTTCCACCAGTTGGTGGCGCTATAGCGTATGTACACACACTGTCATAGACCAGAGGGTACCCCGAACCACCGGAAAAAAATTCGGGCAGATCCGACCATGTGGGAGGAAGTTACGGCAGATAAACATTTCCACCAGTTGGTGGCGCTATAGAGTCTATGGACACGCAGATTCAAAGAGTGGAGGGTGACCCGACCGACCAAAAAAAAAATTTAGAGACTATCCGACCATGTGGAAGGAAGTTACGGCTATATACATTTCCACCAGTTGGTGGCGCTATAGAGTCTATGTACACACACAGTCATAGACCAGACGGTACCCCAAACCACCAGAAAAAATTTGGGACCGATCCGACCATGTGGAAGGAAGTTACGGCAGATATACATTTCCACCAGTTGGTGGCGCTATAGAGTCTATGTACACACACAGTCATAGACCAGAGGGTACCCCAAACCACCAGAAAAAATTTGGGGCCGATCCGACCATGTGGAAGGAAGTTACAGCTGATATACATTTCTACCAGTTGGTGGCGCTATAGCGTATGTACACACACTGTCATAGACCAGAGGGTACCCCGAACCACCGGAAAAAAATTCGGGCAGATCCGACCATGTGGGAGGAAGTTACGGCAGATATACATTTCCACCAGTTGGTGGCGCTATAGAGTCTATGGACACACAGATTCAAAGAGTGGAGGGTGACCCGACTGACCAAAAAAAATTTAGAGACGATCAGACCATGTGGAAGGAAGTTACAGCTATATACATTTCGACCAGTTGGCGGCGCTATAGAGTCTATGTACACACACAGTCATAGACCAGAGGGTACCCCAAACCACCAGAAAAAATTTGGGACCGATCCGACCATGTGGAAGGAAGTTACAGCTGATATACATTTCCACCAGTTGGTGGCGCTATAGTGTATGTACTCACACAGTCATAGACCAGAGGGTACCCCAAACCACCAGAAAAAAATTTGGGCAGATCGGACCAAGTGGGAGGAAGTGACGGCAGATATACATTTTCACCAGTTGGTGGCGCTATAGAGTCTATGTACACACCCAGTCATAGACTGGAGGGTATCCCAAACCACCAGAAAAAATTTGGGGCAGATCCGACCATGTGGAAGGAAGTTACAGCTGATATACATTGCCACCAATAGGTGGTGCTATACAGTCTATGTACACACAGTGTAACAGACCAGAGATTGACCCAACACACCAAAAAAAATTTCAAGACAATCTGACCATGAATCAGGAAGTTATGGCAGATATACATTTCCACCAGTTGGAGGCGCTATAGAGTCCATATACACACACAGTCACAGACTGGAGGGTGACCGAACCCACCCAAAAAAATTAGGAGACGATCCGACCATGCGTGAGGAAGTTACAGCAGATATACATTTCCACCAGTTGGTGGCGCTGTGTTTTGAACATGGGTTCTGGAGCGTTAGGTGCGTCCTGTCATGATAGACTTCTCCACCGAAAATCATAGTGATACGTGCAACGGGTGGCGAGGGATAATGAATTGAAACTTCTAGGTGGCGCTAGTGTGTCAATTTAGATTGGTGTCACATGGGAGCACCACCAGGGCGCTCAGGCCTGGATTCTGACCTTACGTGTAAGATTTCAGCAGCCTGTGACCTTCTGCGGGCGAAATATGAGCCTTCGATGGTCAATGGCGAAGGCTGACCATTCGCCGTGGCCACGCCCACCACATGTGCTTTACACACATCACAGTCCATCAACTGACATCATCAGTCTGTCAGTCAAACTGTGTATTGACTTTGATGTACATTGCTTCAAGGCAAGGCCAGACACCAGGCAGGGCCAGATAAGGTAAAAGTTAAGGTTAAAGTAAAAGTTTGGTGGCGTGCCACGCCCACATCCTAAGTAGCAGCCCAAAATCCTTCGCAATTTAACGTGGGCCATCCGTCTAGTGTCCGTTGATGCTACAACGGACTCATTCGGTCAAACCCCCTAGGAGGAGTTCGTCGAGATACGACCCCTACATCCTCCACCAAATGGCCGCCGCCACCTAAAATGGCGGACTTCCTGTTGGTTTTTGAACATGGGTTCTTGAGACTTTTTTGTGCGTCCTGTCACGAGTGATGTCTCCTCCGAAAATCATGACCATACGTGCAACGGGATGCGAGGGATAATTATTTTAAAACTTGTAGGTGGCGCTAGTGAGTCAATTTGGCTTGGTTTCAAATGGGGGCCCCACCAGGGCCCTCAGGCCTGGAATCTGCCCCCCCTTATGAGTTTTCAAGCACATGCGACCTTCTGCGGGCGAATGATGACCCTTTCTTTGTAAACGGCAAGGCCTGAGCATTCGCCGCCAGGCCACGCCCACCACGTGCGCTTTTCCTGCATCATGGTCCATCAACAGGCTTCACCAGGCTGTCAGGCAGTGACCTTGTGACCTCGGTGTTCATCTGATGAATCTCCTGCCAGAAAAGGCCTCATGTAGATGACACGCCTTTAGCCTGTCGCCAATAGGTGGCGCTGCGACGAAATCAGGAAGTGACCTACGGGGACCTTCGGGGCGGGGCCATGATCACATGTACCAAGTATGATGAAGATCTGACCACGTGGAGCCAAGTTATTCACGTCTACAGTTACGCTCAGCGTGCAAGGCCCGGACAGATGAAAAAGGGCAAAATTTGGGGGCGTGCCACGCCCACATCGTATGGAATATCCTAAAATCCTTCGCAATTTAACGTCGGCCATCCGTCTAGTGTCCGTTGATGCAACAACGGACTCATTCGGTCAAACCCCCTCGGAGGAGTTCGTCGAGATACGACCCCAACTTCTGGGCCGAAAAAGGCCGCCGCCATCCAAAATGGCCGACTTCGTGTGCATTTTCCAATATGGGTTCTTGAGACTTTTTGGTCCGTCCTGTCACGATAGACGTCTCCACCAAGTTTCGTGACGATCGGTGAAACTGGTGGCGGGGGCTAATTTTTTTTAAAATTCAAGGTGGCGCTAGAGAGCCAATTTTTGAACATTATATTTGAAACCCATAAAATATAAAATTTTTCGCCAGACCTGATGCGCTCAGCAAATTTGGTGAGTTTTCGGGCATGTTGAGGCCCTCAAAAAGGCCGACGGTTGGCAGAATAATAATAATAATAATAATAATAATAATAATTAAAACTGCAAGCAGTGATGAGCGGGCTCGAGCACCCCGACGCGGTCGGGGGTACGCGCGGGTCGGGGGCGCGCGCGTGTTCGGACGGGCGCGCGGACGCGCCGTACGAAAAACCGCGGCGATGGGATAAGCGGTAAGGGAGTTACGGCACTTGCAATTTTCTGCCAGGAGGGGGCGACGCCGGCGGCGAGGCTGGTGCGTGGTCACGTCCCGTCCGGCGCCCCGAACCGCCATAAAAAAATTTGCGACGATCGGACCGTGCGGTAGGTACTTGCGGCGGATATACGTTTCCGCCTGTGGGTGGCGCTATATAGTCTATGCGCCCACACGGTAACGGACCGGAGGGTACCCCGAACCACCAGAAAAAATTAGGTGCCGATCCGACCGTGCGGAAGGAAGTTACGGCTGATATACATTTCCACCAGTTGGTGGCGCGATAGCGTATGTACACACACTGTCATAGACCAGAGGGTACCCCGAACCACCAGAAAAAAATTCGGGCAGATCCGACCATTTGGGAGGAAGTTACGGCAGATATACATTTCCACCAGTTGGTGGCGCTATAGAGTCTATGGACACACAGATTCAAAGAGTGGAGGGTGACCCGACCGATCAAAAAAAATTTAGAGACGATCCGACCATGTGGAAGGAAGTTACAGCTGATATACATATCCACCAGTTGGTGGCGCTATAGAGTCTATGTATACACACAGTCATACACCAGAGGGTACCCCGAACCACCAGAAAAAATTTGGGACCGATCCGACCACGTGGGAGGAAGTTAGGGCAGATATACATTTTCACCAGTTGGTGGCGCTATAGAGTCTATATACACACCCGGTCACAGAGTGGAGGGTGACCCAACCCAGCAAAAAAAATGTGGAGACGATCCGACCATGCATAAGGAAGTTACGGCAGATATACATTTTTACCAGTTGGTGGCGCTATACAGTCTATGTACACACACAGTCATAGACCAGAGGGTACCCCAAACCACCAAAAAAAATTTGGGACTGATCCGACCATGTGGAAGGAAGTTGCGGCAGATATACATTTCCACCAGTTGGTGGTGCTATAGTGTATGTACACACACTGTCATAGACCAGAGGGTACCCCAGACCACCAGAAAAAATTTGGGGCCGATCCGACCATGTGGAAGGAAGTTACAGGTGATACACATTTCCACCAGTTGGTGGCGCTATACAGTCTATGTACACACAGTATAACAGACCAGAGATTGACCCAAAACACCAAAACAAAATTCAAGACAATCTGACCATGAATCAGGAAGTTACAGCAGATATACATTTCCACCAGTTGGTGGCGCTATAGAATCTATATACACACACAGTCACAGACTGGAGGGTGACCGAACCCACCCAAAAAAATTTGGAGACGATCCGACCATGTGGAAGGAAGTTACAGGTGATATACATTTCCACCAGTTGGTGGCGCTATACAGTCTATGTACACACAGTATAACAGACCAGAGATTGACCCAACACACCCAAAAAAATTTCAAGACAATCTGACCATGAATCAGGAAGTTACGGCAGATATACATTTCCACCAGTTGGTGGCGCTATATAGTCTATATACACACACAGTCACAGACCGGAGGGTGACCGAACCCACCCAAAAAAAATTGGAGACGATCCGACCATGTATAAGGAAGTTACGGCAGACATACATTTCCACCAGTTGGTGGCGCTGTGTTTTGAACATGGGTTCTGGAGCGTTAGGTGCGTCCTGTCATGATAGACGTCTCTACCGAAAATCATAGTGATACGTGCAATGGGTGGCGAGGGATAATGAATTGAAACTTCTAGGTGGCGCTAGTGTGTCAATTTAGATTGGTGTCACATGGGAGCACCACCAGGGCGCTCAGGCCTGGATTCTGACCTTACGTGTAAGATTTCAGCAGCCTGTGACCTTCTGCGGGCAAAATATCAGCCTTCGATGGTCAATGGCGAAGGCTGACCATTCGCCGTGGCCACGCCCACCACATGTGCTTTACACACATCACAGTCCATCAACTGACATCATCAGTCTGTCAGTCAAACTGTGTATTGACTTTGATGTACATTGCTTCAAGGCAAGGCCAGACACCAGGCAGGGCCAGATAAGGTAAAAGTTAAGGTTAAAGTAAAAGTTTGGTGGCGTGCCGCGCCCACATCCTAAGTAGCAGCCCAAAATCCTTCGCAATTTAACGTGGGCCATCCGTCTAGTGTCTGTTGATGCTACAACGGACTCATTCGGTCAAACCCCCTAGGAGGAGTTCGTCGAGATACGACCCCTACATCCTCCCCCAAATGGCCGCCGCCACCTAAAATGGCCGACTTCCTGTTGGTTTTTGAACATGGGTTCTTGAGACTTTTTTGTGCGTCCTGTCACGAGTGATGTCTCCTCCGAAAATCATGCCCATACGTGCAACGGGAGGCGAGGGATAATTATTTTAAAACTTGTAGGTGGCGCTAGTGAGTCAATTTGGCTTGGTTTCAAATGGGGGCCCCACCAGGGCCCTCGGGCCTGGAATCTGCCCCCCCTTATGAGTTTTCAAGCACATGCGACCTTCTGCGGGCGAATGATGACCCTTTCTTTGTAAACGGCGAGGCCTGAGCATTCGCCGCCAGGCCACGCCCACCACGTGCGCTTTTCCTGCATCATGGTCCATCAACAGGCTTCACCAGGCTGTCAGGCAGTGACCTTGTGACCTCGGTGTTCATCTGATGAATCTCCTGCCAGAAAAGGCCTCATGTAGATGACACGCCTTTAGCCTGTCGCCAATAGGTGGCGCTGCGTCAAAATCAGGAAGTGACCTACGGGGACCTTCGGGGCGGGGCCATGATCACATGTACCAAGTATGATGAAGATCTGACCACGTGGAGCCAAGTTATTCACGTCTACAGTTACGCTCAGCGTGCAAGGCCCGGACAGATGAAAAAGGGCAAAATTTGGGGGCGTGCCACGCCCACATCGTACGGAATATCCCAAAATCCTTCGCAATTTAACGTCGGCCATCCGTCTAGTGTCCGTTGATGCAACAACGGACTCATTCGGTCAAACCCCCTAGGAGGAGTTCGTCGAGATACGACCCCAACTTCTGGCCCGAAAAAGGCCGCCGCCATCCAAAATGGCCGACTTCCTGTTCGTTTTACAATATGGCTTCTTGAGACTTTTTGGTCCGTCCTGTCACAATAGACGTCTCCGCCAAGTTTCGTGACGATAGGTTAAACTGGTGGCGGGGGCCAATTTTTTCCAAATTAAAAGGTGGCGCTAGAGAGCCAAATTTGGAACATGATATTTGGGACCCCTAAAATATCAAATTTTTCGCCAGACCTGACGCGCCTGCAAAAATTGGTGAGTTTTGGGGCATGTTAAGGCCCCCAAAAAGGCGATCATTTCGGGAGAATAATAATAATAATTAAAACTGCAAGCAGTGATGAGCGGGCTCGAGCACCCCGACGCGGTCGGGGGTACGCGCGGGTCGTACATCACATGGTAACGGACCGGAGGGTACCCCGAACCACCAGAAAAAATTAGGTGCGGATCCGACCGTGCGGAAGGACGTTATGGCTGATATTCATTTCCACCAGTTGGTGGTGCTATAGCGTATGTACACACACTGTCATAGACCAGAGGGTACCCCGAACCACCAGAAAAAAATTCGGGCAGATCCGACCATGTGGGAGGAAGTTACGGCAGATATACATTTCCTCCAGTTGGTGGCGCTATAGAGTCTATGGACACGCAGATCCAAAGAGTGGAGGGTGACCCGACCGACCAAAAAAATTTTAGAGACGATCCGACCATGTGGAAGGAAGTTACGGCTATATACATTTCCACCAGTTGGTGGCGCTATAGAGTCTATGTATACACACAGTCATAGACCAGAGGGTACCCCGAACCACCAGAAAATATTGGGGACTGATCCGACCATGTAGAAGGAAGTTACAGCTGATATACATTTCCACCAGTTGGTGGCGCTATAGCGTATGTACACACACTGTCATAGACCAGAGGATACACTGAACCACCAGAAAAAAATTCGGGCAGATCCGACCATGTGGGAGAAAGTTACGGCAGATATAAATTTCCACCAGTTGGTGGCGCTATACAGTCTATGTACACACACAGTCATAGACCAGAGGGTACCCCAAACCGCCAGAAAAAATTTGGTGCCGATCCGACCATGTGGAAGGAAGTTACGGCAGATATACATTTCCACCAGTTGGTGGCGCTATAGCGTATGTACACACACTGTCATAGACCAGAGGGTACCCCGAAACACTAGAAAAAAATTCGGGCAGATCCGACCATGTGGGAGGAAGTTACGGCAGATATACATTTCCACTAGTTGGTGGCGCTATAGAGTCTATGTACACACACAGTCATAGACCAGAGGGTACCCCGAACCACCAGAAAAAAATTCGGGCAGATTCGACCATGTGGGAGAAAGTTACGGCAGATATACATTTCCACCAGTTGGTGGCGCTATACAGTCTATGTACACACACAGTCATAGACCAGAGGGTACCCCAGACCACCAGAAAAAATTTGGGCCTGATCCGACCATGTGGAAGGAAGTTACGGCTATATACATTTCCACCAGTTGGTGGCGCTATAGAGTGTATGTACACACACAGTCATAGACCAGAGGGTACCCCAAACCACCAGAAAAAATTTGGGACCGATCCGACTATGTGGAAGGAAGTTACGGCAGATATACATTTTCACCAGTTGGTGGCGCTATAGAGTCTATGTACACACACAGTCACAGAGTGGAGGGTGACCCAACCCAGCAAAAAAAATTTGGGACCGATCCGACCATGTGGAAGGAAGATACGGCTGATATACATTTCCACCAGTTGGTGGCGCTATAGAGTCTATGTACACACAGTATAACAGACCAGAGATTGACCCAACACACCAAAAAAAATTTCAAGACAATCTGACCATGAATCAGGAAGTTACGGCAGATATACATTTCCACCAGTTGGTGGCGCTGTGTTTTGAACATGGGTTCTGGAGCGTTAGGTGCGTCCTGTCATGATAGACGTCTCCACCGAAAATCATAGTGATACGTGCAACGGGTGGCGAGGGATAATGAATTGAAACTTCTAGGTGGCGCTAGTGTGTCAATTTAGATTGGTGTCACATGGGAGCACCACCAGGGCGCTCAGGCCTGGATTCTGACCTTACGTGTAAGATTTCAGCAGCCTGTGACCTTCTGCGGGCAAAATATGAGCCTTCGATGGTCAATGGCGAACGCTGACCATTCGCCGTGGCCACGCCCACCACATGTGCTTTACACACATCATAGTCCATCTACTGACATCATCAGTCTGTCAGTCAAACTGTGTATTGACTTTGATGTACATTGCTTCAAGGCAAGGCCAGACACCAGGCAGGGCCAGATAAGGTAAAAGTTAAGGTTAAAGTAAAAGTTTGGTGGCGTGCCACGCCCACATCCTAAGTAGCAGCCCAAAATCCTTCGCAATTTAACGTGGGCCATCCGTCTAGTGTCCGTTGATGCTACAACGGACTCATTCGGTCAAACCCCCTAGGAGGAGTTCGTCGAGATACGACCCCTACATCCTCCCCCAAATGGCCGCCGCCACCTAAAATGGCCGACTTCCTGTTGGTATTTGAACATGGGTTCTTGAGACTTTTTTTGTGCGTCCTGTCACGAGTGATGTCTCCTCCGAAAATCATGCCCATACGTGCAACGGGAGGCGAGGGATAATTATTTTAAAACTTGTAGGTGGCGCTAGTGAGTCAATTTGGCTTGGTTTAAAATGGGGGCCCCACCAGGGCCCTCAGGCCTGGAATCTGCCCCCCCTTATGAGTTTTCAAGCACATGCGACCTTCTGCCGGCGAATGATGACCCTTTCTTTGTAAACGGCGAGGCCTGAGCATTCGCCGCCAGGCCACGCCCACCACGTGCGCTTTTCCTGCATCATGGTCCATCAACAGGCTTCACCAGGCTGTCAGGCAGTGACTTTGTGACCTCGGTGTTCATCTGATGAATCTACTGGCAGAAAAGGCCTCATGTAGATCACACGCCTTTAGCCTGTCGCCAATAGGTGGCGCTGCGACGAAATCAGGAAGTGACCTACGGGGACCTTCGGGGCGGGGCCATGATCACATGTACCAAGTATGATGAAGATCTGACCACGTGGAGCCAAGTTATTCACGTCTACAGTTACGCTCAGCGTGCAAGGCCCGGGCAGATGAAAAAGGGCAAATTTTGGGGGCGTGCCACGCCCACATGGTACGGAATATCCCAAAATCCTTCGCAATTTAACGTCGGCCATCCGTCCAGTGTCCGTTGATGCAACAACGGACTCATTCGGTCAAACCCCCTAGGAGGAGTTCGTCGAGATACGACCCCTACTCCTGGCCCGAAAAAGGCCGCCGCCATCCAAAATGGCCGACTTCCTGTTCGTTTTGCAATATGGGTTCTTGAGACTTTTTGGTCCGTCCTGTCACGATAGACGTCTCCACCAAGTTTCGTGACGATCGATGAAACTGATGGCGGGGGCCAATTTTTTTTAAATTTCAAGGTGGCGCTAGAGAGCCAATTTTGGAACATTATATTTGTAACCCATAAAATATCAAATTTTTCGCCAGACCTGATGCGCTGGGCAAATTTGGTGAGTTTTCGGGCATGTTAAGGCCCTCAAAATGGCGCTCAAAGGCGCGGAAGAATAATAATAATAATAATAATAAGAAAAAGAAACGGAACGATTACAATAGGGCTTTCGCACTGGTCAGTGCTCGAGCCCTAATAATTAAAACTGCAAGCAGTGATGAGCGGGCTCGAGCACCCCGACGCGGTCGGGGGTACGCGCGGGTCGGGGGTACGCGCGGGTCGGGGGCGTGCGCGCGACCGGATGGACGCGCCGTACGAAAACCGCGGCGATGGGATAAGCGGTAAGGTGGTCACGGCACTTGCAATTTTCCGCCAGGAGGGGGCGACGCCGGCGGCGAGGCGGGTGCGCGGTCACGTCCTTTCCGACGCCCCGAACCGCCATAAAAAAATTCGCGACAATCGGACCGTGCGGTAGGTACTTGCGGCGGATATACTTTTCCGCCTGTGGGTGGCGCTATACAGTCTATGCGCCCACACGGTAACGGACTGGAGGGTACCCCGAACCTTCAGAAAAAATTAGGTGCCGATTGGACCGTGCGGAAGGAAGTTACGGCTGATATACATTTCCACCAGTTGGTGGCGCTATAGTATATGTACACACACTGTCATAGACCAGAGGGTACCCCGAACCACCGGAAAAAAATTTGGGCAGATCCGACCATGTGGGAGGAAGTTACGGCAGATATACATTTCCACCAGTTGGTGGCGCTATAGAGTCTATGGACATGCAGATTCAAAGAGTGGAGGGTGATCCGACCGACCAAAAAAATTTAGAGACGATCCGACCATGTGTAAGGAAGTTACGGCTATATACATTTCCACCAGTTGGTGGCGCTATATAGTCTATGTACACACACAGTCATAGACCAGAGGGTATTCCAGACCACCAGAAAAAATTTGGGCCTGATCAGACCATGTGGAAAGAAGTTACGGCAGATATACATTTAGACCAGTTGGTGGCGCTATAGAGTCTATATACACACCCGGTCACAGAGTGGAGGGTGACCCAACCCAGCCAAAAAAATGTGGAGACGATCCGACCATGCATCAGGAAGTTACGGCAGATATACATTTTCGCCAGTTGGTGGCGCTATACAGTCTATGTACACACACAGTCATAGACCAGAGGGTACACCAAACCCCCAGAAAAAATTTGGGACCGATCCGACCATGTGGACGGAAGTTACGACAGCTATACATTTTCACCAGTTGGTGGCGCTATACAGTCTATGTACACACAGTATAACAGACCAGAGATTGACCCAACACACCAAAAAAAATTTCAAGACAATCTGACCATGAATCAGGAAGTTACAGCAGATATACATTTCCACCATTTGGTGGCGCTATAGCGTATATACACACACTGTCATAGACCAGAGGGTACCCCAAACCACCAGAAAAAAATTTGGGCAGATCGGACCAAGTGGGAGGAAGTTACGGCAGATATACATTTTCACCAGTTGATGGCGCTATAGAGTCTATGTACACACCCAGTCATAGACCGGAGGGTACCCCAAACCACCAGAAAAAATTTGGGTCAGATCCGACCATGTGGAAGGAAGTTACAGCTGATGTACATTTCCACCAGTTGGTGGCGCTATACAGTCTATGTACACACAGTATAACAGACCAGAGATTGACCCAACACACCAAAAAAATTTTCAAGACAATCTGACCATGAATCAGGAAGTTACGGCAGATATACATTTCCACCAGTTGGTGGCGCTATAGAGTCTATATACACACACAGTCACAGACTGGAGGGTGACCGAACCTACCCAAAAAAATTTGGAGACAATTCGACCATGCATAAGGAAGTTACAGCATATATACATTTCCACCAGTTGGTGGCGCTATACGGTCTATGTACACACACAGTCATAGACCAGAGGGTACCCCAGACCACCAGAAAAAATTTGGGGCCGATCCGACCATGTGGAAGGAAGTTGCGGCTATATACATTTTCACCAGTTGGTGGCGCTATAGAGTCTATGTACACACACAGTCTTAGACCAGAGGGTACCCCGAACCACCAGAAAAAAAATGGGACCGATCCGACCATGTGGACGGAAGTTACAGCTGATATACATTTCCACCAGTTGGTGGCGCTATGCAGTCTATGTACACACAGTATAACAGACCAGAGATTGACCCAACACACCAAAAAAAATATCAAGACAATTTGACCATGAATCAGGAAGTTAAAGCAGACATACATTTCCACCAGTTGGTGGCGCTATAGAGTCTATATACACACACAGTCACAGACTGGAGGGTGACCGAACCCACCCAAAAAAATTAGGAGACGATCCGACCATGCGTAAAGAAGTTACGGTAGATATACATTTCCACCAGTTGGTGGCGCTGTGTTTTGAACATGGGTTCTGGAGCGTTAGGTGCGTCCTGTCATGATAGACTTCTCCACCGAAAATCATAGCGATACGTGCAACGGGTGGCGAGGGATAATGAATTGAAACTTCTAGGTGGCGCTAGTGTGTCAATTTAGATTGGTGTCACATGGGAGCACCACCAGGGCCCTCAGGCCTGGAATCTGCCCCCCGTTATGAGTTTTCAAGCACATGCGACCTTCTGCGGGCGAATGATGACCCTTTCTTTGTAAACGGCGAGGCCTGAGCATTCGCCGCCAGGCCACGCCCACCACATGCGCTTTTCCTGCATCATGGTCCAGCAACAGGCTTCACCAGGCTGTCAGGCAGTGACCTTGTGACCTCGGTGTTAATCTGATGAATCTCCTGCCAGAAAAGGCCTCATGTAGATGACACGCCTTTAGCCTGTCGCCAATAGGTGGCGCTGCGACGAAATCAGGAAGTGACCTACGGGGACCTTCGGGGCGGGGTCATGATCACATGTACCAAGTATGATGAAGATCTGACCACGTGGAGCCAAGTTATTCACGTCTACAGTTACGCTCAGCGTGCAAGGCCCGGGCAGATGAAAAAGGGCAAATTTTGGGGGCGTGCCACGCCCACATCGTACGGAATATCCCAAAATCCTTCGCAATTTAACGTCGGCCATCCGTCTAGTGTCCGTTGATGCTACAACGGACTCATTCGGTCAAACCCCCTAGGAGGAGTTCGTCGAGATACGACCCCAACTTCTGGCCCGAAAAAGGCCGGCGCCATCCAAAATGGCCGACTTCCTGTTCGTTTTGCAATATGGGTTCTTGAGACTTTTTGGTCCGTCCTGTCACGATAGACGTCTCCACCAAGTTTCGTGACGATCGGTGAAACTGGTGGCGGGGGCCAATTTTTTTTTAATTTCAAGGTGGCGCTAGAGAGCCAATTTTGGAAGATTATATTTGAAACCCATAAAATATCAAATTTTTCGCCAGACCTGATGCGCTCGCCATATTTGGTGAGTTTTCGGGCATGTTAAGGCCCTCAAAATGGCGCTCAAAGGCGGAGAAGAATAATAATAATAATAAGAAAAAGAAACGGAACGATTACAATAGGGCTTTCGCACTGGTCAGTGCTCGAGCCCTAATAATTAAAACTGCAAGCAGTGATGAGCGGGCTCGAGCACCCCGACGCGGTCGGGGGTACGCGCGGGTCGGGGGTACGCGCGGGTCGGGGGCGCGCGCGTGATCGGACGGGCGTGCGGACGCGCCGTACGAAAAACCGCGGCGATGGGATAAGCGGTAAGGGAGTTACGGCACTTGCAATTTTCCGCCAGGAGGGGGCGACGCCGGCGGCGAGGCGGGTGCGTGGTCACGTCCCGTCCGGCGCCCCGAACCGCCATAAAAAAATTTGCGACGATCGGACCGTGCGGTAGGTACTTGCGGCGGATATACGTTTCCGCCTGTGGGTGGCGCTATACAGTCTATGCGCCCACACGGTAACGGACCGGAGGGTACCCCGAACCACCAGAAAAAATTAGGTGCCGATCCAACCGTGCAGAAGGAAGTTACGGCTGATATACATTTCCACCAGTTGGTGGCACTATAGCATATGTACACACACTGTCATAGACCAGAGGGTACCCCGAACCACCAGAAAAAAATTCGGGCAGATCCGACCATGTGGGAGGAAGTTACGGCAGATGTACATTTTCACCAGTTGGTGGCGCTATAGAGTCTATGTATACACACAGTCATAGACCAGAGGGTACCCCGAACCACCAGAAAAAATTTGGGACTGATCCGACCATGTGGAAGGAAGTTACAGCTGTTATACATTTCCACCAGTTGGAGGCGCTATAGCGTATGTACACACTGTCATAGACCAGAGGGTACCCCGAACCACCAGAAAAAAATTCGGGCAGATCCAACCATGTGGAAGGAAGTTACAGGTGATATACATTTCCACCAGTTGGTGGCGCTGTGTTTTGAACATGGGTTCTGGAGCGTTAGGTGCGTCCCGTCATGATAGACGTCTCCACCGAAAATCATAGTGATACGTGCCACGGGTGGCAAGGGATAATGAATTGAAACTTCTAGGTGGCGCTAGTGTGTCAATTTAGATTGG
Organism: Doryrhamphus excisus; assembly: GCF_030265055.1. NCBI lineage: Eukaryota > Metazoa > Chordata > Actinopteri > Syngnathiformes > Syngnathidae > Doryrhamphus > Doryrhamphus excisus. Next base: position 8,266,129 of record NC_080478.1, read on the forward strand.
TGTCACATGGGAGCACCACCAGGGCGCTCAGGCCTGGATTCTGACCTTACGTGTAAGATTTCAGCAGCCTGTGACCTTCTGCGGGCAAAATATGAGCCTTCGATGGTCAATGACGAAGGCTGACCATTCGCCGTGGCCACGCCCACCACATGTGCTTTACACACATCACAGTCCATCGACTGACATCATCAGTCTGTCAGTCAAACTGTGTATTGACTTTGATGTACATTGCTTCAAGGCAAGGCCAGACACCAGGCAGGGCCAGATAAGGTAAAAGTTAAGGTTAAAGTAAAAGTTTGGTGGCGTGCCACGCCCACATCCTAAGCAGCAGCCCAAAATCCTTCGCAATTTAACGTGGGCCATCCGTCTAGTGTCCGTTGATGCTACAACGGACTCATTCGGTCAAACCCTCTAGGAGGAGTTCGTCGAGATACGACCCCTACATCCTCCCCCAAATGGCCGCCGCCACCTAAAATGGCCGACTTCCTGTTGGTTTTTGAACATGGGTTCTTGAGACTTTTTTGTGCGTCCTGTCACGAGTGATGTCTCCTCCGAAAATCATGCCCATACGTGCAACGGGAGGCGAGGGATAATTATTTTAAAACTTGTAGGTGGCGCTAGTGAGTCAATTTGGCTTGGTTTCAAATGGGGGCCCCACCAGGGCCCTCAGGCCTGGAATCTGAGCCCCCTTATGAGTTTTCAAGCACATGCGACCTTCTGCGGGCGAATGATGACCCTTTCTTTGTAAACGGCGAGGCCTGAGCATTCGCCGCCAGGCCACGCCCACCACGTGCGCTTTTCCTGCATCATGGTCCATCAACAGGCTTCACCAGGCGTTCAGGCAGTGACCTTGTGACCTCGGTGTTCATCTGATGAATCTCCTGCCAGAAAAGGCCTCATGTAGATGACACGCCTTTAACCTGTCGCCAATAGGTGGCGCTGCGACGAAATCAGGAAGTGACCTACGGGGACCTTCGGGGCGGGGCCATGATCACATGTACCAAGTATGATGAAGATCTGACCACGTGGAGCCAAGTTATTCACGTCTACAGTTACGCTCAGCGTGCAAGGCCCGGACAGATGAAAAAGGGCAAAATTTGGGGGCGTGCCACGCCCAAATCGTACGGAATATCCCAAAATCCTTCGCAATTTAACGTCGGCCATCCGTCTAGTGTCCGTTGATGCAACAACGGACTCATTTGGTCAAACCCCCTAGGAGGAGTTCGTCGAGATACGACCCCAACTTCTGGCCCGAAAAAGGCCGGCGCCATCCAAAATGGCCGACTTCCTGTTCGTTTTCCAATATGGGTTCTTGAGACTTTTTGGTCCGTCCTGTCACGATAGACGTCTCCACCAAGTTTCGTGACGATCGGTGAAAGTGGTGGCGGGGGCTAATTTTTTTTAAAATTCAAGGTGGCGCTAGAGAGGCAATTTTGGAACATTATATTTGAAACCCATAAAATATAAAATTTTTCGCCAGACCTGATGCGCTCGCCAAATTTGGTGAGTTTTCGGGCATGTTGAGGCCCTCAAAAAGGCCGACGGTTGGCAGAATAATAATAATAATAATAATAATAATAATAATAATAAACATTACGATTACAATAGGGCTTTCGCACTGGTCAGTGCTCGAGCCCTAATAAACATTACGATTACAATAGGGCTTTCGCACTGGTCAGTGCTCGAGCCCTAATTAAAACTGCAAGCAGTGATGAGCGGGCTCGAGCACCCCGACGCGGTCGGGGGTACGCGCGGGTCGGGGGTACGCACGGGTCGGGGGCGCGCGCGGGTCCGGACGGGCGCGCGGACGCGCCGTTCGAAAAACTGTGGCGATGGGATAAGCGGTAAGGGAGTTACGGCACTTGCAATTTTCCGCCAGGAGGGGGCGACGCCGGCGGCGAGGCGGGTGCGCGGTCACGTCCCGTCCGACGCCCCGAACCGCCATAAGAAAATCCGCGACGATCGGACCGTGCGGTAGGTACTTGCGGCGGATATACGTTTCCGCCTGTGGGTGGCGCTATACAGTCTATGCGCCCACACGGTAACGGACCGGAGGGTACCCCGAACCACCAGAAAAAATTAGGTGCCGATCCGACCGTGCGGAAGGAAGTTACGGCTGATATACATTTCCACCAGTTGGAGGCGCTATAGCGTATGTACACACACTGTCATAGACCAGAGGGTACCCCGAACCACCGGAAAAAAATTCGGGCAGATCCGACCATGTGGGAGGAAGTTACGGCAGATATACATTTCCACCAGTTGGTGGCGCTATAGAGTCTATGGACACGCAGATTCAAAGAGTGGAGGGTGACCCGACCGACCAAAAAAAAATTTAGAGACTATCCGACCATGTGGAAGGAAGTTACGGCTATATACATTTCCACCAGTTGGTGGCGCTATAGAGTCTATGTACACACACAGTCATAGACCAGACGGTACCCCAAACCACCAGAAAAAATTTGGGACCGATCCGACCATGTGGAAGGAAGTTACGGCAGATATACATTTTCACCAGTTGGTGGCGCTATAGAGTCTATGTACACACACAGTCATAGACCAGAGGGTACCCCAAACCACCAGAAAAAATTTGGGGCCGATACGACCATGTGGAAGGAAGTTACAGCTGATATACATTTCTACCAGTTGGTGGCGCTATAGCGTATGTACACACACTGTCATAGACCAGAGGGTACCCCGAACCACCGGAAAAAAATTCGGGCAGATCCGACCATGTGGGAGGAAGTTACGGCAGATATACATTTCCACCAGTTGGTGGCGCTATAGAGTCTATGGACACGCAGATTCAAAGAGTGGAGGGTGACCCGACTGACCAAAAAAAATTTAGAGACTATCAGACTATGCGGAAGGAAGTTACAGTTATATACATTTCCACCAGTTGGTGGCGCTATAGAGTCTATGTACACACACAGTCATAGACCAGAGGGTACCCCAAACCACCAGAAAAAATTAGGGGCCGATCCGACCATGTGGAAGGAAGTTACAGCTGATATACATTTCCACCAATTGGTGGCGCTATACAGTCTATGTACATACAGTATAACAGACCAGAGATTGACCCAACACACCAAAAAAAAATTCAAGACAATCTGACCATGAATCAGGAAGTTACGGCATATATACATTTCCACCAGTTGGTGGCGCTATAGAGTCTATGTACACACACAGTCATAGACCAGAGGGTACCCCAAACCACCAGAAAAAATTTTGGACCGATCCGACCATGTGGGAGGAAGTTATGGCAGATATACATTTTCACCAGTTGGTGGCGCTATAGTGTATGTACACACACTGTCATAAAGCAGAGGGTACCCCAAACCACCAGAAAAAAATTTGGGCAGATCGGACCAAGTGGGAGGAAGTTACAGCAGATATACATTTCCACCAGTTGGTGGCGCTGTGTTTTGAACATGGGTTCTGGAGCGTTAGGTGTGTCCTGTCATGATAGACGTCTCCACCGAAAATCATAGTGATACGTGCAACGGGCGGCGAGGGATAATGAATTGAAACTTCTAGGTGGCGCTAGTGTGTCAATTTAGATTGGTGTCACATGGGAGCACCACCAGGGCGCTCAGGCCTGGATTCTGACCTTACGTGTAAGATTTCAGCAGCCTGTGACCTTCTGCGGGCGAAATATGAGCCTTCGATGGTCAATGGCGAAGGCTGACCATTCGCCGTGGCCACGCCCACCACATGTGCTTAACACACATCACAGTCCATCAACTGACATCATCAGTCTATCAGTCAAACTGTGTATTGACTTTGATGTACATTGCTTCAAGGCAAGGCCAGACACCAGGCAGGGCCAGATAAGGTAAAAGTTAAGGTTAAAGTAAAAGTTTGGTGGCGTGCCACGCCCACATCCTAAGTAGCAGCCCAAAATCCTTCGCAATTTAACGTGGGCCATCCGTCTAGTGTCCGTTGATGCTACAACGGACTCATTCGGTCAAACCCCCTAGGAGGAGTTCGTCGAGATACGACCCCTACATCCTCCCCCAAATGGCCGCCGCCACCTAAAATGGCCGACTTCCTGTTGGTTTTTGAACATGGGTTCTTGAGACTTTTTTGTGCGTCCTGTCACGAGTGATGTCTCCTCCGAAAATCATGCCCATACGTGCAACGGGAGGCGAGGGATAATTATTTTAAAACTTGTAGGTGGCGCTAGTGAGTCAATTTGGCTTGGTTTCAAATGGGGGCCCCACCAGGGCCCTCAGGCCTGGAATCTGCCCCCCCTTATGAGTTTTCAAGCACATGCGACCTTCTGCGGGCGAATGATGACCCTTTTTTTGTAAACGGCGAGGCCTGAGCATTCGCCGCCAGGCCACGCCCACCACGTGCGCTTTTCCTGCATCATGCTCCATCAACAGGCTTCACCAGGCTGTCAGGCAGTGACCTTGTGACCTCGGTGTTCATCTGATGAATCTCCTGCCAGAAAAGGCCTCATGTAGATGACACGCCTTTAGCCTGTCGCCAATAGGTGGCGCTGCGACGAAATCAGGAAGTGACCTACGGGGACCTTCGGGGCGGGAACATGATCACATGTACCAAGTATGATGAAGATCTGACCACGTAGAGCCAAGTTATTCACGTCTACAGTTACGCTCAGCGTGCAAGGCCCGGACAGATGAAAAAGGGCAAAATTTGGGGGCGTGCCACGCCCACATCGTATGGAATATCCCAAAATCCTTCGCAATTTAACGTCGGCCATCCGTCTAGTGTCCGTTGATGCAACAACGGACTCATTCGGTCAAACCCCCTAGGAGGAGTTCGTCGAGATACGACCCCAACTTCTGGCCCGAAAAAGGCCGGCGCCATCCAAAATGGCCGACTTCCTGTTCGTTTTCCAATATGGGTTCTTGAGACTTTTTGGTCCGTCCTGTCACGATAGACGTCTCCACCAAGTTTCGTGACGATCGGTGAAAGTGGTGGCGGGGGCTAATTTTTTTTAAAATTCAAGGTGGCGCTAGAGAGCCAATTTTGGGACATTATATTTGAAACCCATAAAATATCAAATTTTTCGCCAGACCTGATGCGCTCGCCAAATTTGGTGAGTTTTCGGGCATGTTCAGGCCCTCAAAAAGGCCGTCATTTCGTCAGAATAATAATAATAATAATAATTAAAACTGCAAGCAGTGATGAGCGGGCTCGAGCACCCCGACGCGGTCGGGGGTAGGCGCGGGTCGGGGGTACACGCGGGTCGAGGGCGCGCGCGTGTTCGGACGGGCGCGCGGACGCACCGTACGAAAAACCGCAACGATGGGATAAGCGGTAAGGGAGTTACGGCACTTGCAATTTTCCGCCCGGAGGAGGCGACGCCGGCGGCGAGGCTGGTGCGCGGTCACGTCCCGTCCGGCGCCCCGAACCGCCATAAAAAAATTTGCGACGATCGGACCGTGCGGTAGGTACTTGCGGCGGATATACGTTTCCGCCTGTGGGTGGCGCTATACAGTCTATGCGCCCACACGGTAATGGACCGGAGGGTACCCCGAACCACCAGAAAAAATTAGGTGCCGATCCGACCGTGCAGAAGGAAGTTACGGCTGATATACATTTCCACCAGTTGGTGGCGCTATAGCGTATGTACACACACTGTCATAGACCAAAGGGTAACCCGAACCACCAGAAAAAAATTCGGGCAGATCCGACCATGTGGGAGGAAGTTACGGCAGATATACATTTCCACCAGTTGGTGGCGCTATAGAGTCTATGGACACGCAGATTCAAAGAGTGGAGGGTGACCCGACCGACCAAAAAAAATTTAGAGACGATCCGACCATGTGGAAGGAAGTTACGGCTATATACATTTCCACCAGTTGGTGGCGTTATAGAGTGTATGTATACACACAGTCATAGACCAGAGGGTACCCCGAACCACCAGAAAAAATTTGGGACCGATCCGACCATGTGGAATGAAGTTACAGCTGATATACATATCCACCAGTTGGAGGCGCTATAGCGTATGTACACACACTGTCATAGACCAGAGGGTACCCCGAACCACCAGAAAAAAATTCGGGCAGATCCGACCATGTGGGAGAAATTTACGGCAGATATAAATTTCCACCAGTTGGTGGTGCTATACAGTCTATGTACACACACAGTCATAGACCAGAGGGTACCCCAAACCACCAGAAAAAATTTGGGGCCGATGCGACCATGTGGAAGGAAGTTACAGCTGATATACATTTCCACCAGTTGGTGGCGCTATAGTGTATGTACACACACAGTCATAGACCAGAGGGTACCCCAAACCACCAGAAAAAATTTGGGCAGATCGGACCAAGTGGGAGGAAGTGACGGCAGATATACATTTTCACCAGTTGGTGGCGCTATAGAGTCTATGTACACACAGTATAACAGACCAGAGATTGACCCAACACACCAAAAAAAATTTCAAGACAATCTCACCATGAATCAGGAAGTTATGGCAGATATACATTTCCACCAGTTGGTGGCGCTATAGAGTCCATATACACACACAGTCACAGACTGGAGGGTGACCGAACCCACCCAAAAAATTAGGAGACGATCCGACCATGCGTGAGGAAGTTACAGCAGATATACATTTCCACCAGTTGGTGGCGCTGTGTTTTGAACATGGGTTCTGGAGCGTTAGGTGCGTCCTGTCATGATAGACTTCTCCACCGAAAATCATAGTGATACGTGCAACGGGTGGCGAGGGATAATGATTTGAAACTTCTAGGTGGCGCTAGTGTGTCAATTTAGATTGGTGTCACATGGGAGCACCACCAGGGCGCTCAGGCCTGGATTTTGACCTTACGTGTAAGATTTCAGCAGCCTGTGACCTTCTGCGGGCGAAATATGAGCCTTCGATGGTCAATGGCGAAGGCTGACCATTCGCCGTGGCCACGCCCACCACATGTGCTTTACACACATCACAGTCCATCAACTGACATCATCAGTCTGTCAGTCAAACTGTGTATTGACTTTGATGTACATTGCTTCAAGGCAAGGCCAGACACCAGGCAGGGCCAGATAAGGTAAAAGTTAAGGTTAAAGTAAAAGTTTGGTGGCGTGCCACGCCCACATCCTAAGTAGCAGCCCAAAATCCTTCGCAATTTAACGTGGGCCATCCGTCTAGTGTCCGTTGATGCTACAACGGACTCATTCGGTCAAACCCCCTAGGAGGAGTTCGTCGAGATACGACCCCTACATCCTCCCCCAAATGGCCGCCGCCACCTAAAATGGCCGACTTCCTGTTGGTTTTTGAACATGGGTTCTTGAGACTTTTTTGTGCGTCCTGTCACGAGTGATGTCTCCTCCGAAAATCATGCCCATACGTGCAACGGGAGGCGAGGGATAATTATTTTAAAACTTGTAGGTGGCGCTAGTGAGTCAATTTGGCTTGGTTTCAAATGGGGGCCCCACCAGGGCCCTCAGGCCTGGAATCTGCCCCCCCTTATGAGTTTTCAAGCACATGCGACCTTCTGCGGGCGAATGATGACCCTTTCTTTGTAAACGGCGAGGCCTGAGCATTCGCCGCCAGGCCACGCCCACCACGTGCGCTTTTCCTGCATCATGGTCCATCAACAGGCTTCACCAGGCTGTCAGGCAGTGACTTTGTGACCTCGGTGTTCATCTGATGAATCTCCTGGCAGAAAAGGCCTCATGTAGATCACACGCCTTCAGCCTGTCGCCAATAGGTGGCGCTGCGACGAAATCAGGAAGTGACCTACGGGGACCTTCGGGGCGGGGCCATGATCACATGTACCAAGTATGATGAAGATCTGACCACGTGGAGCCAAGTTATTCACGTCTACAGTTACGCTCAGCGTGCAAGGCCCGGGCAGATGAAAAAGGGCAAATTTTGGGGGCGTGCCACGCCCACATCGTACGGAATATCCCAAAATCCTCCGCAATTTAACGTTGGCCATCCGTCTAGTGTCCGTTGATGCAACAACGGACTCATTCGGTCAAACCCCCTAGGAGGAGTTCGTCGAGATACGACCCCTACTCCTGGCCCGAAAAAGGCCGCCGCCATCCAAAATGGCCGACTTCCTGTTCATTTTGCAATATGGGTTCTTGAGACTTTTTGGTCCGTCCTGTCTCGATAGACGTCTCCACCAAGTTTCGTGACGATCGATGAAACTGGTGGCGGGGGCCAATTTTTTTTAAATTTCAAGGTGGCGCTAGAGAGCCAATTTTGGAACATTATATTTGTAACCCATAAAATATCAAATTTTTCGCCAGACCTGATGCGCTCGGCAAATTTGGTGAGTTTTCGGGCATGTTAAGGCCCTCAAAATGGCGCTCAAAGGCGCGGAAGAATAATAATAATAATTAAAACTGCAAGCAGTGATGAGCGGGCTCGAGCACCCCGACGCGGTCGGGGGTACGCGTGGGTCGGGGGCGCGCGCGTGTCCGGACGGGCGCGCGGACGCGCCGTACGAAAAACCGCGGCGATGGGATAAGCGGTAAGGGAGTTACGGCACTTGCAATTTTCCGCCAGGAGGGGGCGACGCCGGCGGCGAGGCGGGTGCGCGGTCACGTCCCGTCCGGCGCCCCGAACCGCCATAAAAAAATTTGCGACGATCGGACCGTGCGGTAGGTACTTGCGGCGGATATACGTTTCCGCCTGTGGGTGGCGCTATCCAGTCTATGCGCCCACACGGTAATGGACCGGAGGGTACCCCGAACCACCAGAAAAAATTAGGTGCCGATCCGACCGTGTGGAAGGAAGTTACGGCTGATATACATTTCCACCAGTTGGTGGCGCTATAGGGTATGTACACACACTGTCATAGACCAGAGGGTACCCCGAACCGCCAGAAAAAAATTCGGGCAGATCCGACCATGTGGGAGGAAGTTACGGCAGATATACATTTCCACCAGTTGGTGGCGCTATAGAGTATATGTATACACAAAGTCATAGACCAGAGGGTACCCCGAAACACCAGAAAAAATTTGGGGCTGATGCGACCATGTGGAAGGAAGTTACAGCTGATATACATTTCCACCAGTTGGTGGCGCTATAGTGTATGTACACACACAGTCATAGACCAGAGGGTAGCCCAAACCACCAGAAAAAAATTTGGGCAGATCGGACCAAGTGGGAGGAAGTTACGGCAGATATACATTTTCACCAGTTGGTGGCGCTATAGAGTCTATGTACACACCCAGTCATAGACCGGAGGGTATCCCAAACCACCAGAAAAAATTTGGGGCAGATCCGACCATGTGGAAGGAAGTTACAGCTGATATACATTTCCACCAATAGGTGGTGCTATACAGTCTATGTACACACAGTATAACAGACCAGAGATTGACCCAACACACCAAAAAAAAATTCAAGACAATCTGACCATGAATCAGGAAGTTATGGCAGATATACATTTCCACCAGTTGGCGGCGCTATAGAGTCCATATACACACACAGTCACAGACTGGAGGGTGACCGAACCCACCCAAAAAAATTAGGGGACGATCCGACCATGCGTGAGGAAGTTACAGCAGATATACATTTCCACCAGTTGGTGGCGCTGTGTTTTGAACATGGGTTCTGGAGCGTTAGGTGCGTCCTGTCATGATAGACTTCTCCACCGAAAATCATAGTGATACGTGCAACGGGTGGCGAGGGATAATGAATTGAAACTTCTAGGTGGCGCTAGTGTGTCAATTTAGATTGGTGTCACATGGGAGCACCACCAGGGCGCTCAGGCCTGGATTCTGACCTTACGTGTAAGATTTCAGCAGCCTGTGACCTTCTGCGGGCGAAATATGAGCCTTCGATGGTCAATGGCGAAGGCTGACCATTCGCCGTGGCCACGCCCACCACATGTGCTTTACACACATCACAGTCCATCAACTGACATCATCAGTCTGTCAGTCAAACTGTGTATTGACTTTGATGTACATTGCTTCAAGGCAAGGCCAGACACCAGGCAGGGCCAGATAAGGTAAAAGTTAAGGTTAAAGTAAAAGTTTGGTGGCGTGCCACGCCCACATCCTAAGTAGCAGCCCAAAATCCTTCGCAATTTAACGTGGGCCATCCGTCTAGTGTCCGTTGATGCTACAACGGACTCATTCGGTCAAACCCCCTAGGAGGAGTTTGTCGAGATACGACCCCTACATCCTCCCCCAAATGGCCGCCGCCACCTAGAATGGCCGACTTCCTGTTGGTTTTAGAACATGGGTTCTTGAGACTTTTTTGTGCGTCCTGTCACGAGTGATGTCTCCTCCGAAAATCATGCCCATACGTGCAACGGGAGGCGAGGGATAATTATTTTAAAACTTGTAGGTGGCGCTAGTGAGTCAATTTGGCTTGGTTTCAAATGGGGGCCCCACCAGGGCCCTCAGGCCTGGAATCTGCCCCCCCTTATGAGTTTTCAAGCACATGCGACCTTCTGCGGGCGAATGATGACCCTTTCTTTGTAAACGGCGAGGCCTGAGCATTCGCTGCCAGGCCACGCCCACCACGTGCGCTTTTCCTGCATCATGGTCCATCAACAGGCTTCACCAGGCTGTCAGGCAGTGACCTTGTGACCTCGGTGTTCATCTGATGAATCTCCTGCCAGAAAAGGCCTCATGTAGATGACACGCCTTTAGCCTGTCGCCAATAGGTGGCGCTGCGACGAAATCAGGAAGTGACCTACGGGGACCTTCGGGGCGGGGCCATGATCACATGTACCAAGTATGATGAAGATCTGACCATGTGGAGGCAAGTTATTCACGTCTACAGTTACGCTCAGCGTGCAAGGCCCGGGCAGATGAAAAAGGGCAAAATTTGGGGGCGTGCCACGCCCACATCGTATGGAATATCCCAAAATCCTTCGCAATTTAACGTCGGCCAGCCGTCTAGTGTCCGTTGATGCAACAACTGACTCATTCGGTCAAACCCCCTAGGAGGAGTTCGTCGAGATACGACCCCAACTTCTGGCCCGAAAAAGGCCGGCGCCATCCAAAATGGCCGACTTCCTGTTCGTTTTACAATATGGGTTCTTGAGACTTTTTGGTCCGTCCTGTCACGATAGACGTCTCCACAAAGTTTCGTGACGATAGGTGAAACTGGTGTCGGGGGCCAATTTTTTCAAAAATAAAAGGTGGCGCTAGAGAGTCAATTTTGGAACATTGTTTTCGGGACCCCCACCAGATCGAAATTTTTGGCAGACCTGACGCGCTTGCAAAATTTGGTGAGTTTTCGGGCATGTTCAGGCCCTCAAAATGGCCGTCGAATCGGCAGAATAATAATAATAATAATAATTAAAACTGCAAGCAGTGATGAGCGGGCTCGAGCACCTCGACGCGGTCGGGGGTACGCGTGGGTCGGGGGTACGCGTGGGTCGGGGGCGCGCGTGTGTCCGGACGGGCGCGTGGACGCGCCGTACGAAAAACCACGGCGATGGGATAAGCGGTAAGGGAGTTACGGCACTTGCAATTTTCCGCCAGGAGGGGGCGACGCCGGCGGCGAGGCGGGTGCGCAGTCACGTCCCGTCCGGCGCCCCGAACCGCCATAAAAAAATTTGTGACGATCGGACCGTGCGGTAGGTACTTGCGGCGGATATACGTTTCCGCCTGTGGGTGGCGCTATGCAGTCTATGCGCCCACACGGTAATGGACCGGAGGGTACCCCGAACCACCAGAAAAAATTAGGTACCGATCCGACCGTGCGGAAGGAAGTTACGGCTGATATACATTTCCACCAGTTGGTGGCGCTATAGGGTATGTACACACACTGTCATAGACCAGAGGGTACCCCGAACCGCCAGAAAAAAATTCGGGCAGATCCGACCATGTGGGAGGAAGTTACGGCAGATATACATTTTCACCAGTTGGTGGCGCTATAGAGTCTATGTATACACACAGTCATAGACCAGAGGGTACCCCGCACCACCAGAAAAAATTTGGGACCGATCCGACCATGTGGAAGGAAGTTACATCTGATATACATATCCACCAGTTGGAGGCGCTATAGCGTATGTACACACACTGTCATAGACCAGAGGGTACCCCGAACCACCAGAAAAAAATTCGGGCAGATCCGACCATGTGGGAGAAAGTTACGGCAGATATAAATTTCCACCAGTTGGTGGTGCTATACAGTCTATGTACACACACAGTCATAGACCAGAGGGTACCCCAAACCACGCAGATTCAAAGAGTGGAGGGTGACCCGACCGACCAAAAAAAAATTTAGAGACGATCCGACCATGTGGAAGGAAGTTACAGCTATATACATTTCCACCAGTTGGTGGCGCTAGAGAGTCTATGTATACACACAGTCATAGACCAGAGGGTACCCCGCACCACCAGAAAAAATTTGGGACCGATCCGACCATGTGGAAGGAAGTTACATCTGATATACATATCCACCAGTTGGAGGCGCTATAGCGTATGTACACACACTGTCATAGACCAGAGGGTACCCCGAACCACCAGAAAAAAATTCGGGCAGATCCGACCATGTGGGAGAAAGTTACGGCAGATATAAATTTCCACCAGTTGGTGGTGCTATACAGTCTATGTACACACACAGTCATAGACCAGAGGGTACCCCAAACCACCAGAAAAAATTTGGGGCCGATGCGACCATGTGGAAGGAAGTTACAGCTGATATACATTTCCACCAGTTGGTGGCGCTATAGTGTATGTACACACACAGTCATAGACCAGAGGGTACCCCAAACCACCAGAAAAAAATTTGGGCAGATCGGACCAAGTGGGAGGAAGTGACGGCAGATATACATTTTCACCAGTTGGTGGCACTAAAGAGTCTATGTACACACCCAGTCATAGACTGGAGGGTATCCCAAACCACCAGAAAAAATTTGGGGCAGATCCGACCATGTGGAAGGAAGTTACAGCTGATATACATTGCCACCAATAGGTGGTGCTATACAGTCTATGTACACACAGTATAACAGACCAGAGATTGACCCAACACACCAAAAAAAATTTCAAGACAATCTGACCATGAATCAGGAAGTTATGGCAGATATACATTTCCACCATTGGTGGCGCTATAGAGTCCATATACACACACAGTCACAGACTGGAGGGTGACCGAACCCACCCAAAAAATTAGGAGACGATCCGACCATGCGTGAGGAAGTTACAGCAGATATACATTTCCACCAGTTGGTGGCGCTGTGTTTTGAACATGGGTCCTGGAGTGTTAGGTGCGTCCTGTCATGATAGACTTCTCCACCGAAAATCATAGTGATACGTGCAACGGGTGGCGAGGGATAATGATTTGAAACTTCTAGGTGGCGCTAGTGTGTCAATTTAGATTGGTGTCACATGGGAGCACCACCAGGGCGCTCAGGCCTGGATTCTGACCTTACGTGTAAGATTTCAGCAGCCTGTGACCTTCTGCGGGCGAAATATGAGCCTTCGATGGTCAATGGCGAAGGCTGACCATTCGCCGTGGCCACGCCCACCACATGTGCTTTACACACATCACAGTCCATCAACTGACATCATCAGTCTGTCAGTCAAACTGTGTATTGACTTTGATGTACATTGCTTCAAGGCAAGGCCAGACACCAGGCAGGGCCAGATAAGGTAAAAGTTAAGGTTAAAGTAAAAGTTTGGTGGCGTGCCACGCCCACATCCTAAGTAGCAGCCCAAAATCCTTCGCAATTTAACGTGGGCCATCCGTCTAGTGTCCGTTGATGCTACAACGGACTCATTCGGTCAAACCCCCTAGGAGGAGTTCGTCGAGATACGACCCCTACATCCTCCCCCAAATGGCCGCCGCCACCTAAAATGGCCGACTTCCTGTTGGTTTTTGAACATGGGTTCTTGAGACTTTTTTGTGCGTCCTGTCACGAGTGATGTCTCCTCCGAAAATCATGCCCATACGTGCAACGGGAGGCGAGGGATAATTATTTTAAAACTTGTAGGTGGCGCTAGTGAGTCAATTTGGCTTGGTTTCAAATGGGGGCCCCACCAGGGCCCTCAGGCCTGGAATCTGCCCCCCCTTATGAGTTTTCAAGCACATGCGACCTTCTGCGGGCGAATGATGACCCTTTCTTTGTAAACGGCGAGGCCTGAGCATTCGCCGCCAGGCCACGCCCACCACGTGCGCTTTTCCTGCATCATGGTCCATCAACAGGCTTCACCAGGCTGTCAGGCAGTGACCTTGTGACCTCGGTGTTCATCTGATGAATCTCCTGCCAGAAAAGGCCTCATGTAGATCACACGCCTTTAGCCTGTCGCCAATAGGTGGCGCTGCGACGAAATCAGGAAGTGACCTACGGGGACCTTCGGGGCGGGGCCATGATCACATGTACCAAGTATGATGAAGATCTGACCATGTGGAGGCAAGTTATTCACGTCTACAGTTACGCTCAGCGTGCAAGGCCCGGGCAGATGAAAAAGGGCAAAATTTGGGGGCGTGCCACGCCCACATCGTATGGAATATCCCAAAATCCTTCGCAATTTAACGTCGGCCATCCGTCTAGTGTCCGTTGATGCAACAACGGACTCATTCGGTCAAACCCCCTAGGAGGAGTTCGTCGAGATACGACCCCAACTTCTGGCCCGAAAAAGGCCGGCGCCATCCAAAATGGCCGACTTCCTGTTCGTTTTACAATATGGGTTCTTGAGACTTTTTGGTCCGTCCTGTCACGATAGACGTCTCCACAAAGTTTCGTGACGATAGGTGAAACTGGTGTCGGGGGCCAATTTTTTCAAAAATAAAAGGTGGCGCTAGAGAGTCAATTTTGGAACATTGTTTTCGGGACCCCCACCAGATCGCAATTTTCGGCAGACCTGACGCGCTTGCAAAATTTGGTGAGTTTTCGGGCATGTTCAGGCCCTCAAAATGGCCGTCGAATCGGCAGAATAATAATAATAATAATAATAATAATAAACATTACGATTACAATAGGGCTTTCGCACTGGTCAGTGCTCGAGCCCTAATAATTAAAACTGCAAGCAGTGATGAGCGGGCTCGAGCACCCCGACGCGGTCGGGGGTACGCGCGGGTCGGGGGTACGCACGGGTCGGGGGCGCGCGCGGGTCCGGACGGGCGCGCGGACGCGCCGTTCGAAAAACTGTGGCGATGGGATAAGTGGTAAGGGAGTTACGGCACTTGCAATTTTCCGCCAGGAGGGGGCGACGCCGGCGGCGAGGCGGGTGCGCGGTCACGTCCCGTCCGACGCCCCGAACCGCCATAAGAAAATCCGCGACGATCGGACCGTGCGGTAGGTACTTGCGGCGGATATACGTTTCCGCCTGTGGGTGGCGCTATACAGTCTATGCGCCCACACGGTAACGGACCGGAGGGTACCCCGAACCACCAGAAAAAATTAGGTGCCGATCCGACCGTGCGGAAGGAAGTTACGGCTGATATACATTTCCACCAGTTGGTGGCGCTATAGCGTATGTACACACACTGTCATAGACCAGAGGGTACCCCGAACCACCGGAAAAAAATTCGGGCAGATCCGACCATGTGGGAGGAAGTTACGGCAGATATACATTTCCACCAGTTGGTGGCGCTATAGAGTCTATGGACACGCAGATTCAAAGAGTGGAGGGTGACCCGACCGACCAAAAAAAAATTTAGAGACTATCCGACCATGTGGAAGGAAGTTACGGCTATATACATTTCCACCAGTTGGTGGCGCTATAGAGTCTATGTACACACACAGTCATAGACCAGACGGTACCCCAAACCACCAGAAAAAATTTGGGACCGATCCGACCATGTGGAAGGAAGTTACGGCAGATATACATTTTCACCAGTTGGTGGCGCTATAGAGTCTATGTACACACACAGTCATAGACCAGAGGGTACCCCAAACCACCAGAAAAAATTTGGGGCCGATACGACCATGTGGAAGGAAGTTACAGCTGATATACATTTCTACCAGTTGGTGGCGCTATAGCGTATGTACACACACTGTCATAGACCAGAGGGTACCCCGAACCACCGGAAAAAAATTCGGGCAGATCCGACCATGTGGGAGGAAGTTACGGCAGATATACATTTCCACCAGTTGGTGGCGCTATAGAGTCTATGGACACGCAGATTCAAAGAGTGGAGGGTGACCCGACTGACCAAAAAAAATTTAGAGACGATCAGACTATGCGGAAGGAAGTTACAGTTATATACATTTCCACCAGTTGGTGGCGCTATAGAGTCTATGTACACACACAGTCATAGACCAGAGGGTACCCCAAACCACCAGAAAAAATTAGGGGCCGATCCGACCATGTGGAAGGAAGTTACAGCTGATATACATTTCCACCAATTGGTGGCGCTATACAGTCTATGTACATACAGTATAACAGACCAGAGATTGACCCAACACACCAAAAAAAATTCAAGACAATCTGACCATGAATCAGGAAGTTACGGCATATATACATTTCCACCAGTTGGTGGCGCTATAGAGTCTATGTACACACACAGTCATAGACCAGAGGGTACCCCAAACCACCAGAAAAAATTTTGGACCGATCCGACCATGTGGGAGGAAGTTATGGCAGATATACATTTTCACCAGTTGGTGGCGCTATAGTGTATGTACACACACTGTCATAAAGCAGAGGGTACCCCAAACCACCAGAAAAAAATTTGGGCAGATCGGACCAAGTGGGAGGAAGTTACAGCAGATATACATTTCCACCAGTTGGTGGCGCTGTGTTTTGAACATGGGTTCTGGAGCGTTAGGTGTGTCCTGTCATGATAGACGTCTCCACCGAAAATCATAGTGATACGTGCAACGGGCGGCGAGGGATAATGAATTGAAACTTCTAGGTGGCGCTAGTGTGTCAATTTAGATTGGTGTCACATGGGAGCACCACCAGGGCGCTCAGGCCTGGATTCTGACCTTACGTGTAAGATTTCAGCAGCCTGTGACCTTCTGCGGGCGAAATATGAGCCTTCGATGGTCAATGGCGAAGGCTGACCATTCGCCGTGGCCACGCCCACCACATGTGCTTAACACACATCACAGTCCATCAACTGACATCATCAGTCTATCAGTCAAACTGTGTATTGACTTTGATGTACATTGCTTCAAGGCAAGGCCAGACACCAGGCAGGGCCAGATAAGGTAAAAGTTAAGGTTAAAGTAAAAGTTTGGTGGCGTGCCACGCCCACATCCTAAGTAGCAGCACAAAATCCTTCGCAATTTAACGTGGGCCATCCGTCTAGTGTCCGTTGATGCTACAACGGACTCATTCGGTCAAACCCCCTAGGAGGAGTTCGTCGAGATACGACCCCTACATCCTCCCCCAAATGGCCGCCGCCACCTAAAATGGCCGACTTCCTGTTGGTTTTTGAACATGGGTTCTTGAGACTTTTTTGTGCGTCCTGTCACGAGTGATGTCTCCTCCGAAAATCATGCCCATACGTGCAACGGGAGGCGAGGGATAATTATTTTAAAACTTGTAGGTGGCGCTAGTGAGTCAATTTGGCTTGGTTTCAAATGGGGGCCCCACCAGGGCCCTCAGGCCTGGAATCTGCCCCCCCTTATGAGTTTTCAAGCACATGCGACCTTCTGCGGGCGAATGATGACCCTTTTTTTGTAAACGGCGAGGCCTGAGCATTCGCCGCCAGGCCACGCCCACCACGTGCGCTTTTCCTGCATCATGCTCCATCAACAGGCTTCACCAGGCTGTCAGGCAGTGACCTTGTGACCTCGGTGTTCATCTGATGAATCTCCTGCCAGAAAAGGCCTCATGTAGATGACACGCCTTTAGCCTGTCGCCAATAGGTGGCGCTGCGACGAAATCAGGAAGTGACCTACGGGGACCTTCGGGGCGGGAACATGATCACATGTACCAAGTATGATGAAGATCTGACCACGTAGAGCCAAGTTATTCACGTCTACAGTTACGCTCAGCGTGCAAGGCCCGGACAGATGAAAAAGGGCAAAATTTGGGGGCGTGCCACGCCCACATCGTATGGAATATCCCAAAATCCTTCGCAATTTAACGTCGGCCATCCGTCTAGTGTCCGTTGATGCAACAACGGACTCATTCGGTCAAACCCCCTAGGAGGAGTTCGTCGAGATACGACCCCAACTTCTGGCCCGAAAAAGGCCGGCGCCATCCAAAATGGCCGACTTCCTGTTCGTTTTCCAATATGGGTTCTTGAGACTTTTTGGTCCGTCCTGTCACGATAGACGTCTCCACCAAGTTTCGTGACGATCGGTGAAAGTGGTGGCGGGGGCTAATTTTTTTTAAAATTCAAGGTGGCGCTAGAGAGCCAATTTTGGGACATTATATTTGAAACCCATAAAATATCAAATTTTTCGCCAGACCTGATGCGCTCGCCAAATTTGGTGAGTTTTCGGGCATGTTCAGGCCCTCAAAAAGGCCGTCATTTCGTCAGAATAATAATAATAATAATAATTAAAACTGCAAGCAGTGATGAGCGGGCTCGAGCACCCCGACGCGGTCGGGGGTACGCGCGGGTCGGGGGTACGCGCGGGTCGGGGGCGTGCGCGCGACCGGATGGACGCGCCGTACGAAAACCGCGGCGATGGGATAAGCGGTAAGGTGGTCACGGCACTTGCAATTTTCCGCCAGGAGGGGGCGACGCCGGCGGCGAGGCGGGTGCGCGGTCACGTCCTTTCCGACGCCCCGAACCGCCATAAAAAAATTCGCGACAATCGGACCGTGCGGTAGGTACTTGCGGCGGATATACTTTTCCGCCTGTGGGTGGCGCTATACAGTCTATGCGCCCACACGGTAACGGACTGGAGGGTACCCCGAACCTTCAGAAAAAATTAGGTGCCGATTGGACCGTGCGGAAGGAAGTTACGGCTGATATACATTTCCACCAGTTGGTGGCGCTATAGTATATGTACACACACTGTCATAGACCAGAGGGTACCCCGAACCACCGGAAAAAAATTTGGGCAGATCCGACCATGTGGGAGGAAGTTACGGCAGATATACATTTCCACCAGTTGGTGGCGCTATAGAGTCTATGGACATGCAGATTCAAAGAGTGGAGGGTGATCCGACCGACCAAAAAAATTTAGAGACGATCCGACCATGTGTAAGGAAGTTACGGCTATATACATTTCCACCAGTTGGTGGCGCTATATAGTCTATGTACACACACAGTCATAGACCAGAGGGTATTCCAGACCACCAGAAAAAATTTGGGCCTGATCAGACCATGTGGAAAGAAGTTACGGCAGATATACATTTAGACCAGTTGGTGGCGCTATAGAGTCTATATACACACCCGGTCACAGAGTGGAGGGTGACCCAACCCAGCCAAAAAAATGTGGAGACGATCCGACCATGCATCAGGAAGTTACGGCAGATATACATTTTCGCCAGTTGGTGGCGCTATACAGTCTATGTACACACACAGTCATAGACCAGAGGGTACACCAAACCCCCAGAAAAAATTTGGGACCGATCCGACCATGTGGACGGAAGTTACGACAGCTATACATTTTCACCAGTTGGTGGCGCTATACAGTCTATGTACACACAGTATAACAGACCAGAGATTGACCCAACACACCAAAAAAAATTTCAAGACAATCTGACCATGAATCAGGAAGTTACAGCAGATATACATTTCCACCATTTGGTGGCGCTATAGCGTATATACACACACTGTCATAGACCAGAGGGTACCCCAAACCACCAGAAAAAAATTTGGGCAGATCGGACCAAGTGGGAGGAAGTTACGGCAGATATACATTTTCACCAGTTGATGGCGCTATAGAGTCTATGTACACACCCAGTCATAGACCGGAGGGTACCCCAAACCACCAGAAAAAATTTGGGTCAGATCCGACCATGTGGAAGGAAGTTACAGCTGATGTACATTTCCACCAGTTGGTGGCGCTATACAGTCTATGTACACACAGTATAACAGACCAGAGATTGACCCAACACACCAAAAAAATTTTCAAGACAATCTGACCATGAATCAGGAAGTTACGGCAGATATACATTTCCACCAGTTGGTGGCGCTATAGAGTCTATATACACACACAGTCACAGACTGGAGGGTGACCGAACCTACCCAAAAAAATTTGGAGACAATTCGACCATGCATAAGGAAGTTACAGCATATATACATTTCCACCAGTTGGTGGCGCTATACGGTCTATGTACACACACAGTCATAGACCAGAGGGTACCCCAGACCACCAGAAAAAATTTGGGGCCGATCCGACCATGTGGAAGGAAGTTGCGGCTATATACATTTTCACCAGTTGGTGGCGCTATAGAGTCTATGTACACACACAGTCTTAGACCAGAGGGTACCCCGAACCACCAGAAAAAAAATGGGACCGATCCGACCATGTGGACGGAAGTTACAGCTGATATACATTTCCACCAGTTGGTGGCGCTATGCAGTCTATGTACACACAGTATAACAGACCAGAGATTGACCCAACACACCAAAAAAAATATCAAGACAATTTGACCATGAATCAGGAAGTTAAAGCAGACATACATTTCCACCAGTTGGTGGCGCTATAGAGTCTATATACACACACAGTCACAGACTGGAGGGTGACCGAACCCACCCAAAAAAATTAGGAGACGATCCGACCATGCGTAAAGAAGTTACGGTAGATATACATTTCCACCAGTTGGTGGCGCTGTGTTTTGAACATGGGTTCTGGAGCGTTAGGTGCGTCCTGTCATGATAGACTTCTCCACCGAAAATCATAGCGATACGTGCAACGGGTGGCGAGGGATAATGAATTGAAACTTCTAGGTGGCGCTAGTGTGTCAATTTAGATTGGTGTCACATGGGAGCACCACCAGGGCCCTCAGGCCTGGAATCTGCCCCCCGTTATGAGTTTTCAAGCACATGCGACCTTCTGCGGGCGAATGATGACCCTTTCTTTGTAAACGGCGAGGCCTGAGCATTCGCCGCCAGGCCACGCCCACCACATGCGCTTTTCCTGCATCATGGTCCAGCAACAGGCTTCACCAGGCTGTCAGGCAGTGACCTTGTGACCTCGGTGTTAATCTGATGAATCTCCTGCCAGAAAAGGCCTCATGTAGATGACACGCCTTTAGCCTGTCGCCAATAGGTGGCGCTGCGACGAAATCAGGAAGTGACCTACGGGGACCTTCGGGGCGGGGTCATGATCACATGTACCAAGTATGATGAAGATCTGACCACGTGGAGCCAAGTTATTCACGTCTACAGTTACGCTCAGCGTGCAAGGCCCGGGCAGATGAAAAAGGGCAAATTTTGGGGGCGTGCCACGCCCACATCGTACGGAATATCCCAAAATCCTTCGCAATTTAACGTCGGCCATCCGTCTAGTGTCCGTTGATGCTACAACGGACTCATTCGGTCAAACCCCCTAGGAGGAGTTCGTCGAGATACGACCCCAACTTCTGGCCCGAAAAAGGCCGGCGCCATCCAAAATGGCCGACTTCCTGTTCGTTTTGCAATATGGGTTCTTGAGACTTTTTGGTCCGTCCTGTCACGATAGACGTCTCCACCAAGTTTCGTGACGATCGGTGAAACTGGTGGCGGGGGCCAATTTTTTTTTAATTTCAAGGTGGCGCTAGAGAGCCAATTTTGGAAGATTATATTTGAAACCCATAAAATATCAAATTTTTCGCCAGACCTGATGCGCTCGCCATATTTGGTGAGTTTTCGGGCATGTTAAGGCCCTCAAAATGGCGCTCAAAGGCGGAGAAGAATAATAATAATAAGAAGAAAAAGAAACGGAACGATTACAATAGGGCTTTCGCACTGGTCAGTGCTCGAGCCCTAATAATTAAAACTGCAAGCAGTGATGAGCGGGCTCGAGCACCCCGACGCGGTCGGGGGTACGCGCGGGTCGGGGGCACGCGCGGGTCGGGGGCGCGCGCGTGTCCGGACGGGCGCGCGGACGCGCCGTACGAAAAACCGCGGCGATGGGATAAGCGGTAAGGGAGTTACGGCACTTGCAATTTTCCGCCCGGAGGGGGCGACGCCGGCGGCGAAGCTGGTGCGCGGTCACGTCCCGTCCGGCGCCCCGAACCGCCATAAAAAAATTTGCGACGATCGGACCATGCGGTAGGTACTTGCGGCGGATATACGTTTCCGCCTGTGGGTGGCGCTATACAGTCTATGCGCCCACACGGTAACGGACCGGAGGGTACCCCGAACCACCAGAAAAAATTAGGTGCCGATCCGACTGTGCAGAAGGAAGTTACAGCTGATATACATTTCCACCAGTTGGTGGCGCTATAGCGTATGTACACACACTGTCATAGACCAAAGGGTAACCCGAACCACCAGAAAAAAATTCGGGCAGATCCGACCATGTGGGAGGAAGTTACGGCAGATATACATTTCCACCAGTTGGTGGCGCTATAGAGACTATGGACACGCAGATTCAAAGAGTGGAGGGTGACCCGACCGACCAAAAAATATTTAGAGACGATCCGACCATGTGGAAGGAAGTTACGGCTATATACATTTCCACCAGTTGGTGGCGCTATAGAGTCTATGTATACACACAGTCATAGACCAGAGGGTACCCCGAACCACCAGAAAAAATTTGGGACCGATCCGACCATGTGGAAGGAAGTTACAGCTGATATACATATCCTCCAGTTGGAGGCGCTATAGCGTATGTACACACACTGTCATAGACCAGAGGGTACCCCGAACCACCAGAAAAAAATTCGGGCAGATCCGACCATGCGTGAGGAAGTTACAGCAGATATACATTTCCACCAGTTGGTGGCGCTGTGTTTTGAACATGGGTTCTGGAGCGTTAGGTGCGTCCTGTCATGATAGACTTCTCCACCGAAAATCATAGTGATACGTGCAACGGGTGGCGAGGGATAATGATTTGAAACTTCTAGGTGGCGCTAGTGTGTCAATTTAGATTGGTGTCACATGGGAGCACCACCAGGGCGCTCAGGCCTGGATTCTGACCTTACGTGTAAGATTTCAGCAGCCTGTGACCTTCTGCGGGCGAAATATGAGCCTTCGATGGTAAATGGCGAAGGCTGACCATTCGCCGTGGCCACGCCCACCACATGTGCTTTACACACATCACAGTCCATCAACTGACATCATCAGTCTGTCAGTCAAACTGTGTATTGACTTTGATGTACATTGCTTCAAGGCAAGGCCAGACACCAGGCAGGGCCAGATAAGGTAAAAGTTAAGGTTAAAGTAAAAGTTTGGTGGCGTGCCACGCCCACATCCTAAGTAGCAGCCCAAAATCCTTCGCAATTTAACGTGGGCCATCCGTCTAGTGTCCGTTGATGCTACAACGGACTCATTCGGTCAAACCCCCTAGGAGGAGTTTGTCGAGATACGACCCCTACATCCTCCCCCAAATGGCCGCCGCCACCTAAAATGGCCGACTTCCTGTTGGTTTTAGAACATGGGTTCTTGAGACTTTTTTGTGCGTCCTGTCACGAGTGATGTCTCCTCCGAAAATCATGCCCATACGTGCAACAGGAGGCGAGGGATAATTATTTTAAAACTTGTAGGTGGCGCTAGTGAGTCAATTTGGCTTGGTTTCAAATGGGGGCCCCACCAGGGCCCTCAGGCCTGGAATCTGCCCCCCCTTATGAGTTTTCAAGCACATGCGACCTTCTGCGGGCGAATGATGACCCTTTCTTTGTAAACGGCGAGGCCTGAGCATTCGCCGCCAGGCCACGCCCACCACGTGCGCTTTTCCTGCATCATGGTCCATCAACAGGCTTCACCAGGCTGTCAGGCAGTGACCTTGTGACCTCGGTGTTCATCTGATGAATCTCCTGCCAGAAAAGGCCTCATGTAGATCACACGCCTTTAGCCTGTCGCCAATAGGTGGCGCTGCGACGAAATCAGGAAGTGACCTACGGGGACCTTCGGGGCGGGGCCATGATCACATGTACCAAGTATGATGAAGATCTGACCATGTGGAGGCAAGTTATTCACGTCTACAGTTACGCTCAGCGTGCAAGGCCCGGGCAGATGAAAAAGGGCAAAATTTGGGGGCGTGCCACGCCCACATCGTATGGAATATCCCAAAATCCTTCGCAATTTAACGTCGGCCATCCGTCTAGTGTCCGTTGATGCAACAACGGACTCATTCGGTCAAACCCCCTAGGAGGAGTTCGTCGAGATACGACCCCAACTTCTGGCCCGAAAAAGGCCGGCGCCATCCAAAATGGCCGACTTCCTGTTCGTTTTCCAATATGGGTTCTTGAGACTTTTTGGTCCGTCCTGTCACGATAGACGTCTCCACAAAGTTTCGTGACGATAGGTGAAACTGGTGTCGGGGGCCAATTTTTTCAAAAATAAAAGGTGGCGCTAGAGAGTCAATTTTGGAACATTGTTTTCGGGACCCCCACCAGATCGCAATTTTCGGCAGACCTGACGCGCTTGCAAAATTTGTTTTCGGGCATGTTCAGGCCCTCAAAATGTCCGTCGAATCGGCAGAATAATAATAATAATAATAATTAAAACTGCAAGCAGTGATGAGCGGGCTCGAGCACCCCGACGCGGTCGGGGGTACGCGCGGGTCGGGGGTACGCGCGGGTCGGGGGTACGCGCGGGTCGGGGGTACGCGCGGGTCGGGGGTACGCGCGGGTCGGGGCGCGTGCGTGTCCGGACGGGCGCGCGGACGCGCCGTACGAAAAACCGCGGCGATGGGATAAGCGGTAAGGGAGTTACGGCACTTGCAATTTTCCGCCAGGAGGGGGCGACTCCGGCGGCAAGGTGCGCGGTCACGTCCCGTCCGGCGCCCCGAACCTCCATAAAAAAATTTGCGACGATCGGACCGTGCGGTAGGTACTTGTGGCGGATATACGTTTCCGCCTGTTGGTGGCGCTATACAGTCTATGCGCCCACATGGTAACGGACCGGAGGGTACCCCGAACCACCAGAAAAAATTAGGTGCGGATCCGACCGTGCAGAAGGAAGTTACGGCTGATATTCATTTCCACCAGTTGGTGGCGCTATAGCGTATGTACACACACTGTCATAGACCAGAGGGTACCCCGAACCACCAGAAAAAAATTCGGGCAGATCCGACCATGTGGGAAGAAGTTACGGTAGATATACATTTCCTCCAGTTGTTGGCACTATAGAGTCTATGGACACGCAGATCCAAAGAGTGGAGGGTGACCCGACCGACCAAAAAAAATTTAGAGACGATCCGACCATGTGGAAGGAAGTTACAGCTATATACATTTCCACCAGTTGGTGGCGCTATAGAGTCTATGTTTACACACAGTCATAGACCAGAGGGTACCCCGAACCACCAGAAAAAATTTGGGACTGATCCGACCATGTAGAAGGAAGTTACAGCTGATATACATTTCCACCAGTTGGTGGCGCTATAGCGTATGTACACACACTGTCATAGACCAGAGGATACCTTAAACCACAAGAAAAAAATTCGGGCAGATCCGAAGATGTGGGAGAAAGTTACGGCAGATATAAATTTCCACCAGTTGGTGGCGCTATACAGTCTATGTACACACACAGTCATAGACCAGAGGGTACCCCAAACCGCCAGAAAAAATTTGGTGCCGATCCGACCATGTGGAAGGAAGTTACGGCAGATATACATTTCCACCAGTTGGTGGCGCTATAGCGTATGTACACACACTGTCATAGACCAGAGGGTACCCCGAACCACTAGAAAAAAATTCGGGAAGATCCGACCATGTGGGAGGAAGTTACGGCAGATATACATTTCCACTAGTTGGTGGCGCTATAGAGTCTATGTACACACACAGTCATAGACCAGAGGGTACCCCAGACCACCAGAAAAAATTTGGGCCTGATCCGACCATGTGGAAGGAAGTTACGGCTATATACATTTCCACCAGTTGGTGGCGCTATAGAGTGTATGTACACACACAGTCATAGACCAGAGAGTACCCCAAACCACCAGAAAAAATGTGGGACCGATCCGACCATGTGGAAGGAAGATACAGCTGATATACATTTCCACCAGTTGGTGGCGCTATAGAGTCTATGGACACGCAGATTCAAAGAGTGGAGGGTTACCCGACCGACCAAAAAAAATTTAGAGACGATCCGACCATGTGGAAGGAAGCTATGGTTGTATACATTTCCGCCAGTTGGTGGCGCTATAAAGTCTATGTACACACACAGTCATAGACCAGAGGGTACCCCAAACCACCAGAAGAAATTTGGTACCGATCCGACCATGTGGAAGGAAGTTACGGCAGATATACATTTTCACCAGTTGGTGGCGCTATAGAGTGTATGTACACACCCAGTCACCGAGTGGAGGGTGACCCAACCCAGCAAAAAAAATTTGGGACCGATCCGACCATGTGGAAGGAAGTTACAGCTGATATACATTTCCACCAGTTGGTGGCGCTATAGCGTATGTACACACACTGTCATAGACCAGAGGATACCTTGAACCACCAGAAAAAAATTCGGGCAGATCCGACCATGTGGGAGAAAGTTACGGCAGATATACATTTCCACCAGTTGGTGGCGCTATACAGTCTATGTACACACACAGTCATAGACCAGAGGGTACCCCAAACCACCAGAAAAAATTTGGGGCCGATGCGACCATGTGGAAGGAAGTTACGGCAGATATACATTTCCACCAAATGGTGGCGCTATAGTGTATGTACACACACTGTCATAGACCAGAGGGTACCCCAAACCACTAGAAAAAAATTTGGGCAGATCGGACCAAGTGGGAGGAAGTGACGGCAGATATACATTTTCACCAGTTGGTGGCGCTATAGAGTCTATGTACACACCCAGTCATAGACTGGAGGGTATCCCAAACCACCAGAAAAAATTTGGGGCAGATCCGACCATGTGGAAGGAAGTTACAGCTGATGTACATTTCCACCAGTTGTGGCGCTATAGAGTCTATGTACACACAGTATAACAGACCAGAGATTGACCCAACACACCAAAAAAAATTTCAAGACAATCTGACCATGAATCAGGAAGTTACAGCAGATATACATTTCCACCAGTTGGTGGCGCTATAGAATCTATATACACACACAGTCACAGACTGTAGGGTGACCGAACCCACCCAAAAAAATTTGGAGACGATCCGACCATGTGGAAGGAAGTTACAGGTGATATACATTTCCACCAGTTGGTGGCGCTATACAGTCTATGTACACACAGTATAACAGACCAGAGATTGACCCGGCACACCAAAAAAAATTTCAAGACAATCTGACCATGAATCAGGAAGTTACGGCAGATATACATTTCCACCAGTTGGTGGCGCTATAGAGACCATATACACACACAGTCACAGACTGGAGGGTGACCGAACCCACCCAAAAAAATTTGGAGACGATCCGACCATGTGGAAGGAAGTTTAGGCAGATATACATTTCCACCAGTTGGTGGCGCTGTGTTTTCAACATGGGTTCCGGAGCGTTAGGTGCGTCCTGTCATGATAGACGTCTCCACCGAAAATCATAGTGATACGTGCAACGGGTGGCGAGGGATAATGAATTGAAACTTCTAGGTGGCGCTAGTGTGTCAATTTAGATTGGTGTCACATGGGAGCACCACCAGGGCGCTCAGGCCTGGATTCTGACCTTACGTGTAAGATTTCAGCAACCTGTGACCTTCTGCGGGCAAAATATGAGCCTTCGATGGTCAATGGCGAAGGCTGACCATTCGCCGTGGCCACGCCCACCAAATGTGCTTTACACACATCATAGTCCATCAACTGACATCATCAGTCTGTCAGTCAAACTGTGTTTTGACTTTGATGTACATTGCTTCAAGGCAAGGCCAGACACCAGGCAGGGCCAGATAAGGTAAAAGTTAAGGTTAAAGTAAAAGTTTGGTGGCGTGCCACGCCCACATCCTAAGTAGCAGCCCAAAATCCTTCGCAATTTAACGTGGGCCGTCCGTCTAGTGTCCGTTGATGCTACAACGGACTCATTCGGTCAAACCCCCTAGGAGGAGTTCGTCGAGATACGACCCCTACATCCTCCCCCAAATGGCCGCCGCCACCTAAAATGGCGGACTTCCTGTTGGTTTTAGAACATGGGTTCTTGAGACTTTTTTGTGCGTCCTGTCACGAGTGATGTCTACTCCGAAAATCATGCCCATACGTGCAACAGGAGGCGAGGGATAATTATTTTAAAAGTTGTAGGGGGCGCTAGTGAGTCAATTTGGCTTGGTTTCAAATGGGGGCCCCACCAGGGCCCTCAGGCTTGGAATCTGCCCCCCCTTATGAGTTTTCAAGCACATGCGACCTTCTGCGGGCGAATGATGACCCTTTCTTTGTAAACGGCGAGGCCTGAGCATTCGCCGCCAGGCCACGCCCACCACGTGCGCTTTTCCTGCATCATGGTCCATCAACAGGCTTCACCAGGCTGTCAGGCAGTGACCTTGTGACCTCGGTGTTCATCTGATGAATCTCCTGCCAGAAAAGGCCTCATGTAGATGACACGCCTTTAGCCTGTCGCCAATAGGTGGCGCTGCGACGAAATCAGGAAGTGACCTACGGGGACTTTCGGGGCGGGGCCATGATCACATGTACCAAGTATGATGAAGATCTGACCACGTGGAGCCAAGTTATTCACGTCTACAGTTACGCTCAGCGTGCAAGGCCCGGACAGATGAAAAAGGGCAAAATTTGGGGGCGTGCCACGCCCACATCATACGGAATATCCCAAAATCCTTCGCAATTTAACGTCGGCCATCCGTCTAGTGTCCGTTGACGCAACAACTGACTCATTCGGTCAAACCCCCTAGGAGGAGTTCGTCGAGATATGACCCCAACTTCTGGCCCGAAAAAGGCCGCCGCCATCCAAAATGGCCGACTTCCTGTTCGTTTTCCAATATGGGTTCTTGAGACTTTTTGGTCCGTCCTGCCACGATAGACGTGTCCACCAAGTTTCGTGACGATCGGTGAAACTGGTGGCGGGGGCCAATTTTTTTTTAATTTCAAGGTGGCGCTAGAGAGCCAATTTTGGAACATTAGATTTGAAACCCATAAAATATCAAATTTTTCGCCAGACCTGATGCGCTCGGCAAATTTGGTGAGTTTTCGGGCATGTTCAGGCCCTCAAAATGGCGCTCAAAGGCGGAGAAGAATAATAATAATAATAAAAAGAAACGGAACGATTACAATAGGGCTTTCGCACTGGTCAGTGCTCGAGCCCTAATAATAATAAACATTACGATTACAATAGGGCTTTCGCACTGGTCAGTGCTCGAGCCCTAATAATAATAAACATTACGATTACAATAGGGCTTTCGCACTGGTCAGTGCTCGAGCCCTAATAAACATTACGATTACAATAGGGCTTTCGCACTGGTCAGTGCTCGAGCCCTAATTAAAACTGCAAGCAGTGATGAGCGGGCTCGAGCACCCCGACGCGGTCGGGGGTACGCGCGGGTCGGGGGTACGCGCGGGTCGGGGGCGCGCGCGTGACCGGGCGGGTGTGCGGACGCGCCGTACGAAAAACCGCGGCGATCGGATAAGCGGTAAGGGAGTTACACACACTGTCATAGACCAGAAGGTACCCCGAACCACCAGAAAAAAAATTGGGCAGATCCGACCATGTGGGAGGAAGTTACGGCAGATATACATTTCCACCAGTTGGTGGCGCTATAGAGTCTATGGACACGCAGATTCAAAGAGTGGTGGGTGACCCAACCAACAAAAAAAATTTCGAGACGATCCGACCATGTGGAAGGAAGATACAGCTGATATACATTTCCACCAGTTGGTGGCGCTATAGAGTCTATGTACACACACAGTCAGAGTGGAGGGTGACCCAACCCAGCAAAAAAAAATTGGGACTGATCCGACCATGTGGAAGGAAGATACAGCTGATATACATTTCCACCAGTTGGTGGCGCTACAGCGTCTATGTACACACAGTATAACAGACCAGAGATTGACCCAACCCAGCCAAAAAAATGTGGAGTTGATCCGACCATGCATAAGGAAGTTGCGGCAGATATACATTTTCGCCAGTTGGTGGCGCTACACAGTCTATGTACACACACAGTCATAGACCAGAGGGTACCCCAAACCACCAGAAAAAATTTGGGGCCGAGCCGACCATGTGGAAGGAAGTTACAGCTGATGTACATTTCCACCAGTTGGTGGCGCTATACAGTCTATGTACACACAGTATAACAGACCAGATATTGACCCAACACACCAAAAAAAATTTCAAGACAATCTGACCATGAATCAGGAAGTTACGGCAGATATACATTTCCACCAGTTGGTGGCGCTGTGTTTTGAACATGGGTTCTGGAGCGTTAGGTGCGTCCTGTCATGATAGACTTCTCCACCGAAAATCATAGTGATACGTGCAACGGGTGGCGAGGGATAATGAATTGAAACTTCTAGGTGGCGCTAGTGTGTCAATTTAGATTGGTGTCACATGGGAGCACCACCAGGGCGCTCAGGCCTGGATTCTGACCTTACGTGTAAGATTTCAGCAGCCTGTGACCTTCTGCGGGCAAAATATGAGCCTTCGATGGTCAATGGCGAAGGCTGACCATTCGCCGTGGCCACGCCCACCACATGTGCTTTACACACATCACAGTCCATCGAATGACATCATCAGTCTGTCAGTCAAACTGTGTATTGACTTTGATGTACATTGCTTCAAGGCAAGGCCAGACACCAGGCAGGGCCAGATAAGGTAAAAGTTAAGGTTAAAGTAAAAGTTTGGTGGCGTGCCACGCCCACATCCTAAGTAGCAGCCCAAAATCCTTCGCAATTTAACGTGGGCCATCCGTCCAGTGTCCGTTGATGCTACAACGGACTCATTCGGTCAAACCCCCTAGGAGGAGTTCGTCGAGATACGACCCCTACATCCTCCCCCAAATGGCCGCCGCCACCTAAAATGGCCGACTTCCTGTTGGTTTTCGAACATGGGTTCTTGAGACTTTTTTGTGCGTCCTGTCACGAGTGATGTCTCCTCCGAAAATCATGCCTATACGTGCAACGGGAGGCGAGGGATAATTATTTTAAAACTTGTAGGTGGCGCTAGTGAGTCAATTTGGCTTGGTTTCAAATGTGGGCCCCACCAGGGCCCTCAGGCCTGGAATCTGCCCCCCCTTATGAGTTTTCAAGCACATGCGACCTTCTGCGGGCGAATGATGACCCTTTCTTTGTAAACGGCGAGGCCTGAGCATTCGTCGCCAGGCCACGCCTACCACGTGCGCTTTTCCTGCATCATGGTCCATCAACAGGCTTCACCAGGCTGTCAGGCAGTGACCTTGTGACCTCGGTGTTCATCTGATGAATCTCCTGGCAGAAAAGGCCTCATGTAGATGACACGCCTGTAGCCTGTCGCCAATAGGTGGCGCTGCGACGAAATCAGGAAGTGACCTACGGGGACCTTCGGGGCGGGGCCATGATCACATGTAACAAGTATGATGAAGATCTGACCACGTGGAGCCAAGTTATTCACGTCTACAGTTACGCTCAGCGTGCAAGGCCCGGACAGATGAAAAAGGGCAAAATTTGGGGGCGTGCCACGCCCACATCGTACGGAATATCCCAAAATCCTTCGCAATTTAACGTCGGCCATCCGTCTAGTGTCCGTTGATGCAACAACGGACTCATTCGGTCAAACCCCCTAGGAGGAGTTCGTCGAGATACGACCCCAACTTCTGGCCCGAAAAAGGCCGCCGCCATCCAAAATGGCTGACTTCGTGTGCGTTTTCCAATATGGGTTCTTGAGACTTTTTGGTCCGTCCTGTCACGATAGACGTCTCCACCAAGTTTCGTGACGATCGGTGAAACTGGTGGCGGGGGCTAATTTTTTTTTAAATTCAAGGTGGCGCTAGAGAGCCAATTTTGGAACATTATATTTGAAACCCATAAAATATAAAATTTTTCGCCAGA
Source organism: Doryrhamphus excisus (assembly GCF_030265055.1). Classification (NCBI taxonomy): domain Eukaryota; kingdom Metazoa; phylum Chordata; class Actinopteri; order Syngnathiformes; family Syngnathidae; genus Doryrhamphus; species Doryrhamphus excisus. The sequence continues at coordinate 8,297,928 of NC_080478.1, forward strand.
CCTGATGCGCTCGCCAAATTTGGTGAGTTTTCGGGCATGTTGAGGCCCTCAAAATGGCGCTCATTTTGGGAGAAGAATAATAATAATAAAAAACATTACGATTACAATAGGGCTTTCGCACTGGTCAGTGCTCGAGCCCTAATAAACATTACGATTACAATAGGGCTTTCGCACTGGTCAGTGCTCGAGCCCTAATAATAAACATTACGATTACAATAGGGCTTTCGCACTGGTCAGTGCTCGAGCCCTAATAATAATAATAATAATTAAAACTGCAAGCAGTGATGAGCGGGCTCGAGCACCCCGACGCGGTCGGGGGTACGCGCGGGTCGGGGGTACGCGCGGGTCGGGGGCGCGCGCGTGTCCGGACGGGCGCGCGGACGAGCCGTACGAAAAACCGCGGCGAAGGGATAAGCGGTAAGGGAGTTACGGCACTTGCAATTTTCTGCCAGGAGGGGGCGACACCGGCGGCGAGGCGGATGTGCGGTCACGTCCCGTCCGACGCCCCGAACCGCCATAAAAAAATTTGCGACGATCGGACCGTGCGGTAGGTACTTGTGGCGGATATACGTTTCCGCCTGTTGGTGGCGCTATACAGTCTATGCGCCCACAAGGTAACGGACCGGAGGGTACCCCGAACCACCAGAAAAAATTTGGGACTGATCCGACCATGTGGAAGGAAGTTACAGCTGATATACATTTCCACCAGTTCGTGGCGCTATAGTGTATGTACACACACAGTCATAGACCAGAGGGTACCCCGAACCACCAGAAAGAAATTCGGGCAGATCCAACCATGTGGGAGGAAGTTACGGCAGATATACATTTCCACCAGTTGGTGGCGCTAGAGAGTCTATGTACACACACAGTCATAGACCAGAGGGTACCCCAAACCACCAGAAAAAAATTGGGACCGATCCGACCATGTGGAAGGAAGTTACGGCACATATACATTTTCACCAGTTGGTGGCGCTATAGAGTGTATGTACACACCCAGTCACAGAGTGGGGGGTGACCCAACCCAGCAAAAAAAATTTGGGACCGATCCGACCATGTGGAAGGAAGTTACAGCTGATATACATTTCCACCAGTTGGTGGCGCTATAGCGTATGTACACACACAGTCATAGACCAGAGGATACCTTGAACCACCAGAAAAAAATTTGGGCAGATCCGACCATGTGGGAGAAAGTTAAGGCAGATATACATTTCCACCAGTTGGTGGCGCTATACAGTCTATGTATACACATTGTCATAGACCAGAGGGTACCCCAAACCGCCAGAAAAAATTTGGTGCCGATCCGACCATGCGGAAGGAAGTTACGGCAGATATACATTTCCACCAGTTGGTGGCGCTATAGCGTATGTACACACACTGTCATAGACCAGAGGGTACCCCGAACCACCAGAAAAAAATTCGGGCAGATCCGACCATGTGGGAGGAAGTTATGGCAGATATACATTTCCACCAGTTGGTGGCGCTATACAGTCTATGTACACACACAGTCATAGATCAGAGGGTACCCCAGACCACCAGAAAAAATTTGGGCCTGATTTGACCATGTGGAAGGAAGTTACGGCTATATACATTTCCACCAGTTGGTGGCGCTATAGAGTCTATGTACACACACAGTCATAGACCAGAGGGTACCCCAGACCACCAGAAAAAATTTGGAGATGATCCGACCATGTGGAAGGAAGTTACAGGTGATGTACATTTCCACCAGTTGGTGGCGCTATACAGTCTATGTACACACAGTATAACAGACCAGAGATTGACCCAACACACCAAAAAAAATTTCAAGACAATCTGACCATGAATCAGGAAGTTACGGCAGATATACATTTCCACCAGTTGGTGGCGCTGTGTTTTGAACATGGGTTCTGGAGCGTTAGGTGCGTCCTGTCATGATAGACGTCTCCACCGAAAATCATAGTGATACGTGCAACGGGTGGCGAGGGATAATGAATTGAAACTTCTAGGTGGCGCTAGTGTGTCAAATTAGATTGGTGTCACATGGGAGCACCACCAGCGCGCTCAGGCCTGGATTATGACCTTACGTGTAAGATTTCAGCAGCCTGTGACCTTCTGCGGGCAAAATATGAGCCTTCGATGGTCAATGGCGAAGGCTGACCATTCGCCGTGGCCACGCCCACCACATGTGCTTTACACACATCACAGTCCATCAACTGACATCATCAGTCTGTCAGTCAAACTGTGTATTGACTTTGATGTACATTGCTTCAAGGCAAGGCCAGACACCAGGCAGGGCCAGATAAGGTAAAAGTTAAGGTTAAAGTAAAAGTTTGGTGGCGTGCCACGCCCACATCCTAAGTAGCAGCCCAAAATCCTTCGCAATTTAACGTGGGCCATCCGTCTAGTGTCCGTTGATGCTACAACGGACTCATTCGGTCAAACCCCCTAGGAGGAGTTCGTCGAGATACGACCCCTACATCCTCCCCCAAATGGCCGCCGCCACCTAAAATGGCCGACTTCCTGTTGGTTTTAGAACATGAGTTCTTGAGACTTTTTGTGCGTCCTGTCACGAGTGATGTCTCCTCCGAAAATCATGCCCATACGTGCAACGGGAGGCGAGGGATAATTATTTTAAAACTTCTAGGTGGCGCTAGTGAGTCAATTTGGCTTGGTTTCAAATGGGGGCCCCACCAGGGCCCTCAGGCCTGGAATCTGCCCCCCCTTATGAGTTTTCAAGCACATGCGACCTTCTGCGGGCGAATGATGACCCTTTCTTTGTAAACGGCGAGGCCTCAGCATTCGCCGCCAGGCCACGCCCACCACGTGCGCTTTTCCTGCATCATGGTCCATCAACAGGCTTCACCAGGCTGTCAGGCAGTGACCTTGTGACCTCGGTGTTCATCTGATGAATCTCCTGCCAGAAAAGGCCTCATGTAGATGACACGCCTTTAGCCTGTCGCCAATAGGTGGCGCTGCGACGAAATCAGGAAGTGACCTACGGGGACCTTCGGGGCGGGGCCATGATCACATGTACCAAGTATGATGAAGATCTGACCACGTGGAGCCAAGTTATTCACGTCTACAGTTACGCTCAGCGTGCAAGGCCCGGACAGATGAAAAAGGGCAAAATTTGGGGGCGTGCCACACCCACATCGTATGGACTATCCCAAAATCCTTCGCAATTTAACGTCGGCCATCCGTCTAGTGTCCATTGATGCAACAACGGACTCATTCGGTCAAACCCCCTAGGAGGAGTTCGTCGAGATACGACCCCAACTTCTTGCCCGAAAAAGGCCGGCGCCATCCAAAATGGCCGACTTCCTGTTCGTTTTGCAATATGGGTTCTTGAGACTTTTTGGTCCGTCCTGTCACGATAGACGTCTCCACCAAGTTTCGTGACGATCGGTGAAACTGGTGGCGGGGGCCAATTTTTTTTAAATTTCAAGGTGGCGCTAGAGAGCCAATTTTGGAACATTATATTTGAAACCCATAAAATATCAAATTTTTCGCCAGACCTGATGCGCTCGCCAAATTTGGTGAGTTTTCGGGCATGTTAAGGCCCTCAAAATGGCGCTCAAAGGCGGAGAAGAATAATAATAATTAAAACTGCAAGCAGTGATGAGCGGGCTCGAGCACCCCGACGCGGTCGGGGGTACGCGCGGGTCGGGGGTACACGCGGGTCGGGGGCGCGCGCGTGTTCGGACGGGCGCGCGGACGCACCGTACGAAAAACCGCAACGATGGGATAAGCGGTAAGGGAGTTACGGCACTTGCAATTTTCCGCCCGGAGGGGGCGACGCCGGCGGCGAGGCTGGTGCGAAGTCACATCCCGTCCGGCGCCCCGAACCGCCATAAAAAAATTCGCGACGATCGGACCGTGCGGTAGGTACTTGCGGCGGATATACGTTTCCGCCTGTGGGTGGCGCTATACAGTCTATGCGCCCACACGGTAACGGACCGGAGGGTACCCCGAACCACCAGAAAAAATTAGGTGCCGATCCGACCGTGCGGAAGGAAGTTACGGCTGATATACATTTCCACCAGTTGGTGGCGCTATAGTGTATGTACACACACTGTCATAGGCCAGAGGGTACCCCGAACCACCAGAAAAAAATTCGGGCAGATCCGACCATGTGGGAGGAAGTTACGGCAGATATACATTTCCACCAGTTGGTGGCGCTATAGAGTCTATGGACACGCAGATTCAAAGAGTGGAGGGTGACCCGACCGACCAAAAAAAATTTAGAGACGATCCGACCATGTGGAAGGAAGTTACGGCTATATACATTTCCACCAGTTGGTGGCGCTATAGAGTCTATGTATACAAACAGTCATAGACCAGAGGGTACCCCGAACCACCAGAAAAAATTTGGGACCGATCCGACCATGTGGGAGAAAGTTACGGCAGATATAAATTTCCACCAGTTGGTGGTGCTATACAGTCTATGTACACACACACAGTCATAGACCAGAGGGTACCCCAAACCACCAGAAAAAATTTGGGGCCGATGCGACCATGTGGAAGGAAGTTACAGCTGATATACATTTCCACCAGTTGGTGGCGCTATAGTGTATGTACACACACAGTCATAGACCAGAGGGTACCCCAAACCACCAGAAAAAAATTTGGGCAGATCGGACCAAGTGGGAGGAAGTGACGGCAGATATACATTTTCACCAGTTGGTGGCGCTATAGAGTCTATGTACACACCCAGTCATAGACTGGAGGGTATCCCAAACCACCAGAAAAAATTTGGGGCAGATCCGACCATGTGGAAGGAAGTTACAGCTGATATACATTGCCACCAATAGGTGGTGCTATACAGTCTATGTACACACAGTATAACAGACCAGAGATTGACCCAACACACCAAAAAAAAATTCAAGACAATCTGACCATGAATCAGGAAGTTATGGCAGATATACATTTCCACCAGTTGGTGGCGCTATAGAGTCCATATACACACACAGTCACAGACTGGAGGGTGACCGAACCCACCCAAAAAAATTAGGGGACGATCCGACCATGCGTGAGGAAGTTACAGCAGATATACATTTCCACCAGTTGGTGGCGCTGTGTTTTGAACATGGGTTCTGGAGCGTTAGGTGCGTCCTGTCATGATAGACTTCTCCACCGAAAATCATAGTGATACGTGCAACGGGTGGCGAGGGATAATGAATTGAAACTTCTAGGTGGCGCTAGTGTGTCAATTTAGATTGGTGTCACATGGGAGCACCACCAGGGCGCTCAGGCCTGGATTCTGACCTTACGTGTAAGATTTCAGCAGCCTGTGACCTTCTGCGGGCAAAATATGAGCCTTCGATGGTCAATGGCGAAGGCTGACCATTCGCCGTGGCCACGCCCACCACATGTGCTTTACACACATCACAGTCCATCAACTGACATCATCAGTCTGTCAGTCAAACTGTGTATTGACTTTGATGTACATTGCTTCAAGGCAAGGCCAGACACCAGGCAGGGCCAGATAAGGTAAAAGTTAAGGTTAAAGTAAAAGTTTGGTGGCGTGCCACGCCCACATCCTAAGTAGCAGCCCAAAATCCTTCGCAATTTAACGTGGGCCATCCGTCCAGTGTCCGTTGATGCTACAACGGACTCATTCGGTCAAACCCCCTAGGAGGAGTTCGTCGAGATACGACCCCTACATCCTCCCCCAAATGGCCGCCGCCACCTAAAATGGCCGACTTCCTGTTGGTTTTCGAACATGGGTTCTTGAGACTTTTTTGTGCGTCCTGTCACGAGTGATGTCTCCTCCGAAAATCATGCCTATACGTGCAACGGGAGGCGAGGGATAATTATTTTAAAACTTGTAGGTGGCGCTAGTGAGTCAATTTGGCTTGGTTTCAAATGTGGGCCCCACCAGGGCCCTCAGGCCTGGAATCTGCCCCCCCTTATGAGTTTTCAAGCACATGCGACCTTCTGCGGGCGAATGATGACCCTTTCTTTGTAAACGGCGAGGCCTGAGCATTCGTCGCCAGGCCAAGCCCACCACGTGCGCTTTTCCTGCATCATGGTCCATCAACAGGCTTCACCAGGCTGTCAGGCAGTGACCTTGTGACCTCGGTGTTCATCTGATGAATCTCCTGGCAGAAAAGGCCTCATGTAGATGACACGCCTGTAGCCTGTCGCCAATAGGTGGCGCTGCGACGAAATCAGGAAGTGACCTACGGGGACCTTCGGGGCGGGGCCATGATCACATGTAACAAGTATGATGAAGATCTGACCACGTGGAGCCAAGTTATTCACGTCTACAGTTACGCTCAGCGTGCAAGGCCCGGACAGATGAAAAAGGGCAAAATTTGGGGGCGTGCCACGCCCACATCGTACGGAATATCCCAAAATCCTTCGCAATTTAACGTCGGCCATCCGTCTAGTGTCCGTTGATGCAACAACGGACTCATTCGGTCAAACCCCCTAGGAGGAGTTCGTCGAGATACGACCCCAACTTCTGGCCCGAAAAAGGCCGCCGCCATCCAAAATGGCTGACTTCGTGTGCGTTTTCCAATATGGGTTCTTGAGACTTTTTGGTCCGTCCTGTCACGATAGACGTCTCCACCAAGTTTCGTGACGATCGGTGAAACTGGTGGCGGGGGCTAATTTTTTTTTTAATTCAAGGTGGCGCTAGAGAGCCAATTTTGGAACATTATATTTGAAACCCATAAAATATAAAATTTTTCGCCAGACCTGATGCGCTCGCCAAATTTGGTGAGTTTTCGGGCATGTTGAGGCCCTCAAAATGGCGCTCATTTTGGGAGAAGAATAATAATAATAAAAAACATTACGATTACAATAGGGCTTTCGCACTGGTCAGTGCTCGAGCCCTAATAATAAGAAAAAGAAACGGAACGATTACAATAGGGCTTTCGCACTGGTCAGTGCTCGAGCCCTAATAATAAACATTACGATTACAATAGGGCTTTCGCACTGGTCAGTGCTCGAGCCCTAATTACTCTCACATATACACACACATATAGACAAACAAATACAGCTTGTGCAACTGCACCCCCCCCCCCCCATTAGAGTTGCACGACCATGTAGTAGGGACCCCCAAAAGAGAATAAAAAGAGTGTGAACTGCATTCTCAGAGTGGGTATGTGGGTATGGGTACTGGGTATGTTGTTTCACTCTCCTTGCTGCGAGTAACTTTGAGTGTTGTTTGTCTCTTCTGTATTTAAGTGTTTTTACAAGTGTCACAGGAGTTTGAACCTGATAGTTACCTACATTAAATTCCATTTGTATAAATGTATTACTCCGCAACTAAATACAACAGATGTGTTTCTTGCCTGAAATCGACTTTTCGCTTCCTGCTGGAAATGCACCACGACTCGACATAATGAACGATTCACTCATTTTCTCGGGTGCAACTTGTTTGTTTGTGCACATGCGCTTCAAGTGATTGAGTAACCGATTCACCCCAGTGAGTGACTCTTAAGAAATCAAGCCAGTACAAGGAATCAAATGAACCATCGTGTAGTGGTTAGCGTTCTGGTCTTTGTAGCGGACGCCTCAGGTTTGAATCTCAACTAGTAAGCATCATTGGCATTCGGAATTTAAAGGGCTGAAGCAAAAAATCAGTATGCGGATCTAAAAGATCCGCTGTGGTGACTCTGTCCGAATCATGAAACAGCCGAAAGAAGAAAAAACAAAAAATCTATACATGCAAATATCGATATCAAGAATTGAATCGTTACTAGCACAATTATATCACTGCGTGTGTGTTTTGTTGTTCATGTATGTTCCTAAAATATTTGCCCTGTTTTTTATTCTGATCATAATCATGATCAATAAAATAATAAAATCATTCAAATATATTGAAAAACTTCAAGTACAGTCATCCCTCGCTATATTGCGTTTTGAACATTGTGCCCTTGCTCTATTGCAAATTAAAAAATATGTATTATTAAATAAAGGATTGCTGTTTTGTGATTGAATATGGTCTGTTAGTAGTAAACCAAAAAAATGCTACACAGCAGCAGTAAAGTAGTATTCTAAAGTAATGTTACACTGATGGGACAATAGCCACCGGGAAGAGTAAATAGCTAAACGTTTATAGCTAATAGCTAATAGCTATTGGCTAAATGTCTTATCTCATTTACGTCTAACATGGCTAATTGTCTATTGTTAGGTCTACTATATTGGGTAATACAAGTGTAAGTGATTATAGGGTTTTTAATATTATTTCTATGCTCGGGTCTGGAACCAATGAACCCTATTTACTTGGTAACAATATTTGCAATATCGCCAACAAACCCCCTGAACTTCCTCTTCATCCATATTAGCTGTCTACAAAAGTGCCTGATCAAAATGCTAGCAGCAAAATGGAAAGAAAGAACTGGATATAACATTGCTTTGCTAAAAGTGAAACTATAAAAGTATGTGACTAGTAAAAAAAATATTATTTTAATGTTACTAGAACTGACCCCATTTAATATAATAGTGTTGCTCTGTTGGGTCCCTTGGGTTCTAATTATGCATATATATCTATATAAGTATATATAGATATATATGTGCATAAAGGTCATACATGAGTCGTAATGAGGAGCTTTGTTCTGCTCTCTGGTGCTTGCTAATTGAGCAAAATGCATGTGACGAAGGATAGCTGACGAAAGTGCAGCAGCATTTTCAATATTAAGAATATTCTTATTGTTTTAACCTCCAATGAGTCGTAGTCATCCAGCATTCGCCTGCCTGCCGCGTACGGAGAAGGCCAATCAAGCGCTTACACAAAGAAAGGGTGGAATTATCATATTCACAGGCACAAAATGGCCCCCTTAATTGCAGCTGCATTGAGCCTGTGTTCTTCACACCTCCTCGTCACCCTTTTACATCCACCTCCTTCCATCACCAGCCTTTTTTCTGTTATTCTTTCGCATTTTACTTGATTCCTCCTCCAATCACTCAGTCATCAGCAGGCTATTGTGCGGGCCGATGTGGGGGTGCAGGAGCTTGTCAGGCTGAAATGACGCTGCCATCATCATCATCAGCAGCAACATCAGCATCAGCGTGCCAAGACTCGGCTGCTGCAGTACACAATGACAATATCAGGCTGACACACTCGGCTTGTCACTCTTTCTTTTTGTCACAATTTGTGCTGCCGTTCAGTTATTACCTTTCTGTCAAGTCTTGATGACTTTTGTGCAAAAATTATCCATCTTTTCAATTGTTCACGTGTCATCATTTTATACAGTTTCTTAATGTCATCCGCTTTTATTAGCATTTTTTTTTAAATGCGTCACCTATCTTGAGGCAGAGAAGTCTTATTTGGTACATTCAACTTGAGTCACTATAAGGCCAGACTATTCTCCCAGCCAATCAACAAAGACAAGGAATTATAACAAGATTATTATAAATAAATAGAGACATTTTTTATGGTCTTGGGCACTATTTGCATTTTTAGTGCTTTTGATAACACTATTAAATTATTGAAAGCAAAACAATGGTAAAATATATATATTTAACCATATAAAAAAATGAAAAAATATATCTTATTTTTACTATTACAGTCAATTAATTTGTTACGTAAAATACATTTTCCACAGCGCGTGGAGTAAAATATAAACATTTCAATATGAGAAGAAACATTTTAGATTAGATTCAAAGACTAAATACATTTATTTCCTTTACAAAAATAATTTAATTAAATATTTTCACAGTGGCCTAGCCAGTGGTGCACAAACTCGCTTTTCCAGGCCTTTAATAGAATAATTACTTCATTACTTTACTTAATGATTGTAGAGTATTTCATTCAGTGAAACCTTAGTACACACAGTAGGTTCTTTTTTTTTTTTGTTAGACATTTCTTCTATTTCCCAGTGGCTTTGATCCCATAGTGAATAGTAGTTAACCCTTTTGTCACATGCTCTACCCACTCTAAGCTGGCATCTACGCCAACAATGTCAAACGCCACTGTATGCTGTCACCGTTGTTGTGCGCCTGTCGTCCTTCGCCGTTACTCGCGGTTTGTCTTGCCGGCGTCGCTGAAGTAGCGACAGTATTCATATTCCAGCAAAGATGTGATGGCAACAGCATCAGTCAGTCACGCTTGTGTTGAACGGGGAAGCTGTGAGCACAAGGAGGAGGTGGGGGGGGGGGGGGGGGTGTTCTTGGGTAGGCACATTTCAGAATGTAAAAGATTCCCAGGTGGCTTACACCAGTTGTGCGTCTGAGATAAGCCGAGGTCGTGACTGCTGTTAGGTGGAATTTCCATACGGTCGGAATACTCGATGGCATGTGCCGAGAGGAATAGCAGGTGGCTTAAACCTTTTCAACGTCTGCCTTCAGCTTCGCCCTTTTTTTCTGCACAACAAAGAAAATCTGCTTGAATTGATGGATGGATGGTGTTAATAGAATTAGTCTTTCATATCCTGATGGATAGAATACAATACAGCTAATTATGCTGCTTTTAATTAACTAAATGTACTCCTGAAGAGACTTTTTTTTTAATGGTAATCCACCATTCAAAAGGAATTCTTCAGTGGATAAGTGTACTATTTGTCTTGCTCTTAACGGCTTGCTCGAATTTCTAAATATGTACAACAAATGTAAAGAAAATTCACTTGCTGTATTTTATTTTCTGTGTGCCCAGAATTCCCATTCATAAAGTGTGTGCGCGCTTTCTTTTGTTTTTGTTTTTTTTATTATTATATGCATCGAACCAATAAAAATGACCAGAATTTGGACACACAACAAAAACACCCACATGAACAGAAACATCAGCAGTAATTTTCTGACAATAAGGTCAAAATATTGAGAAAAAAAGCTGCAATCCAACAAAAAAAAGTCAGATTTTAATACCAGCGTCATATTAGAAGTAAATTAGTATTTTAATAGTATGAGATTAATAATAAAGATGATTATTATTAAGTTGCAATATACTGTTATACTAGTTTACAAAAACAAACAAAACAAAAAATGGAAGTTGTAATTGTTGGAAAATTAGGCTGTAGAAAAAGTTATTATGTTATGTTATAATGCAAATGTCAAAATATTATGGGACGACAATAACAAAAGAATAATAATAATAATCATCACCCTTGTATTTATAATAACAAGTACTACTGTAGTGGCCGTACTTACTTCACACAGTTCTGAATCCCTGATATCGCATCCTTTTCAGATTTATTCATTGAAACACACGAGCATAAGTCTTATTTATTTCTTAAATTGATTATTTTCTCAGATAATACAGTATATTCTACATTTGGTAATATGAGTGTAAAGGTGACTATAGGGGTGTTATTTCATGTCTAGAGGGCTCTAATAATATTAAAATCTTTATGCAGAACAGTGCTTCTCAATTATTTTCTGTCATGCTTCCCCCTAGGGGCAGGAAATTTTCCGCGCCTCCGCCGATTTGAAATATTAGAGAAACTGATAATATTTATTCATGTATATGTACTGTACAGACTGAAATTAAAAATGAAACCAAAATACAACATACCAGCATATTCAAGAGTCAAATTGAAAGTTGAGTACTATAAATTTGTACATGTTGGTAGGTCTGCATTGACCCTAGTGAGGATAAGCGGTATAGAAAATGGATGGATGGATAAATAATGAATCCTAGTTTGCATCGTCTTGTCTGGAATCAATGAATGGTGATAAATAGGGGATGAATGGAATTTCTCAGTATATTCTTCTTTCTCTTTGGGCTTTTCCCTTTAGGGGTCGCCACAGCAAATCAATCTCCTCCATCGAACCCTGTCTTCTGCATCCGTCTTTCTCGCACCAACTACCCTCATGTCCTCCTTTACTACATCCATAAACCTCCTCGTTGGTCTCCTCTACGCCTCCTACCTGGCAGCTCTAAACGCAGCATCCTTCTACCAATATATTCACTATCTCTCCTCTGGACATGTCTGAACCATCTCAGTCTGGCCTCTCTGACTGTATCTCCAAGGCCTCTAACATGTAATGTCCCTCTGATGTACTCCTTCCTGATCTTATCTCTCATCCTGGTCACTCCCAGTGAGAACCTCAGCATCCTCATCTCTGCTAACTCCAGTTCTTCTTCCTGACCAAACAACATGGCTGGTCTCACCACAGTTTTAGCATACTGTATCTAAATGTGTTGGTTTACGAAATATCAAAATGGCTTTTGTATCCTTTCATCTTCCAACATGCGGCCCTCATTGGAATAAGTTTGACACAAAATCAACAGCGTCTCTGCTATTTGCTACCAAAGACAAAATGAACCACAATCACCTCAACTTCAACATAGCTCACATATTCCATTTATTAAAAGTTTTGCCAGAATAAACTTTTGGCAGGAAATGTTAATGAATAAATTAAGTGTACCAACATCAATTACTATATGACATTGTTACCTCAATCTTCCATTTTTCTAATCACTTGGATGAGGTCTTTGGCACCCGAGGCGGAAGTTATTTAGATACACGATGATTTGTCGGCTTATGTAGAGACGTGCCTACATGCTGTATAATTTGCGTCAGCGCTGACATGACTGGCGCGCCCTATTTGTGTTTTAAATTATTTTTTGAAAAAGTTGACAGCCTATGCCTTCATTCGCCTTTTGTTCAAGTCAGCGCTGAGGGAAATCCTGCGCCAATTAAACGCAACCTGTCACATTTTACTAATGTCATTAGCTGACGCGCAAAGTGGATTTCTACAGCATGCTGACTGAGTCCTAAATATGTTCCTCTTTTTGCCTCATAAAGAATAAGCGATTCCACATGCCTGTGCTCTGCCCTTGTTCCCTCTTACAGTTTAATAGTGTGATAAATTCAGTTAGGAAGATTTGAGTTGCAACGTCATTTTAAAACAGCCAGAGGATATTTACGGCACGCTGCGGTAGCATGACTCTGCTTATTATGTATTGTGAATAGATGCAGTGGAAAACAACAACAAACGTGCCATATAGCTCAGGCGAAACTCTAATTTAATAGCGCCAGGGTGCACTTCATACATCTTGAAGATAAATCTCAACGGTGTTAACTGTGTTCAAATTGGAAGGTCTGCACAAATAGCCTCTTAATTAATAATGCTTGACAGGGCTTCTGGTTGCAAGCTAAAGGCTCATTAGAACGCACTAACTAGTCCCTGGTAGCGGAGATGTTGGTCTCTAATAAAGAACGGACTAATTGGCTGATTACATTCACAGACAAAGCGCACAAGCGCCTTTTTACGCGGACCTCATTTAAAAAGGCCACGGTTTTAGAATACGGGTCGTGCGATTGGGGTCACGCTAAAGGAGGCTTCATGTGAAGGAGAAGACCACATGCTGAAAAAAGACTCTTAGTGCGGCAATTTAGTAGGATTTCATACAAAAAAGTGACCTGGCTTGTGTTTACTCTGCTCTTCAGCATTCTCCGCCTATGGTGTCACTTTTTGAGGAGTTTATTTCAGTTGTTCATACAATATCAGGGTGGGCGGCACGGCGGTCGAGTGGTTAGCGCGCAGACCTCACAGCTAGGAGACCAGGGTTCAATTCCACCCTCGGCCATCTCTGTGTGGAGTTTGCATGTTCTCCCCGTGCATTCGTGGGTTTTCTCCGGGTACTCCGGTTTCTTCCCACATTCCAAAAACATGCTAGGTTAACTGGTGACTTTATGATCACATACAGCAGGGGTCTCAAACTAGCGTCTCGCGGGCCAAATGCGGCCCGTGAGACGCTAGTTTGAGGCCCCCCACCTTGATACCAAAGTTTAATGTTGAAATGACAGCTTAAAGCTGTGTGCACACCGGACACAATTAACATGATTTTGCCCCGCCCATACTGTTACCCTACCCTGTTACCCCGCCCTGTTTTGCTTTGGATTAGCAATGAAGCTAAAGGCTTATGACGCTGGGTACAAATAAATGCAGGAAATGATTTGCAATAAAACGGAAAATACACGTCAAGATAAAGCATCTCATCAAACATGTTGTTAAAGTTACGACGCTGCTCCCAGATGGAACTGAGTACAATGCTAACTTGCTAATTGGGTCAAATTATTAGGTTTCATTCATGTTCATGTTAAAGGTTAAATAACTGTTAATACTGTACATTTGAATCTGAAAAAAATAATTTCTCTACCAACTGTATGTGGTTTCTTACGTTTTTCTTATTTGCTGTTTTATTATTATTTTACTTATTTATTACTGATTGATTGATTTATTGTCTTTATTTTTAATTTGTTTATTTATTTTTTTATCTTATTTTGTTTATAGAAAAATAAAAATTAAGATATTTGAGAACAGTGGAATGTTTTATCAGATATTTTGGTGTGGAAAACCGGAACCAAAGTACTGAAAAAGTGTAGGGTATAGCAGAAGCAAAAGTATTGAAGATAGTTTTTTTTTTTAAATTGATTTTTTTTCTAGTTTTTAATAAATGCGTTTTTTTTTTGTTTGTTTTTTTTTCAAAACCTAATGCGGCCCGGCTTCACCCAGAACCTAGCTCCGGTGGCCCCCAGGTAAATTGAGTTTGAGACCCCTGATATAGAGAGAGGAGCACCTGTATGCATTTTACAATGAAAGTGCAAGCAAAACCAAAGCTACGTGTGGGATGCTTTTGGCCGAATTTGATACTCTGCTCCAACTTTTGTGGTCCCAGTTGTGAGCTAAATAAAGGAAAAATGAAAGCTGGGACGAAGAGTTTGCAGGAAAACAAAAGAAGAACACTGAGAAAAAACAAAGTAGTGTAACTGACCCGAAAGAAAGTCTTTGACAAGGACCCGTGCGGCTGGCAGCAGAGGTGCAGGACTCTGACACCGGAACCGAGCGCACGGTCATCCATCACTGTGGCAACCCAGCCTGTCAGTGCTGCGAGCTTGGGGGACGTAGCGGCAGTGCTTGGGCAGATGGGAAGGGAGGATGAGACCCAGAATCCTCCTTTTGCGGGTCTGAGACATGGAGACAGGATGGACGCCAGGATGAGTACACTCACACACACACACACACACACACACACATGGACATTAAAGTCAAAATAGGGGTTAAAATGTGTGGCAACCCCTTGACCTCTTATGTCTCGGTGTCCGGTCCACAGACACAGACTGTCTGGAGGAAGAAGATGCAGCACATCCATCATCACAGCCCTCCTGTCGCTGCTGAAAAACAATGTTTGGCTGCAGCTGTACACCGTGTGTGTGTGTGTGTGTTCAAATCCGTGGACTTCCTGTGTCCTCAGCCATGGTTATAAGGTGTCAGCTTCAACTCTTTCTGATAATATTACATATTGATTTTACTATAAGACCCTATTTGTTCTCATATTCTGGGCTCTAGTGAGTTTTACTGTACATGCAAATTAGAAGTCGGTGCCAAACTAGGTTTTTCTTCCTGTTACTCACATACATCCGAACCCTGCAGCAAGTGCTTGTGTGTTGTTATAATTGTGACCCCCAAGACAATGGTTCTCAACTGGTTTGGCTGGGGGACTCACCATTACCCTTCAATGACAAGCAATGACCTACTTTGCAGATTTTTTAAATGTAAATTTCTTAATAAATCACAAAAAAATCTAAAAAGTCTGATTTTGTAGTACTTCCCTTTTGCCATGGTCTGTGTTCTCCTGCTTTGGGTTTATCAGCCACACCTGTTTTCCGATCTTAGTTACACTTCATTTAGTTACGGTGCAGGTTTTTTGTATGCGTTACTGCTCTTGTTGGTATCCTGTTGCTGCACAACAACAGAAATTAATAAATATACATTTTTACCTACAATCAGGTTTCATCTATCGCATTCTGGGGTCGCCGCCACAATGCCAAAGCCCAGACGTGACATTCATTCATTTTCTACCGCTTTTTCCTCAGGAGGGTCGCGGGGGTGCTGGAGCCTATCTTAGCTGTCTTTGGGTGAGAGGCGGGGTACACCCTGGACTGGTTGCCAGCCAATCACGGGGCACATATAGACAAACAACCATTCACACTCACATTCATACCTATGGACAATTTGGAGTCGCCAATTAACCTAGCATGTTTTTGGAATGTGGGAGGAAACCGGGGTACCCGGAGAAAACCCACGCATGCACGGGGAGAACATGCAAACTCCACACAGAGATGGCCAAGAGTGGAATTGAACCCTAGTCTCCTAGCTGTGAGGTCTGCACGCTAACCACTAGTCCGCCGTGCCGCCCCCAGACGTGACAGAAAATGCTTAATTTAAACAAAAAATATATAACATTTGCCTAAAATGCATTTGTTTTGACCAATAACAGATCATATTCAACTACAAAACAGCACAATTTATTGATTGATATATTTTTTAATCAGAAAATAATTCCATATCATTCAATAATCTTGACCTCGTTGATGGTCGTAGTCGTTTAAATGTTTGGTGTGGTTTTGTTGTGACGCTGAGAATGATACAAATAATAAAAAAAAATATTACTATCTTCGTTCATGTCCCAGAATTGACTTTCGATTTGGAAAAAAATCCCATTAAATGCAAATTTATCAGGGATTACTATGAGGACTTGTTAGAGGATTAACATAGATAAACAGCTCGAAACTAGAGTAAATAACCAGGCTGCTAAATATCATCTTATCTGTGATTGGACATCTTTATGAAAAGCTGCTGTGGTTAAGGTCAAGTCCCTCAGGTGAATTTATGTGTTTTTATTTTTTTGTAGTTGTTATGAATAATTACATTTGTTTAATACAGAATAAACAGGCCACGCAGCGCAGCATTCCTTTCCACCAATTACTCCTCTGTTAGATGTGTTCCAGTTTGTGTCACAGTGGTGCTAGCGGACCACTTCATTTCATTTCGATACAGTAAGTCACTGCGTTTGGACTGGATGGGAGATTAAAATGTAACTGAGTTTATCGTCTCTGTGGGGAAAGGCAATCATCCCAGTGTCTGGGATGGTCGCGTAAAATGTGATATTATTGATATTGCCTTGCTGTGTCACTTTGCACTCAAGTAATCCTCTGAGATGATGACTGATACTCCAGGTGGTGCTCCTGTCAAGGACCACGACTAAACCCAGTCCTCCAGGGCCTGTTGGACCATAGACACGGAGGACAGTAGTATAAAGAAACATGTTGTTATGGCTGGGAAGACACAATGAAATGACATGTTATGTACATACAGGGGAACCTTGGTTAGCGTCATTAATTCGTACCAGAAGATCCGACTTTAACCAAAATGGATGTTAACCAAATGTAACAATAAGAAATCACATAAACCCAATTAACCCGTTCCAGACAGCCAAAATATTAACATAACAAGTTTCCCAGTCTTTTTAATTACCAAAAATCTCCATCGTCCCGTGTCTTCATCAATACTGCTGTTTGGGGCAGGTGACATTTTTTTGGGTTTACTTAACTCTTTGGTTCCATAACCCTCAGAATCTTTAAAGAACTTTCAAATGACTGTCTTTTGACCTCAGCAGCAATGTTGCACTGTGAGAAACCCTTGCCGATGCAGCTCGACAATCTGACCATGTTCAAAGAGAGAAAGCTTTTTTTGCCTTTGCCATGGAGGAATCATGGCAGTGAATACCAGACAGAAAATGACAATGATTTGACATTTTTGCCTTCTAAAGACTGTGATCTCAAACATTCGAAACAACCCGTTTCCCTTTGCTGCATTTTGTATCTCTACTTGAATCTCTGCTTACAGCCTCCTTAACATCCAACAGTGACAAATTTTAATAATTTAATTATTAACATACTTCTAATTTTGTTGTTATTGTCATGTCATGTCATGAGAGGCAACAGTCAGAGCGTATCCATCCATCCGTCCATTTTCTATGCTGCTTATCCTCATTAGGGTCACGGACATGCTGGAGCCTATCCCAGCTGACTTCGGGCGAGACCCTAGACTGGTGGCCAGCCAATCACAGGGCACATATAGACAAACAACCATTCACACTCACATTCATACCTATGGACAATTTGGAGTCACCAATTAACCTAGCATGTTTTTGGAATGTGGGAGGGAACCGGAGTACCCGGAGAAAACCCACGCATGCACGGGGAGAACATGCAAACTCCACACAGAGATGGCAGATGGTGGAATCGAACTCGGGTCTCCTAGCTGTGTGACCTGCGCGCTAACCACTAGACCGCCGTGCCGCCCTTTCGCACATTTACAATCCACCTAATACCAATTTGGTGGATTACAATTTGGAGACGCCAATTAACCTAGCATGCACGCACGGGGAGAACATGCTAACCACTCTTTGACCGTTCGACCAGTCAGAGGGACGTATAATACAAAAATTGCTATCCTGCAAAAAGCTCAAATTCTTTCTTGTTCCAAATTAAAAAACAAACTCTGGCATAATGGCTTTACTTGTTTATTTGGATTTAAAATAACTCACAACATTTGTGGATGTTACGCTTTTCATTGTACACTTCACAGTATTTTACCCTCCAAGTTGCCTTTTGTACAACAGTGTGGCATTTTACTTACTCGTTTACTTAATCCCCAGTTCAGTAAATAATGAAAATGAATTGCATGACAAAGAACACAATTGCTTTGATTGATTGGACACACTTGCTGCTAATTGCTACCATGAACAATGAATACTATACCACGGAGTACTGGCGTTAGCACATACATAGTTAGGTAGTTGCTGAATAAAATATCCTGTATTGCTACTATTAGTATGTCACTCACATCCTGCTGATACACGCCTAATTAGCCTCAAGCTCGGAATGGGCACAGTTCCAATTAGTGGTCGATGTGCCCTTTTCAGCACACAACAGTCATTCTGGTGTGAGTGTTGCCGTGTGTGTGTGTGTGCGTGGGTGTGTGGTGGCAGCTAGTGACAAAGCATCAGCTGAGGCTGATTTTTTTTTTCTTCTTTCTTTTTCGTTGCTCAGGAGCAGTCGTGTCAGGCTCGCACATTTACAAGTGGACAACAAATAATGACTATGTCTCAAGTACAGCATGCGGCTTGAAGATATTATGACAAAAACAAGATAGCTGCCATTTTTTACTATTTCATTTTGCTGCTCGGGACAATGGCCATGCAAAGACAAGGAATTTTTAAAACATATAATTAAACTAATGAAATCCAAACTAGCTACATTTAAAGCCAGTGAAATCTTTTAATAATAAAACATAAAAAGTTAATGCATTATAATACTGAGGGAAAACTAACTTGCTTAAGGAGGCAGGCGTCAAGCAGAAGGGGTTGGAGTTGCAGATTCACGGCCAGCAAGAGAAAAATATGTTTATCTGTCAAGGGCACACCGGGCTGCTTTGTGAGCATGAGCGAAGCCGGACTATCCGCCAAACTGTTGTTGAAGTACTACGCATTTCCGATGTTAGTTGGTCGTGTTGAACAGTCAGAGATGCAAGCCGTAAGTAAGAATTAATCACTGTTCTGTGTTTATTTTGTGTAAATAAGTGGACAAAATGAGCTCGGCAGCTGTCCGGAAGTCCTCAGGAGCTAAGTAAATTAAACATACCGGCGGGAAGCAGAAAATCCATGGAAGGTATGCAGAAGGAGGTGCAGAATCTGGAAGATCTCAAAAACTTTCTGTGTGGGTTATTGTGTGTAGCTGCTCTATAGGAGTCCATAACTCAATACAAAGGGCAGATGATTGAAATGAGCATAATAGGTCCTCTTTAAACAAAGGTATGATGAAAAATACTGTGTATTCCAGAATTATACTAAAAGGCCCGTTTCGGGCAAAATGGGTCAACAATATAAAACTGGAGGTTGATCAAGCCTTGGCAGTTGGTGCAACTAACTCGTACTTAGTACCTCCTCTGCCTGCATAAAAACAGTATTCGGAACACACTGCGGTACTGTATCCTCGTGAACATCGGTTCAACAGTATTGTACTGGAGAAAGTCATTTGTTGTTACAAAAATTCTGTTGTCGTTTTTATGCTTTTTCTGAATTTGACTTTCTTCCGTTTTTGTTATGTAGGGTACCACCCGCTGCTATATTTATTTAAAATATTCAGGATTAAAGATTCTTAATGCACAAGATAATCAATGCATTTGTTCATATAGTGCACATGCACAGCGCAATGAACAATTTCATGCTCTGTGCTGTAGACTCACTCAATTGTGAGGGTTAGGTTCCCATTGTTTTAATTTTATTCACCATTTTTATTACATTTTGGTGATTGTTTTAATTGACTTTTTTCACCAAATGGAGATGGAAAGACTGTAACAAAATAGACTAAATCCTAGGGAGGAGAGGGTGTATTTATGTGGAATGTCAGCCCCCCCAAAAAGGCAGGATTTTATGTCCATTGTTTGACATGTTGAGAGATTTAAAACTTTAAAGCAAGAGTGTCCTCAGCAGAGAAATATCAGTGTCAAAGCCTTCAAGTGACACATCTGTCATCTGGATGAAAGTGTTGACGTGCTGTAACAATCGTCTTCTACAAGGATGTTGGAATATTGCATCACCTCGGTGGCAAAGTTAGCTCAGAATCAAGATTCTCTCACATCTGCAGTGAAAAACTATTTCAATTTTTTTAGTTTTTGGACATTTCTTGCACTTCTGTGACTTACCTGTCAATTAGCAAATTAATTGTGTTTCTTGTCATGTTCTGTCCCCTACTAATAACTTTTTCAAAAGTCGCCCCTCTATTATTGTGTTAAATTATGCCGCAGAGGTTTGCAATACTCAACATGCCTGCGGAGCATGTATTTTAATGGGAAAGATCATATAAGATAAGATAACATGAACTTTGTTTGAAATGAAATGGTTTTAAAACCTCACCAAATGTGCTCTCTTCTATTGTGGAGTTGCATCATCACCTCTTGGTGCCTCTTAAAAGATGCATAAATACGTCTTTGGTGGCGAATGATTTCATATGTGAGTGCTAGAGGTGTAACTTGACAGGTATTTACAGAAGAATATGGAGTTCCCACAGGCCGAGTGGTTAGCATGCAGGACTCACAGCTAGGAGACCAGGGTTCAATTCCACCCTCGGCCATCTCTGTGTGGAGTTTGCATGTTCTCCCCGTGCATTCGTGGGTTTTCTCCGGGTACTCCGGTTTCCTCCCACATTCCAAAAACATGCTAGGTTAATTGGTGACTCCAAATTGTCCATAGGTATGAATGTGAGTGTGAATGGTTGTTTGTCTATATGTGCCCTGTGATTGGCTGGCCACCAGTCCAGGGTGTACCCTGCCTCTCGCCCGAAGTCAGCTGGGATAGGCTCCAGCAACCCTGGTGAGGATAAGTGATAGAAAATGAATGAATGAATGAATGGAGTTCCCACATACCCTGTGGAACGGGACGTGGAACTGCCTCGCCGTGTAGTCACGCATCCACTGCCCTGCCTTTTGGCTAGCTTGTGTTTTTCTCTCTTACTTTACCAAAAATGAATCAAACCGTGACCTTAAAATTGAGGCCAATATCGATCCGGTAGCAGCGTGGCGTGTTACAAAAAACTTGATCAAGTGGTATAACTCAAACCGAGAATAATAGCCAGTACAGTACGTGTGAGAAAAACATTTACATCTTGATGCATCTGGGGTATACTTTCATCAACAATAGTTATAATGGAACGAAGCTCCACGTGCACAACAAAGCTTTTCAACCCAACATTACCTACCACCACCAGGAAGTAGCTATTTTCTCTTCCAGCCTTTAACTTTTTGTGCCATTCCGTGGGAGTTCTCACACTTGTTTCAGGAAGCTGCTGTGTTACAAAAATCCTGGCTCAAATAATGGTAATGGTAATGGTAATGGTAATGGTAATGGTAATGGTAATGGTAATAGTAATGGTAATGGTTTAATTTCATTTGAACATGCATCAGATTACAATTGTCCAAAAGGAGTAGGAAGAAGCAAAGCTTATTAAATCCTACCCCTCCATCTGGTACTTTTACAATCAGTAACTGTTACATTTGTTCACTTCCTGCTTTCCATAATACAGTTTAAGGTTTTTTTTTTATTTTGTTTTTTTTTAATAATGCACCTCGTACCAAAGTACGAGGTGATATGAGCATCCAATGCCATAATGGGTACCATAGTAAGTGTCAATATAGTGATATATATAGCACATCATGACTGGTTCAAGACTCTTCATCCTTGTATTTAGCAAACATCAACTGCTTGTATTGTTTCTTGAATTGGCTCATCGTTGTGCATTGTTTGAGGTCCTTACTCAACATATGCGACAATGTTGGTCGAATTCAACGTCGCCGGTTCTGTGCCATCACCAGAAACTGGTTTTGCAACTTCAATGTCTTTTTTGGACTTTAACGCGTAACTAATCACTAATTCTGTAGTTTTTAGATGCCGATATAATCCAATACTGTTTTTTAGGCTGATATCAGGGACACCACTAGTGATTATGACGCACCGTTACAGCCCAACTGATTTAGATTTATGTTGGCAGTTGGACACTACTAATTTACTGTTTTCTGGGGGGAGATGAAACCCTGAGAGGGGAAAAAAAAATCCACTGATGTCGCTATGACACAAAACCAGAAAGAGATTTTTGAGGTTTGTTTTTGCTCCTCTTTTCTTTTTCCTAGGGTGGGTCAGCTCATTCATCTTAAGGCCTGCTGAGACGTCAGAGCAGCGCCTGGCTCAATCAATCAGTTGGTCAACTGCCCTGTGTGTGTGTGTGTGTGTGTGTGTGTGTGTGTGTCTGAGATCTGACTCAGGGATTTTCTTAACAGAATAGCATCGGACTTTTGCCTCTCACGTATCACTTTTCTGTCTTTTCCTCATTTATTTTTACCCATTCTTCTAATTCCATCATCATCATCATCCTATAATCCCTTGCAAATGTTAACTGGCTGATATTTCAAACCTGCATCACCTTTCTTTTATCCTGCAGTACTCCTTCTTTGGTTGACAGCAATACGTGACGATTTAGCTTTTCATGTTTCTCTGGTGATGGCTAATTAAGCTGCTTGTCACACGAGGAGGTCAGTATTATATTGGGGGTGTGGGGGGGCGGCATAGGAGAATGGTGCCGGCTGGCAGCTTTGTTAACGGTTACCTGTTGTTAAGAGGGTGGAAAGCCGGTGAAAGCAAAGTACAGGAGGATAGATTCCTGCATAATACCCACCATAACTTTGAAAAAGTAAGAAATACCCAATCTCTACCATGATAGGCACAGCATGTTCTTAGGGTCTGGAATTAATTAAAACAGATCATTTTAAGAAATCCAAGGAAATACAGCTGGAATAGGTGCAGATCCTTGAAGATCTACAGAGCTTTCTATGCTTTCTATTGATGCCTGGGCGGGCCTACATTTGGATGGATTTTTGTCCTGTCGTTCAACAGGCCGCTTCAACGAAGCACCCACCAAGTCACCCCCCCCCAAGGGACATCTACGGCTGTTGAGGCCCCAACCCAGCCAGAGAGCAGCAAGCCGCGCCATTCTGCTGAAACACCCGAGACCCAGACGCACACCCCCAGTAGCCCAGGGAAGGCCAGACAAGGAAGGGTCCAAGGGTCCACCTGACGAGGTCACAGCACACCCCCACCCATCCCAGAATTTCACTTAGATGCCCGACATCACCCACCCCTCATGTTGTCCGCCTATAAATTATATTATAATATAATATGTAATATAAATTATATTACCATGAAGTAAACCCTTACGTCAAACAAAACAAACCACAGCAAATCAGAACAGTGCAAAAATATGTTCTTCCATAAGCTTAAGGGACAACATGTCAACTCAAAAAAGTCATTTTAAAGTGTAATAGCGTGAGCGTGTCCACATTTGCATGCACATGAGGGTGTCGGCGCTTGGTAGCAGCTGCTTCCCAACGCCGCTCATTGATAAGGGATGAATGACAGTAATTAGAGCAGCAGAGGTAGCTAATAGCAAGGGTGAGCACAGAGTATATACTGTACAGAAATTTCATTCTGCATTAGAAAGTGACTCAATTACATTCAAGCTTGACGTGTCCACTATACATACTGGAATAGAATTATTACACATGTTGCAATTAATTGGTCTGAAGGTCAAAAAAGAATGTACAGTGGTGTGAAAAAGTATGTGAGGCATATTTAAGAGAAATGAAACGGGGTCCGGAGCTGAATCTAATCTAATCAATGGTCAGTTATTGTTAATGGAAATCGGAGCATAGAAAACCTATTTATGACCTTCTAAATATGTTTTTTTTTCCAATTATTAGAGCCGCCTAGATGTGAAATAACACCATTAACGTCACCTTTACATTCGTATTACTCACGTCGGGGGTTCAAGGGTTTGGTTTTAGTTTGCAATGGGTTATGGCATTTTTAAGGGTTTTTTTAGTACCTGTCGTGGGTGTTTGTATCTCAAATTTCAGCAACATTACTGACACCTACTGACCTGTGTAGACTACTACATATCATTCACAGCAGTGAGTCTGAATGCCGTCAAACGTTTGTTTGTATTTTACATGATAAACCGCAATAGAGTGAAGCCACGATATTCAAACCGCCAATTGGTGAGGGATTACTGTACAGTATAAAACAATAAAAAAGAGGGTGTGTGTTTGTTATTGGGTGTTTAGATTAGTTTTGTTAGTTAAAATAATAAACACAATCATACATGCATTGTAGCCCTTTTAAAGAGCTAAAAATCCCCCCAATTTAACTCATACTTGTTATGTATATTACATATTTTGAGTTGAAGTAGTTCAAAAACAACTGAATCACTTAAGTAGAAAAACATTCAATACTGAAAACGGATGTCTACATTTTTATAATCCCCAACGCCCGATCCCAACAACGTTTTTTTTTTTGCGCAAGAGACAAAAATAGGTGATAACGCAACTCTCCACTGATCCATTTCTCTTCAAAGCAGTTTTAAGCCATAAAAACAGCCATAATCACACATGACAGGAAGGAAGTGAGAGAGCGTGGAGGAGTGTAGCGTGCAGAAGGTATTGTTGGGAAATTTTGACGCACACACACACGCTCGCACACGCATACTGTAGTTCAGTTCCAAATGTTCATTCATTCATTTTCTACTGCTTATCCTCACGACGGTCGTGGGCGGTGCTGGAGCCTATCCCAGCTGTCTTCAGGCGAGAGGTGGGGTACACCCTGGACTGGTCGCCAGCCAATCACAGGGCACATATAGACAAACAACCATTCACACTCACATTCATACCTATGGACAATTTGGAGTCACCAATTAACCTAGCATATTTTTGGAATGTGGGAGGAAACCGGAGTACCCGGAGAAAACCCACGCATGCACGGGGAGAACATGTAAACTCCACACAGAGATGCCCGAGGGTGGAATCAAACTCGAATCCGGGTCTTCTAGCTGTGTAGCCTGCACGCTACCCACTCTTCTGCCCTGCAGCCCCAGTTCCAAATGTGAAAATGGTAAATAATTCATGGAGAATATTTGTAAATAAATTGTTATTTTGATGTAAAACACCCCCCTTTATGTTGTTTATGCTGTGATATAGTTGTTTAGATATTTGTGCACAATAGGAAAGTGAAAGTTTGAACTTTATTTTTCCACAAAAAGCTGGTTTCCTACCTTTTCTAGTCGGGAACTGATATTTACTTGAAACTTACCTATGTTTTATTGAAAGACAGGAGTATAATCTCTCTTTTGGTAGACGTCCATGCTTATATAGCTAAAGAACACATTATTCTCTGTGCCATGAAAGATCAGTGAAAATCGTCTAACATGGCCCGTACTGAAAGGGTTGTCTTTTGAAAAATGTCTGGGATTGAACAAGTTACGGGTAAATACATTTTAAGGATCACATCAAAATGTACATCAGTGTACAAATATCAAACCTCCACAGCTGTGGTGGCATGTGAAATCCTCAGTTAATAAAAAAAAAAAAAGAAGAAGTATCCACACTCAAATCCCCAAACAGCGTCCGTCGAACTGCAAAAAAAGGCTTAGAACATCCAAACACATTACACGCTCCATTAAGTGGTCGCCCAGGACTGTGGGGACAGTTTTGTATGTCGGCTATGAATCACATCATTTCCATAGCTGCGGAAATCAGACATGAAAGAATCATTACACTCGGCAAAGAACGTCAGGGGCCATTAGCACATGTGATGCTCTCAAATCAGTCAGTGTCAAACTAACTTTAAAGCCTATCTAATTCAGTGGAGAAAGAGGGGGTTTGATTGAATGAAGATCAAGCTGTGATTATTTCCTTTTCAAAAAAGAAACAACAGAATGAGGCTAAAGTGATGAGAGAGATTAGATGCGGGGGGGGATCAAATAGATAGTGATAGGGAAGCCTAGTATATAGATTTCAGTGTGTATGCGTGCATATTATACAGTAGAATAAGAAGGAGGAGGAGAGCACATACAGTTTGTAAGACACTTAAAAATAAACATGAGATGAACAGAAGGACATTTAAACCTTTACAAATAATTGATCATCTTTTTTCCTTGTCACTTGTATGTTTACAATGTGTCCGTGGCTATTTTGAATGGTGCATATAAATAACATGTATTATGAATGAATGAATAGCTAGATGAAGCAGCTTCAGGCTGAACATGAATGTTGACATATCCTAGAAATGGGTTCAAATCTATTCAACGACCTGAGCCATGTCACCGTGCATAGAATGAGGAGAATGTTACATGTAATGCTACATGTGATATGAATTTCAGCCAATAGGGGATGAAATTCTGGGAAAAATGTGGATTTTTTTAAAGATTTTTTTTTTTTTGATTGCAGACTGAATGTTGAAATGTATACAGTAGTTGTGAGTCAAACATCGCTGCTTCACTCTATTGTATTTTTAAAAAAGTAATAATTAGGAATGCTAAATGATAAAAAAATTAATCAGATTAATCAGTTACTTCTAATTAATTAATCATGATTCATCACCATTTGGGGCGGCACGGCCGTCAAGTGGTTAGCGCACAGACCTCACAGCTAGGAGGACCAGGGTTCAATTCCACCCCCTCTCTGTGTGGAGTTTGCATGTTCTCCCCGTGCATGCGTGGGTTTTCTCCGGGTACTCCGGTTTCCTCCCACATTCCAAAAACATGCTAGGTTAATTGGCCACTCCAAATTGTCCATAGGTATGAATGTGAGTGTGAATGGTTGTTTGTCTATATGTGCCCTGTGATTGGCTGGCGATCAGTCCAGGGTGTACCCCGCCTCTCGCCCAAAGACAGCTGGAATAGGCTCCAGCACCCCCGCGACCCTCGTGAGGAAAAGCAGTAGAAAATGAATGAATGAATGAATGTTGAAATGTATACAGTAGTTGTGGGTCAAACATCGCTTCTTCACTATATTGTGTTTAAAAAAAAGTATTAATTAGGAATGCTAAATGATAAAAAAATTAATCAGATTAATCAGTTACTTCTAATTAATTAATCATGGTTAATCACCATTTGCTATATGATTATAGTATTAGAGTATATGCCCATTTTTACTGTTTTTTACCAAAAGAAAGATACTGTAAATGACTGGATGATAAAATATTTGTATGTATTAACAGCTCCAAATGAACTGTAAATTAAAATCAAGCTAAAAGTACCACGTAACTTGAGTTGAATTCACATGTTTTTAATGTATTTTCTGGGGTTTCTGAGCATATGAAAATGCAGCAAATTGTACTTCTGCCTTCAGACTTACAAGGTGAGTGATAAGAATATCCAATTATTGTTTTTCTGTTTATTTAGACCGCACATAAACACATAATAAAGACATTGTTGTGATGTTCGGAGTGTCCCTGAATGCATCTCGTGGTAGGCTAGTGACAATGAACAGACTGCAGACGTGTTTGTCTACTGTATGGTGTCGGAATTGCACTGCTGTTGATGTCTTAAGGTTAGAGTAAAGTTATCAAAGAGCGTTATCAAAGAAAGTGTGACTCTGTGGGGAGCTACAAAGTGCCACCATCTGTCGTCATGATGGAAAGATGGTGCTGTGTATGCATTAATTAATGCGTATGCATTAATTATGCTGAAAAAATTATGCAATTAATCCATGGTTGACTATGGCCCATTATTAGTAAAAAAATATTGAAAGTCATAATGTATATCGCAGACTGGCCATGAGACATCATCAGTAATGACACCTGAATACTGCATGGAGTCAGCCACATCATGTACTTCAAGTTCCCCTCTCATTCTGTGTGGAAGTGGTATAGTTTTGGCTTCTTACTTTGTACTTCTTCTCCACTAACTAACTAATTAGATTGCTAGTTAGCATGCTAACCTTTAGCGTGCTAGCACAATTACAACGAGCTCTGACTGTATTATGTTAAAGTGAACTATTGTGGCAGCCTCTGTGGGTCGTGCACAAACAGCTTTGGAAAACATGGTAGCTAATATGTAATGCAGATATCCTCAATGTTTTATAATCATTAAACAAATGACTTATGGACAATTAGTCACTAAGCCCCACCCATGCCCTGCAATGACTTTTTGCTTACTTGTTGTGTCAAAAGTTGGAGTTTAATAAACACCCATGTGGTGCATTTGTCAGAAAAGTAATAGCTCTGGCAACATCATTAGGGTGCATGTTTTGATACATTTTCACCCTTTTGTGTGCGGCAGTTCAGGACTAGCTTACACACAAATATACAGTCGGGAAATATTTTAATCTTTTATCATTAATATCATGATGAGTGTCTTGAGAAATATCGGTACCGTCAAATTGGGTAACATTACGTGAGATTATTTCAAAAGCAGAGAACTTATCCAGCTTGTGATTAACACAAAATTGCCTTCATGTTCTTCAGTTTGTGCTATAACATCCATTTTTTTCCATATAATTACAGCGTTGAGGGGTTATGAGCCAGAAGATATTCCATTTCCCTGTTGCATCACTGTGTATATTGCTGCAGAGCGTGTCTCATGCGCATTGCAAATTATATTTAAAATATTCATAATATTGCACAGTCATTTACTGTCTGGTTTTGTGGCTCATTTTGTCAGCTATTCCTGTTGGCAAGACCTAAGATGATAGGATAAGCACAAATACTGTATATCTTCTGTCACTCGTCCCCTTTTGTGATATTATTATTAATAGATAAGCTCCAGTACTTTGATACATACTAATATTAATGGTGTTAAGGGTTAGGTTTTGTCTGGAATTGTTGGTTTTGGCCATACTGTACATATAAAATGATACCACAGTGTTTCAAATGTGTTCCACCACAAGTACATTTGGACCGCCACAGATACATATATGGCTAACTTAAAAAAAAAATTATATATATGTATATATATAATGTAAATTCTGCAAGTGCCCAAGTAAAACCGATGTTTTCTTTCAATCTTTGCATGATGGGCCAACTGTCACAAAAACAACTCTTGGTGCTGATTGCCTCTCGTTGTGTCGCTCATTTGAAGCCCATCCAGCAGCAGATGCACGCTAACACCTTTCTTGAGATAACTGATTTAAGGTGCTTGTGCAGCCTTGGCAGAGGTAGGCAGCCACTGAGTGCTTTCCAGATTAGAAATGTGCGGCAGGTGATGAGGCAGAAGACAGCGTTCGCCCATCAAATCAGTCTGAGAGCTGTGGAAATCAGTGGATGTGTCCCGTGGTGCAGATCACGACTGCAAATTAGACTGGCTCAACAAACCGCCCGGTGGAGATTCAACAATGCTAAAAAGGAGAAATGTTCTATTTAAGTCACATATACAGATTGTCACTGAATCTTGATGCATCTTATTATTTTCACCGGCTCCTCTAACCCCTCTCACACTGTTCTTTGAATGCTGACATCACCCCTTTTTACAGTCCATCATGGACTGGGAAAGTAATGTTGATGTACTTTATCACATGCTACTATATAGAAAGCGCCCCCTATGGGTTGTAATCAAAATGCTTTGAAATAGTAATGGGTGGGTGAGTGCTATCAATGTATTGATAAAGTATCCATACTATATACTACAATAATTAGAGTTGGCCAAGTCTCAAGCTATGAAAACAGCTAAAAACAGGCAAAGAAGAATGCAGAAGAACGCCTATAACACCTTCTGAAAAAAAAACTCTAAAAAGCACCAACAAAGCTCCATTTACATAATGTGACATGCATACGAATAAAGCTAAATACAATACAGCAATCACTTTGCGGTTCCAAGTTTGCACATTTTATCACTTTATCATGATTTATTAATTAATCATGCCGTTTCGAAATTGTAGACGGCCTATTATTAATCCTAAAAATATGCTTACTTAAATGTTTTGCCTAAATTAAACATTATCAAGCATATGATATGATAAGTCAAAATATTGAGAAAGAAGTGGAATTTTAACATGCAAAAAAAAAATATGACAATAAACTTAACATTTTATGAGGAAAAATACTGTTACTTTAGTAGCATTGAGTTTAAATGTTAAATACTTTATTTAAAAAAAGAAAACAAAATCATTGTGAGAAAACTTGGTTGGGGAAAATGTTATGATATCATGGAGATAAAGACAAGTAAGAAATTACAAATATTATTTAGATTACAAAAAAATCAAGTAAATTCTTACTAAATATGTTTCAGTTTGTGGCCCTCAATGGAAAAAATTGGTACAATCCTGTTCAAATTTTTTCATGAATATGTATTTTTTAATGCAACTTTTCAGCTCCTAAATGGATGGACATAAAAGGGTGTTTCCTGGTGCCACTGTTATTAAACCCCACATGTCAGGATTGACTTGAAATTTCTCCCACTTAACAAGCTCCTCTACAAAACGAACAAAGCTACAGCGGCATTGTTATGAACATCATGTGCCCTGCCCCACTTTTACTCATGTTTTAACTGTGTATTAACCAATG
This sequence comes from Doryrhamphus excisus, assembly GCF_030265055.1. Lineage (NCBI taxonomy): Eukaryota > Metazoa > Chordata > Actinopteri > Syngnathiformes > Syngnathidae > Doryrhamphus > Doryrhamphus excisus. The sequence continues at coordinate 8,328,526 of NC_080478.1, forward strand.
AATGTTGTATTTTGGTGTGTCTTCTATTCTGTTTACTTGCATTAAGTTGAAATATTACAGACACCCCGCCTCTCGCTTGAAGACAGCTGGGATAGGCTCCAGCACCCCCCGCAACCCTTGTGAGGAAAAGCGGTAGAAAATGAATGAATGTTGCGTTTTGTGTGCAGATAAAATCTGGATCTTCTGTTGAGGCACCAGTTTTGCAGAATATCTCTGTGAAATAGCCACTCTGGTTTTTTGGAGTAATTAAACCAGACACTTGCGCCTCTGAAATTGCCTGTCTGAAGAAGGCCATTGTGGTTTGCCGACAAGCAGCAAGCCGGCTCCTCCGACGTAATAACATAAGAAGCAAGCCAATAGAGCCGCGCTCCTGCCAATCACGGTCACAGTCAATCAAACGTAATTGGCTTTCTGCAATAAGACGTTACAGCTTTTCAGGTGGACATCATTTCGGCATGTGTTATTGTTGGGAAGAACACAAAGGCTTTTGGCTCTCGTCTAGAGGAGGAGAAGGAAAATTCAAGTCAGAATGTTTAACCTTTCCAAGCGCCTGAATTCTGCCGACTCTCTGAAGCGGATCACACCTCCACTCTACCTTCTGTTTATTCCTGTTGTGTTCATGTGACTGTGTGAAAAAAAAAGTACTTTTTGTCTTTGACAGTAACTCCACAACAGCTGTCAGAGACATTCAGCAGCAAAAAACAAAATGAAATGTCGTCTACAGTTGAGGGAAAACTAAACATATTTGGTTTTAGGTACTTGACTCGGGTATGGACGACTTAGAAAACAGAAAGCTGGGTTGATTGAAGGTTTGGGAACAGAATATTCATTCATTCATTCATTTTCTACCGCTTATCCTCACAAGGGTTACCGGGGTGCTGGAGCCTATCCCAGCTGACTTCAGGCGAGAGGCGGGGTACACCCTGGACTGGTCGCCAGCCAATAACAGGGCACATATAGACAAACAACCATTCACACTCACATTTTGGAGTCGCCAATTAACTTAGCATGTTTTTGGAATGTGGGAGGAAACCGGAGTACCCGGAGAAAACCCACGCATGCACGGGGAGAACATGCAAACTCCACATCGATGGCCGAGGGTGGAATTGAACTCGGGTCTACTAGCTGTGAGGTCTGCACGCTAACCACTCGTCCGCCGTGCATCCCGGGAACAGAATATTTCCTAGAAAACTTCCAAAGACTGGAAAAGCAATGGTTTTAAATCAGGGATTTTAATATGAATGTCAATTTACCCCTTTTGCTCACATTGACAACAAAACATTATCAAAAACATTAACATTATCTACAAATGCTAACACAAAATTACAACACAGCAATCACTTTGCCACTTGGCGGCTCCAATTTTGGACATTTTATCACTTAATCATGATTTTTTTTTTTTTAATTATTATTATTTATTATTTATTATTACACGGGAGCCAGACAACGACATTTCGTTGGCAATTTCACTGCTGTGTTATTGTGCAATGACAATAAAGAAAGTCTATGTCTATTAATTAATCATGCCGTTTCGTAATTGAAGACGGCCTATTATTAATCCAAAAATATGCTTACTTAAATGTTTTGCCTAAATTAAACATTATCAAGCATATTATGATAAAGTCAAAATATTGAGAAAGAAGTGGAATTTTAACATGCAAAAAAAAAATATGACAATAAAATTAACATTTTATGAAGAAAAATACTGTTATTTTAGTAGCATTGAGTTTAAATGTTAAATACTCTATTTAAAAAAGAAAAGAAAATCATTGTGAGAAAATTTGGTTGGGGAAAATGTTATGATATGATTGAGATAAAGATTAATTACAAATATTATTTAGATTCCAAAAATTTTAAGTAAATTCTTACTAAATATATTTCAGTTTGTGGTCCTCGATGGAAAGAATTGGTACAATCCTGTTCAAATTTTTTCACGAATATGTATTTTTTTATGCAACTCTTCAGCTCCTAAATGGATGGACATAAAAGGGTGTTTCCTGGTGCCACTGTTATTAAACCCCACATGTCAGGATTGACTTGAAATTTCTCCCACTGCTTTACAAGCTCCTCTACAAAACATCTACTACACCTTGGGTATTTTAGCTGAATGGACACAAAATGTGGTACACATTTATACGACACTGACAAGTACAGGAATAAAATGTGAGCAAGAATGTTTGAAAAACATGGCCGTCGTCAAGGAAAATGTCTTTATAGGGACACAGATTTGGACTTAGCAGCCATTAACCAATGAGCTGTCTTCATTTTTGTATTAGACTTTAAACTGAGCATTACGGTTATTTCCAAATCCAAAAGTTTGGCTCCTTTATATGTGAAACAACTTTTGGAGCAGTTACAGGAATTTGATGCAGGCTTGTTATCATGACAGCAGAAAAGGGGGAAAAAAAGATGAAACAGCACAAAGAGACGTCAGGGCACAGCAGGAAACAACGAGATGAAGAGGAATATGGCGCGACAAAGACATCAAAAGTCAACATGGCTCCATTATATATGGGAAAATAACATGCTTCACAGTCACCGGGACAGAGAACATATTTGTTGAAATGCATTACTATGAATTGCTGGAAATGTTTGAGTCCAATTTCCTATTACAGCTCATTTTGATTTGCCACAGTGCTCCTATCAGGGTTTTAATGCTGCCGATTCTGATGCTGAAATCGTCCGATACTGATCGGTTGCCGATCGAAGCAGGCCTAGTATGGATTGATGTGTGTTTCCACTGTAAAGTACGTAGGCATTAGTTGCCTCTGCTACAGAAACATAAAGACATGATAGCAAAATGTAGCCGCAACTGCCCCACTACCTTCCTTCCTCCCACTTGAGGACACCCCACAGGTGTTCAGTTGGGTTCAGGTGTGGAGAAAACATACTTGGCCATGACTCAGGTCACGTAGGCAGACATCTCAGTACGGAAACCAGTTCCACTAGGGTGAAACTGAGACGTTCCCAGTCCAGCTGCAAGACATAATCCCGCCAGAATGTCCAGATAATTGGATCCAGACCCAAATGTGATAAGGGAATTTCCACAAAGTAGGATTCAATATTAATAAACTGAATATTTTCATAGTTTGATCATAGAAAACATGTTTATGACATTATTGGAGCCCTACAGACACATAATAACATCCCTATAGTCACTTTTACACTCCCATTATTAATGCCTATGGACCAGAATACTACATATAACTTGTATTTAATCTTTTTCTGTAAAATCAGTGCCAAATTTCTTTCAGTTTTTTTTTTTTTTTTTTTTAAAGGTGAAGAACGTGTAGAACGTGTAAAAAAACGTGTAGGTCACACTTTGCTGATTTAGACAACAATGGCAATGTGGACTCATTTTCAGTGGCTAGTAAGTTTATACTGATTTAACCCTCCTCTTGTGTTAGGGTCGTCACCGACCCGTTTTACATTTTAATGCATAAAAAGAATCACATAACATTTGTTTATTGCATCAAGGCTTTTTGACTTCGTCAGGAAACTCTATTTCAACAAAATAAAACAAAAAATGTAATTTTTACTACATTTTAAAATGGTCTGGTTGAAATTATGACCACTGTATTGTTAGGGTTGGTTTGAACCCGGTTATAATAATATGACTATAAAGCAATATTTTGAGGCACAATTGAAATCATAAGTGTACAATTAGCCAACACAATGACAACCAGCTCCTCTTCTCATCATGGAAGCTTCAGGGGATTCTCATTTTGACCGCTTTTCCAGTATACCAGCAGAAAAACAAGGTCCAGACATGTGAGGTGAATTCACTTATTTGATTGGCTGATTTCACATTTACAATTTGGATCATGGAAAGAATGGCATGAAGTACAGTGAACCAAGATCTGGACCTGTTCTGCTTTTTCATTTCAGTTTGTACTAAAGTTCTGTTGCTGAAAACAATAAACTTTTTCTACCTTTTCTTGACATTAATATATATGGGTCAAAAGTCACTTGAACACCATAGATCAGGGGTCTCAAACTCAATTTACCTGGGGCCACTGGAGCTAGGGTCTGGGCAAGGCTGGGCCGCATCAGGTTTTCCAAAAAAAAAAACAAACGCATTTATTAAAAACAGAAAAATATACAAACTTTTTCAGTGCTTTGGTTCCGATTTTCTACAATAAAAGCTCTGATAAAACAACTGTTCTCAAATATCTTTTTGTGTAGAAATATATTTTTCTACACAAAATAAGAAATAAAATAAATAAACAAATCAAGAATAAAGAAAATCAATCAATCAGTAATAAATAAATATAATAATAATAATAAAACGGCAAATAATAAAAAATTAAGAAACCACATATAGTTGGTGGGTAGACAAATTATTTTTTTCAGATTAAAATTAACAAAGCATTATTAGAGCCCTGTAGACATGACAAAACACGACTATAGTCACATTTATACTTTTTTTATTTACAACATATTGCGCAACTGCAGGGTCTTGAGACACATGCTAACTCGCAAACTAGAGAGCTAGCGACCTAAACGGTAGCCTCTAAGTTATTTCCTTTAAACTTAAAAAGCCAAAAACTTACCACTTCCACACGGATAGGGAGGATAACTATTAACAGTTATTTAACCTTTAACATGAACATTAATCAAACGTAATAATTTTTTCTGGGTACATGATACCATACAGCATCCATATCAAACTTGCGCGGGCCGCACTAACATTAAACTTTCATATCAAGGCGGGGGCCTCAAACTAGTGTCCTGCGGGCCACATTTGGCCCGCGGGCCGCGTGTTTGAGACCCCTGCCATAGTTGTTTCTTTACTGATTAATACTAAAATGAGAAAATAAATAAAACTAATTGATTTAAGAGATATGTTTTATAGCCCTCAGTAATAGCCAGGTAACAAAAGAACCTTCAATTTATTAATATGATTCTTTTGAGGTTCATTTGACCATTTTTGGAAATTGAAATGGAGGGGTATCGTGACAAAAAAAGGCCTACATGCCCACACTAAAAGTATTAAAACCAACATTTTCATAGATGAGGAAGCCTAAGAAGGTAACCAAGACACGAGAAGCAAATTTGATGGTAACTTATTGTTTTTAGTGTATTTTATAGCTGATTTAATACATGGGTCAAAACCGACCCGGTAACATAAGAGATGATACCAGAAAGCTAACACAAGAAGAAGGATATATTAGTGATATACGCTATTTAATTTCTACAGTATTCTCCATTGAGAATATACAGTCTCACTGCAAGTGTGCCAGATTGAGTCCAGCCTGCTGACCGGCTGGTCCTCCACTGTAGGGAGGCCACTCCGTCCCCCACTGTTGGTCCACTAATCCCCCTTCCACCACTTCCAGTCACAGATCTGACCTCGCCATCCCACACCAGCTATGACAGTCACCTGCCATGTAACGAGAGAGAGTGAGTGTTTCAGTGCAGAGATATTTTTTGAGTGTGTGTGTGTGTGTGGGGGGGGGGGGGGGGGTAAAGGCAGGGTGTAGCAGAAGGTTTGGCAGATCAGTCGCAGTCGGGAGTTGCCGATGTGATTTGTGACAGCGTGATACTCCCTAACATGATTTCCCCTCCACCGGCATCCTGCTGTGTCAACACTAAGCTCCTACAGGTTCCAATTCAGTATCTTGATATTTTGTTCTTTACCTTTGCTCCACATCCTGCGACTTGCTCACACGTTTCTTCACGCACAACTCCTTCTGTCAGCTTGCTTTGTTATTTTTGTCTCTGTAATAAGCTTGTCTACCTGCCTCGTTCTTTAGAAATCAGCTATGGTTTGTTTCAAGCCGCAGCCTCAATTTGCAATCTAGTCCACGGAGATCATGCCTCAAAGTATAGACTGTAAGCACGGGTGCAGAAAAAGAGGAGTAGAAGAAATGAAACAGAAGAGAAATGAGTCTGGGAAAAGGAATCCTAATAATATGAAGTGCTTTGGGAAGTGTCAACCCATAGTGAGAGATTTTTAATCTTTTGATAAAAAGCATACATACCGAGACAGGCTAATATCTCTTGTAGTAAATCGATTCAACGTCTTTGGGAAAGCCGGAGAATTGTGGCGCACTTGCAGAACAAATGTAGACAAACAAAATTGCTTTTTATGGAACAATCATACATTGGCTCACTAAAAGCGGCACTCAGAGGTGCTGACACACAAAAACTGCCTTACTATTGTATTCAGTTCAAATCTCAAAAACTACTGAATGTATGTTATATAGTTGGAATAATATTGCTCCCTTACTATAGCATGTTTAAAAAAAATAATAATAATAACCAAAAATAACTAATAATAAAAAAGTTAAGAAAAAAATTACTGATTATAGCTTATTATTGGTAAAAAATGTATATGGAAAGATAAGTTATATGACTTATCAGTAATGTTATGAGACATGACGTTACATTATATGACCTTTCACACGGCATGGAAACTGGCTACTTAGCCAGCAGAGCCAAGCCGACATGCCATGGCTGAGATCAAGTGGAAAAAAATAGGTTATCCTCTCATTCCATGTGGAAGTGGTACGTTTTTGGCTTCTATGCCCTTCTTCCCCACTTGGTTTGAAACACTTTCTGAAATTTAGAATAAATAAATTGGACATCTGCCCTGTGATTGGCTGGCGACCAGTCCAGGGTGTACCCCGCCTCTCGCCCGAAGACAGCTGGGATAGGCTCCAGCACCCCCGCAACCCTCGTGAGGAAAAAGCGGTATAAAATGAATGAATAAATTGGACATCTGCCCTGTGATTGGCTGGTAACCAGTCCAGGGTGTACCCCGCCTCTCGCCCGAAGACAGCTGGGATAGGCTCCAGCACCCCCGCAACCCTCGTGAGGAAAAAGCGGTAGAAAATGAATGAATAAATTGGACATCTGCCCTGTGATTGGCTGGTAACCAGTCCAGGGTGTACCCCGCCTCTCGCCCGAAGACAGCTGGGATAGGCTCCAGCACCCTTGCGACCCTCGTGAGGAAAAAGCGGTAGAAAATGAATGAATGAAATTGGACATCTATCAGCGTGGAAAGGTTATGAAGCCATTTCTAAAGCTTGGGGACTCTAGCAAACCATAGGGAGAGTCGTTATCCACAAAAGGCAAAAACATGGAACTGTGGTGAACCTTTCCAGGAGTGGCCGGCCAACCAAAATGACCCTAAGAGCACAGCAAAGACTCATTCAAGAAGTCACAAAAGACCCCACAACAACATCCAAATAACTGCACACCGCACTTGCCTCAGTTACTGTCAGTGTTCATTATTCCACCATAAGAACAACACTGGGCAAAAACAAATACCAAAACAAATACCACTGCTGAACAAAAACAACATTAAGTCTCATCTCAATTTTGCCAGAAATTACACTTTTTGGTGTAAAAGTAACATTGAATTTTAAAAAAAACATCATACTATCAGTAAAATATGGTGGTGGTAGTGTGATGGTCTGGTTGCTTTTTGGTCTACCAAGCAAAACATGTCCAGCCATCTAGTTGTGACCTCAAGCTGAAACCAACTCGGGTTCTCCAGCAGGACAATGATCCAAAACACACCAGCAAGTCCACTTCTGATTGGCTGAAGAAAAACCAAAAGAAGACTTTGAAGTGGCCTAGTCAAAGTCCTGACCTGAATCCTATTGAGATGCTGTGGTATCACCTTAAAAAGGCGCTTCAGGGTGGAAAAGCCTCCAATGTGGCAACATTGATTGACAACAATTCTACAAAGATATAAGAAATACTTGATTGCAGTTGTTGCTGCTAAGGGTGGCCCAACCAGTTATTATGTGTACATGACAATAACTTTTTCACACAGGTCCATGTAGGTTTACACCTCCATTATTAATAACAAGTTTCTGCATTTTGTGTTCAGTTTTGTTATAATTTATTAATATTTACTTTTGTTTGATGATCTGCAATATTTAAGTGTGAAAACCATGCAAAGGGGAGTATACTTTTTCACACCACTGTATGTGGTAATAATTCCTGTCTTAACCACCACTGGCAAGCAATGATCATGTTGGCAAATCCCCTATTTAGCAGCTAAATATAATGGAGTCATGTCAGTGCCCATTAAGAGCAGAGGGTGGCAACTTGTTAGCCATGGGTTAATGTGGCTTGAAGCAAGGTTGAATGCAACTGGAGGCCAAGTGCTGACTGACCAGTCATGTTTAACCAACTGTGAATGACGAGCCATCAGCAGAAGGCCCCAAGACTGGCAGATGCGTGTACTAATTTAGGATGGTAATGATGCGCACACACACACACACACACACACACACAGTCAAAAGTCCCAATTTGAGTGCTCATTTGCTAGACTGTTTCTTCAGGGTAAAAACATGTTTTAGTATAGAAATGCAAGTTTGATTTATTTGCATTAAAGTGTCAAAATAATAGTTTCAAAATTAGAAATGACTTCTTTGCTTGTCTTTTCATATTTGGAAGGACCGAGTACAAGGTTGGACAGTATTCGTGTCCTTAGACTCTCCTCATTAGAGAGCGTCTGAACGATACACCCACAACCACAAGTCCTTGATAAGAAAATGCCAGAAGAATTTTGATGTTTTTCAGTCGATGGTATCGTTCAAGAAGCTGCATCCAAATTTTTGCTGTAGCCGTGACATCATCTTTCATTCAAAACCTCTCTATGCTGACTTCTATTTAGCGCCAGAATTCTGATATTTTTGGATGGAAAGTATTACTTGAGAAGCGACATCAAGCTTAATGACTCATTAAAGTGCATCATCATCGTCAGATTGACACCTCCTTATTTCAACTTAGTGTCTATATCTGATTTTTGTGATGATTGGCTCTTTAGAGGGCTGCACGGCGATCTAGTGGTTAGCGTGCAGACCAGGGTTCAATTCCACCCTCGGCCATCTCTGTGTGGAGTTTGCATGTTCTCCCCGTGCACGCGTGGGTTTTCTCCGGGTACTCCGGTTTCCTCCCACATTCCAAAAACATGCTAGGTTAATTGGCCACTCCAAATTGTCCATAGGTATGAATGTGAGTGTGAATGGTTGTTTGTCTATATGTGCCCTGTGATTGGCTGGACACCAGTCCAGGGCGTACCCCGCCTCTCACCCGAAGACAGCTGGGATAGGCTCCAGCATTCCCCCGCGACCCTCGTGAGGATTAGCGGTAGAAAATGAATGAATGATTGGCTCTTTAAAATAGGGGTGTCACCATGAAGTCTGGGACCCCATGAAAAAAAAAAAAAAAAAAAACACATCTCGAAAACCTGAACTGACCCAACAAAAGCTTTACATGAGTCCAATGCAAATAATAATAAAACAAAAAAAATGTTTGAATTTCTGGCATTTTGTAATTCCCACAGACTGACATTGAACACAGTTGCTCACCTTCTTCACGGTGACAGGGAGGGGTACATTTATGGGGAGACAGGGCTGATGCTAACTCATCATTTATTCAATCTGTTAAATGGGGGCATGGCAGCTGATAATGTATTCTAAACATTAATTTGTGCTGATTCAAGGTTGGTGAAAAAGGAGTGTGATGTAGGCTAACACAACATGCTAACTGCTAACTTTCCCCCCGTTATGGCCCCTCTGGCTTTGACTACTACCGTATTTTACGGACTATAAGTCGCACTTTTTTTCATAGGTTGGCTGTTCCTGTGACTTATACTCCAGAGCGACTTATAAATGAAAAAAACTGTTTATGTTACATAAACACTGGATACCCTTTCTGTTCATGTGCAGCTGAATAACATTGTGTTAGCATATCTTACATCTATTCAGCCTGTTCTCTATTCTTTTATTGTTTTGGTCAAGTATTTTGTAAAATAAATTACCCACAAAAAGTGCGACTTATACTCCAGTGCGACTCATGTATGTTTTTTTCTACCTAATAATGCATTTTTGGCCTTGTGCGACCTATAGTCCAGAAAATATAGTATTCTGTGCTGGAATTTGCATTTTTTGGCTGACAGCATTACATAAGAATAAAAAAATGAGTCATAAAAGAGGTCTCTCTGCTTCACACATAAGCAACAGTGCAAAGTGTAACTTCTTGAAATTGTCACCTGGTCTTAACATTTTGATCAGGAGTGCATGTCAACTAAATGAGTGACGAATATCAAGGTTGGATGGCAAAAAACTGCAAAAATAAACAATGAATGGACATCAGACTGACTGACACAAAAATGCATATACCATAAGAATGACTTTATTCCTTATTCTTAACTCTTTTACGACTACTTTCCATATTTTACGAGTCATTTCATAGATGTCACACAAACACTCTGGCACTCTTCACCTTCACCAAACTGGAGAGCCTTAGAATGAGAGGATGCACAACCATGAACGCACACATGCACCTTCACCCGAAATCCATTTTTATTTCATAACACCAGCAAAAAAGCACTTGGAAATGGCTACTAGTACTTTCCATATTAAATGAATGCTTTGCCTATACAGTGTTTTCCATACATTCACTTATTCCTGACGCAGCCTGTTCACCCTTGCTCACAAACAACATTAAAATTACATCAGGAGTCTGTGTAGCTACCATAACACGCACATCACACAGCTGACAGTGAGATATTATATGCACAATGACGTGTACATTATCATATCGTAATCATATCGAGTTTTTTGTAGTCACCAGCTGCACGAAACAAAACTAGGGCTTCAAAGATTAGATTCTTAGTCGATTAATCTGAAGCTTGCTTCAATTAATCGAGGAATCAGTGAGACAGACCAAATCATCCATCCATTCATTTTCAATACCGCTTATTGTTATAGAAGCAGTGCATCGGAGGCGGGGTACACCCTGGACTGGTCGCCAGCCAATCACAGGGCACATATAGACAAACAACCATTCACACTCACATTCATACCTATGGACAATTTGGAGTCGCCAATTAACCTAGCATGTTTTTGGAATGTGGGAGGAAACCGGAGTACCCAGAGAAAACCCACGCATACTCGGGGAAAACATGCAAACTCCACACAGAGACGCCAGAGCAGGGAATCAAACCCAGGTCTTCTAGCTGTGTGGCCTGCGCGCTAACCACTCAACAAATCACAAAACAATTAGCGGTTTGGAGAACAGATGTAAAACTGGCGATCGCTGGTTTCCAAAGTCAAAGCTCATGTGTGTTTTGCCCAAAATAAAGTAAATAATAAAGTAAGTAAGTAATAAATAAAATAAAATAGTTCTGCTATCCGAGGATATTTACATTTTAAAATTGTAAAACGACAAATCCAATACCAAAATAGTTCCATTAATCATTCATTCATTCATTTTCTACCACTTTTACCGCATTACTGTGATTAATCTGATTAACTGTTTTAATCTTTTGACAGCCCTAGCTTTTATATCTTTAGAATACACAGAAAATTGTAATAATACGTTCATTCATTCATTCATTTTCTACCACTTTTCCTCACGAGGGTCGCGGGTGTGCTGGAGCCTATCCCAGCTGTCTTGGGGCGAGAGGCGGGGTACACCCTGGACTGGTCCCCAGCCAATCACAGGGCACATATAGACAAACAACCATTCACACTCATATTCATACCTATGGACAATTTGGAGTCGCCAATTAACCTAGCATGTTTTTGGAATGTGGGAGGAAACCGGAGTACCCGGAGAAAACCCACGCATGCACGGGGAGAACATGCAAACTCCACACAGAGATGCCAGAGCAGGGAATCGAACCCAGGTCTTCTAGCTGTGTGGCCTGTGCGCTAACCACTCACTAACCACTCAACTAATCACAAAACAATTAGCGGTTTGGAGAACAGAGGTAAAACTCATGTGTGTTTTGCCCAAAACACAAAAATAGTTCTGCTTTATTTACATTTTAAAATTGTAAAACGACAAATCCAATACCAAAATAGTTCCATTAATCATTGATTAATAAATTAATTCTTGCATCTCTAGACAATAATAATGGCGTATGCTGCCTTTCACTCTTGATTTTGATTTACCATAGATTTCTTTTTTATTGACAGTGGGAGGCAACATTTGGCCACACTGTCAAAGTATATCTTATATCATAATATCTGATTTTCACATTTCGAAGAGCTGTGATTCCAAATGTTCTCTTGATGGATCATGTAAGTCCAGCCTTAATGGACATTCAAGCTCATCATCTATTATCTCCTGAGACAATAAAAGCCTGTGTCTGAACCGGCTTCATCTATAATTCACTTTCACCTTAAACAACACCAAAGCAGAACTCTTACAAGTCATTTCATGGACGTCACACAGACACTCTTGCACTCTTCACCCCCAAGCTGGAGAGCCTTTGAACGAGAGGCTGCTCAACCATGAATGCACACATGCACCGTCACCCGTAAAGAATTCCATTTTAATTCTTAACACAACAACAACAACAAAACCTTACACTAAATTGGAAATGACAAAAAAAAAAAAAAAAACAATCAGGTTTTGCCACCAGCACAGTTAAATTGAGTAAAGTTGAACTTCGTAGGACTATATAAATGACATTTTGGAAGGAATTGCGGGGGGTTATAGGAAACCTTTGTAGGTAAAAAGAAATAGGTTAAAGAAATGTAATTTTTCATTCGGCTCAAATGCAAAAGGTCATCCGACGTGCTGTAGAATTAATGTGCCGCCATCGCTGATTGGTTTTTCATTCAGTCATTAAAAAAACCCACCATGCTCCAAGGCACAAAGCTAAGATTAAGAACCATTTCCTCTACCCTCAGTCTGGTCGCCGGTCCTATTTTTTCACGCTCGAGGCGCACTCCTTTCCGTTTCATTATTTTTTTTAGTTTCTAATTAAAGCACCTGTAGTTATGCCTGGACAGGCTTCCATGTCCACTGTACTTCATATCTCCTTGTGGTTACAGTCCAATTAATCAGCCTGATTATCTATCTTTGCTCTGAAGACCGATGCTCTTCCTGTGTTCCTGCTTCTAGATGGAAAACAGAGGCCTAAGCCTCTAGACTACCAGTTGGTAATACAGGTATATCAATGGCCAGCAAAGCCTTCTCTGCAGGCCTAAGTACTATCAGAAGCACTGAGCTTAATTTACAACATAAATTCTGGTATCTCCATAGGGTGGCTGGGTCTTCCGGGAGAAACTCAAATGTAGAACTGCTGCATTTGGAGGCCCCGGATGATGTTTTTGGGGCATCTGGTCAGGATGCCCCTACCTGAAGAGGTGTTCAGAGTCCCTCAACTGGCCAGGGAACACCTCAAGGTCCGCTGGACTTCCCTGCTTGGGGAACCTGACCTCAAGGTGACATAAACTTCAATCACCAAACTACTCTACTTTGCCCTCCATTGATAGCGGAAAAAAAATTGATTAAAAAATGGATTACTTGAAAATACAAATAAAACATATATAATACATATATTATAACATATTTATATTTACAGTGATATTTCCTAATTATTTATTTCATGATCAAATTAAATATATCATGGGAATTATTTAATCATTAACATCATGAAATAATTAGTAAGTAGGGTCACTATAATTAAATTAAACATTCCATTTCATAACTGAATAACTGAATAACTAAATATCATGAAATAATTGGTTAAATTAATTAAATATATAAATATAAATATAAATATAAATATAAATATAAATATAAATATAAATATAAATATAAATATAAATATAAATATAAATATAAATATAAATATAAATATAAATATAAATATAAAATACATATATTATAACATATTTATATTTACAGTGATATTTCCTAATTATTTATTTCATGATCAAATTAAATATATCATGGCAATTATTTAACATTATCATATCATATTTATCATACATATCATGAAATAATTAGTAAATAGTGTCACTATAATTCAATTAAACATTCCATTAAAAAAAAATAATAAAACATATATAATACATATATTATAACATATTTATATTTACAGTGATATTTCCTAATTATTTATTCCATGATCAAATTAAACATATCATGGCAATTATTTAACTATCATAAATATCATGAAATAATTAGTAAGTAATGTCACTATAATTAAATTAAACATTCCATTTCATAACTGAAGGAATGTATAATGAATTCCCACCAATAGGGGGCAATAATGAAATGGCTGATTCAGTTTGAATGGGTAAAAAGTTACAGAAAAGATTGAATTATCTCATTCCAACTAATGCGTTACAAACGGCACGTTTTTGGCTTTTTCTTTAGAACTATTAGAAAATTACTATTTCGGAAAGTGTAAAACCGAGCCTCGCTTAAGAGGAACTCACTGAAACAAAAGGTCGATTGATCTGAATTTACAAATCTGTTGATACAAACAATGAAAAGCCCAAAGACGATTGGCTTATTGGCATTTGCTTGAACCAACCAACCAAGTGTTGGGCACAGTTCCATACAAAGAGCTCACTGATCAATGAATCATGTTTGGATCGTGCCTAGTGTTAAATGCTGACAATGTATTCATTGATTAGCTTGTTTCTGCAGGCATCGATGATTTGTGTCTAACCTTTAGACCGTATGACAGTTTGTATGACCCAAGGCTATAATACATGCATATTTATATACTGTAGGCTAAGATTGTATACTGATTATATTGTGTTTGTGGGCACTTGATATGCTCCAAATGTTAGTATTGCTTGGGCAAAATGATAATCCCCAAAGGATGGATAGGCTCATGATTTGGCTTGCAAACACGAACAAGTAGATTAAAAATGTGTCACAAACATTAAAGGAAATCTGTGGCATGTTCCTCCAACATAAATCAAAGCAAATAACAATCTGCTGATCTAAGAAAACATGGTTTACAGATGACTCCGTGGTGGTGTTTTTGTCGTGCTGTCTTGCCATTTAATGTGCTATCGCATCGCCTTACTAAGGAACTTAAACATGACAAAACTTGATAACCTGCTCTAAAATGATGCCACCGCTGAGAGGTGAAAAGGCAATGCGTTGTCCAAGAGTCTCGCTAATGATGGCACTAACTGCCAAATAAAGCCGACTGGAGAAAGTGCTGATGCAGGCCATGGTGAGACAGAGAAAACACACAAAATACTTCCAGTGGACTACAAATGAATCCAGTTTGAGGCTTGATTTTCACTTCTATTCAAAGTTTCATGGTATGCTGTGTTATGTTGTGTTATTGTGGTTTGTCTGCAAAAGACTATGACACAAACAAGTACGTATGTTGCTGATCTTGTCAGGTCCGTTCCAAAGCAAAATGTGCTGCTGACATCCTTAATCATAAAGTTCTTTGAGTTGCCCTGAAGGAGAGGTTAGGTTGGCAAATTTGAATATTTAATAAAAGTGATTGGTGTTTGCATGTCCATCTGCATGT
Organism: Doryrhamphus excisus; assembly: GCF_030265055.1. Lineage (NCBI taxonomy): Eukaryota > Metazoa > Chordata > Actinopteri > Syngnathiformes > Syngnathidae > Doryrhamphus > Doryrhamphus excisus. Next base: position 8,343,797 of record NC_080478.1, read on the forward strand.
TATCAGGCCAATTTTACTTCCTGTGCACAGATTATTTGTGTTTTGTGCATTTTGGAAGAATTACCATCGTTGAAGTAAAGTTTCAGATGTTTCACATTTGAACACAAAGCCCAAAAATAAAAATAAAAATATATAACCTATATAAATAATAACCAAAATATGAGATAATTAATTAAAATGCAACTGAATGAGTAAATATATAAATCATATGATTCTGTAATTATTCATTCATTTTCTACCGCTTATTCTCACGAGGGTCGCGGGGGTTGCTGGAGCCTATCCCAGCTGTCTTGGGGCGAGAGGCAGGGTACACCCTGGACTGGTGGCCAGCCAATCACAGGGCACATATAGACAAACAACCATTCACACTCACATTCATACCTATGAACAATTTGGAGTGGCCAATTAACCTAGCATGTTTTTGGAATGTGGGAGGAAACCGGAGTACCCGGAGAAAACCCACGCATGCACGGGGAGAACATGCAAACTCCACACAGAGATGGCCGAGAGTGGAATTGAACTCGGGTCTCCTAGCTGTGTGGCCTGCGCACTAACCACTTTCTATGCCGCATGTCCTCCAATGAACTGCTTTGCTCAGACACAATGCAGAATGGCAAACTTCAAAACTCATATTGGTACTTCTTTGTATATTTTTAGGTACACCTTTGGAGTGTTAAGTTACTGTGTGATGAGGGTGGGATTAAATTGAACCCGGGTCTCGTAGCGGTGAGGTCTGCGCGCTAACCACACGACCGCCGTGCAGCCCTTTCAGTAAATAAATATAAATATAAATATAAATATAAATATAAATATAAATATAAATATAAATATAAATATAAATATAAATATAAATATAAATATAAATATAAATATAAATATAAATATAAATATAAATATAATATAAATTTTAACTGGTTTACCATTTATTATTCATTATTTATTATTATCATTATTTTCATTTATTATTAACCTTATTTTGTGGAAATTCATTTACATGGTCCAGTCTGGAACCAATTAACCGCTATAAGTGATGGATGACTGTAATTAACAATTTAATAATTAATATTAAAAAAATCATTCATTCATTCATTCATTTTCTACCGCTTTTTCTCACGATGGTTGAGTGGTTAGCGCGCAGACCTCACAGCCAGGAGACCAGGGTTCAGTTCCACCCTCGGCCATCTCTGTGTGGAGTTTGCATGTTCTCCCCGTGCATGCGTGGGTTTTCTCCGGGTACTCCGGTTTCCTCCCACATTCTAAATATTAAAAAAATTATAAATAAAATAATAAATTATTATTTCCCAATTTAATGATGAACTTCATTATTTCACAATTGAATGAAATCATAAATTAATCTATTAATTCATGTATAATTTAAAACCATTGTCATATTCGAATGCATTATTTAAAATTGAATTTATATTGTGGGCTTCACTGATTATATAAAATATGCATATTTTACTTATTTTCTAATTATTTCATTGATTATTTCAAAATTGTATATCCTTTCGGCCATTAAAATATGACACATATAATGAAATAATTCACAATTTGTCTGACTATAATTAAGATTTCATAATTAAAGACATTGCTTTACAACTAAGTCAACTGATAAACTGTTTGATGATTTAATTTATTATTTTAATCAATTCTTCACAGTTGCATTCGTCACTTTTTAATGAATTAGTCGACATTCAATCATTATGTTGGGCTGTATTTTCATTTTTGCACAATAAGTCCTCCATGATTATTTAGTATTTGCTGTGTAGTACTACCAAAGCACCTGCAGGGGAGTGTGATGAGTCAGATTAGCAGACAAGCCGTAATGCAAAGCAGAAAGAAGAAAATGGAGGGATTCAGGACCTCCTTCCACTGATGTGTTAGCCGATCAATGGCAAGCAGTGTTATTTGGGGTTTTGTTTGTGTCATCCTCTTGTCGCAGCCCCCCGATGATTCCGTTCCGCCATGCATTCATTATCCCTATACCGCTTCCTTCCTCCCGCCTGTGTACCCCTCTGACCTCCTTCTATTCTCCCTCTTGGCTCCCATTTGCTTTCTGCTGGTGTGAAACAGGAAGCGCGCGGCGCTGCGATGGCGGTCGACGTGATGCCAGCACACACACTCTGTGAAAAAAAGGGTGCCTGCGGGGATCTGTATGGCCTCTCAGATGGCGAGAAAACAGAGATGTGGACCCTCCAAACACAACGGCCCTCTCTATTCAGAATGGGCGACGATCTGCCAGCAATGGCCACCTGCCCGTTAACACACACACACATACACACATGCTTCGACTCTATTGCTTCTTTTTATTGGGCGTCACAAACAGGCACAGTGGCGGCCCTGGCATCACGTGGAGACGCTTGGAGCAGCTGAGGCCTCACATGCACTTTCACGATGTTTCTTCTCAACCAATCCAATGGAGAAACCCATTCAATGAAATTGATTTATCAAAGTTTTCCAACCCAATGGGTTCAATCTTTTATGCGCCTGTGTCTCTTGTGATTAAGAATGCATTTCCTCCCGATTTGAGAAAAAAAAAAAAAAAAACTCCATCCACAACATTGCATGCAAAAAAAAAAACATCTGGCAACTTGCCAAAGCAACATGTGGCACTAGTTGTCCTGTGGTCTGCATGGCTGCACTTTTGGGGGGGAATGTTACCCATCATCCACAATCCTTACATGAGACAGGAACACACATCTTTCTCTTTTTATGACTTACTCTTCTTGACCTTGGATTTTTTTTTATTTTTTAGTATTATCTGGCGTTCCCCCCTATTATTTTTATTGTATGTTTTATTGTGATTATTTTATTGCATGAGAGGTGACCTTGGGTGTTTTGAAATAACATGAATTATTAGAATTTTCTGTGTGTTCTAAAGACATAAAAGCTACGGCTGTCAAAAGATTAAAACAGTTAATCAGATTAATCACAGTTATTCATAATAATTAATGTAACAAATTGTAAATCCAAGCAAATTGTCCATAGGTATGAATGTGAGTGTGAATGGTTGTTTGTCTATATGTGCCCTGTGATTGGCTGGTGACCAGTCCAGGGTGTACCCCCGCCTCTCGTCCGAAGACAGCTGGGATAGGCTCCAGCACCCCCCACGACCCTCATGAGGATAAGCGGTAAAAAATGAATGAATTAATGTATTATTAGAATTTTCTGTGTATTCTAAAGATATAAAAGCTAGGGCTGTCAAAAGATTAAAGCAGTTAATCAGATTAATCACCATTACCAACTGTGTCTGAAATATACCAATTTTTACTTAAATTATTTAACAGAAAAATCAATGACGGACAGGATATACAGTATATTTGTGTGTATTAACAGCTACCAAACATACCACCAAAATAAAATAAAAATTGTCTAACACTAGTCTCTTTAATAGTAACAGATCATTTGATTTTCAGTGTATTTTTCAGCATATTTTAATGTAGCAAATTGTAAATCCAAGCAAATTGTCCATAGGTATGAATGTGAGTGTGAATGGTTGTTTGTCTATATGTGCCCTGTGATTGGCTGGCCACCAGTCCAGGGTGTAGGGTACACCCTGGACTCTCGTCCGAAGACAGCTGGGATAGGCTCCAGCACCTCCCGCGACCCTCGTGAGGAAAAAGCGGTAGAAAATGAATGACTGAATGAATTGAGTGAGTGATCCAAATATCCATTTCATGTTTTTCTTTATATATGCAAAATAAGGCAAAAGCGGTAGTCTATCAGAATGTATTGTGTATGAAAGCCTGTCTGCACATTCCAATATGTTCTTTTGAATATATCTACAGTTTTGACATAAAATGTTTTGTTTTTATTTGCAAAAACCTCTCTCTTGGAAGTTAAAAAATGCATGCATTTAAAAAAATTAATGCATGGTAGCAGGAATGGACTTTTGCATTACAGTTTCTTGGAAAATACAAAGCGGATAATTATAAGTAGCTGGCGGCAAACCTCCTAAAAAGTCCTTGGATGCAATATGTCACTGAAGATACAATTTTTGCATTCCCATCTTGATTTCCTTCCATTGATCTGTGGAGAAGTAAGTGATGAGTACGGGGAACGATTCCGCCAGGACATTGCAGCTATGGAGAAAAGATATCAGGGAAAGTGGAATCCATAATCATAATAGTCATAACAATAGTAATGGATTCTATTAGCTGTGATAGAATCACAAATTCCATTGCGGTTAAATTCCAAATTGTACTCCAGTTTAAAGGTTTAATTTCTGTTAAAGGTTTTTTTTTTTTTTTTAAATAAATACCCGACAGACACAAATATGCTAACCAACTCTGCCGAGCAGCTGCATTTGCCACAAAGTGCATCTCAATTTGCATTTGCTTTAAAATGTCAAGTTGTTTGTACGTCTGAAAGCGCCCAAACCATTTGCTTAATTCGCCGTGTGCTCTTTAGACGCGTCGCCAGCATGCGATGCCGCCGCAGCTGATGACTTTGAAAAAGCCAGGCAGCTGTGTGTGCGGTTACGTCAAGAAACATGAAGCGTATCTCTTTATATCCATTGATGTCACTCTGTCTGATGCCTCCTGTGTGTTTTTGTGTACGAGATCGATTTGATGTTTGTCGGAGTTTGCCGGGTCCAAAAAGGCACAACTGTGAAGATTGATAGGGGTTATCGTTTGAGAACACATAATTCATCAGGACTTGACAAATCCATATCTGACAAAAACACTGCCACCGCTACGAGCGGTGACACTAACTCTGGATGTGTGTGTTTCAATTTTGATGAAATCTGCCACAAGTGTGTGTGTGTGTGTGTGTGTGTGTATAGCAGACAGGCTGGCGCTGGGGTCTCTCCATTTGGACGCCAAAGCGGATTGACACAGCGGGATTGGAGAATATTTATCTACAACACAGCTGAGGAAAATAGTTTGTCCCCGGTGACATTTCCATCGATTGAAACATGTATCCTGCCCCCCCCCCCCATTCTGTCCCCTGCCTTCTCTCAATCCTCTCAACTGAAAAATGACTAATCTCAGGACTTTTGTTCTCCGTCTGGGTCAAGATGCCACGTCCACACAACGTCTCACACTCAGGATGTGTTCTTTCATTTCTAACCAAGCCATTTCTTTGTTTAGTTGGCCTGGACTGACTCCCATAGGTTTCAATTTCAGTATGTTCTTTACTTAATAGTATTTTGATTGCATAGTATAATATAGCACAGATAATATTTAATCATCTGTGCAGCTCTAATGAAGCAAATTTAGACCCCATTCACTGGAGTTTGATTTGACTTCTTAATTCACCATGAGTGGGTGGGCTGCACGCTGGAATAGTGGTTAGCATGTTGAATCTCCCTTTAGACATGCGTGGGGTTTCTCTGTTTATTCTCCGGTTTCCTCCCACATTCCAAAAACATGCTAGGTTAATTGGCGACTCCAAATTGTCCAGAAGTATGAATGTGAGTGTGAATGGTTGTTTGTCTATATGTGCCCTGTGATTGGCTGCCGACCAGTCCAGGGTGTACCCCGCCTCTCGCCTGAAGTCAGCTGGGATAGGCTCCAGCACCCCCGCGACCCTCGTGAGGAAAAGCGGTAGAAAATGAATGAATATTCTGTTCCCAAACTTTCAATCAACCCAGCTTTCTGTTTTCTAAGTCATCCATACCAAAACAGAAATGGGGGGGAAAAGGCTGTAATTTTTCAAAAATAAATCCAAAATATTAAGAAAAAAATCATTCTAATGTGAAAAAAGTCAAAATTTTACAAGAATAAACTTGTAATATTAGTTCCATAGATGTGAAATATTGCATAAAAATAGGTTATTTGTAATTAGTCGTAATACTAACTGAAAAAAGAAACAAAACTCAATTAAGTTTTGTAAAAATGTGTTGTGAAAAAGTTATATTATTGGAATAAGGTCAAAAAAATATTATGGGAATAAAGTCATAATAATATTAAAAAGATGGATGAAGATTATTTATGATTAAGTTTAAATATTTTGATTTTTTTCATGAAAATCTGAAAAAAAAAGTAGCAAATGACGTTGATACATGTAAAGTGCTTTTTGATTGATAAAAAACATGCTAGGTTAATTGGCGACTCCAAATTGTCCATAGGTATGACTGTGAGTGTGAATGGTTGTTTGTCTATATGTGCCCTGTGATTGGCTGGCCACCAGTCCAGGGTCCCCGCCTCTTGCCCGAAGACAGCTGGGATAGGCTCCAGCAACCCCGGTAGAAAATAAATGAATAATTACTGAATAATACAATATATATATTTAATCATTCAGTTGCATTTTAATTAATTATCTCATAAGTAAGAAGATAAACGGTAGAAAATGAATGAATGAATGATGACTTGGATTGTGAATTTGTATGATAAATTCAATAACGCAATTGACAGTCATTGTAGACACACGATGTCATCTCTATGTTCTATTTAAGTTCCCCCTAAGACACATCTGTTTGTTCATGCAAGACCCCCCCAAGAGGACCGTGTTGAACAGTTACAATCTCTCTGGACTGGAAGGTAAATTTCAAACAGATGTGGACGGGGTCCGGTGAGCCCAAATGTTTGAATCCACTAGAAAAACGGTAATGGTTCAATTTGTTTTGAACATGTTTAAAGTCATTATAGAAAGTCACATGTTAACACTTTCAACACGTCTGAAAAAAAACAACAACAATTGAACCGAATCATAATTGCTATGCAGCGTAACTGTCTCGTTAGGCTCTCGTTACATAACTTACTAAATAACTTACTACTTTGGTTTATGTCGACAACCGCTAACGTGAATAAGCCAACTTAAACGGGTTGGACTGCAGTTGCTGGAATTAATTCTTCTGTAGCCCCACTTGGGTTTTGCAATTTCCATTTCTTTTCCTTTTCAATCACTTAAAGGCCTTTTCTTGTGCTTCCTCACTCGCCCCAAAATCTAATGTTTCACCAGTGACTCACAGAGACGTGTCGTAGATAATTGGCGCAGGGATGCTATTTAAATAAACACCATTTCTATGTCAAACAAGGCGAGAGAGTTCAGTGTTGTTGTTTTTTTTTTTTTTTGCGCTGCCACCGAGGGATTCTCATCCCCGCTGCAGGCCCATCTGTTTTACCAAACAAGTGACCCACACACCACAGCTGCCCTGTCACATTCGTGTTATTTCAAGGTTTAGCGCCGCCGCCAGCTGCTTGATCAAGACCAAGGTAAATATACTGTAATCTTCATTATTTACTCTTTATTGATCTGTTTGGCTCCCTAGTCATCATAGAGGTGGGAGGGGTCGCTTGAAACTCATCGACATTCATAGTACATCTTTTTTTCCAGCTTTACTAGTGTTGGATAATAATTTAAAAAAAAGATTTTAGTGTTTCATGAATCAAGTGACATGCACCAATAGAGTTGGCACAATGCAGTTATACTCATAGATTATTTAACAGAGCATTATAACAATATTAATGTGTGATTCAACAATTTCAACATAATTAGTACGTGATATAAGAGTGTTTTCATAGATGTTAACAGAGTGTGTTACTGTAACTAGATTTCCCAAGTGTTCAGTGTTTCAAAATAAATACAGTACATTAATTAACTATTGACTATTTGGCCAAGTACCGTATTTTCTGGTCTATAAGTCACACAAGGCCAAAAATGCATAATTAGGTAGAAAAAAACATACATAAGTTGCACTGGAGTATAAGTCGCATTTTTTGCGGGTAATTTGTTTTACAAACTACTTGACCAAAACAGACATTACGTCCTCTTGGAAGGCAAATTCTAACAATAAAAGAATAGAACAGGCTGAATAGATGTAAGATATGCTAACACAATGGTTATTCAGCTACACAAAAAATAAACATGAACAGAAAAGGTGTCCAGTGTTTATGTAACATAAACAGTTTTTTCATTTATAAGTTGCTCTGGAGTATAAGTCACAGGAACAGCCAACCTATGAAAAAAAAAGTTTCCACTTTCCATGGTGAGCTTCATGTAGAATGTAGGTAGGTTTCAGCAAAATAGCAGTTCTCAACAAAAAGTATCAAATAAAAAAAAAAGATTAATTTCAAGCATAACTTTCACTTTGACACAAATGTAGCCATATACTGTATATTTAAACAACACAAGAAATGGTTGTTTACTATAAGTCGCTCCGGAGTATAAGTTGCACAAGGCAAAAAAAATGCATAATTAAGTCGAAAAAAAAAACATACATAAGTCGCACTTTTTGTGGGTAATTTATTTTACAAATTACTTGACCAAAACAGACATTACGTCCTCTCGGAAGTAAAGTTCCAACAATAAAATAATAACGAACAGGCTGAATAGGTGTAAGATATGCTAACACAATAAAAAAAATAAACATGTTTATGTAACATAAACAATTTTTTTCATTTATAAGTCGCTCTGGAGTATAAGTCACAGGAACAGCCAACCTATGAAAAAAACTGCGACTTATAGTCCAGAAAATTCGGTAATCTATCAAGTTAATAATTACAAGTAGCCCATATGAAATAATGCCGTATTAGCCAGCAGTCGAATAAAATGAACAACTGTTTAAGTGAGTTCATGCAAAAGTACTGTAAACTCATATCAGTCATTATTCTGTTTGTTCGCGACACCACATCAGCACAAGATGTCGGTGTATCAGTTGGTGTGCATAATACAAGCTTTGTTAATGTCAAGGAATAATGACGAGATATATCTTTGGAGAAACTGTCACCGATCAGTCTGGCAAAACAACTATTTAAGCAGAATGAAGGAATGGATGGGGAGTGAACTCTCTTTCACTTCCTCTGTTTAATATATTTTTAATACATTTTGTAAAGGAAAAATGTCCTAGACCAACAATTTCCACATCCTCCCAAGCATATACAAGCGTTCTTAAAGTATACAGTATATAGGGATACTTGTCCCTTGAGGCCGTCTATAAGTGCCAAAGGTGAGAAATCTCCCTCAGAGGCTGTCATGTAACCCGGTCTGGTCCGCCCCCTGTGCACACCTGGGGCTCAAACCGCAGTCCACCAAATGAAAGCCAAGAGCGCTAGGCGTCAAGCTAAAAGCCTGAGCTGTCAACCGTGACTCTGAAGGTCTTCGGGAGGGAAGTTCACCAACATGCTTTTGCACAGCTGCCCTTGCTGGTAGCCATTACACTCAATTGGTTGCTTTTGAAGTTTTGTGTTTTCATGACGCCGTAAAGACAAAAACTACTTCCTCATGCACGATACTGCCTCAGACACACCCCTTCCATCCATCCATTTTATCCCACTTAACCCGTGTCTGGGTTGCAGGGACAGCAGTCTAAGTAAGGAGGTCCAGACTTCCTAGTCTCAGGCCACCTCTCCCAGTTCCACCACAGGGACATGGAGGAGTGTTTTGAGAACATGGGCCACTATTGCCTTTCCAACGTTATTTGGTTGTGTAGAAAAGTCAGAACAGCAAGCAGTAAGTAACAGTTTCAGTGTACCAACTGGGTTTTATTTTGTGTAAGTACAAACAAACAAAAACATGGAGCAAAAGCACTTGTCTGCATTATAACGTGTGCATACAGGGAGCAGGGTCGCTAAGAGCAGTTTCCCACCCAAATCAGTGGATCTATCTGAGTTTTTTCAAACACTAGTTGTCTTGCAAAAGACATTAGACGTTACCAATGCTGAAATGCTCAATACAAAGGGACGAAAAATGATCATAATAATAGGTAACCTTTAAGTAAAAAGACATTATGAGAATATAGTATAATTCATTCATTCATTTTCTACCGCTTTTTCCTCACAGGGGTCGCGGGGGTTGCTGGAGCCTATCCCAGCTGTCTTTGGGCGAAAGGCGGGGTACATCCTGGAGTGGTCGCCAGCCAATCACAGGGCACATATAGACAAACAACCATTCACACTCACATTCATACCTATGGACAATTTGGAGTGGCCAATTAACCTAGCATGTTTTTGGAATGTGGGAGGAAACCGGAGTACCCGGAGAAAAGCCACGCATGCACGGGGAGAACATGCAAACTCCACACAGAGATGGCCGAGGGTGGAATTGAACCCTGGCTCCTAGCTGTGAAGTCTGCGCGCTAACCACTAGACCACCGTGCTGCCCAATATAGTATAATATAACATGAGAAACAACACAAGAAAACAACAAGCAGAAACAGTTATAATGTTATGAAAATATCATGGGAATAAAAGGCAAAATTCTGAGATGACAAACATTGAAAAGTAAAGAATAAAATTAAAATCTAAATATTATGGAAATAAAGTCGTAATAAGTAAAAAGGTGAAGAAGAAAGTTGAAATATTTGGAGAAACAGCAAAAATATGAAAAAAAAGAGACTGAAGTTCATACAAATATGCTTTTTCACAAAGCTGAGATGCTATTTTGTAGCAATATTTTGTATATTGTATAACTTCTTAACATATCTACATGTGCTAGTTTATAAAATATCAAAGTGGTACTTGTATTCTTTCATTTTTCAGTATGTGGCCCTTGCTAGAAAAATGTCTGGACACCCCCGATGGGGGTTTTAACATACGAGTGTAATGTTAGCACTGTCGCTCACATAGCTTTGCGAGCGTCCGTGTCCTGCTGCCCCACTCCTTGTATGTGATACATGGAATTTATGATGTAGGAGTTAAAAAAATGGGGTATTAATATTTAGTATCACGTCATAGCCAAAAATATCAACTCTTTATAGTGTATATAATGCTCTCATTTACTGTCACGTCAATATTTTGCCCTCAGATGAATCCCAAGAAAATAACCTCATTGTGGGAAAAGAAATCCACACAGGAATCAGGCCTTAGAATAAAAATGACAAACCATTTTCCATGTGTGCCTTTGCTTTTCCTTTTTACTCCCAAATGATGGCCTTTATTGTCTTTCGCAGACCATTTCCCTTCTGCCTCTAAGTCATTTCAGCACTAAACCACCTTCAATGTGCCGTTTCCACTCCCATAATCAGTGACGGATGCAGACTGTAAGGTGAATACTCTTGCCCTGGGGATGGCTGTCGTCTGCGTATTTAAGCTGTTTTTTTATGTTTTATTGACAGCTTAGCTGTGGCGCTGAGACGACTCTGAAAAGAAGCGTCTGTGGTGGTTATCTGTGGAACATGAGAGGGCATGAATATAGATTTTTATCCTTTCCACCTTTTCTTTTGTTTGTTTCCTATTTATTTTGCCCGAGTTCACCTTCTCTTTCTCCGTCTGTCCTTGCAATAATGACAGCCATTCATATTGGATTTCTCTATTCTGTGAAGACGATGAGGGCAGAGTATGGAGAATAAAAACAACAACAAAAAAAGATATCGGCGGTCTGCAGCTGAAAACGGGAAAGAATCGAAGTGTTTCGTCTTCAGATTGATTCCAAAGACAAGGATAGCAGAGGAAACAGGAGCTCAAATCTTGACCAAAAAGGTGGAAATACATGAAAAAAAACCAAAAGAAGCCACTCAAAACAGGACACCTTCTATACAAAAGGCTGGAGATCTATAAATGAGTCTGTGTACGCCCAATAATAAAGAAGTCAACAAGGCAAAGTTGGATTTTGACTCATTCCTGAAATGTTTATTTCAAACATCCTAAAATGACGCCCTGGGGGGGATTTTATATGGCACCCCCTCCGTTGGTGAGAAAGAAGAACTGAATGGCATTGTTTTTACCGTTGTCTTTCATTATCATGGTTAACTAAATAAAAAACAAACATGAAATATCTGATATCTGATGTATAAGACGCTATAAGCCTCACATGTCTACATCATAAAATGCCGTATTGTAGTAACGTCTTTATTTGACAGAAGCCAGTCATATGCTAAGAAAAAACTCACAATGACTTTTTCAAAGCATTGAAATTTGCAGGTCTTTACTCAATAAAACAGATTGACCCTGGGTATTATCTTACAAAGAACACAACATCACCACACAGCAACTTAACACTCATAAAGTAAGCAGGGACTGTGCAATACAAGCACCAATACAAGTTTAACATAACACCATCATGAATGTTGTCCCAGAAAATCATTTCATTGGATATACTACTAGCTGCCGCCACCAGAGGGATCCAGAGGAGCTCAGAGGGAGGCTCCTCCCACTCCCTCTCCCCCGGCAGCTGTGTCCAATGAAATGATTTGCTGAAACGAAATGCGTCATGGGAAGCCGTTAAAATTGTTATTTTAAATTCGTATTTGTACTTGACAAGAGTTGACAAGCTCATTGCGAGTTTGACAAACAACCAAAGCATATAGACAAACAACCATTCACACTCACATTCATACCTATGGACAATTTGGAGTCACCAATTAACCTAGCATGTTTTTGGAATGTGGGAGGAAACCGGAGTACCCGGAGAAAACCCACGCATGCACGGGGAGAACATGCAAACTCCACACAGAGATGGCCGAGGGTGGAATTGAACCCTGGTCTCTTAGCTGTGAGGTCTGCGCGCTAACCACTTGCCCGCCATGCCGCCGAGTACTTTTTTTTTTTATACAGCATAATTTTCCAATTATCGCCTGCTTCCAACTAGCGCCGCGTCCTCTTTGCTGGTACATGAAGAGTGAGTGAGGTTGGCAGGGAGTTAAGAGAGTGAATTTCAACTTCAGTGCAAGAAGGCGGTATCGAACGAGAAATGTGAGTCATAGCACAATAGAAGAATACATGCCGACTGAAATCCTAAAAATGTAAAAGAGGATCATCCCAAAGTTGGAGTATGTAGTGTACATGTGGTGAAAAAGGCAAAACATTTTTTATGTCTTTTTGTGGTAATTAAAGCAGGATGGAGACATATCAAGTAAAGCTGCTTATGTTTAATACAGTCGGCCATGCAGACAGAGGGGACGACACCAGCGAGCGGCGGGTGGGTTCGGGAGGGGTTGACGACACGACATGCAGCCTTTGCACAATAATCCTCACACACATACACACAAACACAGACAAACAACACTATCATGTCCACATGAGAGGCATCATGAGAGGGATGGAAAGAGCGTGAGGGAATGGATGGAGGGAGGTTGTCACACTCAAGCATTCAGCTAAGTTAAAAAGCATTTCATTGTGCATGTGTGTGTATGTGTGTATGTGTGTGAGGAAGACAGAGGGTGTGTGGCAAGAGGGGGGGGGGGTTGTTGGCGTCAGACGGCAAGAGGGATTTGGTTCATGGCAGATAGACTTCACTGGCCAACACCATTATGCACGAGCTCTGTGGTGTGCAGATCAGCTACTGTAAGAAAGCCCACTTAAATCCACTGGCATGTGACACACACACACACACACACACACACAGTCCAACACAGTGATCTACTTAAAAATATCTCTCAGTATGACGTAGTGTAGTTCTGCAATTGTACTGTAAAACCTGGCCTTTTCCCACCATTTTGTCGCTGTTCTGTATCAGTGGAATGGACACGGAATGAGGCGATGCCTTCAGTGGTAGAGTTGTAACAGAAACGTCACCTACGTATGGAGGGTATTTTCCACAATTCCGGGATGGGAGTGTGAATTTTAACACCCAGGATTCACTTCTCCCACCTTGAAAGTAATTGTTGATGTTGAGCATTTCTGCCATCATCTCATTAGCAGGATGTCGCAACGATATACCTCCCTTTTTACACAGAAATGTTTGTTGTTCAGGGCAATACATTAAAAACAAAAACATTCCATGGGGAATCCTTAAGGTGAGAACTACTTGCCCCATGTAAAATGAAAAGACTGCCATAATGATATCATCTCATTTTTGTGGCATCACATGAGAATCTCAAATAAAGATTAAATGATTATCATTTCTTGTGGTTGTTTTGCTACATAGATCATGACGTTGCATGGAAATCTGGATTGTCAAGAGACTTCTAGGCACTTTGCCATGATAAATAAAAGTATGTATTCATGATTGAATAAACATTGCGCTTAAAAAAAATGGAGATGTATGTTAACATGGCATGCCATACTACCTTACACATCGTAGTCGTAGTAAGCAGTGATATTTATAAGTTGTGCACCACATTGAAACATTATTGAATAGACACATTTGTGTACTAGTAAAGTGTTTTTAATCCAAAAAAAATGCTAAATGGTCAAACAATAATTTGTGAAGCAAAAGGTGAGAAAAATCCACAGAGAAATGGAAGCGCTAGATTTTGTAGCTTGTGCAAAATCAGCACTTGGTAATCGGTGGTGTTTCATTGTGACCGCTTCAAATTGTCACAGCAATGTGATTCACTCACCTGTGCCATCATTTGATTTGCTGCCGCTAATAAAATACTTGTTTAGGAGGCACTGGTTCATCACTTTTTGATGTTTTCCTTCACAAGTTGTTGAAGAATTGGACCATGTTGGTAGGGACGCCATGATAGATGTTTTCATAGTCAAACCATCGCTGATTGGTTGATCAGTGGCAAAACGCGGACTGTGGACTGGGGACCGTGGTCTAAATAAACGATTCTGATTGGTCCATTTCAAGATTTGCAAGTATTGGTTTGCAAATTACCACCGGAATTACGCAGTCCGTGTTTTAGCAACACCCAACAAGAACCGCTTTTTAAAAAAAAAACTCTTGGCAGTATGGCATGCCAAAGTGCACTTGCCCGACGGGAATATCACTGATTGGATTTACTCATCCAAATTTTGTTTTGACTTGCCCCGGGCCATCGGTACATTGTTATTGTCGAGCCCTGTTGTTGTTGTTTTTTTTTTAACATGTTTTCACTACCCATGTTTGTGATAGTTGTCCTGATAGTTGTGATAGTAACACCATACTATTCAGTCTTAGTATGTTTTTTAATCTTTCCGAACCAATACGTTGCTTCTGGAGCATGCAAATGGACTACATTGTTTACGTATAATGAGGTGTAATATTTTCGCAGAGTTTGTTCAAAGTACATGTTTTGGATGCAGCAAATGTGTTGTTCAGTGCACAATGAGGTGTTACTTCCGTTCCACTGTTTTGTATTATTTATATAATAGGCTTTGTCACAAAATAATGATGTGCAAACGGGCTGAAATTGACATCAGACCGTATTTTATACACAACTTGAGCGAAAAAAGAATTCAACACTCTTTCCTCTGTTTAGTCTCTATGTTTGCAGTATATTTTCTAGGGATGAAAACAAAATAAGGCATCAAAGAGACGAGTGTTTTTACACACAATTTGTACACTTACACATTCAGTTCATTTGAAGCTGTTAATACATGTTATACCTGTTTATACTGTATATCGTCCTGTCATTGATCTTTCTGCTCATTAAATACAATAGTTCGGGGGATTAATCATGATTAATTAATCAGATTAATCTGATTAATTAATCAGCATACTCAATCAGATTAATTAATCAGATTAATTGGACATGTTTACAATATATCGTTGATCAGATTAATTATTCAGATTAATTAATTTGATTGATTAATCTGATTGATTAATCTGATCAAAATTTACTATTTTCACGTGGTTATGGCTTCAAATCACTATAGTCTGTGCATCATGACACTCCCAGTCACTGGTACTGATTTCAGGAGAATCATCCATTTGCAGCAACTATGTATGTGCACTGGATACGGCCCCGATATTCAAAGTGCTTATCTACCTTTAAAAAGGTACACAGATCTCTTTGACACTCTTGCCACATTTACCTGCTATGATGACGCAGCATCAGTCGCAACTGCGGCTTCAACATCTTGCCCAAGGACATGGTCACAGGAGGAAGGAGGATCGACCCAGCAACCTTCTGGTTGGGATACAACCACTTTAACACCCTTCTTTACAAAATGACACCACCCAATGGCCTGGCATGCGCCTTCCGGTAATATTTACAAGTCTTGTTTGATACCGCTATTTTAAATAGAAATGAATAAATAACTACTGTAACAAATGATGCAGTCATTCACTGTCAACAGGAGCAGTAGTATGCGGCTGGCATGACAATACAGGCAGCCTAATCTAACCCGGAATGATTCAGCCTACGGGGCGTGCCAGCATTCAGCATTGTTGCCATGACGAGATGACTCTAATAAGCCGTCCTTTCATTGAAGGCAACCAGAAATATAACACTGAAGGAATGTGGGACATGTGTAATACAATGGAAACAGGAGGAGGATGTACATATTTGCAGAGGTGGACTCAGCGGTGACCTTCTTCAAGTTTTCGGTGAAAAAAAAAAAAAACTTTCAATGTGATATTCCTTCCTGTTTGATGCATGAGAGGTGTTAGACTTCACAGAGAGGGGTGTCTGATACCCCAAGGATCAATAACAACCTCGCCTGGTCAATTCATTAGAGCCAGGCAGTGATAAATGAAGTTGTCCCAGCCATCGGAAGTCAGGAATTAACACTTAAAAAGGAGACAAGAACAGGACAAGGATTCGGGGAAGGCTGGAGCTGATCTGGGTGAGGAAGTTGTGATGATGAAGAGGGTGATGATGACACATTATCTGTAAACACCGCTGACCGTTTAACCGAGTGACAGCGTGGACAACACACTTATAAATGCTCTAGTTTACTTACCTAATCACAAAGACGAATAGGCCGGCTTTCACTAAATGGCCGACATCGGTCCAGATACGAACGGCCTTTGTACAAGTAAAGGATAATTCATTCATTCATTCTTTTTCTACCGCTTTTTCCTCCACAAGGGTCGCAGGGGTGCTGGAGCCTATCCCAGCTGTCTTTTGGGCGAGAGGCGGGGTACACCCTGGACTGGTCGCCAGCCAATCACAGGGCACATATAGACAAACAACCATTCACACTCACATTCATACCTATGGACAATTTGGAGTCACCAATTAACCTAGCACGTTTTTGGAATGTGGGAGGAAACCGGAGTACCCGGAGAAAACCCACGCATGCACGGGGAGAACATGCAAACTCCACACAGAGATGGCCGAGGGTGGAATCGAACTTGGGTCTCCTGGCTGTGTGCCCTGTGCGCTAACCACTAGACTGCTGTGCAGCCCTATCATCATTATTATTACTCTTAGTTATATAAATATTATATATTTCACTGATATTATTAATATTATTATATTGTTCAATAATGTTTTCAATTATTAATATTATTATATTTGTTCAATAATGTTAATAATAATAATAATAATAGAATAATAATTATTATTATTCATTTGCCGCCCGTAAAGGATAATAATTATATATATTCAATAGACAATACACAAAGTGATCTTTTTATGTATGATACAACATTCCTTGTAGCTGCTCATAGAAATGATTGACACCTGGAAAACCATCCTGTTAATCATACTGCGTGTGTGTGAAAATACCTAATTATGCATGTCGAATTTCTCAAGGCAAAAATAAAAAAAAAATTCTCGCATTGCATCACTGCGAATGAAACCAATGTTTCGCTTCCATACTTGTCAGATTGCAGGAAATGTGACAACCGAGGAAGAAAGATCCAGGGAAGGATGCCAGTGTGTGTTTGTGTGCTTCTGCTCGTCACATTAGCGGAGTATTGTCTTACATGTGTGCATCGTTAGCTTAGCTGAATGGTGCCATCAGCTCACGTAGCTCATGTGGACTAGGGGGCCTGTTGTTGCCAGCGTCCCGCCTAATTGAACGTGTATTGACGGGAATTCGCCCGAATGAGTCAAAGAGACGTGGTCCTGGGAGAAAGGAGGCACGTGACTGGATTAACATCTACCTGTCACCCAGGCGGCATGAGCGCAATCAGGATGAAGGAGCTAAATGACAGCAATCGGGGGAGACGCGTCCTCGCCTCCTTCTGTGCCAAGAAGAGCTGTGCACTGCAATTATGCAAGCGTCAGCCTCGGCGACAGCGTCTAATTTTCAACCTGATTTGTGTTGGCGGAAAGCTGCAAAAGAAGCCTATAATTCGGATGCCTTCAGCTTTATGCTAATTGGCTAGCACTGACGATTGCACCTTTGTGCTGTTGTAAAACTAGCCCGCGTTAACGTCACTGTGCAACGCAACAGTACTCCCCCTACAGGTGTAAATTGTGGTGTAAGATGGATTCCAACCAGGCACCTTCTGGATGTGAACATTTGAATATGGTATTCTTAAAAATTCATCAATTTCAGCATTTTGAGGTAAACTGGAGCGTATACCTTAACCAAGGTGGATTCATATGAATACACAAAGTTCCTCACTGCTTAAAACTATTTCATTAGCATTGTCACACATGTAGAGGTGAAGGTTGTCATATTCATTTATTATTATGTATTATTAATATTATTATATTGTTCAATAATGTTATTAATTATTAATATTACTATATTTGTTCAACAATGGTAATATAATTAATAATATTATTAATAATTATTATTAATTATTATTATTATCATTGTAAGAATATTAATATATATATATTATATTAATAATATTATTAATAGTAATTATTAATATTATTGTTATTATTATTAAATAATAAATAAATTACGTTTAAATAAATAAATAATAACAATTATAATTATTATAATATTATTATTGAACAAATATAATAATAATTGATAACATTAATGAACAATATAATAATATTAATAATAAATAATAATAATAGCAGTGAAATATATAATATTTATATAACTAATAGTAATAATAATGATGATAGGGCTGCACAGCAGTCTAGTGGTTAGCGCACAGGCCATACAGCCAGGAGACCCAAGTTCAATTCCACCCTCGGCCATCTCTGTGTGGAGTTTGCATGTTCTCCCCGTGCATGCGTGGGTTTTCTCCGGGTACTCCGGTTTCCTCCCACATTCCAAAAACATGCTAGGTTAATTGGCGACTCCAAATTGTCCATAGGTATGAATGTGAGTGTGAATGGTTGTTTGTCTATATGTGCCCTGTGGTTGGCTGCCGACCAGTCCAGGGTGTACCCCGCCTCTAGGCTCCAGCAACCCCCACGACCCTTGTGAGGATAAGTGTGTTGAATACAATCCCTTTAAATATAGGATTTTTGAGAAGCTTGAGCTGAAAAAAATGTCTGCAATTTGGGTCATGGGTTGTCACTAAGGGTGACGGTGGGTCCCGCAGCCAAACCAGTTGAGAACTCCTACTCTAGATTACTTCAGTGCATTTTAAAATCTAAAAAATGTATCAGGAATGAAATAAAGTCGACTCCCTGGTAAAAAATAAATCGTTCATTAAACTGATTTCTTTGATAGCGCTGACGCCAGGTAAATATGATGACACAATCCACCATGGTGGCATGTGGGATAAAGTATTCCCTTTCATTGAGACCCCTGGGGGCGGCTCCCATCATAAGATAATCGCTATTGCTCAAATAGGACTATTTCTGCTCACGCGGATGGAGGAGCTCCTCAGACGACAGCGGCACAATGAGACAGGATGGAGCTCTAAGTGCTGCCAGAATGCTTTAAATAATAAAGGCTCAAGGGGCCTCATGAATACAGTATTATGTAGATGTGAATGGAGGCTTTTCCCCTTTCGGCTTTTTGCCCCCCCCCCCCCCAAAAAAAACAAAAAAAATAAAACACTCAGGAAATAAGAGGAATGGGGGCAATATGAATACACAAAACTTTGAGGCCAGCTATGCGATGTAAGAGGGATGTAAATGCTTTTATTGTAAAACAGAATTGAACTGGGTGATTATAAATTAAATATTTAGTATGTCTAGCTTACAAACTCAATTTGTGTAACCAAATGCCTGTAGAGTCTGATGACTTAACTAGCGACCACCAAGGATAATTTGTCTGACGTCATTGCAATGCATTGCAAGGTTTTCTTTATTTACATATAATAAAAACGCAAATGTTTTTCACATCACATTTATAAATCTGATTGTCTTCTGTAAGGCTGTTTTATGAAATAGCTTGTTACAGGTTCGGAGAGATCGCAGCAGAGAAATGATCACAAACAACGACTGTATGTATATTAATGATATTTAATGATAAAACACACAGCAGTTCACAACATTTCCCATCATGAGTTATTATGCTAGACACAAGCTGTCACCCCCATGCCCCCACATAACACTCCAAACAACACAGTTCAGATCCAGAATAGCATACCTTACCGTTGACAGAGGGCGGAGAGCCAAAACACCCCGGTAGAGTAATCTGGAAACCGAAAGCTGGACACTCGTGCACAGTTCACAGCAGACTCTAACCGGGATTGAGAAAACAAATGCTTTATAGACTCGCCCGTGCGAAAACAGGTGGCCAGCCTGTCTCCGCAGGAGAGGAGTCGTCACCTCCGTCCTCTGCCTCAGGCACCTCAATGTCTCACAACATTCTAGTTCGTTTCTCACAACATTCTAGTTCGTTATCAGGATATGGGAATAATATTTACCCCGTTGCCGGAACAAGTTAAAAACAAGTTATATACGTGTGAGAACTCAAAAGGTGTGCGAAGCAAGTCATATAGCTGTCGCAAAAACAAGTATCTGAGTGTAAAAGTGTGCGAAGCAGGTTATATAGCTGTCGCAAAAACAAGTATATGAGTGTAAAGAACAAGTACAAAACATGCATTGCATAGCCATGTGGGTCAGCTCAGGACAACACAAATAACAATTTCTTCCTTCATTCCACCCTGTGGCCTGAGCTGAAACCACCACTTAATTGATAAACCGTTCAGGTAGATCACCCCCATTTTACAAAACGTGTGCTGCGTAACCATGTGGGTCAGCTCAGGACAACACAAATAACTATCTCTTCTTTCATCCCACCCTGTGGCCTGAGCTGAAACCACCACTTAATTGATAAACCGTTCAGGTAGATCATCCTCATTTTCAAACATCCAATTGACATAGGCATCCCCCTGGTGAAACAACATCATAATGTCATGACTCCCGCTTAACATGTGCCCAATAACAAATCGATACATACGGATACGATCAGGAAATGTTAAATGCAGGGGGTCCGAACGCCTTGGCCACCAGGATACATGATGACCCGGAGGGTCAGCTTCCACAACCATCTTTGTTATCTCCCTCCCAAACGGCCCCAAATCATCGTATAGCTCTATTTTCATTATTCAAGAAACTGCGTTATAAATCCGTCGCGACAAAATAGCTCGGGTGCGTCTAATATACCAAAACATGCAGCAGTTAAGTAAAGTCATCAAAGCCAAGCATATGATAAGAACCAATAATGGAGGGGCTAAGTGTTGCCGTGCTGTTATCGACATTCCTGCAAATATATCCCACCAGTGATGGGCCGAAGCTTGCTCAATCGTTCTGGCGGCATGTACCACCTCATTCCGGGCGATCATGGTGGACACCTGCAACCTGGACACATCTGCCAAATGAGTTTTCACAAGATGCTTAAGTGTCTCTGAACGGTTCAGTGCGCTGCTGAAGCGTGTCAGATCCACCCGCCAAGGCAGCGATAGGGCTTGCCATTGCACAGTAGACAGTCGGTTTGTCCAACTGAAATTTGTGCAAAATCGAAACGATTGATTGTGCCAGGTAAACAGATGCACGTCCCATAAACATCCGGAAAACGGTGTCGTTGGCAACTGGGGATGTGGATTCACTGTTGCTACACAAATAGAGTGGGGCCCTACCTGATATAGCAAGTCCTCAGGCTTCTCCACATTCCAATCACACAGTGCCGTGTCATTCGTAAAACATGGGTCTCGATATATTTGCATTTGTAAGCATACAGTCCCCTTGTCCATTACGTCACAACCTTCCAGATCATAAGTCAGGTTAGTCTGTGGACTAAACCAGTCCCCATGCGTTTTCAAGAAATAATAATGGTTTCCCACTATTAATGGCAAAATCCGATATCTGCATATGGTCATGGGTCGGGTTACGTTTACTTCCAACCACATTCCTTGACAGTGTGTTTCATTGCACTGAGTCAGGCTAGGTTTAACTTGTAACCATACGCGGTCCGATATGTTCCATAAGTGTCTCCACAGCTGCACTGCTGAGGAGGTCAATGTTCTCAACAAACGTTCCTGCTGAACTTTAGCATTAAGCATTTGCAAGGTACATTTGGTACTATTCAACGCGATCCTAACAT
The DNA here is from genome assembly GCF_030265055.1 of Doryrhamphus excisus. Taxonomy (NCBI): domain Eukaryota; kingdom Metazoa; phylum Chordata; class Actinopteri; order Syngnathiformes; family Syngnathidae; genus Doryrhamphus; species Doryrhamphus excisus. The sequence goes on from NC_080478.1 coordinate 8,365,693, forward strand.
TGTGTAAAACTCCTGATGTTGCATCCCACATATCAATGTTCCACCCCAGAAATGCGTCTAGTACATGAGCTCCCCCTTTCTGTAGTTCTACAGTTGTAGGCATCCATTGTGCCACCCTGCGGAACCCATGAGCTGTGGCCTGACCTGTGGATGATAACATGGATCGTGTCACTTCCCCATCAATGGTGTTGGATACTCCTAACAAAGTTCCTGTTCCCCCTAACAGTGTATCATACCACGCTCGTTTGTTCCTTCGTGGCTTGCAGGTTGGTATCGATGGCAACCTTATCTCCCAATGAATCTCATTATGTGTCATCTGGTACGCCATGTGTGTGCATGATGTCACTATTGGCACTAACGTAGGGTGTGTCACCTGCTGGTGTTGTGGTACTACCAAAATGACCCAGATTGTTGACCTGCGTCCCGTGATCTCCGTTGAGTTCGAAATCCAGATGTCAGTGTCGCCTGATGTTACCGTCCATTGCTTCCCATTGGTCGATGAGCATGATACGTCCTCACGAAATGTGAAGGGATTTTCCGTCAGGAAGGGATTTCCCGTTAATCGACAGAGGCTTGCTTCAGCTTCAACGGTGACGTTGCATCCCGTTCTCAGGATCATGGACCATGCGTGTGGTCCTTGGTAGGGGTCGCAATCCACGGTGATGTTTGCAGTCTGGCAGACGGACCACGCAGGGCAGCGGAAGTTATCCTGCGTGCGATTATTGGTGCTGTTCTTCCATCCCACTCGAACCACGCGAGGCAAGCGAAGAGCTCCTTCCACCGGTGTCACCCAAGAGTGCGTGTTCCTCGGGCCGCATGCAGGCAGGACAGCCAGGAGAGTGCCCCAACCAACGACATGGCCATCTCCTGGGCGGGACCCCATGGTACGGTGATCCTCGGGCCCCTTCCGCCGGACGTCCCACCAGCAGCCTTAACATCCACGCTCCGACGCTCGCCACCAGGCTGTGACTGAAAAACAAAACACATGCTCCTCCCAGTCCAATCATGGATATTTTCGGTCCCTTGAATTTAGCAGGATTGCCTGAAATTATTGTGGTCTCCGCCCCTGTATCAACTAAAGCTCTTACTTCCTGATCTGAGCTTTTCCAATGAATAATCATATTTACATGAGGCCTAGGGTCTTCTTGCGACCAGCGGGGTACAAATTTGGCCGCTGCCTCCGGGGCTTGACCCCCATCCTATTCAAACTCAGCTAAGGGGGGGTAAAGACCACCGCCTTCCGAAAGGGGGTTCTTACCCTGTCTCTCCCACATCCCGAGCGAGCCCAGATCTGTCAACAAAGCCAATATCTGACTAAGGGGCTGATCTGTGTTGCCCATCAACACAGTCAGAACAGTGAGTTTATAATGTGAGGGTGCCGTTCGAATCATCAAATCCCTCACATTTTTTGGGAGTGTTGAATCATATACATGGTCCAGCTTCCCTATGAACAATGCTTCTCTTACCATAAGGCGAGTGAGGCGCTGCTTTGCTCCCTCCCCACTTACCACAAAAGTTCGTATTTTCACCTCATCACCCCTGAGATTTTTCCTCTGCTTGCGAGTAACATGCCTCGTGCTAGCAACAGCCTTCTCACACATCCGCTGTGAATTAGCTTTTTTGCACTCCAGCAATGTTATTTTAGTTTGTAACATCTGATTCTCCATGTTAAGTTTATCAACTTGTCCTCTTAGTTTCAACATTTCATGCTCCAGGCTAGTGTATTTTTCTGTCTGAATTTTCCATGCCTGCGTGCATGCCCACATGCACTTAACAGCTCCTCCAAGCGGAGCTTTGGGTTTCACCACAACCCTAGACAAAACCTCAATCAAATCATGAACATCAGCGGTATTTTCTGTCCATGCTTCCGGACCAGAACTCCCCGCTTGCAACAACTTATCAGCTACCGTCTTCCACGGCACTGCCCCCCACCCCGGGACAACTCTGCTCTCCGCGGCGGGAGTATTTTCCTTTTTCCTAAACATTTCTCTCACTGAGTCTCTCCTTTTCAAAAAGTTTTAGGTTCGTGACGCCAAAATGTTTTATGAAATAGCTTGTTACAGGTTCGGAGAGATCGCAGCAGAGAAATGATCACAAACAACGACTGTATGTATATTAATGATATTTAATGATAAAACACACAGCAGTTCACAACATTTCCCATCATGAGTTATTATGCTAGACACAAGCTGTCACCCCCATGCCCCCACATAACACTCCAAACAACACAGTTCAGATCCAGAATAGCATACCTTACCGTTGACAGAGGGCGGAGAGCCAAAACACCCCGGTAGAGTAATCTGGAAACCGAAAGCTGGACACTCGTGCACAGTTCACAGCAGACTCTAACCGGGATTGAGAAAACAAATGCTTTATAGACTCGCCCGTGCGAAAACAGGTGGCCAGCCTGTCTCCGCAGGAGAGGAGTCGTCACCTCCGTCCTCTGCCTCAGGCACCTCAATGTCTCACAACATTCTAGTTCGTTTCTCACAACATTCTAGTTCGTTATCAGGATATGGGAATAATATTTACCCCGTTGCCGGAACAAGTTAAAAACAAGTTATATACGTGTGAGAACTCAAAAGGTGTGCGAAGCAAGTCATATAGCTGTCGCAAAAACAAGTATCTGAGTGTAAAAGTGTGCGAAGCAGGTTATATAGCTGTCGCAAAAACAAGTATATGAGTGTAAAGAACAAGTACAAAACATGCATTGCATAGCCATGTGGGTCAGCTCAGGACAACACAAATAACAATTTCTTCCTTCAAAGGCAAACACTGACATAGTTTATGTTGTACAATGTCATGTGAATTACTAATCTATAGGAAACTCATACAAACAATAATAGAAATATAGTCCAAACAAACCTTGCGCTTTGATTATGTGCATTATTTTGAGTCTATGTATTTTTACTTGCAAGATGGCATTAGCTCTCATTAACTCATTCAATACCGAAGATAGTTATACGTTTTTATAAACCCCAACAATGCATTTATACATTTTTTTACATTTTTTTGCACAAGAGGGGAACGGAGGATCCATCCATCCATTTTCTATGCCGCAAATCTTTGAGTAGAAGCATGGCATTGCTCAAATACATAAAGTTGATAGAGAAAAGTGAATAATTACAAGTGAAAGGACTGGCCGTGTTCATTCTTTCACAATCCAGCGCCAAAGCACTGAGTCTCATGTGCTCTGAAACCGTAACGCCCAGTATGAAAAATCTACCAGAGTCAAAGCAGAATAATTTACAGCACAGCAATGTGAAAACTGAGTCTTAAATATAAGGACTGTAGACTGGAGAGTTGTGGAGTGCTTCTGAGATCTGAGAGATCTTAGCAAAAAGGTAAACAATGTACTGTTGGAGCTTTTCTGTTATTATTCAGTTATTATTTTCATTTTTCAGACAAAACGCTGCAGTTTTATTTAAGTTAAAAATAAGCCTCTTGCGTTCATTCATTGTTTGTACAGTCAGTTTTATATTTGTTATGCAAAATGTGGTCTTATTTTCTTTTCAATTGAATTTACAGTGGGTTGCAAAAGTATTTATACCCATGAGCAACACTCAATTTCTCGGCACAGAAGAAAGAAATGTTTTTTTTTTTGTGTTTGCATGAACGGACACACCACAAACATGACAATCCACCGCTGTTTATGTTCATAAGCACATTGCATAAGTCTGTATTACAGACCAGACACTGAAGTTGTCATTTTTAGTCGAAAATGATTGCACACCAAAAACTGTTGCATCACAGTGTCGCAAGCCTACCTGTGACTCATATAGACTTCATTACACCCCAACGGTCACCTGTCCACTAGGGGTGTGAATCTCAGCACTGGGGACGATTCGATACAATACTTTAACGATACATGGAGCAGTCAGAAAACTTCAGAAGGAAAGTTCTAGAAAAGCATATAGAGATGGACAAAGCTATGCAGCCATTGCAGGTTCTGTCAAAGAGTACTGTTGCATCACTGGTCCAGAAGTGGAAGCATCCGAAGTGAACCTCCGAAGAACCAAGTGTCCATCCAAGATCACTGCCGAGTGGAAAACTGCTCAGGGAAGCAAGAGCAAACCTCTCAGAGACTCTTGAAGACCTGAAGCAGTCTCTCCAGGTTACTGGGACTAATGTACACAATCCAGGATAATCCCACACTTTACACAACGATGGCCGTTTTGCAAAGAAGAAGCCATGCCTGAAGAAACAACATCTAAAGGCTCATTTGCATTAATGCGGGAACGAGTGATCTGTTCAGATCAAACGAAAACTGAACCTTTTGGCCTGAACACCAGAACGTATGTTTGGTGCAAGGCCAACACAGCTGATGATCCGCCTCATACCATCCCTACCTTGAAACGTGGAGGTGGGAACATTGTTACGCACATGAATAGTGAGTAACATTGACATCCTGGAGAAGAACCTCTTCAAGTCTTCAGAAAGCCTAAACCTTGGAAGGAGGTTTATCTAATGATCCAAAATATACAACTCGAGTGACACAAGATTGGCTCAGAAAGAAGAAAGTGAAGCTTCAAGATTTCCAAAGTCAGAGCCTGGATCGGATCTCAACCCAAAAGAACACTTGTGGTGGGATCTGAAGAAGATCACCAAGGAACCCAGGGCTCGACAATAACGATGTACCGATGGCCCGGGACAAGTTAAAACTAAATTGGGGCAAGTAAATCCAATCAGTGATATTCCCGTCGGGCAAGTGCACTTTGGCATGCCATACTGCCAAGAGTTTTTTTAAAAGCGGTTCTTGTTGGGTGTTGGTAAAACACGGACTGCGTAATTCCGGTGGTAATTTGCAAACCAATACTTGCAAATCTTGAAATGGACCAATCAGAATCGTTTATTTAGACCGCGGTCCGTAGTCCACAGTCCGCGTTTTACCCACACCCGTTCTTGTTCGCGATCAACCAATCAGCGATGGTTTGACTAGGAAAACATCTATCATGGCGTCCCTGCCAACATGGTCTAATTCTTGAACAACTTGTGAAGGAAAACAGCAAAAAGTGATGAAGCAGTGCCTCCTAAACAAGTATTTTATTAGCGGCAGCAAATCAAATGATGGCAAAGGTGAGTGAATCACATTGCTGTGACAATTTGAAGTGGTCACAATGAAACACCACCCATTAGATCCAATACCAAGTGCTGATTTTGCACAAGCTACAAAATCTAGCGCTTCCATTTCTCTGTATATTTTTCTCACCTTTTGCTTCACAAATTATTGTTTGACAATTGAGCTTTTTTTCTGGACTAAAAACACTTTACTAGTACACAAATGTGTCTATTCAATAATGTTTCAATGTGGTGCACAACTTATAAATATCACTGCTTACTACGACTACCATGTGTAAAGTAGTATGGTAATACTCTCATTTAATCTTTATTTGAGATTTTCATGTGATGCCACAAAAATGAGATGATATCATTATGGCAGTCTTTTCATTTTACATGGGGGCAAGTTTGGGCAAGTAGTTCTCACCTTAAGGATTCCCCATGGGCAAGTCATTTTTGTTTTTAATGTAGAGCCCTGGAACCTGAAACAGCTATAAATTGTCATGTGCGTGGGTTTTCTCCGGGTACTCCGGTTTCCTCCCACATTCCAAAAACATGCTAGGTTAATTCGCTCCAAATTGTCCATAGGTATGAATGTGAGTGTGAATGGTTGTTACCCCGCCTCTTGCCCAAAGTCAGCTGGGATAGGCTCCAGCATATGCAATGTACAGATTGAGCTCAAAACTGAAACTAACCAGAAGTCCCCCCCCCCCCACACTATTTGAGATGCACTGGTGATGTGCAGGGTCTCATATGCAGTATTTGATATTCATATGAGCTTGTCTGTTTGACGCAATTGTAAGGCAAAATAAGGTTAAAAATAAAAAATAAATAAATGCATAAACGGACCTAACTCAATTTTAATTGAAGACCCCTCATCTACACTATATGAGACGGACATTGATTTTATTCAAGTGACATTTCAGCTTTGCTCTAGTATATATATATATATATATATATATATATATATATATATATATATATATATATATATATATATATATATATATATATATATACACACTGTACGGTATAATGCTAGAGCAGCGTCCTGCATGTCCGAGCTGTCAGGAAGCTGTCATGTCGTAGTCTTCTCCACTTTTCCGTGTGTAGAATTCATGAGCTTCAAAGAGGAATAAAATAAAAGTGTAAATGTGCACGTTTGTGTGTTCATGAACATGAACATCCATCGCCACGAGCTGATGCTTATACACCTCCGTGGTGCTCACGTGTGTGATTAGGTCTACCTTAAGCAAAGATTATGAGGCCTATTAGGTAAACATTCCTTGTCTAATCAGCCTTCAAGTCGACTTATTTCATTAAGCTCTCGCCACGTCTCTGCGCTCCATCAATGTTTCTCTGTCAATCAACAGGCCTCTCAAGGACTTGAGGGAGCGCTAACATTTTCAAGACTTTTTACATCAAACCAAATAAAATTAGACAAATATTCTTACAGTGTGAGATCTTCCAAAGATATCATAGCTGTATATTTCATTGTGGATTGAGAGTGTGACAAGGTAGCAATGCAAAACTCAAACTCTGCATTTAAAGAATAATAGGTAGTAGGAGGGCTGCATGGTGGAAGAGTGGTTAGCACACAAGCCACACAGCTTCAATTCCACCCTCGGCCATCTCTGTGTGGATTTTGCATCATCATCATCATCATCATCATCATCATCATCATCATCATCATCATCATCATCATCATCATCATCATCATCATCATCATCATCATCATCATCATCATCATCATCATCATCATCATCATCATCATCATCATCATCATCATCATCATCATCATCATCATCATCATCATTATTATTATTATTATTATTATTATATAAATAAAATAATTTAAATGAATAATAATAATTATTATTCTGTTATTATTGTTATTATTATTATTATTATTATTATTATTATTATTATTATTATTATTAACATTATTGAACAAATTGATAATAATAATAATGATGATAGGGCTGCACGGCAGACTAGTGGTTAGCACACGGGCCACACAGCCAGGAGACCCAAGTTTGATTCCACCCTCGGCCATCTCTGTGTGGAGTTTTCATCATCATCATTATTATTATTATTATTATTATTATTATTATTATTATTATTATTATTATTATTATTATTATTATTATTATTATTAAATAATAAATAAAATAAATTTAAATAAATAAATGAATAATAATAATTATTAATCCATTATTATTATTATTATTAATATTATTGAACAAATATAATAATATTAATAATTGATAACATTATTGAACAATATAATAATATTAATAATAAATAGCCCGAAGACAGCTGGGATAGGCTCCAGCACCCCCGCAACCCTTGTGAGGAAAAGCGGTAGAAAATGAATGAATGAATGTTTGATGGTACTCCGGTTTCCTTCCACATTCCAAAAACATGCTAGGTTAATTGGTGACGCCAAATTGTCCATAGGTATGAATGTGAGTGTGAATGGTTGTTTGTCTATATGTGCCCTGTGATTGGCTGGCCACCAGTCCAGGGTGTAACCAGCCTCTCGCCCGAAGACAGCTGGGATAGGCTCCAACATACCCCTAAGACCCTAGTGAGGAAAAGCGGTAGCGATCTTATCCAACGCGTCATTAACGTGTTAACTTTGACAGCCTTGAACTTTGACAGCGTCCTTCCTCTCCTCCTCCACGCTTGACCTCCCTCCCAGCTTCCCCAGTTCAACAATTGCTCCGTTGATAAGTAGCAGCATTCTCCTCCTTCTTCTCATTTACTGTGCACCGTGGCGCCTCTCCAAATTAGCATGTTTATTTATAGCCATCAATATTTAATTGAGTTTACTCTAATCTTCCGTTAGCGGCTTCACAAGTCTCGGCTCGGCTGTTGAAATATTAAAATTAATTGGAGTGGAGATACTGTAAAGAGGCTCGACTTAATTGTTCTGGGAGAGCAGGTAGTAGCGTCTCAAGTGCGGACGCTCTCAAGCGCACACGTGCATGCACACGCACACGGCATCTTGTGTATTTTTTATTTTTATTTTTTTAAGATTCCTTACTGAATGTAACACCTATTTTGAACCTCACACTAAGAAAACATCTATGATGAATAAACTGTGGTAAATGGAAATGAAAAAAAATCTTACATCTTTCAAGTACTTAATACATTTATGGACCATAAATAAATAAAATATTAAATAACATTAATTAGACAAAAATTATATATTATACATGCTATTAAATATATAAATAGTCGTCCTTGGCCAGTTTGCGCTTCCTATTTTGAAACTTCACTCTTTTCTAAAATATACTATACTACTGTATTAACTCTGTAGGCGCCATTTTTTTTGTATTTTGATGTTACCATTTCAAAAGGTTGTAGCTTAAAAATAGTTAGAGATAAAGGCATACTGTAAATGAGAAAAATCATCTGTATGACCCAAAATTTGTGATGGGAGTACATGTATTCATCGAATGTGCATATTATGACATCAGAGTTTGTCAGATCCCAGTCTCCACAACATCATCTCATCAAAATGTCTGACCCACTTGTGATACGCTTCCTCATCTCTCCAGCACCCCCAGCCATCATCGTCATCATCACTTACATCGTGAACATTTATCGTGAACATAGAAATATATAAAGTATCTAGGCCTTGGAATATTGTATTCTCAGGTCTAATCTATCAAAGCAGTGCATTGTTTTGTCTCCCCAATTGATACAATACACTCATATGTGACTTTACTTAATTATTATTTGCACTAAGACCCATTTATCATTGCACTAAAATTAATATATCTGCAATATGTCTGCTCCTGCATATGCTCCTGTGCAATATTATGTGTACTATATTTTGGATATCTTAAATTGTCTGTTTTTACTCTACTTTTTGTATACTTTTTTTTTAACTTGACTACTGCACTGAAAGGAGAAGCTCTCCAATCTCGTTGTACATCTTGTATAATGACAATAAAGGCCATTCCATTCCATTCCATGTGACAGGCTAAATCATAATCCCTGCATCCACACCCTCCCGTTCCCCCCACCATTACCAGCGTTTGAAAAGCCACCATGCCCCCTCCTAAACCCCAAACATTCATTCATTCATTCATTCATTTTCTACCACTTTTCCTCACAAGGGTCGCGGGGGGTGCTGGAGCCTATCCCAGCTGTCTTTGGGCAAGAGGCGGGGTACACCCTGGACTGGTCACCAGCCAATCACAGGGCACATATAGACAAAAAACATTCACACTCACATCTATGGACAATTTGGATTTGAATTTGAATGTGGTAGGAAACCGGAGCACCCGGAGAAAACCCACGCATGCACGGGGAGAACATGCAAACTCCACACAGAGATGGCCGAGGGTGGAATTGAACCCTGGTCTCCTAGCTGTGAGGGCTGTGCGCTAACCACTCGACCGCCATGCCGCCACCCCAAACATTGTTAATTAAAATTACATGTTTCTTGTTGATTGTGATGGCGGATTCGCTGCCGCTAGTACATGTTAGTTGAACTTGTACAAACTCCAACTCTTTGCATAAAACCCACAAACCCACAAAATGCAGTTTAAATTTACAGACGTCCGCAATTTCCTGGTAAAAAGTATTAACTTGGGGCTTAAAGGGCTAATATATTAATTAATAATATATATGTATATACAAATTTATGAATCCTGTTTCCTGTTTCATAGATTTTGAGGTGGAATGAGGGAGCGGTGTTCAAACCGAGGGGCGACTGTACACACACAACCCGCTAGACTAAAGACTACACTGCAGAGACAGTATGCCCTTTCGCAGATGCTGCAATGAAATAATGACTTTTTCGCATCGTGTCAATTGCTTCCAACACAACATGGCAGAAAAAAACTCAGCATTCCAGTCAGGATACGTTGAACCTCTGAAGATGGAAAATTGTCGGGTTGAATTAGTCCCACCATTTTGTTCACAAAGCAAAAAAAACATTAAAAAGGCAGCTTTTAAGGTCAGCGTGAAAGGAGGCTAGTCTGTCAAAAATCGCATATAGACACTAAATGGGAATTGCATCATAAATCCGACCATAGAAACCTCATTTAGCTCATTTAACTGCTTGTGTGTGTGTATTCATGTGCATGTCTGTGCTTGTCATTTGACACATTATGGTGTGCATATGCATGTGTGTGTGTGTGTAGACTTATTTTGCATTGAACAACGATGTTGACTCACGTCTAATCATTTCCCTGCTGCACTTGGACTGAAACGACACATTTAAATACGAAAAGATTCATCAGCGCAGTCGTTCTCGTCCCCGTTAATGGCCTATCTAACTCGTGACCGACTCATAAAACAAAGCGCGAGTCAGAAAGGAAAAAAAAAAAAAAAAAAGGATCTTCTTGCTAAAGTAGCGAGGTTCACTCCTTCAAGGCAGACAGTGGCTGGGTGAAGGTTAACATCAAGAAGACAGATAGCGACATAATAACCACCACCAAGGCAACAACACGACATTAAGTGGAGCCGCAGCTGCAAAGGACTCCGACTGTAGGACGTCTGCGACCATTAAGCACATTAACAAAGAGGAGCGTTTGTGAATGACACAGCGGCACTGCTAATCTGAAATTTTGACACGACGGGTGGTATCACTTAGCATCCTCACTGTAGCTGGGGGGGGGGGGTACACAAAAAGTGACCTTTCTCAACAAAAGGTCTTTAACGAAGAAAAAATACCAAAACAATAGATTTCAAATGATAATCGAGTGGTTAGCGCGCAGACCTCACAGCTAGGAGACCAGGGTTCAATCCCACCCTCGGCCATCTCTGTGTGGAGTTTGCATGTTCTCCCCATGCATGCGTGGGTTTTCTCCGGGTACTCCGGTTTCCTCCCACATTCCAAAAACATGCTAGGTTAATTGGCGACTCCAAATTGTCCATAGGTATGAATGTGAGTGTGAATGGTTGTTTGTCTATATGTGCCCTGTGATTGGCTGGCGACCAGTCCAGGGTGTACCCTGCCTCTCGCCCAAAGACAGCTGGGATAGGCTCCAGCACCCTCGCGACCCTCGTAAGAAAAAAGCGGTAGAAAATGAATGAATGAATGAATGATAATAATCCCAACTGGTCAACTATCAATTCAATCTTTATTTTGACTTTTCATCTATGTAGTAATGTATTATTACATATTGTAAGGGTTCTGGGCATGCCGACAAAGCCTGCTCTGTAGTGCCCCCTTCACAAGGACTATTAGCACACACCACAAGTGTGCCCGAAAATCTGATGTGCATGTCCATCATGACAAGAAAGAATCAAATAACCTATGCTATTGAAATACTCTTGTGTCACGCGCCTGTCAGTCATGGGTTGTGTACCTGTGATACATAATCCTCGACTTTTCAGGTGTGGAAATTAAATTTTATTGTGAAAACCTTGGGTAAAAGTAATCCGCACAAATTCTACTCTGCTGGATATGTGAATACTTAGGAGAATAACAATAAAAAACGACTGCTTTTGATCAACCAACAGTGTATTTTAGAGCAAATCCTGTATGATAAAGAGGCATTAATGCTTACTTTTGGATCAGTTGTGATGATTGTATTAATGCTAAGTATTAAACTCCAAGGCTTGCTAAAATGAAGCTAACATGTTGGTGACGTTTTTTTGGTAATACTATACTGTGGAATGTGAGTGGGTAGAAGAATACAGGATGAGATTTACAAGCAAAGATGGTGCGGAGGATGTGCATGTGTTCAGTGTTTTCTTTTTTTTTAAATTAGAAGACACACTGCTGCAGAAGTTTATTAGTCTTTATATCAGTGGTCTCAAACACACGGCCCGCGGGCGAAATGTGGCCCGCAGGACACTAGTTTGAGGCCCCCGCCATTGATATGAAAGTTTAATGTTAGTGCGGCCCGCGCAAGTTTGATATGGATGCTGTATGGTATCATGTACCCAGAAAAAATTATTACGTTTGATTAATGTTCATGTTAAAGGTTAAATAACTGTTAATAGTTATCCTCCCTATCCATGTGGAAGTGGTAAGTTTTTGGCTATTTAAGTTTAAAGGAAATAACTTGAAGGCGACCGTTTAGGTCGCTAGCTCTCTAGTTTGCGAGTTAGCATGTGTCTCAAGACCCTGCAGTTGCGCAATATGTTGTAAATAAAAAGAGTATAAATGTGACTATAGTCGTGTTTTGTCATGTCTACAGGGCTCTAATAATGCTTTGTTCATTTTAATCTGAAAAAAATAATTTGTCTACCCACCAACTATATGTGGTTTCTTAAGTTTTTATTATTTGCTGTTTTATTATTATTATTATATTTATTTATTACTGATTGATTGATTTTCTTTATTCTTGATTTGTTTATTTATTTTTCATCTTATTTTGTGCAGAAAAATAAAAATTTAGATATTTGAGAACAGTGGAATGTTTTATCAGAGCTTTTATTGTAGAAAATCGGAACCAAAGCACTGAAAAAGTTTGTATATTTTTCTGGTTTTAATAAATGCGTTGTTTTTTTTTTTTTTTTTTTGAAAACCTGATGCAGCCCAGCCTTGCCCAGACCCTAGCTCCAGTGGCCCCCAGGTAAATTGAGTTTGAGACCCCTGCTTTATATCATCTACTTTAAGATGCCTTGTTCAGCATAATAAGTGACAAAAGGATTTAGATGAAAATGGGCCTATTTTAATGGGGCTTGAGCTAATACCACGTTAGCTAAATGTTGTCCAAGGCTTGTGAGGTAACATTTCTATTTAATGCCCTTATCTTTGTGTCTGGTTGTACTGCTAAAGGTGTTAATAAATAAACAAATGGTGCTAATTCAGACCCGGAGGCGAGGTAGGCAGTGACTGGTGAGCGTGAAGCAAAGCTGTAGTGATCATACAAGAAGTGGACAGGCAGATAAAAAAAAAAAAAAAAAGCATAGGAGATGTAAGGCGTGATAAGAGCTGACATGGACAAGTCCTCTGTGGCCTCCCTGGTGAATACAAGACACAACTGTGCTGCCGCTAACAATTACCCCGGCGCCAAAATGCCTTTTTTTCCCCAAAAGGGAGCATTAGAAGCTAAGGTTTGCAGTCATGCATCATTAAAATACCATCTGATAAAGACATGGCATTAACGTTCCTTGACAGGTGTTCTTCAAAACATCTCAGGAATCAAAATAATGAGCTAAAAATAGCACCCCACTCACTGTTTTCACCAAATTCCTTGCCTGTACCGAAACACAACCATGGTATCAGACTCGACACCTCCAAGTTCTCATGGTTCTCAGTCGGAAAAGGGTGGATTGTACCCTCCAGGATGGGAGTGAGTATCTCAGGGTCTTGGGTATCTGCTCCGGAATTTCGTGATAAAAAGGGAGCAGAGCCAGAAGGCAAAGCTCCCAATTTACCCGTCGATCTACGTTATCGTCCTCATCTATGGTCACAAGCTTTGGGTCGTGACCGAAAGAACGAGGTCATGGACACAGCAGAAGAAATGAGTTTCTACCGTAGGGTGGCTTGAAATAATGTTTGGAGCTCAAAGTAAAGCCGCTGTCTTTCACATTGGGAGGAACCAGTTGAGGTGGCTGGGGGATCAGACCACACAAATGTTGTGGGCATGCTCAGCCGGTCGCTAGGAGGCCGTGAGGTGAATCTAGGACATTATGTCACATAGCTGGCCTGGGAATGCCATGATACCCACCTAGTGGAACTGGAGGCCAGCGACCATGAAGTCTCGTACTGAGATAAGTGTAAGAAAATGGAATGGCAAGGAATGAAAAAAAAAATATTTTGAAAATAATAAAACGGGCCCTAATCAGGATACACGGACTTGCCAACATTGATGAATTTTCAGGCACGCTGAGGGTCCAGAAAATGGGAGTAAAGTGCATGTATAATAATAAATTGAGCTGCATTATGAGAATGGCATTTCTGCTCAATATAATATAATATAATATAATATAATATAATATAATATAATATAATATAATATAATATAATATAATATAATATAATATAATATAATATAATATAATATAATATAATATAATATATAATATAATATAATATAATATAATATAATATAATATAATATAATATAATATAATATAATATAATATGGGCGGCACGGTGGTCTAGGGGTTAGCGCGCAGACCTCACAGCTAGGAGACCAGGGTTCAATCCCACCCTCGGGCAGCTCTGTGTGGAGTTTGCATGTTCTCCCCGTGCATGCGTGGGTTTTCTCCAGGTACTCCGGTTTCCTCCCACATTCCAAAAACATGCTAGGTTAATTGGCGACTCCAAATTGTCCATAGGTATGAATGTGAGTGTGAATGGTTGTTTGTCTATATGTGCCCTGTGATTGGCTGGCCACCAGTCTGGGGTGTACCCCGCCTTACGCCCGAAGACAGCTGGGATAGGCTCCAGCACCCCCGCGACCCTCGTGAGGAAAAGCGGTAGAAAATGAATGAATGAATGAATTTGAAAGACAAGCTAGCATACATGTAATACAGACGTCTACAATGTTTTAGAATTATACAAATGGACTTACGGAGTAAATGGACTGACAGGCAAATGGATGCCTGTAAGTCAACCAATCTTTCTCAAATTGTGTCTATCAGTCCCCTAAAGGTGTGTACCACACTTTGCGGCTAAACACACAGTTCAGTTTCAAATGAAAATGGTAAATACTGCATGGTATTGTATTTTTATGTAAAACAATCATTTTTTGTGTTATCATTCTTTGTGACATCATTCTTTAGATATTCTGGCTAAATATATATGGCTACATTTGGGTCAAAGTGAAAGTTATGCTTGGAATGTATCTTTTCACACAAAGCCTGATTTGGCCCAATGAAAAATGAGCATTGGGCCAAAATTGGCTTACACCAACAAACACACAGTTATGTGAAATCACATCATCTATTTGGATAAATTCTCTGGATACATTTGCAAATGAATGAACATGGCATCTCAGAGCACCTTTCCACGCATTTCTTGGTCACAGTTCCATTAAACAAGAATGAGAGATCAGGGGCTATCAAAGAACAAAATCCAGTGTGATGCTCCCGCTAATAAAGCAACAGCAAACGCTCTTAATTACTGCACAATCACTTCTCACTCGGCTGCCACTATTGATGAGCTGGCCGGCTCGGTGCCGCGTTACAGCCGGCCTTTGAAATTGATGTGGCTGTCAGCTTCAATTACAGCTCTAATGTCTTGGATCAGCCAAAAGGCTGGGGGTCCAGGTGCAGCAGGTCATCAGGAGGAAGTATGTGTTACGTTGTGGTTTGTGAAGGTTAAACAACAAAAACATGACAACGACCTAAGGCTGGGAGACATGGACCAAAAATTAATATCCTGATATATTTATGTTGAATATCAATATAGAATATATATTCATTCATTTTCTATCACTTATCCTCACAAGGGTCGCGGGGGTGATGGAGCCTATCCCAGCTGTCTTCGGCCGAGAGGCGAGGTACACTCTGGACTGGTCGCCAGCCAATCACAGGGCACATACTGTATAGACAAACAACCATTCACACTCACATTCATCATAAGCTAAATTGTCAATGTGAAATCAATGCGCCTAGGAAATAAGTTTCGGTAATGTTTAAAATCAGGGGTCTCAAACTCAATTTACTTGGAGGCCACGGAAGGTAGGGTCTAGATGAGACTAGGCCGCATCAGGTTTCCCCCCCTCAAAAAACGCATTTATTAAAAACAGAAAAATATACAAACTTTTTCAGTGCTTTGGTTCCGATTTTCTACAATAAAAGCTCTGATAAAACATTCCACTGTTCTCAAATATCTTAATTTTTATTTTTCTGCACAAAATAAGATGAAAAATAAATAAACAAATCAAGAATAAAGAAAATCAATCAATCAGTAATAAATAAATAAATATAATAATAATAATAAAACGGCAAATAATAAAAACTTAAGAAACCACATATAGTTGGTGGGTAGACAAATTATTTTTTTCAGATTAAAATGAACAAAGCATTATTAGAGCCCTGTAGACATGACACAACATGACTATAGTCACATTTATACTTTTTTTATTTTTTATTTACAACATATTGCGCAACTGCAGGGTGTTGAGACACATGCTAACTCGCAAACTAGAGAGCTAGCGACCTAAACTGTAGCCCCCAAGTTATTTCCTTTAAACTTAAAAAGCCAAAAACTTACCACTTCCACATGGATAGGGAGGTTAACTATTAACAGTTATTTAACCTTTAACATGAACATTAATCAAACATAATAATTTTTTCTGGGTACATGATACCATACAGCATCCATATCAAACTTGCGCCGGCCGCACTAATGTTAAACTTTCATATCAAGGCGGGGGCCTCAAACTAGTGTCCTGCGGGCCACACTTGGCCCGCGGGCCCCGTGTTTGAGACCACTGTTTTAAATAATCAAAATACAGTAAGATAATGTAACTATTACATGTTATCAGCAATGTAGTACGTGTTAATGCATGATTACAACATGTATATTAAACAATACAATGTTGTTAGAGGCTTTTATTGACGATTTTTTAGAAGGCTTCACATTTGAAATTGGTGTATCCGAATGACAGCATTGTTAGCTGGTTGCAATTAAGTCCCCTTTTCAACTATATTTGTATTTTAGTTCATTTACACCATTTTTGTGCTTGGATTGCTTAATTAAGGCCAAGAATGTGTAACATTTGCTAACCCTTGACTAATAATAGACCTTAGTCAGCTACAAAATAGCATTCATTTATGAATTCATTTTTGAATAGCCATAAAAGAGTGAGAGAGCAATGTTGGAAATGTGTCAGAGTGAGGGACCACTCTATTATTACGATACAAAATAAATGTCTGTCTTATTTATCTGTGTCCACCACATGACACGCAAACAGGGAGTACACATGCTGGGAAAATAGCATTATTTGTCACTCTGAGCACACGCATTGTAGAAGCATGCTAATGTGACATCTACTCACACCTTGATGCAGATGACGCTAGTGTGCCCGAGTGTGTGTGTGTGTGTGTGTGTTTGTGTGTACAGCAGGCAGGAAGTTCATTACCACTTTAGTACTCAACATGAGCCCATGTGGCAGAAAATGTCTCACTGGGGCCAGCAAAGCATATTGCGATTTAAATTTGAAGGGATTGGGGTTGGGGGGGGGGCCTCAAATGGACAACCACAGACACAAACACATGACAGGAATGCCTCAATTATTAAGAAAAACAGTGCACAACACAGCAGCTACAGAACCAATGTTGGAATAGCGTAAGCTCAGCTAGCATAAGCAATATGGACAATTTGGAGTGGCCAATTAACCTAGCATGTTTTTGGAATGTGGGAGGAAACTGGAGTACCCGGAGAAAACCCACGCATGCACGATGGGAACATGCAAACTCCACACAGAGATGGCTGAGGGTGGAATTGAACTCAGACCTGCGTGCCGACAACTCGGCGCCGTGCAGCCCTATTAGTAATATATACATATGTATATATGTACAGTATTTCAGACTAGATGAAGCATTTTCAAACATATAAAATGGCTAAGATATGTGATATGTACTATTCTACATTGGTCACTAAGTGTCAATAGTGTGATATTGATGAGACAATAGCCACCCCAGGAAGTATACTGTACACAAGTAAAAAAAAAAAAGTAAAAAAGGAACGAGAAGGAACTCTCCCAATGTTAACTTATCTGAGTCTATATTATGTCTTATTATATTGTGTTATACTTGTATTACTATATGAGTAAAACAAGTGTAAAGGTGACTGTAGGGGTGTTATATCATTTTGGAATGTGGGAGGAAACCGGAGTACCCGGAGAAAACCCACACATGCACGGGGAGAACATGCAAACTCCACACAGAGATGGTCGAGAATTGAACCCTGGTCTCCTAGCTGTGAGGTCTGCGCGCTAACCGGGGATTATTATATTACTGGAAATAAGCACTTAGTCATATTAGCAGCGTTCTTTTATTATCTTCAGAAACAGTAAGTGCTAACCAAAAAAACACTAATTTGTCACAAAAATAATTTACTAAGACCTTCAGTGGTTTAATGTTTAAACAAATATGAATTTCTCCTAAAATTTCTGGAAAGTGAGCGAGAATCCAGATGGAAAACTTTTTCCTTAAAACCCATTTGGCTTTGATTATGCACTGACACACACCCACACACACATTTATAATAATTATAATAGAGCAAAATGAGCTTCTCCATTTTTCTTATGTGGATCATTCAAAAAGCCAAATAAAGTAAACTGTCCCTGCAATTAAAAAGGTCAGATGTCAAGACTCGGGTCACACAAAGACATGAAGACAAAATAGACACACACACACCATTTCACACAAGTATAGCGATAGAAAGAAACAGCTGCACTCTGATGAATGCCCTATATTCATTCCGCAGGAAGCGGCTTCATCTGTCACTACTGATGCAACCCTTCCACTCTTGCCTTTCAAAACACACACACACACACACACACACACACACACACACACACACACTCCCAGCTGGGCTCAGCGACAAATGCTCCTTTGATGCATCTTCCTGGAGGCCGAAGCCGCCATCGGCATCTACTTCATCTCTTCTTTCCGTTCTCTAACCCCCCCTCATCCCCCTCAATGCATGCATCATATTAAAGTCAATTCCAGCCCCCCCGCCCCCCTTCTTGTGAGACATTACACCTCCCTTCAAAACACACAAGCCAACATTCAGAAACTTCGTGGGGTGCTGTTTTTAAATGACCTTATGCAAAAACACAAGTCAAAGATCCTCTATATGTCTGTAAAGAGCACTCTGCTGTTTTTAAGGACCTACTACAAAAATAGAAGTCACAAATCTACAAACAGGAATGCACCCTTAAGGATTTACCACATAAAAGCTACTCAGTGATCCTCCAAATGGCAGGACCACTGTTAAGGGCCTTCTGCATGAATGATCCTCAAAGATCCTCTATATGACAGGAGTGCTGTGCTGTCTTAAGGACTGACTGCAAAAATAGTCTCAAAGATCCTCTACATAGCAGCTGATGTTCTTGAGGACCTACTGTAAAAACACTAGTCAAAGATTCTGTATATGTAAGAAGCACTCAGCAGTATATAAGAACCAACTGCATAAACGCTACCCTCTAAATAGGAACACTTCTGTTAACGACCTACTACAAAAACACTAGACAAAGATCCTTTATATGACAGGCGTGTCCTGCTGTTTTATGGATCAACTGCATAAGCGCTACTCAAAGATCCTCTATATGACAGGAGTGTGGTGATGTTTTAAGTCAAAAATCCATATATGTATGTAAAAGAATGCACTCTGCCGTTTTTAAGGACCGACTAGAAATTGAAATGTCACAGACTAAACAGGAAATACTATTCAAAGATCATCTATATGACAGGAGCAGGCTACTGTTTTAAAGCACTGACTGCAAGGCTCAATTACTATTTACTATTATGATGAACACATGTTTTTATACATTAGTTGCCGCCATCTTGAAACGGGGCACAGCCAACCTCCAACAAATTAAACACAGCATTACTTAACTAGTTTATTAAATACTGGTAATAAAAGCAAATGATTAGTTGGTTTGATGGTACTACCATTTCTTGTTTATTAGCAAGCTGACTACTTCCTGGTTCATGAAAGCTTGAGATATGATTGGACGGAGGGTGACAGGCGCAGGCTACTGCAGCACCGACTGCAAGGCTCAATTACTATTTATTATTATTATTAACACATGTTTTTATAGACTTTAACCTTCATTTTGCAGGTGTATCCATATATGTGTTTGAATGGGTGCATGACACGTACCTTTTACATGCATGGACACAAATCCGGCAAAACACTTCAGAGAAAGTCTTTGCACAAGAGTTGAAACTGCTCTCGCCGCTCCTCTTTCATCTGTTTTCACTTCCTGTTGATGTCCAGATTCCTTTATCCATGACGTTTATCCACATTTATGACATATTTCCATAATTTTCTCCTTATAAGTGTGAATGCAATTGCTGATGGTGATGTAGCCGCATGGTGTGCTCACATTAGTTGCCGCCATCTTGAAAAGGGGCACAGCCAACCTCCAACAAATTAAACACAGCATTACTTAACTAGTTTATTAAATACTGGTAATAAAAGCAAATGATTAGTTAGTTTGATGTCTCGTCTAAAATGGAGGAGGACCGTGCTACTAATTAGGTGTTGTAAAGGAAGGGTACTACCATTTCTTGTTTATTAGCAAGCTGACTACTTCCTGGTTCATGAAAGCTTGAGATATGATTGGACGGAGGGTGACAGGGGCAGGCTACTGTTTTAAAGCACCGACTGCAAGGCTCAATTACTATTTACTATTATTATTAACACGTGTTTTTATACACTTTATTAAGCAAATGATTAGTTGGTTTGATGTCTCGTGTAAAATGGAGGCGGACTGTGCTACTAATTAGGTGTTGTAAAGGAAGGGTACTAGTAGCTTGTTTATTAGCAAGCTGACTACTTCCTGGTTCATGAAAGCTTGAGATATGATTGGACGGAGGGCGCCATTTTGATTTTTAGGTGACCACTCTCCACTCCTTAATTTCAACAGGTCATCCGTACATTATTACACAATCTTAAAAGCTTCTAAGACATACACAAAAAGACATTATCAGAATTTCTATAACTGATATTTTTTATTGTAAGCTGTTAATAAATGAATCTGTATCAAACAGAACATAGTGTTCATATCCAAGTCATGTTTTCAACCAAACCTTTGTTTTTCATTAGTGACTATCCTGTACTCTACACTGTTTGTATTAAGTACAAAATTCATTGTCCAGTAAAAAAACAATCATCTTCCAATTTTGTCTGTTTTTTAAAACAAAAAAAACAAAATATATAATCTGTATTAAATATATGGTGTTAAATGTCATTTAGTTTCCATGAATTTAAAGGAATATTTAAAAAATGTCAACTATGCCCTCTATATAAATAGAGAATGTTGCTGTTGAGACGCATGTACAGTACATATACATTTTTTATTTAGTCGTTTCAACGCCCCATCTCTTGATGAAGTCACTATTATATATATTTTATATATATTATATTTATATATATAATATATATTCATATTATATATATATGCCACAAGAAACAACTAGATGTGGTTCAGGACTGACTGTAGTGAAAGTCAACATTAAAAAAAAAACAAAACACAAAAAACCCCACAATGATACAACAAGAAAATGCCACTCTTCACTTTTCTTCTCAGTGACTCTGCCAGCTGTGAACTTTAACATTCACTTTCTGCCGTTTCTGGGGAAAATAAAAATAACTTACCTTTGGAAGCCAAAAAGGTCCCCGTAAATCCAAAGCGACGATGTCAGGGATAAAAAGTAAGCAGTAGAGTAGAAGGGAAGTCACACTTGTATACATGATTCTTTATTGCACACATTTCTTTTCCCTTTTTTTTTTTTTTTTTTGGTGTGAGCAACAAAACTGTCATTTACATGTTTGACACCAAAAATTCTCAGTCTAACCCCTCTTTAAAAAAACAACACAAAACTACTACACATCACACACATTGTAGTGCACCACTATTCGAAACTATAAGGAACATTCTAGTATTTTAAAAGAAAAGAAAATCCAGTGGGGCTAAAATATTTTTGAAATTTTTGGTGGCATTTTTCCACACGAGTGTGACAAACCTGCCATTTAACTCATGTAAGGAATGTTTGTTAGCCAGAAACAAGGCAAGATGGATAGGTGGGAAACGTTAGTAGGTCCAACAAAAGAAAGTCAAATACACTGAATGCCCTGAGACGCGTCTTTTTCAGCGGTCTAATCGAACGTGTGTCACATTTATTTGTGTTTTTCTGCTCAACAAAACGCCTCAAACGAAAGAAAGTGGGAGACAAAAGTGGCACTTGAGTGATTTACCATAAAAGAAGGCACTTTTTTATAGGCAGCATTTGGGGCGTCTTATTATTGTGCTTTTCCCACATTTGGAACTGGACGGGCTCCGACCGCATTTCCTTAAATAGTAGCCGACTGGTGTTTATTTGAAGTAAGGTATCTATATGTATGCATGCACCAGTGGACCTTGACTAAAAAAGGGATTCATTCATTCATTTTCTACCGCTTTTCCTCACGAGGGTCGCGGGGGGTGCTGGAGCCTATCCCAGCTGTCTTCGGGCTAGAGGCGGGGTACACCCTGGACTGGTCGCCAGCCAATCACAGGGCACATATAGACAAACAACCATTCACACTCACATTCATACCTATGGACAATTTGGAGTGGCCAATTAACCTAGCATGGTTTTGGAATGTGGGAGGAAACCGGAGTACCCGGAAAAAACCCACGCATGCACGGGGGAGAACATGCAAACTCCACACAGAGATGGCCAAGGGTGGAATTGAACCCTGATCTCCTAGCTGTGAGGTCTGCGCGCTAACCACTCGACCACCGTGCCGCCTGCTAAAAAAGGGATTGATACCCAAAATCTTTATGTACTAAAACCTATAATATAGTAATCCCTTGTCACTTTGCTCAACCTATTAGTAAAAAAAAAAAAAGGTAAATAAGAAAATTTTAAGAACAAATTTTACTCTCGGAACTATGACTTTATTCCCATATTCTGACTTTATTCAGAAATTATTGTCCAAAAATTTACATTTTATTCATTCTTAATATGGGGTGAATTTGGGGGATTTTTTTTTTTTTTTAGTATTTGTAGTTTAATTCTACTATTTAGATTAGAACTAATTAATTGGAACTTCTAATCTTGTTAGATTACTTCTGTTTTATCTTAATATTCTGACTTTATTCTTGTAAAATTACTGCAGAATCTTCTGAGTTTTTTTTTTGTGGTTGCCGCATCCTGCAATCAACCCAGAAATTCCGTTTATTAAAGTAAAGGCCACTATTTGAGGAGAAAAAAACAAAAAACAAAACACTAGCAGGTTTGTGCTGACTCTATGTAATCCAGTCATGACAGGACTTCTTAATAATTCACTTAATTCATATGAACGTTGATGTTAAACATGTTTAATCTCATTGTGCGCTCGAGAAGAATCACGAAGGGCCGAGTTGCCCAGAGGAAAAAAAAAAAAAAAGAGCCGTGTAGGCGCAATAATAAGGATTAATGACGTTAATCTTTTCCAATGTGTGTCAGCGACAACACCTCGAGTACAGGAGGGAGGAATAAAAGCAGTAGAATGACACTGGCAGTGTTTGAGACAATAGTAAATGAATACAAAACTCAAATAATAAATAGCTGGAATCCATATTGGGAAGGAATAATGCAATTGTTTTGATCCCTAAGTAGTTCATATACTGGCGTGTGGTTGCAGAGTGTTTGATGATGCAGGTTCCCTCAGGGTTTGGTATTAGCGCTGTTATCAATAACACCAATGCTGCACCAGCTGGAGATGAATAGAACGTTGCTATCTCAACATGACAAAACTCCCTCGCTGGTGTTTAAATGCACCCCCCCCCCCCCCACGATGACGACATGCCCCGCTCCTGAAATGCATCCCTTTCAGGTGATGTGTTTTGGCATAGAGTCAAACTCAGAGATGATTTTTTTTTTCCTGCTAGTAATCATCCTGTCGCATCCCAGGGTGCGAGACACAGAAGGACAGGACATGGAGAAAAAACAAAAAACAACAAAAAAAAGAGAAAGAACGGTCTCCAGAAGAGACCAGCAGCGGTGTTTGGGGGCGAGCCAGGGCAAAAGTATGAAGAGTGGCAGCAGAGTTCACGTTTTCAGCACAGAGGTGAGAAATGCGTGAGCAGGAGTGAGGGACGCGCATCAACTCGTGCACTTTCCAGTTAGATCGTGTTTGTCATGTTGCTGGTGAGGTTCCTTCTCATGGGAATTTAGTAGGATTTTCGTACGCATCAAAAAACGCCAGCCATTTTGAATTTATAACCAAGTAACATTGGACTTGCACAAGGTTTAACCGGGCAGCAAAAGAAACATGGTAACAACGGTAAGGTTTGAGGCATATTTCCATGTAAAATGTATTTATTTTTAGTTCAGAATTATTACATAAGTAATAAGTCACTTTTAATAGTGAACGCACAATACAAAGTTCGACTGTTTACCGCCTTTTTCAATAGCCAAACATTTTTTTCTGGTGTTTTCCTACAATTTGGGATGCTAACTCAACTTTAAGACAAAATTTTAGATCAAACTTTGAGAGAAAGTTAAAAAAAAAGGTGTTTTTGAGTGTACTTGTTTACTGATAAAAGTTTTGAGACAATGGAGCCAAGATGGAGTGCACTACTGGCCTGCAACCAGCAGAGGCGCTCTTGAGTCTATCTCAACTACTTTGCTGTCATTGTGTCAATTATGAAAGTTAGTAGAAAAGCACAAAATCAACAAATAGGTAGCTAACCTTCCCGTTGACAGCATTTTTGCTAAATTATTTTTTTTGTCATTCAGATTTTTTTCTGGATTATTTAACCTTACAATGTAGAAAATACTTTGTTAAGACAAAAAAAATATTGAATATGCAGGATTTTTGTTGAGCTTTTAGTTCAAATTAGGCAATTATACTGTTCACAGTCACGGTCAATATCGAACCTTTAATACAAAAATTTGAAGTGAACTCTACCGTCGACAAACTGCCCCGTCATCATTACCGTTGTCCTATTTGCGGTATAACGTATACACAAACTACAGAAAAAGGCTGGTAAAATGTTGAAAATGATTTTTGCCCATCATTCACAATCCTTATGTGAAACATAAACATATATTTCTTTCAATTTTCTGTGGATTCTAATAAGAGAAAACAAGTCCGTATGAGCTTGCTAATAATGCATGTAAATAGGAGGTACCTATTTCGACTAATAAGTCCGTTTGATATACAAGCTGTGCTCATGCATTAACAAGTACACTGATAATAACATGTAGTACTTACAGTATCTTGCTGTATTTTAATGATTTAAAACATTACCATAACGAGAAGCGTTGACTTCACATGGCCCGTATAGCTAATGACTAATGCAACTTCTGTCAACAACAGCAGCATAGACAGAAAGAACGACAACACTTACTATGTCAGCTCTCATTGGGATGGCTGTGTGTTCCCGTCCTCAGGTAGTATTCCTAGTGAAATTGAGAACTGTGTATTCACTTTTCCATCTGTTCCATCTGTGAGTGATGCTGAGACGGGCGGTTAAGCGAGGCGTTGTGTTTTTCGGCCAGATATAGTGTTTCGTTTTGGCTGCTACAATAACAATATCGCTGTACCTTAATATACAAGTCAATTATATCCATGGCGTTTGGTTTTTTTTTGTTAGGGATTTAGCGTCAAAATATGTACCTCCAAGACGTCCGTTGTTAGCTAGCTCAAACTAACTTGTTTTCTCGCTAGAACACACAAAAAAAGAAATATGTGATCGTGTTTGACATGAGGATTGTGAATGATGGACAAAATTCACAATATGTGCGGTTTTCCTTTAAGACAATAGTTTAGGTCAAATTCTTTAAAAAACAAAACAAAAAAGTAGCGTGCTTTTGCGTGGAGTTTTTTGTCGATTATTCAGTTTTGAAGCAATTGAACCAAAATGGAATGCAGTACTGGACTGCAACCAGCAGAGGCACTGTTGATTTTGTCTCAACTACATTGCAGGACTGTAATCAGAGGATATTTACATTTTTTTAACAAAAAAAGATTAATCTAATATTAAAATAGTTGTGAATTAATTGGATAATCGATTAATCATCAATGAAACGTTGCAAATCTAGTTTGTGAAGCCCATTGTTTGTTTGGGAGTAAGTATTGAGTGAGAAATAGCCTCTTTGTTTTGTTTTTTTGGTACGATTTTCTACTCCAACTTCCATGAGAAGACATTCTCGGTGTGCGCGTTTGTAGTGTGAGTGTCCATGAGTCACCAGTTTTTAATTCTGTTAGTCCGTGAACCAGACCTAGTCAATACATTCATGAAATTGGTTAAAAACACAAGACAAAAATATCAGCGAGTTAGTAAAATTCTTACTAAGAATGTTTTATTAAAATAAATGCCAAGAGGTTAATAAGAAAAAAAAATAACAGCATACACCATGAAAACTAAATGGCAAGCATGTAAAAATACTTATGACAAGGAAAAAAAAAAAAAACTAATCAAGTAGCTAATGAGTTAAACAAGCTGGGCATTAAAACAAAATATAATTTTAACAGGGGAGGGGGGGAAGGCAACATTCCCCACCAGAGACACTTTAAAAAGTGAAGGAGGGGGCAAAGGGGAGGAGAAGGAAGGGTTTGGGGGACAGGGGGGAGTCATAAAAAAGCACTCAGAAACATGATTAATATACATATAAAATGAGATTAGAAAAATACATTATAAACCTGTAACAATGGCTGTTAATTACATTATCATACATGTGTAATAGGCAGGCCAAGAGAAGAGAATATGGTCGGTAACGTCTTTCAACTTTTCCACCTGATGGACAGCCAAACACAATGACACCGTAGCGTGTAACATCACGGAGGGACTTCTCGTAATACTGTCAAACGCTGAATAGCCGTCTCCGCTTTTAATATTGCATTTCAATTTTTTCTAAATAATATCAGAAGAATAACACTGGAAGAAAAGTTAATTTCATTGACCTTTTGGTGTGTTTTACGGCTTGATGAGAAAGCCATGAACGAAAAAGCTAATAATAGATAATAAATGTGGATTTAGTGACGTTGTTTCAAATGTCGTTGAAACAAACACTGTGGATGTATTTTTCTCAGCTCACGATCGACTCAATGTGTCCTACTGCATTGCTACAGTTAGCGCCGTTTCTTCTAGGAAGTTAAGTCACGCGCACACGCAAAAAAGAAAACAATGGTGTGATTCTTAAAAAAATCAGGAGCCTGCTCGTACAGCAGAGTAAAGGGCCGTCAAGTTAAAAAGAAAACCAAAAAAGTAATCCGAGGAAGACAAAAAAAATCAACAACATGGCACATAGTTAGCTGGTTAGCTAAGTCTGGTTGCATAGAGTAACGACGATGGCAGCGGCGGCAGAGGCGGCCAAAAAAAAAAAAGAAAATCACGAGCCGCTCTGCTCTGCTGCGCCATCTTGGGTGGGTGCTGGGATATTTTTATATTTTTTTTTTTTCTTTTTCGCTTACTGAACTCAACTGGACTACTCAGAAAAACAGAAACCACTCTCGATAAGGCACTTTTTTTCGTTTTTTTTTTCCTTTAAAAACCCTTCCTTTCCAGTCAATACCAGGCCAACAGCATTTGCACGTCCTCACCCATTTTTTGTCTTTTTTTTCCCCCCAGATTTTGTATCTGCAAGTAAAGTATCAAAAGCTAAAATTGCCAAAAATAGAATTATTTTTTTTTCTCTCTACACCAGCACCCTGTAAAATTATCAATGTTTTTGTTCGCATCTGTATTTATATATGCAACGGCGTATCTACATTTGTATATGTATATATATGTATATATACACACATATATACACACACTGTATATATATGCATATATGTGTATATATATACACACACACGTGTATATAAGACGTATGTATAAAGCAATTTAAACAGGCAGGCATGGCTTTCACATCCTTTTTTTTTTTCTTGAGAGAGTTCAACAAAACTTGTGGAAGGGCTGGGGGTTGGGGGGGTTGTGACACATTGTGGATGCACTTTCAGGTTGGCGCATTCCGATGTGTAAAATAAATCGGCTAAATATAATAATTAAAAACGCCACAAAAAACTGGCGACACGGTGTAGGAAAACATAAAAGCGAGTGCCCCTTATTTCTAGTAATTATGGCAATCTCGTAGTCATTTTAGTGTGTTTTTTTTTCCCTGCTCCTCAGGAATAACAAAAACAAAATGCTAACTGATTGGTTGCCTCATCCAGTTGAAGGCAGGCACCGCAAATCCACACCTTTGCAAACTTTTAAAACCACACCCTCTGCTAGACAGATGCATATTTGCAGAATCATAATCATAATAATTCATAGGAAACCCTTTGGCTAAATACGCACACTTAATACTTGTTTTGTTTTTTGTTTTTTGTCTTTTTGATCATCACAGCTTAAGCGAACTCATTTTGTTGTTCTAAATGCATCAGGCACTGTAAAATGGATGTAGTGTGAATGGCGGAGGCCGAGGGGAGGGATGCCCCAAAGCCTCATAACACCCTACTTTCATCATAGTATTTCAAATAAAAACACAAAAGAATGCACACCCACGCAAACATAAACCCTTCATCCCAAATTATAACCATTCCATCTTAGCTTTAGCAGGCTGCCGCTTTAGCGTGAGAGAAAAAAAAAACACTCACCCGCCCGCACAACACATGTGAACAGAAAATTAAGCGCAGATCCCTCAAAAATAAAAACACAGATTATAAAAGAAGAAGAAAAAAAAAAACAAAGCGTATTGTTTGCAATCATGACAGCCATGCATTTGTTTCACCAATCAGACAAAAAGCTGTTTGGGGGCAAGGCTAAAAAGGGCGGCACACCCAGAATGTGTCAGCTAACACACTGCTAACATGTTGACAGAAAATCCAAGTTAAGAGAGTGAGTGTTCTCTTTCCTTCTGTTTCTTTTTCTTTCAGTTTCTTTTTTTTTTTGAGGGGCATTGTGTTGCCATTCTAGACCCACAATTGGTGATTCACGCCCCCACGGGTACGGGTGGGTTCTGGTTGGCATCTTATTGCTATTAAACTTCAGTGCACATTTATGATTAACACCACAAACATCCCACCCGCTGTGTGACTCGTGAAGAAAAAGAAAGAGAAAGAATGGGAACTGAACTCAATGAACAGAAGGAAAGGGGAGGGTGTGGTCGGGGGGTGTGTGGGGAGGGTGAAAACCAAAAACCAAATGAAAAAATAATGGAGTATTACACAACTTTTTTGTCATGTTTGTGTGAAGATTTTGTTAGGGTAGGCGCCTCCCTCTTATTTCTTTCTCTCTCTCTCTCTCTGTCACTTGCGTCCGAGAGGCTAGCGAAAGGCAAATTACCAGTTAACTGATCAGCAGGCAGGCTTGGGGCGGCTCGTCATTGGGTGAAGAGTTCAGAGGTCAGAAGGTCATGTGTTAGTTGCCGGTGGCGGCTATAGGTGGTTAGAAACAAAAACAAAAACAAACAGAAAACAAAGATAGAAAGGATATTAGTGTCAGCAAGAAGAGACTGGAATGACATCATTTGAACAATAAAAAAAATGAATGCAAACAATCTCATGTGGCCCCGCCCCCCTTTCTCCTTGCATGGTAAAACCAAGCACCCCGCCCACCCGTGTTTAGGCAGCGGCGGTTGTTTTGTATTTAGCGCACAATGCCCCGCAAAACCAAAACACAGAAGCAAAGAGTTGGACAGACAAACATAAAATAACAACATTCTAGTGTTTTAGTGTTTCTTTGCTTTTGTGCCAGTTAGTGCAGTGATAACTAAAACTACGACACTAGTGTTAAATGTGCAATAAACATGAATCGACTTTGTACGATTCTTCCTCTTTATTTAGCAGTATACTTTTATAGAATATAAATATAATACACAGGAACCATAAATACATTTTGATATAAAAATGCTTTCAATATATTGTATGTATAAAATGACAGTACCTCGTGTACAAGTGAATTAATATCGAGGGAATGCAAGCTACCTAAAAGCTGTGTGACTTTATATCCCGTAAAAAAATAGGAAAGATCCAAAAGAAACTTTTCCAAAGTGAAATGGTGCCCGGTAGCAGCAAGCAAGGCTACTTTTCTTTTCGCTCTCTCGGACGCGCGGGGCGGCTAATCTCCCATCAGAGGAATGTCTAATATAGTTGTACACGTAGAGCACTGCCTGCAAAGTACTACCTGTACTGGGCTTCACAGCTGCATTAACCAGGAAAAGAAAGCTGCTAATATCACCTTTTTGCCTGAGCTTTGAAATACTATACACAGTGTACATATCCTTACTTGAAGGGCTCCTTTGCAATAAACACATAAGACCTTTTTAATATGGAGCAACATCGTGGCAAATTGACTGTATTTCCTCATATAAATGCCCGTGGGCGTTTGGTTACTCAACTACACCAAGGCATATGTTTAAACAGATGCAGTTTTACAATAATAATATCAGAAAATATATTATATGCAGGTATTATAGTATTTTTTTTCCCGAAAAAACAGTTTTTTATGTTCATATGTAGTATTCAACACTGGTCACTAGGTGCCAGTAATGTTAGCCATTAGCCAAGGCAGTAAGTTCTGGAAGTACATCAACGAAGAACACTCTCAATGCTAACAGTATGTCTTCTTTTCCGATATTCCGTCTACTATATTGGGTAATATGAGTGGAAAGATTACTATAGGGGTGTTATTTCATGTCTAGAGGGCTCTAAT
Organism: Doryrhamphus excisus; assembly: GCF_030265055.1. Taxonomy (NCBI): domain Eukaryota; kingdom Metazoa; phylum Chordata; class Actinopteri; order Syngnathiformes; family Syngnathidae; genus Doryrhamphus; species Doryrhamphus excisus. The sequence goes on from NC_080478.1 coordinate 8,396,031, forward strand.
AAGGTTTTCTATGCTGTAAGTATGGAAATATTCACTGATCACAGTTGGGTCTGGGACAAATTAACCTCAATAAACGAGGGATAACTGTACTTTATATGAATGTTGCGATCACGATTCTCTACATTCGCAATTTGCCCTGGGCAGTGAGGCACTCCGGGGGAGGTGGAGATGAAGGAGGAAGTGCCGTCATACTAACAACAGTGCGCCATGGGTCCTTGAGTAAAATGGCAGTGTATGTTTGTGATGCACATGCATCAAAATCATATTTACCTTTTTTTTTTCCTTTTACAGTGAGTCCTGAGAGAGTAAATCATTACATAATGTAATCTGAGACCTCAAACTCCAACTCGAAGGATTAGTATTTTTTTTTTATTAAATAAAAGTAGTTATAGGGGGGAAAATGCAAGGCCGAGTGGGTGTAGCCAATATGAAGGCACCAAGCGATGTAGTGCAAGACGTTTAAAACTGCGTGGCCAACCGGCTTACAAACATCCACCTGCTTTGACAGGTGCTGCTGTTTTTATTAGTTAAGGAGGCGGTATTTATTTGAGGCGAGGAAATACAGTATTTGTCACACGTACCCATGTTAAAAACATCTATTTTTGTCGTTGCAAATGAGCTCTTTCTAAGTTAAAGACTGAATGTAAACAAAATGTGCATGCCACAACGCACCATTTAGCGGGTGTGTGGACATATCGTAAAGATACTGTATATATGGGGTCAGGAGGAGTGCGGGGGGGAACACATACACATATAATAAGGACAACACAATAGAAATTCCCAACTAAGGCATCGAGGCATCACAATCATTGAAATGCATCAATTGAGAGCAGAGTGTAGCTAAGAGACTAAACTGACCTCTGTCAGCGGTCACAATCCTTTGGTAAGGATGGACCCGCGTGTCATGCCGTCTCACTTTAGTAGCCATTGCACCTAGATTGTAACAGGTCCACAAGGTTAGAAACCATTCACTTTGAGCAGTCATATATTACAGTAGCAACATTCACATTTTCTTTAACCGTTATCATAATAATGCTGGGATAATACAACAATACACTGAATTGCAACGTAATACAGGTTATAGTACATATATGCACATCACGTAGCTTGTATTAACACAGAAAAAATACAGTAGAAAACAAAATACATCCTTTTTTTTCAGGATTTCTGCATCATATTCAAATATGCATAAGTTAAGTCATTAAATTCCACAGTGCTCAGTGTTCAATGGGGGACTCTTTTTGAGGGGGGCGGAAGGGTAGGTGAAGGGTAATGGCTTCCAGGCAGCCTGGGAAAAATAATGGGATTCTTCCCGTGGGTTCCAGAGAGGGGCTTGACAGAAATTTGTCGCCTTATTTTGAAAAGTTGGGGGAGGGGATCCAATACAGCTCTGATGGTAATTGAATAGCGGCAGACGCCACCTGCCTCTCGACACCTTCTTTTTCATTTATCGTTCGCCATTTCTCTCAAGCCAATCAGCACTTCCTTTGGGTGGAGTGTGTGTATGTGTGTGTGTGTGTATGTGTGTGTCGTCCGAGCTGATGTTTCTGCACAAGTACAGTGGAACCTCACAAGTTTTGACTGTTTTTGTGAAAACATATCCATGTGGAACATCTAATTGTCTAACACTGCCCTGCTTGAAGTCGTGTGAATGTCAGCATGTCACGCAAGATGACTCCACATCTGGAGAATCTGGGTGTGGTTTTGCTCTCTTAGTTTTTTTTTTTTTTTGCAAAAAACCCAAGGCTGGTCTTTATTGCCAATATTTAACCACATTCACACATTTTCCCAATGATGCAGTTGCCGGAACAGGCAGCTGTAACAGGGGCGGGATATTAACTGTGTAAAGTGATGCCCGGACTGGAGTGTGAAGTTTAACATCCAACACTCACTTCTCCCTCCCTGTTGTGTTGAAAGCAACCGTCACTGATTGCAGTGTGCCGTGTCATCGCTTAGCGCGAATAAATGCCGAATTTACGGTACTGTTTCAGCTGTAATGTTCCAATTTTGCAGGACCTCTGTGTGAAAGGGGCTAAAGTCTGCAATGTCCTGGGTCTGGAGGTAGTATATGAGCTGTAGCAGAGGTGTGACGACCCCGTGTTTAAGGGAAAGCCATGATATTGGCACTGCAGTGTCAAGTTTAACATCTGACACTTCAGACGTGGGTTTTGTGTGAAAAGCACAGATACAAATAAATACCGGATCTACTGTACTTCTATTATGCAGAATTGTCTGTGAAAGAGGCCAGAGTTATATTTAAGGGTGAAAAAAGATGATACTTAAAAGCTGTCTGTATGGTCGGTTTTGTTTGTATGTCAACAACTTGACCCTAGAACTGATTATTTACATTTTTTCGATGAGAAAATGTTCCAATACAAACAAACGGGAGGTTGAGCAGCATGCTGGAATGGATTATGTTCAGCCACAGAGGTTCCACTGTATGACAAAATGTAGCGTGTGCAGGAATTAAACACGCAAAGTCAGGGGATGTGTAAAGAAATTCACTGTGGCAATTTCACAGGGAGTTTTTGGCAAACTGCTTTGCAACCACCTACACGGCTCAAAAGCACCAGATGGCCTTACATTTCCCTGCTGTCAATGAAGCCAATGGCGGCTAGATAAAGTGGCGCGGGCAGCCCGAGCTGAGCGCATGGAAATGTGTGAGAATGGCAGTGAACGTGTTCCGCAGGGCCCTGTGTTGCTGAAGGCACAGATCGATAGAGTGAGTAAATAAAATGCACTAAGCCGGTGTAACCCCGCGAGTTAAAGAGAGAGAAGCCAGCCGGCTGCCCCCCGTCTGTGCTGCACATGACTCCCAGAGGCAAGCTCAACATGCACATGCACAGTCTGATGCTAAAACACGACATCACAAGTGTGTCAAATTAAAGCACAAAGCCTCTGTGTGTGGATAATGTCAGCCAGGTCTTGCTTTTGGTAGCTGTTATCAGAATTGCCTTCAATGGATGCTTGGCTGTCTCTTTGGTAGCAGATGCTGTCAACTAAAAGCACCATTGAGAATTAATGTAATATATAGAGCCTCATAGTGAACTGGACTACTGGCACAGAATGGAGGGGAAGATCAGGTATTAGCACAAAGCCCAGGTTCACGACGGGTGAAGCTGAGACAACAAAGGAAGGGGGAAGGAGAAAAAAAAAAATAAAGCACGACTGGAGGAATTTAATGAACATCCCCTGTGGGAGTGACAGAGGGACTATCTACAGGCATCAAGGCCTGCCTGCAGCCCAGAAAAATGATTTCAGAAGCTGCAGAAATCCAAAGGGATCTACTGCCAGACTGAATATGCCTCCAGGCCAGTGCATGAAAGGGTTAGAGAGCGGGCTGCGTGTATGCAAGCTTGTTTCTGTCGGGGTGCCTCATTTCAGACTCGGCTAAGTCCGCCTGTATGGGTGAGGCGAGTGTGTACCTGGAAGCGTATTTTAACTGTAAAGTAACCTTAGTCAATAAAGGCTAGTCACTGCCCCCATTTTTGACAGTTTATCAAAAATATTCGCAGAGCTGGTCTTAAGCTGGTTTAATATCAACTTCGCCGCTTCAGCCACCCTGACAGTTTGTTTAGTTCTTCAGGTGGACACAACATATTTACCCTTCAACAAGTCTTGACTGTGGCTCATCGTAGCTGTGTCCAGAACCCCGATGCCGGGGTAAAACAAGCCCTCAGGTCCAGGCTGGCTAAAGCTGGCCGCCGTACCTGCCGCACTCATGCTCCCCCAGGCCCGCTTACCTAGAACCCCACTGTGCTCGATGGGGTACTCCAGCAGGGAAGTGGGTGCCAGGGCATAGGGGTACTCATAAGGGGTGGTGTAGATGAGCCCGCCGTCCGGCGTGGGCGGCACCAGAGTGGGGGTGCCGTTGGGCAGCATGGCAGCCATCTGTGTGGGCCGGATGAGGTTCATGATGGGGGCCCCGGCAGGAGTCGGGGGCCGTAGGGCTTGGGGCGGCAACACCTGACCTGTGGGCGTTGCTATGAGGCGGGGTCCCTGAGCGGCTGCTGCCGCCGCTGCAAGAGAGAATGCAAGGGTGGCTGCCATAAGCAAGAGAGCGGAGGACAGAGGTAGAAAGAAGACAGAGGACAAGAGATAAAACGTAGCGGTGTTGATCATTATCACAGATGAACAGTGAAGGGTGAAAATACAAAAGGAGGAAAAGAAGGAAGGTGGCAGGGGAGAGAGAAGGGGAGGGGCAAAAGGGAAAATTAGTCCATGCAATGATCATGGTGGTGGACCACATAAAAGCCAACATAGCAAAAACAAAAACAACCCCTCACACCAAAACAATCATCCCAATACAAAGCATACAAAAATCACCTTGCAGCTCATTCATCTACTGGAAATAAAAGCATGGCAGACATCAACAACACAACCCAAAGTGAACTGCGGACTGTACACATGACACAGGAATAGGCCAATAAAAGTTGAGCTTTTCAGTAAAACACACAATATATTGCATGGAACGTTCACCCTTTGCACAGCTCATTTTAAGTCGCCATATTCTTTAGGGATGCACTCATTCTGTAAGTATCGTCGCAGAACAGCAAATCGGGGGTGCCCAAACTTTTTCCAACATGGATTGCATAGAGACATTTTGAAGGTCATTGCTACTTTTTATGTTTAATTAATTCCAAAACCTACCTAGTGTGTGTCAAAATGTGCTTGAGTCAATACCCTTTAAAAAAAGTTATAGAAGTTTTCTTGTAAAAGGCCCTAATAATCCTTTGTAATCGTCTCTCGATTATATAGGTTAATGGTTTCCAGACCCAACCACAATATAGCATTCTGCGACATAGCATTCAATGTTAATAAATGGAATAGAGCATTTAACATGATTACAGACATGAAGTAACACCCGTATAGTCGCCTTTATACTCCACAATTATTTATTGTTTACACCACGCTGCAAAAGTCTTATGCTGCACGGAGATGGGCAGCTACCAAGCTAGCAAACTGACCGGTTAGCCACATTTTTTTTTCTTCAAAATTTGATAAGTCAAAAAATTGCCACTTCCACACAGAATGGGAGGAGTAAAAAAAAACACAATATAGTGAGGGAATGATAATCAAAATTCAGTATTACTGTCCATATATTGTTGTGCCACACTTTGGACACCCCTGATTAAGCTAAACAAACTTACTAATTATCAAGGAAACAAGCCAAATAAACAATGGCAAGTCAGAATTTGTAGAGCAGTCTTTCGACAAAATTAACAAGTGCATCCCTAATAAAATGTGTTTTCCCGCTTTAGCACATGCTACATTAATTGGCACAAGCTTCCCCACAGGTAAAGTCAATCAGATACAGTTTATAGTCGTGAGATGGTGTTACTATTAGGGAGGGGCATAATTATTTAATCATTAATAATTGTGTCTGGAAGCAATTGAGGTGTAATGTTATAACTTTGTTCTAAAAAGGTCCAAAGAAAACCAAAAGGTACATAAACCGAAGCATTTTTTCCCCATAAAGCACCCAAAATATTAGCAGAAAAGGTATGTTATAGAGAACAATTATTGTTTTACATGTAGACGCTTGATTAATGACAGAACTTATTGTTGACATGGACTTAAAGTAGATCCTGGTGTTTCTCATCTACATCACATTTCGGGCACTTTCTTTGGCACCGTGGCAGATTATTTAGCCAGTCAGTAACCCTTTGGGGCACTTGATTTTGTGTAAAAGATACAACACAGGGCTAATGAATACCTTTGTTATGTGCAATATTGAAGAAAACCAAGGCAAAACTACATCAGAAGTTTTAGACAGAACTCAAATCATAATAAAAATGAGCTACAGCCATGCAATGGCAAAAAAAATAACTGATAGTTGATTACAAAAATATAGTCAAATACCCATCCCTAGTTACTATAGTTTGACCATTTCTGCAAATATTTGAGTAGATTCAAATTAAAAAGTAAATCTGTTTGATACCAAACACAATCAAAGCGCAAGCTTTGGTTATTAGCATGGCCATGTGATCTCGGATACTTCTTCCTTGAGCAGATGGGTGAACTAGTTTGCCGACATGCAGAGTTGAAGCACAGTGAGCTCCAGCGGTGTGCTGAAAAGTTAAGATTCTGCCAAGAGCAAGTTGAGACCGAGCATCCTTATCTGGATTGCAAGGTGGAACGGGAGGGGAAAAAAAAAAGATGGCTGTGGAAAGGTGAAGGGGTGGATAAAAGGGAAAGGAACATGTAGGTCCTCCTACTCGTGGTGGTGGAGTAGGTAAACACAAACTATTTGGTCAGCTTGAGAGAGGTGTCTGCTAGTGGCCACATATGAAGAGGATGATATGTACACAGCCCACCTGGCTAAACTCTGATTTTGTGGAGGTAAACAGTTTGTTAATGAGAAAATCAGCTCAATAAATTATTTTAATTAATGAAATGGGGTGCATTTCATGTGACGAGCTGTGTACATTAGCGTCGTTAATCGTAGTTCACTTACGAGCTTTGACGTTGTTGTCTCGGTATGTCCCATTGAGAATGGCTAACTCCATCAGCTGGATCTTCTTCAAATTGTCTTCACCCTCCGCCTTGGGGGGAAACAAAAAACACATGTCAATATATTTATCCAAAATACAACACTAACAATGGGTATTGATGGGTGTTGATTCAGTCTCAATTATATCCGCCAGTTAACATCACTCTGCTTACTAGCTTTAAAACAGGAGCTCAGAACATTCTTCTCCAATCTCATTCGTAATAAAAATGCAACATTGCTGTCATCGATGAATTTACAGTTAACTGAATGTCCATCCCCTATAACACATTTTCACACAAGAGGAAGCCACATTGCAGGCAAGGCAAAACAATCACCATGACAACCATGTTGCAAAACTACTGTACATGTGTGGGTGTTGCAATGGCAGGTCAACGAAAACACTTGCTCAGACGTCTCACAAGCAATAATAGTCCCAAATTTAGAGTTGGGACCGAGGTCAGCTTTTATTGGATCTTATGTTGATGTTATGGCGACACATGATGATGTTTTGTGTGCAACCATGTTTGTAATTTGGGAGAGATGAACTGATGAAGTTAAGACAATGGTTCTCAATTATAGTCCGTCTTGGCCCCCTAGAGGACAGAATTTATACTTTATTTATATACTGTATGTATCTGTACAAACCACTGTATGAGTTGCTGGTACTCACATAATTGCTGCATAATGTTTTGAGTATAGCCCCCCTGCCTCTCACTTCACCCCACTATCTCAGAAACGCGGGGTTAACCTATTAGGTGTTGCCCTTGCTTCGTGCTTTCGCTTTGTTAAAAAGGCAAAAGGAGACATCAAAGTGTGACAATGCATATTCATAATCCATATCAGAATAATAATTACAGTCATTTTCTTGGCTCCCTCGTGCGCAATCAAATTCGCAATAAGCAAAGCCCGGCTAACGTTAGACCCCGTCACTTAATGTTTGGATAAACAAATACAAAAGCGGCAGCCACTTTCATTACTGCTAAATTGGGGGGCTGGAATTATTCACAAAAAGCAATTAAGATAGTACACCCCCTTCCTTCCTTTTGACTAAAACGCCCTCCCCACTCATAGCCTTCTGCACCCAAACTCCATCCACCCCGAAGCTACCGAACACTCAATAACCGTGTTGACACAGACGGCTTTTCCCAGGTAGTATATCTCAATTCAAGCAGGGGTCAGGGTGGATTACTCTTGGAAATGGAGGGAGAAAAGACGCTTAGATGACCCTGAGGGTGATCTATTGACCCCTGTCAATGTATCATCTTTGAAGGTAGCTGGTAAAAATGGAAGTTATAGGCTAATAACAGAGTGAAAAGGGTAGAGGCGATATTCTTGCACCATGGGCAAAAGAGGCCCTCTTCATTTGCATGTAAACACCACATGGCGTCACAGTTGCACGCTAGCAAATAAACGGTGAAGCGACAACTACAGTTAATTCTCTGACAGTGTTCTGCTCGACTGAGGCGACGATAAGGAAAGACGGGGACACGGGGAATAAAGGAGGGTGAAGAGTTACAAAGCCAACCCCTGAGAGACTCTTCTTGAATACAGCTACACATACTGGAGGGAAAAAAAAGAAGTGCAAGGTTAAGGAAAAGGAAAAAGTGACAGGTCTGGTCTCTGCTGACTAAATACAAGGCAGTCGGACGGGGTTTTAGTGGAGCAGAGCTTCCAATTAACAAGGCAAGAAAGTTCTCTTTACTGACCACTTGTTACCTCACTAGTCTCATTTCATGAAGCATACAACTTTTTTTTTTTTTTAAAGCTACACTTTTCCACCTTTAAAGATGAAGAAATGTCAGGAAGTGGCGTGTGGCAGTGGTACTGCAATTAGTATTGATGCAGCATATATAATTCATTTAATAATGATTTAATGCATAAGAAATTTGAGGAAAGATTTTTATGTGAATAGGAGAAAACTGGCAGCACATTCATCAAATACAATCATGTTTTTGGGTCAAGAATTGGAATCCTACATAAACGAGTTTAGAAGTTTGCATATACTTTGTGGCTGCGTCCATACTCACAACCCCAAATATGTACAATCAGACATTCATTTGTAGCATTTATGTAGTGGGTGGAAAAAGTTTTTGCTCATAATAAAGTATTGCTACACTGTCCGTGTCCATGAATATTGTCATTCATCCAGGTCATTGTATTCTCATGGCAGTCTATCGATCGCAACTGGACTGCTCAGGTTGTCTTAGAAGAGCAGGCTTCATCAGTTCATGCTCAAAGACTCAGTAGTACACACTAAATTATGACTTTTTTTTGTCATTTGATGAGTTTATTCTTGTAAAATTAGTGCCAGGTTTTCCATTTTTGCTGTTGCTGATTTGTATATGTATACACTTTTTTAATTTTTATTTCAGTAACAATTACCACTCTGGCTTTATGTCAATGATTCTCAATCATTTTCTGCCATGCTCCCCAATTCAAAATTCTATTGGGACCCTGTCATATTTATGATCTGTACAAGTTGTTGGCACCAGCAGCGTTCAAGCATGAATAAAGACTAACAAAATGCTAAGCTTGAAGACATTCATCTTAATACCCCCCCTCAATGCCCCACCATTAGTAATATAAAGACTGCTGTATGGTGAGATTACCATGAGAATTATATTGCAATAACAATGTGACACTCTACAAGGTAGAGTATATTCATGCAGACTGTTTCTAGTTATCGGCATGCTCCTTCGAGGCCAAAAGGTGGCGTTTTACATGCATTGTTGACAGCATGGACCGCACTGCAGTAAATTAACAAGGATCAGGTCATTGGCTGACAGTGCGTACCACCTCAAAAAAAATCACTACTAATTAGATCCTGCATCCCTTGAAAAAAAAACATAGCGACCACATTAATTAACAAACCTAAACACTCAAACGACATTTAATCAAAATGTACATTATCTTTCCACAAGCTTGACAGTAAAAACTTAGTCAAGTATTCTTTGGAGTGGAGTGGTTAGGAATCAGGAATCAGGTCGTGCTGCGATATGGATGTTGGGATATGGACTATTCATGTGCGGTATTTTGATGGATTTTTGAAGTTCCTGGGGTTAAAACAGGCACAGATGAAAAAAAGTGGCCACCATTTTTTCTCTGCATTACAAACAGTAGGGTCCCATTAAAACGAGGGAAACTCTTAATAGATGACGCCTCTTGTGTGTGCCGCTTCATGTACACCCAGAGGAATGCTGGTGATTGAACTCCATCTTCACACAAATGCAGTTTGCTCGCTAAATCCCCCAAACACCACATTTCTTTTTCTTTTCCCACTCACAGAGGCTAATTTTAGTGGTATTCTAGTGGTATTCCGTGAAAGCTCAGGAAGTACACCTGCCAGCCTACGTGTTCCAGTTTGCTCGAGACAGTAAAGATGACAGCTCGGCAATGTCTGCAGACAGCCACGGTATGATGTGGAGGAAGGGATAAAAAGCCCCAAGATAATACTGGCGGGACCGCTGGGAGTGGAGTTGTCTTAAATCACGTCCACCCGATGTGCTGTTGAACGCTTACGACCGCAGATGCGGCTTGGATCAATGTTTGATGAACGCCATCGGGGAGCGCAGTTTAACACTTTAATCGTGCCACAATTAAGACAGTCCTCGGTAAGAATTCACCAGCTATAAAACATTCACAAAAACAGTGTGCGTGTGTGTAATGATCTGGGAATTGGAATACGATATATATATATATATATATATATATATATATATATATATATATATATATATATATATATATATATATATATATATATATATATATATATATATACATATATATATATACATATATATACATATATATATATATACATATATATACATATATATATATATATATATATATATACATATATATATATATATATATATATATGTATATGTATATATATATATATATATATATATATATGTATATGTATATATATATATATATATACATATATATATATATATATACATATATATATGTATATGTATGTATATATATATATATATATATATATATATATATATATATATATATATATATATATATATATATATATATATATATATATATATATATATATATATATATATATATATATGTAGATATCTAGATAGATAGATATCTAGATAGATAGATATCTAGATAGATAGATATCTAGATAGATAGATATCTAGATATCTAGATAGATAGATATCTAGATAGATAGAGATAGATAGATAGATAGATAGATAGATAGATAGAGATAGATAGAGATAGAGATAGAGATAGCGATAGATAGAGAGAGAGAGAGAGAGAGAGGGGGGGAAGGCATAGGTGCTAGATTACAGAATGAGACCGACGTGAAGAGGAAGTTTCCTTTAGTATTCTTAACATGCACACATGTATGCATGTAGAACCAACCAGCCCCCCCCCCACTCCTGTCCATCAGTGGGAGAAAGAAAAAAAAAGTGCCACTCAATAATGCTGCTCTATCCACCAGAATCAGATTCAATCAATGAGGCCTATTTGTGAGATCAGCAGAGCGGTAAAAGCTATCAGGGAGGAGCAAGACAGAAGGAGGAGGAGGAGGAAAGCCAAGGTAGACAGCAGTATGATGAGATAAAGTAGGTTAGCCATGTCCCACTGCCTTCATGACAACCTTGCAATGAGGTCGCTCCATGTATGCTAAATTGTCGTTGTGACTACCCCCTGATAGTCGGGACCCACGCTTCAAACCATATGCTGATGAATTAAAATAACCAAGCTGGCAAATTTATCATTGCTATCCAATGCCAATCGTGAATATCACATTTCATAGAAATACAATACTGTAGCTAAATATTCATTCATTCATTTTCTACCGCATTTTTCCTAACAAGGGTCGCGGGGGTGCTGGAGCCTATCCCAGCTGTCTTTGGGCGAGAGGCGGGGTACACTCTGGACTGGTCGCCAGCCAATCACAGGGCACATATAGACAAACAACCATTCACACTCACATTCATACCTATGGACAATTTGGAGTTGCCAATTAACCTAGCATACACGGGGGAGCACATGCAAACTCCACACAGAGATCCGAGGGTGGAATTGAACCCTGGTCTCCTAGCTGTGAGGTCTGCACGCTAACCACTTGACCGCTGTGCCGTCCTAGCTAAATATTACCTACAGCTAAAGCTATATCTAAATATTTCATAAAAACACACCACAAATCTAGCTTTTTATCTGTATGTATAAAGTTTTGAAAGGCTGAAGCCAGTGATTCTAAATTATCTTCTGTCAGGATTTTGTTCCACAGCCCCTCTTGAAATCATTCAAATATAATTGAAAACCTGATAATTCATCTGTACAAACCACTGCATGAGTTGCTGGTAGCACTATTTTGCATACAACCATCAACTTTGATACCACCATCAACTTTATAAAATGAGCTGAGATCTGCTCTACATGATGAGACCATGGGTCCCAGCGGGGCGCTTGCCCATGCAATAGAAAACAACCATGGTATATTGTGGCACAGCTTGGAGAGGTGTAAAAAAGAAACAACAGGAGGAGAGACGAGTGGAACAAGAAGGCAACAGAAAGTCTAAATGATTGTCTTTGACTTGGAGGAGACAATGCAGGAAGAGAGGCATACCTGGAGAGTCGGAGACAAGAATAGACAGACACGGTAGTGAAAACCAATTTGTCGGCTCCCTTGTGGGCCGACACTGGCTAAGGCTTGCTTTCCATCATTGGCCTCACTGCCAGTCATTGCAAATCCGCACACACACTATCACGCTTGACCGCGTGCACGTAATCTTGGGCCTTAGCAGGGACGGGGGTCGGACTCTCTGCAAACTACCACAATTACCTCAGAGGTAAACACAGCCTGCTCCAAGTACCTCCTGGGATACTGAGTGAGGTGGAATGCGGGAATGAAAAGGGAGGGACAGTCAATTGCCTGAAGGAGGGAGGAGTAGATGACTTCATGTTCTGTTGATGGGTGGAACTGGTAGCAGCGGCAGCAGCTGTTTTTACTCCCCTCATCCCATCCCACCCCACCCTCCCAGTTTCCCATTTCAGTTTGGTCTCGTCCCAAACTCAACATCTGGAGGAAAATGATTACTCCCACCATGCTGCCAAGATGACTAATCAACTATTCCGCACTCTACAGGAAAGTGGCATGCTAAAGGGGATGAAGAAATGAGCACTTGTAATAGGCCTCAAAACATCCTGGCACTAAATAAACAAAAGACGACAAGAGTAATCAATTTTAGTCAGCTGAAGAAAACGCACGGGCTCCCGTGGGGTAGAAACAGAAACAGGAACTCGATCCTCATTTTTTAAAAATATATATAAAACAGAAAACTCATTAAACCTCGGACACTAATCTACTACAGCAGTGGAATACATTTGAAATAAGTACATTTAACAATTTACACATGTTATAATTCAGATACATTGATTACAAAAAAATAGTAGAGGATTTTTTTCATGTTTCGAAGAATCGCTTACATCACCAACGTGCCTATGTCACCTACGCAGAGGACGAAAAAGGAAGCAGGTGTTTAAAAACGCGGTATGATTGAAGCGGTTAGAAAAGTGGCAAGACAACAAAAGAGAAGTGAAAGTAAATGTAAAAAAAAAAACAACGGAAAATTTGGCTAAACATTGGAACCCTGTGACGTGTATCAGTTTCAACACCACGCTTCACCATCCCCGCTGTGACGGTATATACAGGTATGTTATTTCATAATTACAGGCTCAAATAACTAAAAAAATAGCCTTTAGAAAAGTCAAATAGGTTTTCTATGCTGTATGAAAATTTTCAATTTATTGCTATTGAATCCTACTTTGACTCCGGTTTCCTCCCACATTCCAAAAACATGCTAGGTTAATTGGCGACTCCAAATTGTCCAAAGGTGTGAATGTGAGTGTGAATGGTTGTTTGTCTATGTGCCCTGTGATTGGCTGGCGACCAGTCCAGGGTGTACCCTGCCTCTCGCCCGAAGAGAGCTGGGATAGGCTCCAGCACCCCTCGCGACCCTTGTGAGGAAAAAGCGGTAGAAAATGAATGAATCATACTTTGCAGAAATTCACTTATCACAGTCGGGTATGGAACTATTTAAAGACGATAAAAAAGGGATGACTGTATTAGTTCTCAATTAACCGGTGACACTCACACACATGGATGGATGCAAGGTGGAGACCAACAGCTTGGGGATTAGTGTCTTGTTCAAGGACATTCTGACGCACAATTAACACACAGATTACCAGGCAAAATCCTGACTCACAACACGACACACACACACACATTCTTGCTATCGTACAAAAAGAGAGACTTGAAAGAGTGTGCAACTCGTGCACTTCCCTCTGTAATGTTCGCCGCCTTTTTCACGTTTATTTTGACGAGGGAGTCAAATTCCCAAAAGCCGAGCAACGCAATCTCTAGTAACACTTCCCAATGTTCCTGCAAAGCCCCCCCTTTGCACCTTTTGCTTGCTTCCTCAGTCCGAGACAGCTCTGTTAGCGATGTGAGCCATTAGTCATGCTAAACCACCGACACCCTGGCTCATTAGCATAGAAGTCAACCTGACTCCAGTCAGATTATTACAAACACATCACGGCTGCTCCTCCCCATTACAGTCAATCAAACGCCTTAGTGAAATACACTTTCGTAAGTGGCATATTACAAATTCAGGAATAAGTTTCTCTTTGCACAACAAAGCCTGCAGTGGATAAATGTTTTAAAAGTATGTCTGATGCAAAAGTGTTAATCTGATTGCCGCCTACTCTTTACACTGTGTAGTAATATAACAAAAAGAAAATTGCAGCTATATGAGAGCTAAAAATATAATGCGCGTTTCCATTCCCGTTTAAAAATATTCCCAGTAGTAAAAAGCAAAAGCTGAAATTCTTAGTGATGGCGTTCATCCTCAAAGCAGGCTAGCATTTCATGTAGCATAACAGCATTAAGAGTGGATTAAAGACCACATAAATAACCTTGAAAAAAAATTATATACAGATTTAACAGAACGATTATTCGAGCTTGTGCATCAGCTTTGACAGATGATACTGCAGACTAAGAGCAGGCAGGATGAGGTTGTTTTAAAGCATGTTGTACAACACAACAAGCAGCTGTCCCTTGTCTCTTGTTCTCTGTTGACCCCTTCCAGCCCTTTACGCCAAATCTGTAGCCTCAGTCATGCACTTTTCTCTCTCTGCTTTCCCTTTCCTCCATTCCCATTTATCCCTTATTCGACCAGGCTGCCAGGCGGTGTATTGTTCTGTCACTCGCGATCCTTTAATGCCCTCCAATCGAGCAGGGAATATCTTGAGGGGATTTGGCCAGGGATGATTTGGGGAGCTTTAAATACTGCCAGAGGATTTGCATCAGATTCAGAGATCCTGACTCAGAGATGATCACCGGAGCTTTTCCATAGAACATAAATCAAAGTGCCACTGGCGAGATGTGGGACTCGAATCCGGAACCTGTCTGGTCCTCAGTGAATTAAGTTTGAACTCCAGTTTTGGGAGACTTGCCAGAGAATCTTATGTGGTACATGACATGGTCCTGACAGACTTAACAAAACTAACCGCACCCTTAGATTGAACAAACCATTGAGGATTTTAGAACTCTCTACACCAGGGGTCTCAAACTCAATTTACCTGGGGGCCACTGGAGCTAGGGTCTTGGCAAGGCTGGGCCGCATCAGGTTTTCAAAAAAAAAAACACACATTTATGAAAAACAGAAAAATATACAAACTTTTTCAGTGCTTTGGTTCCGATTTTCTACAATAAAAGCTCTGATAAAACATTCCACTGTTCTCAAATATTTTCATTTTTCTGCACAAAATAAGATGAAAAATAAATAAACAAATCAAGAATAAAGAAAATCAATCAGTAATAAATAAATATAATAATATAATAAAACGGCAAATAATAAAAACTTAAGAAACCACATATAGTTGGTGGGTAGACAAATTATTTTTTTCAGATTAAAATTAACAAAGCATTATTAGAGCCCTGTAGACATGACAAAACACAACTATAGTCACATTTATACTCTTTTTATTTACAACATATTGCGCAACTACATGGTCTTGAGACACATGCTAACTCGCAAACTAGAGAGCTAGCGACCTAAACTGTAGCCTTCAAGTTATTTCCTTTAAACTTAAATAGCCAAAAACTTACCACTTCCACACAGATAGGGAGGATAACTGTTAACATTTATTTAACCTTTAACATGAACATTAATCAAACGTAATAATTTTTTCTGGGTACATGATACCATACAGCATCCATATCAAACTTGCGCGGGCCGCACTAACATTAAACTTTCATATCAAGGCGGGGGCCTCAAACTAGTGTCCTGCGGGCAACATTTGGCCCGCGGGCCGCGAGTTTGAGACCCCTGCTCTACACCTTGACCTCTTTAAAACTTTTGAGTCCTCCTCAATATTTGAATGAGGCTATTTCCTAACTAGCAAAATCAAGGTCAGTTAAGAAGCAGTACTACAATTTTACCTTAAATATTTGCGCTTAACAAAGTCAACTGAAACAACTACCTCAGCTTTAGTCGTGCAAATATGCACCTCAATTATTGCAGAGGTGCCCAAACTTTTTCCTCTGAGGGCCGCATACATACCCGTGACTGTCTTTTGCTTTTTTGTGTTTAATTTTATTTGCCACAAGCGAATAAACGGGTCATGGACCGCACTTTGGACACCACCCTGACTTATTGCCTTGCTTGGACATCATGCACAAACAAAACAGAAATATTGCAGTTTTCCAGTGAACAATGATCCACCATGGGAAAACTACTTAATACAATAAATGCAGAGCAATGCACTGCAAAAAATAAAATAAATAAAAAAAAAACATCAAACAAAACCTGAACTAAGGAGATCAGTCTTGAGTTGGCTGAACTGAATTAGACCAGCAGATTTTGTGCCAGCCAATGCTGAGCTCGACCCAATCCCATAAACACACATAAAAGTGTACTTGCATGTGTGTTCACACTGTGTAGGAGTTTGGCCTTGTTAAACCCTCCAGGCAAATTCAGACAAAACATACTTTGGATGAACATTTGGGTTAATGAGACAAGGCGCCTTTGGAGATGCATGGTGACTTCTGTGACTGCCACTTCCACAAGCACATGCACATCACAAACACACTTCAGTATGCTTGCTTAACTCTTGGTAAAAGGGATTAGCAGGACCTTCAAAGTGAAGCAGAGAGATTGGCCGGGGGCATGCAGGGTCCCTTCTCATGACCACAGGAGGACCATGACAGATTAAAAACAGCCTGCTGCTCTCAACATAGTCTTGTTACCAGCTTCTTCTAACTGGGTTTTGTATAAGGCCACTAGAGGAAGCCTCTGAAAAACAACCAGGTGGATTAGGAATGGTGTTACAATGATGGAAGGTACCTTTGCGGTTAGGGAATCTGAGAATGAGTGTGTGAATTGGAAATTAAAAAGGACAGATTGGTAAGTGAAGGCAATTTGGTGACTGGTGCTGAGGGACTGTGTACATCGAGAACATTGTCACTCAAGGAATGATGGTGAAAATCTAAGAAAGGCACATTAATAATTCAGAGAAAGATCGATCGTGAAGAAATATGAAGAACAAGTGCTGAAAGGACTTAAGATCTTGTCTGACTTAAGATACGTTCTGATTGAAACAAGTAAAGTGGCATTTGGAAAATCCAATTTTCTTGTTCTGTTATTAAGCTTATTTTATGGCATACAGTGGATCCTTAGTGTCATTAATTCGTTTCAGAAGGTACCGCTCAAACCACAATATGCACTAACTGAATTAATGTTTTTTTTATATTTGGTGGGTGCGGCTTACATATTCAGTTCAGAATTTACGGTCCCTTCATGTTTTGCAAAGACTTCTTTCTTGATTTCAATAGTGTTTCCCATCTTCTTTGTCAAAAAGCTGGCACTTGCAACTTTCTTTGGCTCTAAAGTGGGTTATTTTGCAGTCATGATCAGTATAAGAAAAGCAGAGACTTGTGCCATAACTGTGTTAGATAGCAAAGAACCACAGATTTAACGGTTGAGGACATTACAGATGTGGTGATGTCGCTGGGGGACCGTGACGTCTGTTTCAGAGTCCCATTTTGAGAGCATGCTAACATTCATTCATTCATTTTTCTACCGCTTTTTCCTCACGAGGGTCGTGGGCGAGAGGCGGGGTACACCCTGGACTGGTCGCCAGCCAATCACAGGGCACATATAGACAAACAACCATTCACACTCACATCCATACCTATGGACAATTTGGAGTCGCCAATTAACCTAGCATGTTTTTGGAATGTGGGAGGAAACCGGAGTACCCGGAGAAAACCCACGCATGCATGGGGAGAACATGCAAACTCCACACAGAGACGGCCAAGGGTGGAATTGAACCCTGGTCTCCTAGCTGTGAGGTCTGCGCGCTAACCACGAGACCGTCGTGCCGCCCTGCATGCTAACATATTGTTATAAATAAAGAACATAGATAGACTCAATGTACGCAATGTATTAATAACAGGACAAGACACACAACATATTGTACGCTTACCAGGAGATGTAGGTGAAACACTGAAAAACACGCTAGCTGGGCTGTACACTAACCAAGGATCCACTGTATATAAACGTTGCTAAAGATCAGCAACATATGTATTGTTTACTTTGATTTCAGGTTTGCCCGGGGTACACATCATTTGCAAGCTTGCAACTGGTGCCTGCAGTAAATATGGTGGACTTTCCATACATGTACAACCCTAAGTAGAGTGTTATTACAAATTAAATTAGACTGCAATTGGAAAAGGCCGTCAGGCAAAGGCAGGTTTCATCTCTATGGGAGTACTGTTTCTTTATGGTCGGCGCCACCTGTCTGCCCCTCAGGAGGTCCCCGTAAAGCTCAATACGAAGAGGGATGGGCAGATGGAGTGTGGTAGGGAAGGAATAGCAGGAAGGATTCCTTCAGCCAAGACCAGATCAAATCCCTCCTGTTCGATAGTGGGCTGACAACAAGGTATTGGCGTCCATGCAAATAACAGTTTGTTTTTGTGGGAGGGGAAACAACGTCTCCAATCTATGAAAAACACGTTTGTAGTGTAGAAAAAAAATATTAGTTGGGCAAATTGCCCGGGTACATCAAGAGTAGACCAAGTATTCTTGGAAAATAATGATTTAAAGTGTACTCTTGGGACCTGATTATGGCTTTCAGATATTGGTAGAAATATTGAATGATTACCAAAGCACTGGCAAGCTTACCTTTGGAATGATTATTGACCAACCCGTATGATAGAAAGACTAATACGCATATACTACTGTGTCTGTGTATGAGAGTCGATGTTACACCCAAATGACAAAAACTACAATAAAAGTAACAGAAGTCACAAACATATGCAGCGATTAGTGGTAATGCATAAATAACCCAAGGAAGCAATTATTTTTGTTCAGTCTGTAGTACTGATGGACATCAGGATGAGATGCAAATATTACCATTACTAAGTTACAATGTTACACTTTCATTTTTGTAATGGTACTTTTGTATTTTTTGTTTGAGGACTATTTTTTGCCAACCAAACATAGTCTTTGACTGAAGATCCCAAAACACACACACACAAACACGCAGTCATGGAAAAAAATCAAACTAAATGTACGTTATATATATATATATATATATATATATATATATATATATATATATATAGCCTGGAGGCAGGCTAAATGAGTGTCAAGATGTGAGGATGGATGAGGGTAAAAGATGATGCTAGGGTAAAAAGATCACATTGCCCCCAAGGAGAGCTCACTCATCGCTACCACTCGAGACTAAACAGGTGCAAAAACAATTACACACAAGGACGTCATCCTAAGGAAGAGAGCGTGAAGGGAGAAACTATCTTGACAAAAAGGGTCGCCGAGTCAAGAAGGCAAATTAAAACCGTGATTAACATTCATGTGGGAGATACCGGGGTGTGTACTTGCAGGTGGTGCACGCAAGCATGTACAAGACTGTTGGCATCCTAGGAGGTGCAAATCACCCCAGGTTAATACGATCCAGTCCTACTCTTATTAGCCTGACGAAGGTAGCAATAGTCTAGAGGGAAATAAAATGGGGAAAAAAAAAACACCTACCCATATCCTATCCTGCCAAAACGTCCTTTAAGTCTTCTTGACTGTCGTCACTATTGGGCAGTGGGATTTGATTAAGTAACGCTGCTGTGATTTGTCATTTATTGCATTTACATTTGTAGAAACATACCGCTAAATCAACGTTGCTCGGCTTTCATTAAATCTCAGCCTGTTGGGTTATAGGTAACGAGCTGGAAGGCCTTTCCCAAGGATTTCCCATCATCATTAATCATCACAGACCCATCAATTTTGACATTTTAGATCAATTACACTACAGTGTATAACTGTAGCAAAAACAGTGTTTTCAAATTGAGGTGGAATGTATTAAAACAGCCAAGGAAATCTTTCAGCTTCAATGGGAGATGATGCCCCCCCCTTACGGATAAGGCACAATGAATATCATGCATGAGGTACATTAAGAGTAAATAAAAGAGAATGACAGTGATGGGTTAGACCTAGGAAAATAAACCTCATTAACTGGGGAGGCACACATGGATGGATGCAGCCAGATGGTGTTTTGTACTAATTTGTCATACACCACTGACAAGTGAGAAGGAGACAACCAGAGTTGAAACAGAATAAAGACAAAAAATGTGATTATTGAATAAAAATATTTAGTGTCTACTTCATTCTGCATTTTATTTCCACTCGGAGATCATGCCTGTGGTGCTCGGAAGTGCTGCAGTGGTAGCACGGGCAAGCATTTCTGTCATGGAAACCGGAAACTTGTATTTTTGATTCTTGACATGTTAAATCTTTTAAGATTTTGCGACTTGATAGCTGTAATCCGTTTTCAACACACGGGGGGGGGGGGGACTTGAAATTCTGAAGCGATTTATCTGCACGGCGTAACAATTTAATCTGTCAGCAAGCAAAATATGCCGCACTGTGAAATTGTCTCCAGGGTAACATGTTTACAATTATATTTGAGGATTTACTCTGTTTCTTTACAGAGAAAATGATATGCCTCATTTATCATACTGGCAATATTACAAGGCAACAAAATCCACGAGCCAATGGCACATATTGATTTACTTTGTGTATGTTTCTAATATTAGTATAAAGGATTTGTAATACAAAATATAGTTGTTTGAGACATCATACTGTGCATAAACTTAGCACACCAAAAACAAGACCCCAGCTTAGAGAGAATCAAATGCGTTTTGCTTTTTGCGGCCTTGAACATTAGAAGCGAAGAAAAGCATATACCAGAATGCAACTGTTACCAAAGTTAAGTACGCTAGCGGGAAGCAGTGAAATACTGTCAATGCTACTATCACATGTTTTGATAGAAGTCTTATCTAGCAGTCGTGTTTTGATTTGACAAAACGTGAGTAACTTTGACCAAATGTAGAACTAGTAGAGCTTCTGCTTGGACATTAAAAACTACACAGTCGTACTTCGCGAGTAAAAAACACTGGGAAGGCATAAACCACTTAATGTGTTAAGGGGGAAAAAATACTAAGTCACACTGAATTATGTCGCATTTACCAATATTTATGATCAAACCATTGTCATAATAGTAGATAAAAGAAAATATTTTGATATTTTGATTAGATTTTAGGTAACAATTTTAGAAGTTTATCACAGAGTGTATGAAGAACAGCAAAACGCTTACAAAAATCCGTGTTAAGTAAGTTAATTTGGGTTAACTATGAAAGTTTACTTTACTTAATTTTAGACGTTATAATGCAGTCGGAGCTTTAAGGTAAGCTTTTGGGACACTGAGTGCTGTTCTTCGTCTACCAATCCAAAGAAATCAGACAAATCAGACGTGAACTTTCAAGCTTCCACTGTATTGAACTGTTAGACTTTTATGGTGAAATTCAGCAAGTAAACCAAAACATTTCAGATATTTTTCCCTCCTCACCTGATTTTTTGCAACCCATGGAAAGGCCCCAAGCTAACATTAGATCAAATATAGCTTTAATGCCTCACTTTTCAGATGTATGCCCTGTTGTTTTATAGTGAAGTATCTGAGTAGGGGTTACCCAAAGTGCAGCGTGTCTCGGTTGTTGGCTCTGTAGAAGGTTGCTAAACCAAAGACTCAAGTGATGAGCAGAGCATTTAATGTAAGACAGTGTGTGTTTGTGCGTGCATGTGGATACAGGTTTCGGGGGCAAACCAATGCAAGAACGTGCACTCGGGGTGTGTGCTAGGGCAGGATCAGCCGACTAAATCCACACTTGAAAGAGAGAAGCTCTATCGCATTCACCCACCCATCTCAGCCTCCCCCTGTGAAGCTCATCCTTTCGCCGATGGAGCCCCTATTCCCAGTTAGTGGGGGGGCAGGGGGTTCAAAAGTTCATAGGAACGAGAGAGAAAAGAGGGCAAGGTGGAGGCCTCCTGTAGAGACAGTCGATTGACATGCCTGTCAAGATGGTTATGGAACAGGCCAGGTTGACAAGAAACGCCATTATAATGGATCCTCGTTAAATTGCCATCATAAAACCTTTATTAATTGTACAGGCACTGATTAACATTACTAACTGTCATGCAAACATAAAGACAAGTTAACCATTTTATAATAGCATTAAATAAAACTAAAATAAAGAAAAATTATAGTACAATAATCACTTGTTTATCACAATTTATTGGTCCTACTTTATATCTATAAACAAAATATTTTTGTGAACATTAAATTAGTGGTATCACATCACTAAAGCACACACTGCAGTAATCTTTACTTCTGTAACAGAGAAACGTGTGACGACATATGTCACTTTACGAATGCTTTTTGTTCACATTTTTTGGTAATGTAAAGACTACATTTTTTTTAATCAAATTCTTAAAAATAATTTACACCAAAAATCCCAATTGGGCATCATGCCCTGCAGTGGAACATAGCATTGGTCCTCTTCAATGGGACATAAAGCTTATTCACTGAAAAGGAATAAAAGCATGACCTCATTTTGTTTCCTGTGTAATTTCGTAAAGGGGATTTTCTTTTTTTTTTTTAACACCGCCAGATGTGGGGAAGATGCCCTTCATTAGTACAATGCCTGTGCACCAAAGCCGCACTTAAATCCAATTTAGTTCAGCATGATAAAGGGCATTTATGCCAGCCAGCACGATTGCCCACCCACCCACTGCTGGCATGTGACAAAAAAAAAATGTGGTAGCCCTTGGGGGTTTTATGTGGAGATAAAATACAGATCACACAGGGAAAGGACCTATTGGTACTTACTGTGGCTTACAAAAATGGATACTGACATTTTACATGGCCTAAGAGTAGCTTGCTGTGGTACCTGTTGCAATACCTAAAGTTTGGACCCTAAGCAAATAGGTGTAATATTTGGAAGACTTAAGGTAAAACTTTACAACAATATGTAATATGTAAGAAACACTACAAAATAGGCGAGAATTAATTAGTATTTTTTTTGTGTGTGTATTTAAATTGAGGGAGGGGCCTACCTTTTTTGAGTATGGCAAAAACAACACTTGATCCCTTTAACTGTCCAACCGCTTCAGGTAAATCAACTCGTGCACATCTTAAATGCACTTGTAAAGCTGCAAAATGCAAGGGGGGGCATTTTCTAGAACAATGCCGGCTATTTCGGTGCCACTCCATCCAGATGAGTGTTGGCTTTTGAGAGCAGTCATTGACTTAAAAGGACGCCAATGGGGGGACTCTTGTTCTGTTGTGTGCGTGTGTTTGTGGTGACTCATACAGCATCGCTCCTTGGTACACTGTCATTGCTGATGATGGCTTCATTCTTGAGTGTGCATGTGTGTGTGTGTGTGTGTGTGTGTGTGTGTGTATGGGAGGGAAGGGGGCATATTTGATTGTGTGTATGTGTGTGTGTGTGTGTGTGTGTGTGTGTGTGTGTGCGAGAGACAGTGTTCAAGTGTGTCAACATCCTCTGTGTGCATACAGGCTGTGGGAACAAAACAAGTGCCTAAAGAAATAACAGGCAGACAAGCAAGAGGGGGGGAAAAAAAGGACATGAAGTGATTTCCACACTGTCAGCTGGGCGAAGGTGAGGGTATAAACGACCATTCCCAGGCAGGGAAGTCAGGCTTTTATTCTTCTACTGTAGCAACAACCAGTCTTCCAATCCAACTTGTCCTGCCTGGGTTTCGATCAATAGGATGTGCCAAGTAATTATAAATTTGCGTCAATCAAACTCATTCAAACAAATACAATTATCTGTCCCATGTTGAGATCTCAAGTACCGTTACAAGCATGCAAAACTTGGAAGAGATTAGCCAATTTTTTTTATTTTGACTGCCACAAATCCATTGATTGGATATGGGGTCGATATCTGCCTGCATCTAAAATACCCGATATTCTGTTATGTCTAAATGGACAATTAATTGATTTTTAACAATTTGTTGGTCTGTTTAAGAATTGTTTAGAAATTTTAGACAAAATGAACCTCAGACTAATTGATTTTTAGTTCAGCAAACTCCATGCTCAATGTCCAAATCTGGACAGAAGTAGAAGAGGCATTAGCAGAGGCTTACAAAGGGTCCTACACATGGCCTGAATGCCACATTACATCACCCGACAACAACATTCTAGTCCTGGCACTAGCCAAGACCACAACGCTCTACGTGTTGCCACCTGATGGGTCATCTGGGCCTTCAGCTGCCCCATCCACCTGGTCACCGCAGTCAACATGGAGAATGCTTGCCGCTAGCCAGACTGCTATCAGCAAGTGGCATGAGGAAATCGGGACGGGGGTGAGGGAAGCGGAGATGGAATGTGGCAGCCACAGTGGGCGAGCGCCGCTAGCTGTTTCTTTCCCACTCGGCCGAGGTTAGCGCCAACCTGTTCCTGTGCTCGTAAACAGGATGCTAACAGTGACATGTGAGCGGCGTGCCATATGCTATCCTGTTGTTCAGACCGACATAGAGGGGTCAAGTCAGAACTATGTCACCTTGACCACCTTTTTGTTTCCATCATTGGTGGCGGGGTACTCACAGCTGGCACGAGGAGCTTCTTCACTTCCTCCACGGCTCTCCTCATCTTAATCTCGGCTCTGGTCTGCGTGTCCTCCACTGTGATCAGGACATGGAGCTCTTCGTTTAGGTGCTCCCAGTTTGGCTTCCCTCTGTTCTGCTCCTCCTAGAAACAAAGAGGTAGACGCTGAGTGAACGTGACAGCAGCCGGTGTGTTGTGGAGCACACCACAGCGGTAATGCAGCAGGACCGCATCAGAGGAAGACGTCGTCCTGTGAATAGAGGAGGGATGACAGGAACGGCCCTTTAGTCAGCCATTTAGCTTTTTGCTTTGAAATGACACCCTTCTTTAGTAGAACACTCACTTAACTGAGACAAAAAGCTTTGCCCTGCGGCAATTAATACCCGTGAAAAATGAACGGGTCGAGATCTGAGACATGGGTGACAATGTTTTTTGTGTGTTTTTTTAAGTTTTCTAATATAACTAGTAAGAACAGCATCAACATTCATGACTTGCAGTTGACATTGCGCATAGGCCTGTTTTTTTTTTTAAGTGAACAATGGTATCCAAATAACAATAGGTGCAATAGAGAAAGTGAAATAGCAGTGCCAAAACACTTCTGGAGTGGAAAAATGTACAGCAAGCAGTCACCAAAACAGGTTCAAAAGCAAACATAAACCTGTGGTCGTGTATTTTCTACACAAGAAAGGGTACTGCAATATTCAGATTGGTAATTCATTCATTCAATTTGTACCGCTTATCCTCACAAGGGTCGCAGGGCGTGCTGGAGCCTATCCCAGCTGTCTTCGAGAGGCGGGGTACACCCTGCACTAGTCGCCAGCCAATCACAGGGCACATATAGACAAACAACCATACACACTCACATTCATACGTACCTATGGACAATTTGGAGTCGCTAATTAACCTAGCATGTTTTTGGAATGTGGGAGGAAACCGGAGTACCTGGAGAAAACCCACGCATGCACAGGGAGAACAGGCAAACTCGACGCAGAGAGGGTGGACTCAAACTCCTCCGTGCAGCCACAGATTGGTAAGGGTCTTGTACATGCTTAAAGCTACAATGGAAGCCCAGTACGCACATAGCGTGGGGGTGTCCAAATGTGTACTTCTTTCTTATTAAATTAAATTATATTTTAAGAATGAGCTGCGGGCCGCAATGACTGCAGGCTGCAGCTGTTTGTGAAGTGGGCATTTAAACGAGAATCGCAATGTTAGTCCCGGTTCCAATCGATGCTCAAAACTCGATGCCCAACCGTAGTAATGGAGCATTTTAGGATGCCCACTGACTTTGTACACCACACATCTGTCCTTCATAATAAGAGTCATAAAAATAGCTTACATTAACAAAACGACTGCAGTTGCATCTGCAACCAAAAAGCATGGATATGATCAAAAAATACTGTCCAAAATTGTCCAATGATGTATTGCATCAATCACCAGGATTTGAAAAATTGGCCCAGTTAGAGTATGCTTCAGTTTCACTTCATTCAACAAAGCAGTCTGAAGAAGCATAACTAATTTAGTCCAACTCCTTGCAAGCCAAAGAAGACTCATTAATGACTGCATGGAGACACAATTGATCAAATACTAAGAAAATATTCCAGGAAAAGTATCATAAGCAGCTTTTAAACTGCCTGTAAAAGACGACATCCTGTTCTGTCACTTCTTCACCTTTGGGGGTAGTATTACAGATCTAACAGATGCAGGACACTGAATGGTGGGACAGGGATGTTAAGTTTAGTAACAAAGACTTCCTTCCCCCCGCTCCATTGTGTTGAAATCAATGGTCACCGTTAGAAAAACTAAACTAAACTTTCCCAGTGATCCCAGAACAACTTTAGCCTATGTCAACCATTTTTCCCCATTGTGCAGCTGTCCAACTACCCACAACGCATTGCGGCAGTGTCCCCCTGCAGGAGGTCCACCTGACATGATTCCAACTGAGACGTCAAGCACCGAGGAAGAGAAGCTTGGAGCAGAGTGCCACCCACCTGCTTCCTACTCCAAAGAGAGCTGTTGCCATGGCACTGCTCTTTAAAACACACACATAAAGTTCAACATTCCACTCTCGTTTTCACCTTTTTCGCATGGGTGGGGGGTTGGGTACTTTCATGCCATTATTTCACCATGGCTGTTTGCCTGTAGACCAGTCAGAGTACACAGACTGAAAGGAAACTCAGCATTTTCTAGACAGGACAGAGACAGGCTGGTTTATATATAAAAGCAAAAGTGCGTATATGTCTACTCTTCTTCCAATGATGTCTTTGCCCCAAAAGCTTCCAAAAATCTTGAGTGCCTGCGAGTGGAAACACTGGGCTGACTCTAATATGGGCAGCATAGTCGGCCAACCAAGCTTGCCATTACACACACATCGCTGGGTGCTGTCCTAACAGACAGTGATCTTTAAAGACAATGTCCATAATTTTAGTCACACTGCTGTATAGGGCTGGGCGATTACGACCAAAATTAATATCCAAAAATATTTCGGTAGAATATCGCTATCATAATCAGGAAAAAAAGCAGAAAGAAACAAACAAAAATCGATATATATATATTTTTTTTTCATAAAAACTGAATTTAGACAAGAGTCTAAACCAAATATGTGTACAAAGTTTTATTAAAATGTCAACAATGCAGTGGAAACTTTAAATTTTAATTTCTTCATGAATTTAAACAAATGTTTATTTTATTTAAAACAAGTTTAAACCAAGGTCCAGCATGTTTTATGACTGGAATGGATGATTTTTTGGGGGAAATACGATTAAATTGTAGGCAGGGCTTAGAGCTATGATGTTCTCCAACTGTGGTATGAGTACTATTGGTAGTACTACCTGAGCTCCATCAAGTGGTACGCAGGAACATACGTTTTTTTTTTTTGTATTAAAAATAAATTTATTCCTGACTGCACGACGGTCGAGTGGTTAGCACACAGACCTCACAGCTAGGAGACCAGGGTTCAATTCCACCCTCGGTCATCTCTGTGTGGAGTTTGCATGTTCTCCCCGTACATGCGTGGGTTTTCTCCGGGTACTGCGGTTTCCTCCCACATTCCAAAAACATGCTAGGTTAATTGGCGATTCCAAATTGTCCATAGGTATGAATGCGAGTGTGAATGGTTGTTTGTCTATATGTGCCCTGTGATTGGCTGGCGACCAGTGCAGGGTGTGCCCCGCCGATCACCCCAAGACAGCTAGGCTTCACCCCCCGTGACCCTCGTGAGGATAAGCGGTAGAAAATGAATGAACTTTAATATTTATTTTTGCAGGAAAAAACAAAATAAAAAAACGGTAAAATTCAAATCAGTTTGATCAATGCTGTGCAGTGTGTTGAGGCATTCTTACAGTTTGGTTGCAAGTGTTCTGTAATATGTACATCAACATGGAATTCACACAAGTGAAGGCTAGTTCCTACATTGGACTGTAGACTATGCAGCCAGTGCAATAACATGTTGCACTGACTGGAAGGATGCAGTGATTCAACTCTGAACAGTACTCGTCTCTTTTGAGCCAAGGAGTTGCTCTAAATTGAGGCTAAATGTCAACAGACTAAACAGGTGCAGTGTATAGAGCCGCAGGGTACATGGAAGGACACAACAAACTAGGAGGGGAGGTAGAGGATAAAAAAAAAAATCTTCCACACAGTCTCTTGCAAATTCCTTCCCTTTGGATAAAGTAATTTACATTGCTTTGTGCATGAAAGAAATTTAACCAACGATAAAGAAATTTCAAGAGGAAGCAAATTGCAGTCCACTACTGTGCATAGCCTGCAGTGGTGCTACTAATTTTCCCAGACTGAAGTCCCTTGCAAACCCAGTTACTCCTGGACAAACCCCTCAAATGACAGTATATTGTCATTTGCTGTCTAAAGTCCCGAAGGGGTCCCGAAGGGGTCCCGAAGGGGTTCAATAAGTCACTAGTACTAAAACACGAGTGCAGCACATTCATGTGGAGATAATTTAAGTAAATTGCAATTCAATGATTGCTTCATTGTTAATATTGCACATAAAATGAAGACAATTTACAGAGTAAATACATTCAAATGCTATTCTAAATGTATTTCCTTGCATAGTATTACAGAAATGTTAGCTAGCTAGCCGCATTTACCTTCCTGCTGTTTGTGCACTTCAAAAAACACTACCTAGCATGCCGGCTTCTAAGATTCCATGACAACAAACAAAAGCCGTCAATACGAGAAACGAAGAGAGAAAGAAAGAGAGACGCAGGACTTGTGTTGATAGTGAAAGTGAGCGCTCTCTAAGGGATTGCTGTGCAAACCGTCCTGTCGGAACAAATGTGTCACAAAGAGAAAGGTTGCGAGAGGCATTTGATCAGTGTTAAGTGCAATCTTGGGACGGGTTATTATCCTTTAATATGTCCTGTCTCCTCCTATTTAAGGCGGAATAGACACACTGGCACGCAGATGGGTTTAGCTGTTTTACCACAAAACTAACCTCCTGATCACTTCATTAAGCCAGAGAGACCTCTTTGGTAGAATGCATTTTCGCAGGGTGGCAATGTCATACACTCTTGAAGAAAATGTTTAGACCAGTTGAAAAATTGATGGAAGTGTTTTAAGAGCAAAAATGTCTTCAACGCCACAAAATTGCCTGTTTGGTATTTGCAAGAATGTTCTATTTTCATCACGGTCGTGGTGGTTTCCAGCATTATTGTCCTTTCAAGGAGACCCCAGCAGAGATGTTTTCCACACGGTACATGATCTGGGGTGCTAGTTCCTTCAATGGAACAATGGAGCTACAGGTTGTGCAGGGGCGACAAATGGCATCCCTCATGATGGATGACTGTGTGGTAATGACCATCACTATTTTGGACCATCCTGCATGTTCTCCTGATCGAATGGATGGATGGCAAGAGAAGTTTACCAATATAGACGTCAGTTCCAGACAGTGGATGCCCTACATGAAGCCACTGAAGCGATCACCACCTGCGGCAGCATTACCACTAGCCTCCTGGAAACACCAAACCGATTTTAAAGGTGATTAATAAGAATGGTGCAGCTACTCATTACTGAGCCCTTTTTGGAATATTTTAGTAGGGATTGAGGCTTTTTTTGAGTTATGGTCTTAAAGTTTTGATCTGGTGATGAACAGCCTGACTATTTCACTTTAATAGTTGTTTGCAATAAAATATGATGATTTTTTGTGTCACTCCCATTTCTTCTTTTCACATTTTGAAGCTCTACTGATAACCGCACTAAGAGCCAACATTGCAAAATGTAAATTCTTGCAATTTTTCAATTGGTCTTAAAAATGATTCAGGAGTGTGTTCATCTATTTTCACTTCTTCTTTCAAGTCCTTGTACTTTACTCCACATTTGCGTGGAAGAAATATGTGGTTTAATAATGCATCGTAACCTTGTACAGTACATCTAGAATACATTTAATTTACCTTCAACTCTGACAAATTTGATCATATAACGGTAATTATTTGTTTAAAAAATGCTTAGTATGTTACATTAAGAACAGTAATTACATCACGCGTTAACACAGTGCAACATGTCCGAAAAGCAGTAGGAGGAAGCAGATCTTATTTAATCCCATCCCTTCTACATACGTACCTCAGCCTCAAAAAACAAAAACAGATTGGCTACCCGAAGATCGTCCATTCCCATTCAAATTCAACATACTTTAATCTGAAGCAACCCCCCCCCCCAAAAAAAAAGAGTAATGGCACCATCCCGACTCATGCGCATAACCACATTTCGCCCTTCACCTTCATCCTTCCTCCCCATTTTCTACTCGAGCTGCTTTTTCCTTCCACTCGCCATTGTTCTCTACTTGCCAAGTGATTCACTATGCCTTTCTCTCGCTCTCTCTCTCTCGTGGCCGTGCAAGCTTCAGTGCGCCCGTTCGCCGCTGCCGTCAGCCAGCGCGGCCCAGGAGCAACCAGCTGAATTATTGAGAGCATAAAAACGCTGCCGCTAATGGATCCTGAATAAACACGCCGGCTCAAGCTGCTGCCGTGGCTTCCTCCGCCCGCCACAGGGCATGAAGCAGGAGAATACGGGCCGGTTGAAGATGCAAACATAGGGGGTGATGGGGGAGGTGGGTAGTGGTTAAGACAGGGACACAATTATGCAACAAGAGGGTTAGTGGAAATATATGGGAGCACTGTCAACTAACCTGAAAGGGGGTCTTGTGTTTTCAAAGACTGGCAGATAGCTATTCCAATCGAGGGACAACATAGCCAGGCCATTATATTTAGCCATGCACCACTTTAGTCTAGATCTTTGTTTCTCAAACAGGGGTTCCAAAACCCCTGATCAGGGGTGTCCAAACGTCTTCCAGCAGGGGTCGCATTCAAATGATTGAATGCAAGGACCACTTGGATATCTCAACTTTTGTGATATAGCTGAAAAAACCCATTATTAGTATGATGTACGCTGTCTAAAATTACGTGATTTTTCCAATATTTAAAAGGGGACCTATTATGCTTTTTCCACTTTTCTGACCTATAAATGTAGTTAGAATGCGGTATTCTCGTGTTTAAGTTTCAGATAATGAGGTTTGCACATTTGGAAGTGAGCCCTGAAAGAAGTTTGGGATGGCTCAAAATGCTCGGTTTCAACAGGCGTGGTAAAATTGGTCCTTTGTGATGTCACAGAGGAGCGGAGTTCCTTATATGGTTCGTAGTTAGGCAGCACTTTGGGCGTGTGACCAATGACAGTGGAGTGCGTATGCCCGAAGGTGGGGCGTGGGTGGAATAGGTGCAGATTCTGTAAAATCTAAAAAGATTTCTGTGTGGGTTATTGGGTGTAGCTGCTCTATAGGAGACCTCAATACAAAGGTTTGAAAAATGTATTCTATTGTTTCTAATAATGTAGTATAAGCTCCAAAAATTGCACATTTTATCTTTAATATTTCAAATTGATGCTAAAAAAAATCCAATTTTATTACATTATTAAAATTATAAAAATTAAGTAAAAAAATGTTTAAAATAAGTTTTAAAATTTTGAATTTAAAAGTTTCACGAAAGTTTCATGAAAGTTATTTGATGAACAATGGGGAAAATTATGTTTCTTACTGTGAAGGTGTCTTTCCTTGCCTCCGTCACACATCAAGTGTTTGCCCATGCTCCTTTTCTTTACAAAATAATTAAATATTCTCTGCAGTGCTTCAATCCTAAAATGAGTATAATACCTCCTTGCCAACAAGCACAACCTCTGACACTTTTGGTTCAGCCGATATAACTTGTTTGTCAGTTCCGCTGCAGACACCAGATGCTGTATCAAAATACAGTGAAAGTTTTGACTAATAATAGGCTGTAGTGAATGAAATCTCTGATGAGTGAGGGAGCGATGTTGGAAACCACTACAGATTGAGGTACAATTGTTTTACTTCCCCCCCCCCCCACAGGCCCAACTTGTGGATCTAATTGTGAAGAGAGAGCAGAGTGTCCTTATTCTCTTCTCGTCTAATGAACACACTCCATGGGAAATGGGGGAGGAGAGACAGAAATTAAAATAAGAATGGGAGGTTTCCATTAAAAAAAGAACAAAAAAAAATGTTGGCCCCGCAGCAAACAGGCAGCTTCTAAGATTATGACTCAGCCGAAAATGTGCTCGTCTGCGAGCACGAACTGTTTGTGTAACAATGCACTGTGTGGACTTTGTGTGGATGTGTGTGTCTGAGGAGAGAGAGCGAGAGAGGGAGAGAGAGAGACGGTGTGCAGATGAGTTGTATTCCCACAATGAAAGGGATAAAATAAATTTCCTCTGACTTATGTAAATGTAATACAATAAAGCATCACTGGAGGACAGCTGGGATGTGCAGACGAGAAAGAAAGAGAAAGATAAGATGAAGAAGTAGTCTGAAATGGACGTGTGGGATCATGGTGTGTTATTTACTAATCCCAAGGGTAAGATTTTTCAACATTGTCACAACCACAGACATCCACCCATCTAATAAAATGATATGATGACGTAGCGTGTGTGCAGTGTTTAATGCCTCTATTGGACTGACGACCAAGCCCTCTTTAGTTGCCGGGTGTCTGGGTAAAATAAAAGTAAACAACCAGGTCAAAAAGCACTGACATTAACAACAGTGACTGAAGGAGACCTCCTAATGTAGACCCTCCTAATGCTTAGTTGCTGGGGCCATTTCATTGGGGCCACTTTGGCTTCTCAAACAATATGCGTTCAAAAAAGTAATACATTTGCATCATAAAAATGCCTCCTTGAAAAAAAAAAATCAGACCTCACAAATCACTGTGTTGCCTGTCCATTCTTGTTCCGCAGCGGAACAAGACGCAAGCGTCTTTGTGACATACACAAGAATGAACAGGCGACACTGCGTGGAGATACGGTGGAAAAAGAGCGGTTTATGAGGTCTGAGTGGCCCAGCAACTGAGCATGATGACGTTCCTCAAACAGGACCAAGTCTGGTGGTAAGTCACTTTTGATGTACTACACTGTTGATGGGGATGCCATAAAACTTGTGTTAAAAACTCTGAACTATCTTGTGAAGCATAAATGCGAGGCAGAGAGTTGATGAAGAACACATGTAGACTAAAGTCATTCAATCTCAGCTTCACAACGCTTTACAACAGGGGTCTCAAACACGCGGCAGGACACTAGTAGTTTGAGGCCCCCGCCTTGATATGAAAGTTTAATGTTAGTGCGGCCCACGCAAGTTTGATATGGATACTTTATGGTATCATGTACCCAGAAAAAATTAACGTTCATGTTAAAGGTTAAATAACTGTTAATAGTTATCCTCCCTATCCGTGTGGAAGTGGTAAGTTTTTGGCTATTTAAGTTTAAAGGAAATAACTTGAAGGCTACAGTTTAGGTCGCTAGCTCTCTAGTTTGCGAGTTAGCATGTGTCTCAAGTCCCTGCAGTTGCGCAACATGTTGTAAATAAAAAGAGTATAAATGTGACTATAGTCGTGTTTTGTCATGTCTACAGGGCTCTAATAATGCTTTGTTAATTTTAACCTGAAAAAAATAATTTGTCTACCCACCAACTATATGTGGTTTCTTAAGTTTTTATTATTTGCCGTTTTATTATTATTATTATTATTATTAGATTTATTTATTTATTACTGATTGATTGATTTTCTTTATTCTTGATTTGTTTGTTTATTTTTCATCTTATTTTGTGTAGAAAAATACAAAGTAAGATATTTGAGAACCGTGGAATGTTTTATCAGAGTTTTTTTTGTAGAAAAAATAGGAAATAGGAACCAAAGTGAAGTTTTTTTTTTTTTTTTTAATAAATGCGTTTTTTGGTTTTGTTTTTTTTTTTTAAAACCTGATGCGGCCCAGTCTCACCCAGCCCCGAGCTCCAGTAAATTGAGTTTGAGACCCCTGCTTTACAATAATCTAAGAACATTCTAGAAATGTTCCTGTAGTCCAAAACAATTGGACATGTGCATGTACATAAAAGAGGACAATGTCAAACTCCTGCATTAAAATTGTGATTTCTAGGTTATACTTCCAATACTTGGCTAATGGCTAAAAATGTAGCCATAAAATGCTTTGCAAATGTCTACTTGTGGAATAATGAAGGCGGGGGAAAAAGCAGTATGTCCACCACTGGGATGTCAGCACACAAGCATTAGCCTTTTATGCCTCCAACCTCAGCTCAGTGACTCCAGAAATAGAGGCTGCCCCTGGCCTTGGCCGTCTGCCTTACTACTGCCTTCTGTACTTTCCACTGCACAGCCTTTTGCACACAGATCACATGTCAGCGTCCAGTCATCAAGTGACACACACTTGTGTTGCATCGATGGGGCATGCGAGAGCAGTTTTAAATCACTGTGCCATACCTATAAAAGGTATCTTGCCCATAAACGTCCATCCAGAGCAATAATTCATGTAAGATCAGAGTGTTATTTCATTTGCACACACCGGTGAGTCGGATGAGCCGAGGGAGCGCGCTTTGAAAAAATAATGAGGGGTAAAATACACTGGTATGTGCTTACCTTCTTTTTGTCTCTCATGGAGCTCTTGCCTCGCACCATGATTTTACAGCCCGTCTCTGCTTCCAACTGTTTGGCCGTGAGTCCCCGAGGGCCCAGGATTCTACCCACAAAGTTATACTGCGAATAGAAAGAGAAGGAGCAAAATGTTATGAACACACAGACTTCAATGGGGCTGAATCTGCTGAAAACTGTTATTATAAGTCACCTTTGTAAATACTGACAAAAAAACAAGAAACAAGCAAAATCGAATGCACTACTTAGTAGCCACCACTGTTGATTCAGTCTAGACCAGGGGTGCTCACACTTTTTCAGCATGCGAGCTACTTTTAAAATGACCGAGTCAAAATGATCTACCCACTACAAAAATGCAAAACATCTATTTATTTTCAAATGTATTGAGGATTATTTGTACGTACAATGTATGTTGATGTACCTTACATAACCAAATGAGCCAATATTGCAAAACACACATAATTAACAATTAACATTTTTTGTAATTAACTCCACATTACTCCACATTTCCCTTCTTTGGTACTGCGATGGTAGAATGGCATATGAGGCAAACGCACTTCGAAAAAGACATTGTGAAAAAAAAGTCCACCTCCCATTCCGTATGAAAGTGATATGTTTTTGCCTTTTTACTTGGTCCAGCTCCTTCACTCATTTTAGTGGCCATAAACTTTAGCGAGGGCTTTAAATCTGACGCAATTCGCCGACTAGCTTAGCACTTTGCATCGCTGTTTACGCATGAGCGGTGACCTAAAGGTCAAAATTCAGTTGTCATCTGACTGGTTGTCCTGTATGTCAATCAAGTAACGGGGATGGATGATAGGCTGACATCGTAAGTTCTGCTGCACTTAGAGACGTTGTTTGATTTGATTGGTCGCCCGAAGGGCAACATTCAGTTGTCATCTGAATGGCTGCCCTGTATATCAATCAAGTGACGGCATTGATGCGAGGATGATATTTTTTTAATGTCACGCCGCGATCGACCAGCGATCGACCAGTACCACCTCCGCGATCGACCGGTAGATCGCGATCGACTTAATGAGCACCCCTGGTCTAGACTAATGGACTCTACATACGGCGATATCACCTCTCGTTCATTCACCGTCAATGGAACCTGGGCGACACGGAAATTATCGCAAGTTTTCGTCCGACCAAGCGTCAAAAGAAATGTGTACATGTTAAATGTCATGCTTGTGCATGTCATCGCGGATTGCAAAGCGATCCCAGAAAATGTAAAAATGTCCATCGCTTTTCATCGCCGTTGCTCCCATCAAGAACGAAGCAGCGGGACAGGACGCTATCTGTTCTCGAGCGCAGGTAAAATATAATACTCGCCATGTCAAATTTCCCAGACCTGTTTCTATAAAAGAATGTAGAGATATAAACAAAAAGCAGAGGCAAGGGAACTTGATGGCGCTAGCGTAAGCATGCCAGGTAAGTCTCATTTCAGTATGTGTATATATATATATAGAATGCACATTTTGAATTTAAATATATATAAATATTTTTTCTCAGTCTTTTTACAAAAATACATAAAAATATCAAAGCTTTGATTTGCACTAGATAGCAAATTATATATATACACACACACACACACACACACACACACACACACACACACACACAGTTTGCATATTAAATACATACATATAAAAACTACCTCATTACCTCACTACCAAAATTACATTTTTTTCTAGTTTTTTCCGTGTTAGAATATGACTTTTTCCTGTTAATATATTGACTTAAACCTTGTAAAATATCTACTGACTTTTTCCATTTTTGCTGTTTTTTTGTTTTTAGTTTTTTGGTGAAGTTATATTTTTAGGATGTGGCACAAGCCAATACAAAAACAGCCTAACAGCCTTCAGTATGAACCACAGCTTCCCAGTGCCAGCAGCAATCATGCAGCCCCAGAGCATGACGCTACCACTGCCATGCCTGACTTTAGACAACACCATTATCTTGCTACTCACCACATATTTAGACAATAATGGCTGTGTGTTTAATCATTTTCAGTGGATTTCAAATCTATATTGCTATACAAGCTGCACCCAGCCAAGATGAATGTCTATAGCATTGTATGTACTTATATGCAAATTAAAACCAATGTAGTACAACCACAAATTCAAGAAAAGCTGCCAAAGCCTTCTCTGAAGGAAGCAGGATTGCAGCTCCACAGAAGTTCAGAGGTTAGGCGAGGTTGTGCGCAAATGAAATGTCTTATCAATGCCTACTTTTGTTTTGTGAATTGCTTTGTGAATTTGTACTAAAAGGAAAAAGGGATAAACGGAGGTAATCCCCTCCACTTGGAACTGCCTTCCAATGGGATAAAGGGAAAACGTGTTGAAATAATCCAACAGCTTCCAAAATTAAAAAAGAGAAAGGGTAGCTCGACAGGGAGATGCGCAGTGATGCGTTAAAAGATAAGATAGAGGCAGCGCTGGTGTTTTAAACTATGCATTCAGCCGGCACGACGGCTGGGAGATGTCTGACAGTGTTCAAATGTGATATGATTACTTTTCTCGTGCACAATGGCAGAGGGGAAGAAGTGTAAAAAGTTTGCCTTGACAAAGCCGCTGTTCCTCTCTCAAGCTGCGACGGTGAGCCTTGACACCGCAACATTAAATTCTTAAAACACAGTCACATCTGCTTATGCACTCCACTGCACTGGTGCCCCTGCAACAGCCTAAGTCACATTTAATGAAATGAAGATTTACTCATTTAAAACACGTAAACAGATACACACACCCACAAGGACAAGGGGGCGGGGGCTGTCATTTTGAATGTGTCTGGCTGGAAAGACACGCCCTATGCTGCCATGAAGACGGACATGAATCCCTATCTTTCAATCATGCGGATGACTGCTGCAATAGGCTATTTATTTATGAGGGTGGGATTGCTTGCGGCAGGGTGCATGGGGGACATGTCCGCTGGGGTCAGCCAATAATGCACAATGGCACCCTCTGCAGTCTTTTGAAAAAAAAAAAACACACATGCACGAAACGCTATCTTAACATAACTAGCTTAAAGTACGACATATTATGGTGATTATGATATGCAAATAAATACTGTACAAATGTTGGATGTTTTGTGATAAAATACATTAAGAACACAGTTGGACTCACACAGTGTATTAATAAAATGACAAGACGTATGCTGTGTTGTACGTTAACTGGGAAATGTGCAAAAAACAAGGGTACAACGTTCAACATTAACTGAAAAACATGCTAACCAGGACGGATGCTAACCAAGGTTCCACTTTATCACCATAACATTTGACTGCACTGATAACAGACACAAAAAAAAAAAAACATACATTTGCGACAACAAACATGAACCTAAAACCCATTTATTTGCCAAGAAATTGTCTGCCTTCTTTGATGATCAATAATTCAGTCACTCATTTATCGCCGGTTCCACACCCAACCAAAATAAGCCAATTTCAATGAAGTTGGATTCATTATTAATAAATTATTAGAGCCATTTAGACATGAAATAAGACCTCTTATAAGAATAACAACTCTTAGGCACAGGCTACTAGATCACTGCTGGGACACAAGAGACGGCTGCTACATTAAACATAGCATGCTACGAACTAGCGAGTTAGACTCCAGTTTATTTATTTTATATAAAATAAGAAAGGGTTTCACACAGAGTTAAGAAGAAAGACTACAAAAAAGACAAAAAAAAACCCTTACCACTTCCACACGGAATGGAGTATAACTTTGTCATAATGTCATGTCTGAGAGGCAATGGCTGACTCCATATAATGCCTCAACAATGTAATCTTACTGATGTCCAGTGACCAGAATACTACATATAACTTATCTTTCAATATTTTTGACGAATAATAGGCCAGAGTCAACCACAAAATAATGATCATTATTAATAATAATAATTAAAAAAAGGACACGATAAAGTGAGGGAGGGCGTGTTCGAGCCATGACATGGCAAGAGATCACTGTAATCAGATACTTTTTTGGGCTGATTTCGGACCAATATCACGATTGCATTGGGACACACAAAAAACATCAATTTGCCATGGGGCTGGGTGATAGGAACCAAAAGTCATATCCCGATATATTTAAGTTGAATATCCATATATGATATATATCCTGATATTTTTAATCATACATAACGGGGCTATTAATTTGTTCCAAAAGGTTAGACAAAAATATAAATTTTTGGAAATCTATTCCAAATATATCAACAAAAAATTAATTTTATAAAAAGGGCTGCACGGCACCTGAGTGGTTAGCACGCAGGCCATAAAGGTAGGAGACCCGTTTGCATGTTCTCCCCGTGCGTGCATGGGTTTTCTCCGGGTACTCCGGTTTCCTCCCACATTCCATTAACATGCTAGGTTAATTGGCAACTCCAAATTGTCCATAGGTATGAATGTGAGTGTGAATGGTTGTTTGTCTATACTATGTGCCCTGTGATTGGCTGGCGACCAGTCCAGGGTGTACCCCGCCTCTCCCCCGAAGACAGGTGGGATAAGCTCCAGCAGATAAGCAACCCTTGTGAGGATAAGTGGTAGAAAATGAATGAATGAATATAGTTTATTCTGCCAAGCAGAGACACAATAAACCCTCATCTTTCCTACTGTATATGCTTATGGTTCCATAAACTGGAAATGGTCTGTCACATTCAAGTGGCAAATCCTCAAATCATACAGAAAGAGCAATTAAATATTTTACTACGCTGCTTCTCCCGCTGCCGACGACACCAGCTACTCTCAAAGGACACGGATATGTTGATGACAATTGCACTTGACAGAGAGCCCGTCTCTGTCATTAACATATTCATGACAGAGGAAAGGCCGGGACAAATAAAGAGTGAAAAGGTTAAGGAGTTGATGACATGGGAGCAGGAGGTTAAAAGACAACCAATATCTTGCAGGGACAAAGAGTGTCCAGAAAAAAACATTTGTCTTGCTTTAGCAACTACTCTACGGGCGTCAACCAGTGTGTCACATGTGTTTTCATGGAAACACATACTTGGTTGAGACCAGACAGGAGGAAAAAAACAGCTCACATGATGATTCAGACTTTTGACAGCAACTTTAAAACACTGCCTCATTGCGTTAAATCTTGTGTGTCCAAATAATAAAACATAAATGGCAATCTGCCATTGATGGAGGTTTTTAGATGTGAGGGTTTTCTTTAAAGCTGCTCTCCATTCCATTAAAAAAGTTATCAGTTCTCCTTGCGTCCAAAAGGAAAAAGGACGGACGTAGCTTCCCCTCTACAACATCGCTGTTATTCTACTTCTCATGTCACATCACAGTATTTATATTCTTTTGAACCCACTAAGAACAGTGAATATGATACTACATCAACTCACATATTTGTATCTTTATACAGTAAACACAGAAGGCAATTATTGCTTCATTGTGTTTTATTGAGGTTTGCCAAGGTGTTTGTATCATAGGACCTGACTATTACTATGCATTATGGTGGAAGTTGTATATAGGTAGTATCAAAGATGTGATGTACACTATCTGGGATGCTAGCACTTTAAAAAGACTCTTAAGGGCTGTCTTAGAGCTGTACACCAACAAAGGATGGGGTGTTTGGCAAATATTAAAAACTAAACACACCCTGATTACAAAGAGAAAGTGGGAGCAGTTACATATACATATATACATACTATATAGTACAATACATATATAGTAGTCCCTTCTTTATCATGGTTGATTAGTTCCACACTCGACCATGATAAGTGACTTTCCGCAAAGTATGATTCCTTATTTAGAATTTGGAACATAGAAAACATGTCCACAACCTTCTGAACACAGTTTTTAAGATGATAAGAGCCCTCTAGACATTAACTAGCACCCCTCTAATCCTATAACAGTAAATGCCATTTAACACTTGTGTGTGTTGCTATAAATGATGGCTAATTGATGTCAGGGGTTCTGGTTTGAGTTCAGTTTCAGATCAGTGTGAGTTATGGATATAACAGTAGCCCATTTAATTCATTTAGCTTTTTTAAAATGCTAATTTCCCTGTGGGAATCCCAAAGTGCTTAATTTAGGCAAAAAAAAACCATACAAATTACAAGCTGCAGGTAAACAAGTTATGTTGTGTGGTTTAGGCTATAGTTATCTGATTAACTGTTAATATGACACACCTATTTAGCCTGTTCTCCATTTTATTGTTATTACAATAACTCGCCTTTGAAGATAATATATCTGTTCTTGGTCTATGATTTTATCAAAATATGTACATTTCGCCCCAAAAAACGCAACTTGTAGACCAGTGCAATGTGTATATAAGATTTTTCTTCTTCATTTTCCATTTTTGGCTAGTTTGACTTATATTCAGGTGCAAATGATAATATTGTCTCTATTTGTGCAAAATTGTGCTTCTGCTCCTCTGCTCCTCACCAGCATGTTCCAACCTAGTGGACTCTTCCTGGACCAACTCTTCCCCCTCTGCACCTTGTTAGTGCCCGTTTTTGACAACACACAATTGCAGAAAAAGCGCCTTGCTGTGTGAGACAAACACACAAGCATGCAAAGCCCCCTTCAGGACACGGGCTTACAATGACATTAAAAGGAACTTTTTTTTCCCCCGTTTTAGCCCCAGTTATCGCTACACCACAGGCGGGTTATGTTGTGTGTGTGTTTGTGTATGAAACAACCATGTGAGCGTGAACTCTTGCAGACACCCAAAGCACCCGGAGCCGATTGTCATATGTGTGTGTGTGTGTGTGTGTGTGTGCTGAGGTGATGCACTGTGAAACAATAGCAGCTCCACTAAACAATGTCCGAAGAAGCTGAACAATTGTCGCTTTGACAGCGTGTGTTTTTGCGGCGGTGTGGAGACAGGAAATGAGATCATGCTGAGGGGCTCTGGATGTGTGCGTGCAGGGTTTACCGGGGGAGCGGCTGAGAATACCAATTACTTATTAGCCGGCTGCGGTGGGCTTATGGAAATGAGGATTGGTTCATCAGTGTTATCAAAGCAAGGTAGAATCCACAGTTAGCCCAGACAATGGCATCTCTGCTTTCTAAAGCCTGTTGTCGATGGCAATCATATATCGAAAGAAAACCTATTTTGGACAGTGTTGCTTCTGTTTGTCTTCCTGCTCTATTCATAGCTTGAGCAGGTATGCCTTTGGGTCATGCACAGCACAAAAGCTTACACACCCCCTGCTGGCAGCCTCCCTCTGTTCCGCCATTCATCTTTAGGAGGCTGATAGTTTGAAACCCCTGTTGCACAGCAATTTGGCACATTTCCATATGGTCAAAAGATAAATTTGAATTGCAATAAGAATTGCCAAATGTCAAAATCGCATCAGCGCAATATGAGGAGGGTCTGAGGGCGCAAGAGCTGGGCGATTGAGGGAAGGTAAATTTTGTTTTGATTCCAACGGTGACATTTTCGCCTGAAAGCCCCCGTAGACTTCAAAGCTCTCTTTTTAGCACATCCAGCATTTAGCACCTAATCCGTGGCCTCCTTTGATAATTCTGTTTGGATTTGTTGTGGGGTTTGCAGGCAGAGTGGAAATAGCGGGAAAGGAAAAATGGAAAGCGGTTAAAAAAAAAAAAAAATTGACTTGAGTTCAGACTTCGCCAAACTTCAGCATAACAACCGAGGACAAACACTCGAATGACAGCTTTTCCAAAGTCATGTCTGCAGTGGTAATAAGTGACCAAAGCACCACTTAAAGTCAATCATGGATAAGCTGATCAGACAGTAAAGGAATAAAGAGAGCCTGAATGCACAATACAAGAAGAGCAAAGCAATTATCCATCCATTTTCTATGCCGCTTATCCTCACTAGGGTCGTGGGTGCAAAGCAATTAATTCATGACAAATTAAGTGATACTTTTTACTAGAGATCAAACTGTCTGTCTTTTTACAGGTCAAATACCGATTGTTAGGCGGCCCGTAACATATTTGGAGCCAATATTCATTTGCAGCACGAGTAAAAAATGGTTGACAAAAATGTTTCATATTAGACTGAAAAAGTTTTTATAATTAAGTACAGTGGGATGACAAAGATTCCATACCACTAATGTTGACTGCGCTGCACAGCTACACTGGAACTTTGGCATTCAGCTAACAAACGATTGCCTTTGTGCATTCATTCATATTTCATATTCATGTCTGCTTATTTTATTTATCAGCTTATTTATTTGTTGTTAATATATTTGGGATAGATTTCCATACATTTAAATTTTTGACCTTTTGGAACAACAAAAATTTATGACGTAGGGAATTAATCCCATGCCTGATGCATGAAGGAAAGCTATATGAAACACTGTACACCAGGGGTCTCAAACTCAATTTACTTGGGGGCCACTAGAGCTCAGGTCTGGGTGAGACTGGGCCGCAATAGGTTTTTCCAAAAAAAAAAAAAAAACGCATTTATTAAAAACAAAAAAAATTGAAAAACTTTGCTTTGGTTCCAATTTTCTACAAGAAAAGCTCTGATAAAACATTCCACTGTTCTCAAATATCTGACTTTTTATTTTTCTACACAAGATAAGATGAAAAATAAATAAACAAATCAAGAATAAAGAAAATCAATCAATCAGTAATAAATAACTAAATATAATAATAATAATAAAACGACAAATAAGAAACCACATATAGTTGGTGGGTAGACAAATTATTTTTTTCAGATTAAAATTAACAAAGCATTTTTAGAGCCCTAAAGACATGACAAAACACGACTATAGTCACATTTATACTCTTTAGCAGGGTCTTGAGACACATGCTAACTCACAAACTAGAGAGCTAGCGACCTAAACGGTAGCCTTCAAGTTATTTCCTTTAAACTTGAATAGCCAAAAACTTACCACTTCCACACAAATAGGGAGGATAACTATTAACAGTTATTTAACCTTTAACATGAACATTAATCAAACGTAATGAGTTTTTCTGGGTACATGATACCATACAGCATCCATATCAAACTTGCGCGGGCCGCACTAACATTAAACTTTCATATCAAGGTGCGGGCCTCAAACTAGTGTCCTGCGGGCCACATTTGGCCCGCGGGCCGCGTGTTTGAGACCACTGCTGTACACCATAAAATCCCATTTGCAGCCTCTCTGGCACTATGCAAAGGTGTTAGGTGGTACATTTGGTAATGACTTAAGGGGCAAGTAGAAGGATATCAGGTGCCGGTACGATATGAGATGACACCCTCCTGGGAAGCTGGCTTAATGACTCCCCGATTTGGCCAAGTAATTTTACTACGGCAAAAGTGCAGGAGGACACCCACACCCCTCCCTCCCTCCCTACGCATGCAGTACTACAGAATCAAATACTCATGAGGCACTCAAGCTCATTTTCCACACTCTAAAAGCTCACAGATGTACACTCAGAGAGCATAACGTCACTACATTGCTTAAGGGGAACAACTACAAACCCATCAACTGATTTGGACCAGGGAAAGTGAACTCTACAGCAGTTGTGAAAACAGAAATAGCTTAAAACTAGGGTGAAATAGTGGTAAAATGATCAGTCAATATGCCTGGACACAAGTGCTCTGAACCCCTACGACCTGCCTGCACTTAAACTGGCAATTTCATGGCTGGCCAATACAAAGACAAACGGAATAAATGGCAGACATATTTAAAAGACACGTCAGATGCCTGAAGGTCAATGGAAATGACGGGCCAAGCTCTCGTCCGACTTGCCTGCCTGCCTGCGTGCGTGTGCGTGTGCGTGTGCGTGTGCGTGTGCGTGTGCGTGTGTACTCTGTGAGAAGCGGGGCCACAGATAGCATTTAATTGAAGGTGGACGCTATCAGATAGCCTGTGACTTAGCTGTCAGTCAAGATGCGGTCGCCACGGTGACGC
This sequence comes from Doryrhamphus excisus, assembly GCF_030265055.1. Classification (NCBI taxonomy): domain Eukaryota; kingdom Metazoa; phylum Chordata; class Actinopteri; order Syngnathiformes; family Syngnathidae; genus Doryrhamphus; species Doryrhamphus excisus. The sequence continues at coordinate 8,440,320 of NC_080478.1, forward strand.
TCGGCACGGCTGACGACATCAGGAAAACACCGCTGGCTTTTAAGCAGGGAAAGAGAGACACGGGAGTAGACGCCAATTGGACATGATGTCCAGTACGATGAAGAAACAGAGCGAGAGATGTGCAGGTGGGAAATACTATGTGCTCATTATACTGTGCATGTGTAAAAACAGTAAGTACATGGTACAGTATGAAGAAAAGAAAAAAAACTGCATAAGAATCACTGCATAAGAATGTAAAGTAGGGATTTTAGCATATATCGCAATATCTTTTGGGATGTATCATGATACCATGAAGTAAAACAATATAAAATTTAGCTACAAAGCTTAAGCTTTGATATAATGAAAGACACTGCCTCAAATTGTAAAGCACATGCATCTATAGGTAACAAAGTGGCTAACTTTTCTAATGGGATGTCAGCCTCTGGACACATTGCTACTAAATCTACAACCAACTGAAATGGCCGAGCTTGTGATTAAGGAAGATGTAGTCACCCATGCAATTCCAACTGCAGATTGAAGATATTTATTATGACATTCTTGTTTTGTTTACACAGACATAGGGCAAACGACGCTCTCATTGTGAAGGATGCTCACGGAAAATACAACGCAATGTCATCAACTTGGGTTGTTTACGTTTTATAATTTCTACAGGTATAAGTCATTTTCTTATCATTAGAAGAATACCGGTACATAAAATATATCGCCCGACCCCAATGCCAAGTAAAACTAAGCACTGTCCTAATACTGAAAAAAGAAAGAATGCAAGGGACACTTTGATTTTTGTAAAGCATATGCTAAAAAGTTATATTTATTTTAAGAAAAAGACAGCATCACAGCTTTGTGATATAAGTGAAAAAGTAATCTTAGTCTTTTCGTGCCATTTTTGCAGGGTTTTTTTTCTCTAAATGTTCTTTTCATAATAGTATGACTTTCAGAATAATAATAATTTTGACTTTATTCTCATATTATACCTTCCCCCAATCTAATTATCTAAAAAGTATTGGTCAATTCCAATTTTTTTTTATAAAATATTTTATATTCTAACTCTATGCTACAGTACTGACTCATAGAAAATGACAACTTTTCTTGTTAGAATACGACCTTTGACTTTGATCTTATAAAGTTATGTTTTTCCCCATATTTTAATTTTGACAAGTCAAAACATTACAGCTGTTTTTTCCAAATATTAGTCCTTTCTTCTTGTAAATCTTTTTCTCACAATTCTGATTTTATTCACATATTTTGACTTTATTTTGCAAATATTATAACTTTCCCCCAACCAAATTTACCAAAAATTGCCACTTTGCTGTTTTGTTTGTTTCTCATAATATACAATGTATAGTTTCTTTGTGTCAATCTTATATTTCATTTTATAACGCAAGTCCATTCTTTTTCTTACAACATTCTATTTTTAGAATGTGCCATTGGACATCCCTGCCCTAACATGAGCCAAGTGAGTCGAAGCCAAAAAGTGCTGCTCACCCCTCCCCAAACAGACCTTTATGAGGGGAAATCTGGGGAATCAGTTGGAAATTTGAGCGGTGGAAAATATTCCCCAATCATCATTACCGTCCCTTTTCCTTTAGCTCTGGGCAGATGGTGATAAGAATTTTCTCGGCTGCTCTCACCTTCATCATTCCTGGCGTCTCAATTTTCACCCTGATGCTACATCATCCACCCATTTGCTGCAGGAAAATGAATCCCCTATAAGACTCCAAAAAGCAACCTGGACTTTCATCAATGGAAAATATTGAAAAGAACAAAACTGGTACATATTTCATACTAAAGATGGAAATCGAAAGCTAAAATGCTGCACAAATCAAACTACATGATAATGTACAATGATTCTTTTCTAAATGACAACTAAAACTCGGATCATATCAAAATGAGCAATACAATTGTAGAACAGATTCAAGCAATATGCTAATATGAGCCAGTTCTAGAAAATATTGGCAAAATACTAGGGGCTCGTGACACCCCTAGAGGTTCTCGAGGGGTCTAATGTTAGAAATCTGACATTGGCCCCATTGTATATACGTATGTGCCCTGCCATTGGCTGGCGACCAGTCCAGGGTGTACCCCACCCCTTCCACAAAGACAGCTGGGATAGGCTCCAGCATGGCCGCGACCCTTGTGAGGATAAGCAGTACAGAAAATGGATGGATGGGGGAAAAAAAAACATTTCCTGGCATAAACTAGCTAAATGAAACAGCTGAAATAGCAGTAGCAGAACATGTATTGGAATTGTGAATGTGATACTCTACATCGGCCACTAGATGTCAGTAATTGTTCGGTGAGACAGGCACTAAACTCGTCACTAAGTTTCTCTAGGGAACACTTTTAATGTGACGCTGCTATTCATGTTGCCAATGGTATATTTACTCGTATTTTGTCTACTTTACTGCGTAATACGAGTGTATAGCCATTTAATAGCCGTCCAGAAAAAAAAGCACCATGTGACCATAGCGATCAAGCGTTAAGTCATGGCTAGAGGGCTCCAAATTAAAACGTATTTAGAAGATCATAAACAGGTTTCATATGTCATCAGCACAAAAATATTCCATTGATTAAAACTGAATCCTACTTCGCTGAAACCATTAACCAATTAACTGTGATTTTCCTGATAAGAAAATGATAAGTTGGTAACACACAGAGTTTGAACAGATGGAGAAGGGGTGGAACTAAAGGCTGAATTGTGAAGGTATATTTAAAAACAAGCTACTGTACACTCACCCCATGTACTGTAGCTAAGGTTCACGTGAATCACAAAGCACACAGCGAAGCACAGAGGAGGCATGAATAGCAAATAATTCCATTAAGACCAGCAGCTGATTTCCCTTGGTTCCAATCACTATGTCTATTTATAACAAAGCTATCTGGCATTTTTTGTCTTGTAATGACCCAATGTGGCAGAGAGGGGTAGGGTGGGGTTGGAGGAGGTGTCTAAGTGACATGTGCAAACTAAAAGAGAGAGATTTGTGTGCCATTTTTTGCATCACCGTGTCGCGCCCATTTGTCTGTCCTTTGAATGAATGTGTGCGTCTGCTAAGGTCGTCACTGAATCATGTCAGCCACAAGGGGGAAGCCTAATTAATTTAGTAGCTTTCCTGGCAGCTTGTAAACACAATGCTGACTTTACCGCCCTGCTCAGTGCAGTGCAGCAAAGCACGGCGGGCAAAGGGGGGTGGGGGGGGGGGGGCAGGGTGGAATAGACGGTTCATTTAAGGACATTTAATAGTTGCGTGTGTAAGCTCAAATATATGATGATTATTGCAGGTAATTAGGTAGTCAGACGACCTTGAGGCAGCGGAACTGCTAAATTGTTGAGGTAATTTTGGGGGCATATACGCTCATCCCTGGGTGTGGCGTTATATGGGAAGCCCTCTTGTCAAGCAGAGGCTTCAATATAGCAACCATCCAAAGGATTACCTCTACAGGTGTTTTTTTTTAATGTGTGATGGCAAATACGAGGAAAAATGTGATGCGCTATGGCCTGGCTGCAGATTATAATATGGTTAAAAAGATATAAAATGAACATAATAACAATAGAAAGACAAAAAGTGGAATGTTATGTCGATTACAGTGAAGATACTCTAGTGTGAAAAGCTGACTTGATTTATTTTATAATATGAAACACTACATCAGGGGTCTCAAACACGCGGCCCGTGGGCCAAATGTGGCCCGCAGGACACTAGTTTGAGGCCCCCGCCTTGATATGAAAGTTTAATGTTAGTGCGGCCCGCGCAAGTTTGATATGGATGCTGTATGGTATCATGTACCCAGAAAAAATTATTACGTTTCATTAATGTTCATGTTAAAGGTTAAATAACTGTTAATAGTTATCCTCCCTATCTGTGTGGAAGTGGAAGTTTTTGGCTGTTTAAGTTTAAAGGAAATAACTTGAAGGCTACCGTTTAGGTCGCTAGCTCTCTAGTTTGCGAGTTAGCATGTGTCTCAAGACCCTGCAGTTGCGCAATATGTTGTAAATAAAAAAAGTATAAATGTGACTATAGTCGTGTTTGGTCATGTCTACAGGGCTCTAATAATGCTTTGTTAATTTTAATCTGAAAAAAAATAATTTGTCTACCCACCAACTATATGTGGTTTTGTTAAGTTTTTATTATTTGCCGTTTTATTGTTATTATTATTATATTTATTTATTTATTACTGATTGATTGATTTTCTTTATTCTTGATTTGTTTATTTATTTTTCATCTTATTTTGTGTAGAAAAATAAAAAGTAAGATATTTGAGAACAGTGGAATGTTTTATCAGAGCTTTTCTTGTAGAAAATTGGAACCAAAGCAAAGTTTTTTAAATTTTTTTGTTTTTAATAAATGCGTTTTTTTTTTTTTTTTGAAAACCTGATGCGGCCCAGTCTCACCCAGACCCGAGCTCCAGTGGCCCCCAAGTAAATTGAGTTTGAGACCCCTGCACTACATAGTCTAAGGTTAACTTCTTTTTACACTTGCATGGCACTGCATGAAGCCGAAGTGCCCTGTATCAAATGATCAGTATATACGTATATTTGATGTCAATATACCTGTGAATATTCTCTTTCATCCAGGTCATTATATTTGCAGGGCATCAAATTCATGGCAACTGGACTGTTCATGTTGTCTTATACATTTCATCTGTCGTGCAAGCAGGCTTCATCAGTTCATGCTCAAAGACTAGATAGGACAGCCCTAATGTAAAAACTCCAAATACAGATCCAGTCTATTGATATTTTAACGGAAGAGGCACATCTAGACAGGAATGGTTTCTCTCTTTTGTGATGTCAAATGATGGTCGTTAGGATACAATGGGGTGGGGCCTCTTCCCCCTAATAATGGTCCTTTGGGTGGCATCACCTTCATTAGCATTCCATTCAGATGTAATCATGGTAATGAACGGATGGTTTCAAAGAGGAGTGTGGAAAACCATCTACGTTAAGGTTGAGGAGCCATCTCTGAACAAGGGGGCAGGGGTCTACACCACCATCTTTCTCCCACATTTAATAATTTAGCCTCAAACAAATAAACAAGGCACAGCCACCTTGGTTTAGTCTGAATAGTGTTTGTCCTACATCGTTTCTGAGTGTGAACTGATGAAGCCTGTGTGGATGAGAGGTGAAATATCTTCTAAATTATGCCTTCACTTCCTCAAACGCCACCAGTCATCACAGGCTGAGCAGTTTTATTTTAGTTTAATTATAGAATCGGCTTATTTTTTATGATAGGTAAAAAAACATTTCCAATGGTAATCAATCCCTCACACCCTCCGGCCACCCTTATTAAAAGCTAAAATAATCCACACCAATCCCAAGTATGAATTCTTAAGGGAAAATGCAACACATGCACTTGAATGTGTCCTATAATGCACCTTCACGTTCATTTATTCATTTCCTGGTGCAAGCTGCTGAGAAATTTCAAAGAGAATTGTGATCCAACCCATTGACCGTATGCCCAAATATTAACATAAAAGACGGAAGGTACAGACGCCATCTTCCCTTTCTGACCTAGCTGTCTTTGAAAACTATCTGTGGTACTTTGCTACTTACGTCTGGGTACTCTTTGACAGGCACAAACAGTTTTTCCTGCAGGTAGACCACGGGTCCCGCAGGCTCTGGCAGCTCTAGGGGGTGTCTGTCCACAAGGCCATTTACTGTGTCACTGTACATGTGTTTGCGCACCCTGTTGATCTCTGGAAAAAAGCACACACAAAAAAAGAAAGCTTAGTCAATGGACAAAAAAAAAAAGAAAATTGTTATGGTTCCAGGCAAAGGATTAAGGTGGAATATCACAGCGTTTTGCAACAACAAAAAGTTAGGCTTCGTTTTGACAGGTAGCAATTATTCACAAGTGCACAAAATAGCAGCTGGACACAACAGAGACACAGCCATTAAGTGGTACATAATGACAGGGTAAAAGGCCACACGGTACAATAGTCTGCAGGGGGGTGGGGTGAGCCGGGTGGCCATGTATTCAGTTTGTAATGTAGGGGGAATCGATTGCTAAATGACACACATTTTGGTCATGGAGGCTCACTTCACACTTCCAACAGTGAAGCAATGAGCTGAAGCATCAGTATAATATGATCTGTTGTGCACAGACTGAATTAGAACATTAAAAACGGCATTAAGGGCAGTTGGGAGAGCTCCATATTAAAACACCAGCAGGGGAACTTGACACTCTGCAATAGTAGATACTAATTTGAAGCACTCGCACGGCCTCCAAGTCTTAACCTTGCACTGAAACTCATTTGGAAGGTGGGTCATACTTATATAAGTTTCCCCATGAGGAAAGAGATTGGTCTTAGGTGTATATATTACATTACATAGTATTTGATTCATTTGCTGGGGAATTCCTGTTGCTGTTGAAAAACAGAGAATAACAGATGTGTGATTGATGAGTTCATGGACATCTGGCCTGCAGTTTTGGTGGACAACACCTTTGAGACCATCAACTTCTTCCCTCCCATATTAGCTCATCAGTCAGGTACACGCATACTCTTCGTCCTCCAAAATAACAGCTATTGTAATGCAATTGTTTGTGATCGTCTGCTGTGTGCAAGCTCACACATTTATGCTGCTTTTCTCGATTCCGTGTAAAAAAATGACACAGATTACAATTTTTAAATTGAGGGACTGCTATTTAATCCGCCATGGGGCCAAGAAAAGTTGAGAGTGCTGGAACTTCAATAAAGAAGGTTACCATCTCTCCAGGCTGTATAGGAAGTCAGCATCATCTCCGACAGAAGAGCAGTTTCAGTGGCAGATTACTATCACTGTCCCGCTTCACTAAAACACTGAGCAGACCTATTCAACACCATGTGGCTTTTCAACATAACATAACATATTAAATTATTATTACCGTATTTTCCGGACTATAAGTCACACTTTTTTTCACAGGTTGGCTGTTCCTGTGACTTATACTCCAGAGTGACTTATAAATGAAAAAAACAGTTTATTTACATAAACACTGGACACCTTTTCTGGTCATGTTTATTTTTTGTGTAGCTGAATAACCTGTTCTCTATTCTTTTATTGTTAGAATTTGCCTTCCAAGATGACGTAATGTCTGTTTTGGTAAGTAGTTTGTAAAAATAAATTACCCACAAAAAATGTGACTTATACTCCAGTGCGACATATATGTTTTTTTTCTACCTAATTATGCATTTTTGGCATTGTGCAACCTTATACTCCGGAGCGACTTATAGTCCAGAAAATACGGTATATTATGGCACGATGAATTTGCCGTGATCTTTTCCGTATTGATTTATGTACTTCATTATTTCTATTTTACTCTCTTATTTTTCCTCATCTCATGTCTGGCCTTGGTTGTTTTATTTGTGATGTCAACATTTTACACCGAAACAGAATTTGGAACCTCAAATAGATTACTCTACTACCAAAGGGATTGTGAAACAACAAAGGAAGAGCCTTTTGTTAACATGCAAGGGGTATTTTTTCCCCGACATAATTTCTTAGTGTATGATTCATGAGTCTCAAGGACGGAAACTGGGTATATGCAGGAGGTGGGTATCTGTCCAAATTACAATCATAAAAAAAACATGGGCTGTTATATGATGTACGTCCTTGTAGAACAGATTTACGACAAGTCTTCTATAAAACAGCTAACTGCATAGTGGCAAAATGACAAAGCCATTTTCAGTGGTGGTTATATGATCGATTGATGCTGCACACACGCTTGGACAGCTGTTCACTTTGCACTGCCTTTTTGCAAAGAGAATCTTAAACCCCAACAATCTCAAATATTTGGAAGCAGTCGATACGACAGCAGCACCGCTAGTCACTCATGGACGCATAAAGAATAACAAAAAAAAAACATCTGTAAAACGGATCACTCAAATAGATTTATATGAAGCCTTAAAAAAAGTGTAACAACAACCCCCCCCCTTCCTCTGTCCCTCTGCCTCCTAATTCTATTTCCTCATGCCGAAATGCCACATTAACATAAGGGGCCGTGCTAGGCTATCAGTGGAGACGTGTAGCATTTGACAACCTCTAATTTCAATGCGGGGAGTCCTTTCTGAAGCGCTGCACTCACCGAAAAATTACCCCACACCTTGCGAAACTGACAAAATCATTTGTCTAGCTGTCCGCCGTGACAGAAAAGGGTGATTGTGTAAGAAAGATGGTGGAGGGGTGCTGAAAGTCTGCTATGTTTGGAAAAGATATATAAAAAGAAGTGGGGGGAAAAGGGAATATTAGCAGGCAAGGCCAGGCAATTTTCTTAAAACATTTTGCAGGAGCTAGCTAGATGTTAGCACATGCTTCCTCCGCTTGGACCATCTCTCAGCTGTGTGCCAGTGTGTCACATCTTGCAACCTGACTCAGCAATCCACATATAAACTGCTATCCTGTCTATTTGCCTAATGGGGGGACACAACACACACACAGTCTAATTGTCCGCTTTTCACAGACAAAAGCAGGCAGAGAGAGATAGAGGGAGAGGGAGAGAGAGAGAGTGTGTGTGTGGGGAAAATCGCCCTTGAAAGTGGCTGAAGGGTAGCGAGAAAGAAGAAAAGGACTGCTGAGCAAGCAGCTGTATTCACACTTTTTTTTGTTCCAGCTAAAACTGCTCATTTTATCCTTATCTTTTTGTTTCTCTAAATGACTGCCTATCTGCAGCAGTGAAAAAAAAAAAGCGAGACCATACCAATGGAGACCATTAATCGTTGAATATTGTCAAAAAAGCATATTGGATGCACTCTGAAAAGTGCTATTTGGCAGTCTACTACTGTGATTATGAAGGTTGTGTGTTTATGTACAGATTCTGATGCCAAAAATGTGATCTCACAAGCACACACACACACATAACCGAGGATAAAAAAAACAGTCCAGGAGAGGTTGAAATGAGGACGGAAAAGGGGAGGGCCGGGTAGGAAAACTTTTACTTTTTTTTTATGCACCAGTCGCTCTGATCTAATGAAAAGTAAACAGCACATCGAAATAAACTTGGCGGGTGGGTTAGCGGCAAGATCAAAGATGGAGCAAGCCATAGGAGACAAGTGGAAACAAAAAAAAAGTAGAATCCAAGAAGGTAATTTCTAATTAAAATCTACTGCGGTTGAGTCCTAATACCAAAGTACTAATTTGGGGTTAGTATGCATTATGATGCTGTCTGGAGAAGCATGTCAATCCACTTTATGGTGACTTTTAACATCATATCATTCTTGCATATACAACTGTCCCTCGTTTATCACGGTTGATTGGTGCCAGATCCGGCTGCAATAAGTGAATTTCCACAAAGTAAGATTCAATTCATTCAATCACAGCCATTTTTCAAAAAGGCATCCCTCTTGGTACCGGCCATTTACAATGATTTTGACAGATTTTTCAAGGCACACGGTGTATTGTGTTCTTGGGATATATAGATATAGAGATATAGATAGATACACACACAAACCAAAAGTAGGGTTGGGCGATATGGACCTTAGCATATGTCACAATATTTTTGGGATGTATCACGATACGACATTGTAACAAAGCTTAAGCCATATAATGAAATACAAATTGTAAAGCACATTTATTGATTGGCAACAATCTGGCTAACTTTTATAATGAGATGTCAGCCTCTACACACATTACTACTAAATCTTCAACCAACTGCAATGCCTGTGCTTGTGATGAAGGAAGATGTAGGCACCCATGCAATTCCAACTCCATATGGAAGATATTCTTTATGACACTCGTGGGCAAACGGCTCTCTTATTTTGAAGGACAGTCAGAAAAGTATGTATTTTCTGTGTCTGGAGAATTTGTATTTACGGCGAATATGAGCACTTTGACACAAATTTTGCCATATACTGTATATTTAGCCAAGAAGTCTGAACAACGATGCCACACCATAAGAACTGGTAGTTTTACATTATCATTTTTTCTTCCAAACAGCATGAACTATTTATAATTTTCAAATTTTTACACTAAATAGTAAAAGCCATAGTCTGTCTTTGTGAGCAAATGAGTTAACAAATCAAACGTTTTCATAGTTGAGAGCATAGAAAACCCATTAATGACCGTAATATGTTTAACATTATTAGAGTCCTGTAGACATGAAATAACACCCCTATGACAGCAATCGCTCCCCATAGAGTCAGAGCCTGGCAGTCCTAACTTTTTTTTATAATGTATTTCAAGCAAAAGAATGCACTAACACAAAACATACAGCAGAACATATACAAAAACAGCACAATCAAGTCCACAATGGTTTTTGAGCAATAAATAAATAATACATTACACATATTTATAGCTGGAATTGGAGTGGGAAGAAGTAAAACATGAAATATCTCAAGAGTACTTCAATGAAAACCAAAAGCTATTTCCTTCCTTTTTTTTCTTCTAACAATACCTCAAGCATTTACTAATATTTACACATGTGAAAGGATTTTCAATACCAACTATGCTAATACAAGTACCACAAAGTTAGGCAACATTGGACATACAATAAATACCAGCTATGGTAAAATGAACACCATACAACTTTATTTGGACATCAATACATCAACAGGAGTGCAATTCCAACACCATGGGTTCCAATTCCATGGCGCAGAACAAGGTGGTGCAGGGTGGGTGGAGCGTTGTGCGAAATCAGAGCCCCATATGTGTATCTCCAACTCCAAACAAACACGACATAAGTGATGTGCTGTATGTTCAGAGACCTCAAATATGTACACTCAAATGCTGATTCCTGGTCGATATGTTACATTAGGTACCGTAAACGGCACAATGGTAAGTGATGAGCTAAAAAAAAATATTCACTCACAGACACGCCTAGGTGTGCCGGAGCCGAGCGAAACGAAACACGGGCGACAAACAAGCCTTTTCACTTAGAAGTTGTGCACTTTAGCCATCACAAAGTCTGACTATGAAAAAAGGATTTAGATGTTTAATGCATCGCTGCCCTTTATTCGCAGCACGGACGACTTTATTCGAGACGACACTCCACTTGAACAGTTTAGGGGTTTGACGGGCCGAGTATGTGAAAGACGGAAGTTTCTTTTCTTAATGCAAAGAGCAGAAATATGTGTGTGTGTGTGTTGGGGGGGGCTGAGCCATGAAAACATATGCATTTCTGGGGCTTATCATCCATTCACAGCTGCCTACCCTCTCCATCCATCCACTTCTTTATAAGGATTTTTTCCCCCTTCCCTCCTCCTATGCCTGTGTCTTATTTTTACTTCCTAATCTTTGATTTAACAGTAGACCAGACGCAAGCCTTTGATCTTCATGCACAAACTATTTCAGGGCTCTTAATGAGTGTGATGTACTATCAGCGTAGTGAAGAACAGCATATGTATTGCAGTTTTTACAAGGAACATCCACATTAGGTTTGAAAGTTCATGTCCCAGGAGTTCTGCCTTCGGAAAAAAAGTTTGCATTCAACAACTTTGATGGAAACATCCAGTCGTTTTTTTTTTTTGGGACACTAGGTGGTCAAATACAAAAAGTAGACAACACTGATTAGAGGTCCCAATACAGGGAAACCTCTATCAAACGCCCCTGTCAAAATACAGGTTTGATCATGAGGAATAACTTTTGTTTTTCCTTTGGCTTTTTCGGAACAATTATTGCCAATAAGCAAGAAGCAACAACAAAGCGCCCTCAGCTAGGGATGTTACAAAGAATATGAGAGTAAAAAATTCACAATTACCACGATTCCAGTGTCAATATGCACATTTCAAATCAAACATGCGTTAAATGTTTTTTTTTTTTTTTCCGTGTTTCTTCTTGCTCCAGTCCGGTCGCTCCAAATGCGCATAACAAAAACATCAAGTAACGGCAAATAAAGTTTCATGGCACAGGAAAGTTGTAGCCAACACCTTTCCTGACACAAAGCAAATCTGTTTAGCATGTAAGGGCATTTAGATCAATAATACTATTTGCCCCAATGGCTGGACGGGACAAAAAAAAGAAGTTTTTTTTGTTTTTACAGAGGTTAAACATCAATTACAGATTTTCACCCTGTGACCCTTTTAAAAGTTATACACTTTGGTCCTGAAACGGTCCCACTCAAAAGTACTTTGTGTACTATTGACGACTTTTAAAAAGTTACAATAAAAGTAAAACTGAACAATAAATCGAGAATCCAAAAATTAATAATTTTTTTTTACATAGTCTGCCTGTAGTATGGAAATGACAGTGCATCTATTGTCCCTTTCAGACTGCCTGGAATAATGTCATTTTCCCAACTTTTTCTATAAATGGGTCATCCCGAAGAGGGAGAGACTTCCTGAATCCATATGTGGCATGGATCGAAGTACCATCCCACCTACATATGGAAAGGTCTAAACAGTTCTAGACAGAAATGACAGTGTAGTTTGCCGGCAGCCACGGGTAGAGATTTATGATGTGTGTGTCAGGGATTCTCCAAAGGCACACTGGGTGAAAAGCTCTGGCGTCAGGTCTTTAAGTACATAGGCCACTAAATAAAAGACTGGTGTAACAAGGTTTTGGCGATGTGCTCCTCTGGGAGCAAGGTGAAGAAAGTAATAACGTGGGTGGGCACACAGCAAACAAGACAAAGAAGAACGACTTTCATCCGGAGCCTCCCTTGGTAATGGATGCTTTAGGAACGTAATGCCAATAAAAATCACAGAGGCAGCTTAATGTTTGTCAAAGTCTATAATGCAGAATTTGCATCAAGTGTATAAAAGCGGGTGTGTACATGCATATTGCAGCCAACTCGCCTCAGAAAACACCACGTTACGCTATGTGATCATCAATAATGAGGCTGAAAACTCACACTGACAACACACACGCACACACAAAACCTTTTTTTTTTTTTTTTTTAGTTCAGCTGCAGTTCAATGCATGCACAAGAATGTGTGCCCTGATACCAACTTAACTAAATGTAATATATATATAAAAACAAACACCCAGCTTAACATTAAAACACCCACATAGACCGGCTAATGAGCTGTTGTGTTTGAAGACAGAACTCCCCAGAGACAAGGAGGTAGAAGGCAGAGAAGTGCCTGAGAGAAGTATCTCTTAAACAAATATCACAGGAAAAGGGCAGGAAATTTAGAGTCACACCTCACTGTAGTTATTTATTTATTTTTAAAAATTGCCTCACTCCAAGCCCGGACCTCATTGGAAGTCCAGTGACATAGAAAATGAAGGAAAAAAACGACTGTAGAGATGGGAAGCAGGTTTTTAGTAGGACCAAGTGCTGGCATCCATGCACAGGTAACAAAACAAAGTCACGTTGGCTCTGGGGTCATTTTCATTTTTTCAGTCCAAATCAAGCATTTAAAAAAGGGGCAAAGAAAGAGAGAGGTGTTCAGTTTCAGACACCGCTGGGCAAAATACTAATTCATTGGAGTGATGGAGTGGAGGCATATGACGGCGCCGCAGCAGCCACACAGGAGATGAGAGCGAAGGGCTACATTGTGGATATTTTCCGGGACATGACAATGCATTGAAAGCAGCGGGGAGGATGCGAGGAACGCCGGTGTGGCGGCATGCTAGAAAAGGGGAGACTCGACATGAGACGGCGCTACAGGAGAGGAAAAAAAAATTCTAAATGAGCGCGGGAGGAGAGATTTCTTCCTAATTTCCCAATAATAGTTTCACCAGGCTGGGAGATGTTTATTTATACTGTATGTTTATTTTATAACCAGACATATCTAGCCCTTTTTCCGAGTCCCCTGAAATTGAGTCTAGAGAGGAGCCTTCCTACAAATGAGGATTTCTCTTCCACCTATCCAGAACAGGGAGTCATAGGGAGGGAATTAGATTTTGTTTTCCAAAGTGGTGTGGTTTGTTTGGTGTGGTATGAACGCAAGTGTGGAACAAACCAACCATCTATCACAAAAATAGCATGATTATATTTAGATCCAAACCAACTGGCAAATTAACCTATCAGCTTTGATTCTAATACACGAGTAGCGACCACAGTTTCGACAGTTATATCAGATTTCAACAGAGTTGCAAAAATATACTGGTGTCAACTAATTTACCATGTTTCCTTTTTGCAATATAAGTAACATAACACTGTAAAGGTTTTTCAGAACGTCTTAATATTTGTAACAGAACGTAGCCGAGTTTAGCTGAGTATTAGCAGTAGTGGAGCAAAGATGCTGCTTATGGTTTCACGACCAGATTCACTTATGGTCGGGTGTGGAAACACTGAACCGCGATAAATGACAGATTCCTGCAATTACATTTTTAAAATGGTACAACAACTGCCGTCTTCTCTCAAAATGTCTGGCAGTGAATGCGTTAATATTCCCAGTCCTACCATTCGCTTGCCTTTTTTGTCCCCTCAATGTGAAAAGAAATCAAACCGGGGTGGAAACACACCCAGAAATCAGCGTGAAATCACCATTCATCAAACTTGTATTGACTAAGCTGTAAACATGTTGCCATCTTGCTCACCTCTGATTGGACAGCAGAGAGCATAGCAAAGCAGTATAGAGCGTGGGTGTGGTGGCATCCCAGAGGAGCAATCTGCAAAGCCATTAATCATAGGTCGTAGTAAATGCTAAACTTCGGAAGCTGTCATTGTGTGAATGCATGCAGGAGGGGAGAGATGGTGGAAAAAGACACCCAGAGTCTTTTGACCGTTTGGTGGTGACGCTGTGACTACTGTATGTGCTCCAGGAGTGCGTCACGGCTTGTCGCTGTGTGGATTAGATAAACCATGCAGACAGACAGACAGACAGACAGGGAGAGACACTGCATGTTGGAAGACAAACACAACATTCGGAAATATGCTACAAATAGTGCTGGCCAAAACAGCATTTCAGGAAAGTGGAAACTAAACACTACCTCTCTGCACTGGAAAATAGTAAGCGTTTGTACATTTATAAAAATAACATTACTGGGCTCAGCAGCAAAACAAGTTCCTTACCATTAAGACCTCATTATACTAAAATTAGCACTGGGGATAGTCATATTTGATGATGTGAGACTGCTCTATGGGGGGTTGTGTTGTGGCAATAGGGAGAGTGTATGGGAAAAGCAGGCAGTTCAATGAGCCATTGGAGTGCTAGTTTTGTGCAAATGTAATGGTGTCCTTCCATATCCTGAGCCGGGTAGACATGTTTTACTATTAAAAGAATGCTAAAAAAAAAACATTGATTATTCTCCATGTGGGAATGGGTCCACCGGTTTGAGCCACTGGAGTTTTCAGGAGGATGCAAACATTATTTGGGCTAGAATGCACAGAAAACGTAAAAATGTGTTCATGTTTCACATAAGGATAGTGGATGATGGGTGCAGTTCCCCTTTAAGAGTGCTTAGAATGCTAAAAAGTCAGATGGATGCAACATAAATACCAGGGGTTCTCAACCTCGGACCCACATTTTCCAATGGCCATTAAGTGAAGACCCACTTTTATTTGTAAATTTTTATTAATTTGTATAATTTTTAATTTTCACCTTTTATGCATTTTTTTTATTCGAGTAATTTTTATTAGTATATTTTTTACACTTAAGTCCGTTTATAATACCAGAAAGACAGATATTTTACTTGTAACTGGGCTACGTGCGTACACCAAGTAGGAAGATTACTCAAATATTGCACAAATTTACTTCAAAAGCAGTCACATTACTTGTATATTACACATTTTTTATGTAATTTGTGGCTTGCTGTCCATGGAGCTGCGACCCACTTTTGGGTCCCGATCTATCAATTGACGACCACTGGTATGTACAATTCACCATTTTATTGTCTGTGTGTTGAAATCATGCCGGTGGCTAATTTATTTTTACACTTGTATGCCAGTCAAGAAAGTTACAAAGTAACTTAAAATTGCCCGAATATAGTTAATGAAAATGATTTGAAGCATTTCTATTTCAGAGAAGTGTTTCAAAACTCAAATGTGAACTCAACCAGTGTCCCAGAAAAGATTTCAGGTTCCACACCACTTGCTTCATAATTATACTGTATTTGTAGTTGTAACAAGTATTTCAGTGCAGCCCAAGCTGAGGCATTCAGCCAATGCGGCACACCTTTATCAGTGGCACAAATACGCAGCTCAGCTCAAACGGAAATGCACATAAAATGCAAAGTCAGGTCTCCCTCTCAAGTCTCAAGTAAAGATATTTTATTGCTCTGTTAGCCAGCGAAAAGAGAACCGCAGGTACTGTAAAAACCAATAGCTGCCACGGTTTTCATTTAACCGTCACCCCATATGCGTATTAAATTGTGTACTGTTCCCTGCCGGTTAAACCATTAAAACAAACAAAAGTGTGGCCGTGCAAAAGTTGAGAAGTGCTAGTAAGTAATCCTACTTTATTTTTGCTTGAGTTAAATCCATTCCTGCTGCCTGCCGTGTTCTTTGTTGACGTACACACAAAGCAGCAAACAAAAAACAGCAGCCTCGGGTGTTTTCTTACAAAACCCCTGCAAAGACCACCACGGCACACAATAGCTATGTTAAATAAAAGGATGCACGTGAGAAGGACCATGTGATGTGACAATGTATGATAAGGAAGGAGGAAGAATAACAGGATGTTGTTAAGAAGTGGATGGGAAGAGCAAGTGTTAGTCACATTTTCTGTAGACTACACCACCAAATGATGTTTCCTGACAAGTGGGCCCAAACATAAAGACGGACACTTCCTTCCAGCAGTGCAACCTGATCCCAAACAGAGGCGAAAGGACCAGAACTAGCCAACACCAATTCAACAACATTTTGTAGGGAAAAATACCCAACAAGGAAGGTCGACACATTAAAAAAAAATCAAGAAGTTACAAAAAGGATCCAAGTTGCAACTGAGCTTGCACAATGCTCGGGACAACAATGTCCGGAAAGAGTCCAGCAGTCAGGAAATGAAAGAAGTAGGGGGGAGAGGAAGGAAAAGCTAAACTGTAGACACAGGTGGAGAAGATAACCTCAGCTCTGCTTCCTGTCCGCACCCAAACAGAGGAGACCACCGTCCTCACGATGCATGTGGGAAAAGGAGAGAATGTCAAGAGCAAACACAAAGCAGGGGCAAACTTGATGCTGTGTGATTTCTAGGTGGGGGCGATGCAGATTGCAAAGTAGTTGTGTTGCGAAACAAACAGGGGTGCGTCGCAGGACTGGGCTGCACGGTGTACTAGTGGTTAGCATGTTAGCCACATAGGAGATCTGGAAGAGCTGGGTTCAAATCTCAGTCAGGGCATCTCTGTGTGGAGTTTGCATGTTTTCCCCTTGTGGGTTTCCGATGGGTACTCCAGTTTTCTCCCATGTTAAGTTAATTACAGACTCCAAATTGTCCATAGGTATGAATGTGAGTGTGAATGGTTGTTTGTCTATATGTGCCCTGTGATTGGCTGGCGACCAGTCCAGGGTGTACCCCTCCGCCCGCCAAAAGTCAGCTGGGATACCCATACACCCATAGTAAGAACAACATAGAAAATAGATGGGTGGGTGGACGTTCCGGGACCAAACTGGTAAAAATTTGAGGGTGTGAACACAGAATCGCAAATATTATTTATTTTTTATTTTTTTTTAAACGACAATGAGTGTTTGTAATTGCTAAACTAATAACGGCAAACAAAAATGCCAATGTCAACAGAATTGTTAATTAGTTCTGACCCCATACCTTAGTCTGGACTTGTGTCTCAAAATTTAGTAGAAATGTGTCGAGATTCGTACCATACAGACCATAATATAAATCTCAAAAAGAAGTGTCGGTACACATCCGGGGTGTAGAGACTTACAGTACACAAGCATATTCTTCCATTCATCAGGTACTATCCTCAATGCTACAAAAACAAGCCAATTGTAATGCATTAACAAATATTTCCACGCCTCAGTTGACTCTATGTTTGAGGACAAGATTGTCGCGTCAGGGGCAGAAAAAAAAAGTGTTGAGAATGTGAGCAAACATGACAGAATGAGGAACAAGCACATTCCCCTTGCTACCCTCTCATTACGAGAGAATGAGGTCACTCGATTACTACACCAAAAAGCTTTGATGACACCAGACAAAAGCAAACCAGGAGACGACTGTCTTCACCTTTTGAATTTCCCCTTGCAAGATTTGTTTGCTTGTGACAGACATGTCGGTTTTCTAGTGCAAAATTAAAAGTGAACACAGAGAAACAAAAGAAAAATTGTAGACAGTTGTTCCAGAATAGCAAGGTAACATGTCAACCGCCTGCCATAGACATGACATTTAAAATCGCTTTATACTAAAAAGGGATGCCAAAACATTCACGGACCTAATCTAATTTAAAAAAAAGAAGGATGCATCTTTCATCACACAGCCTGTTGAGGCCTGCAGATACCATCTTTAAGTTCCAGTCTAACAGCTACTTGTTGTCCCTTGGCGTGCAAACACACTTCACAGCTTTCTGGGGACTTTGGACATTTGTATGTGGCTGATTTTAGAAAAAAAGGAGACTATGGCATCATGAAAACGAGGCAAAGTGGAGGCTGTGGGGTGTAATTATGCAGCATCAAAGCCAAATGTGTTGGTTTATATCTAGGGATGCACAGCCACATTTTTTCCCCACTTCGGTTCCGATCCAGATACTTGAATTTGGATATCTGTCGATACTATTCCGATACAGAGCTCTGTTTGCTTTAATATTATTATTATTGTCGAGTCTGCATTTGAGGAGCTTGTCCATCAATCACTTTACTGAACAAAACGGAGGTAAGCACTCCACAAGAATACCAGAAAATGCCGCTGAAAGAATATTAGCAAACGTAGCTCCGCACACACACACAAAAGCACTGAGGCCGACAATCACGGCTTCACAGACATGTGTGATGTCCAGCTGCTTTGTGTGGCCTTGAACGCACCGGGTGCAGGTGGAGTGTTGTATTGTGTAGGGCGCGCGTGAAGAGGACAGCTGCAGTGCATGTGTGAAGACAGCCATCTTCACCGATTCATTTTCAGTTAAATTTTCTGATATTGTTCAAGCTACAGTTTGTTCATTGATACTCTTTTGGCTACATTTGCTGATATTCTTCTAGCTACATATGCAAACAAAAACAAGCGGACAAGATTCAAGCCCAGACATGGCTCATCGATCGGAAAACCACCGCAGGTGGTATCGGAACCTAATTCTAGATCGGACTGGCCCCATTCCTATTTTGGTGTTGTATTTGCTCATCATGATTGGAACCCCAACCGAATAGAAATAGTACCTGCACTATTCAAGTTGAAGAAACTGTAGTATTACTATAACATACTATAAAGGAAATTTACAGAATTACTTAGAGCAGTCACTCATGAAGGAGACATTTAAAAAAAAAAAAAAAAAAAAACTCCCTCGGAGGAAGTCCCTCTCTGAGGAGCTGCTCTTTCACAACATATTTGTTTACTCCTAGATGGTCTGGTGGATCTGTTTTGTCTACTAGATAGGGTCAAAAGCAATGTTTAAAAAGGCACATTGACAGGGCAGTAAGAAAAACATAAGAACCCCTACTCCTCTGTCATTAAACACGGTGCACCGTCTCACAGCATTCGCACATCCGAGAGAGAGAATGTGCGCAAGACTGCCGTCGTCGATGCCGGCATGTTGTTCTCGAGCAACATTTAAGCCTTGGAGTGATTGTGTCAAGAGCCACTGAGCAATGCTAGGATCCCAGGCGAGCGCTGGGCTGATGCGAAGCGACAAGCCACGATTCGGGCCTTTAACGTCACCACTGGTCCTTACATGAACGAGGCAAAGGGCGCCTCAAGGCGGAATATCTCGCACACAAGTGCAGGAAGGAGCTACAAAAAGAAAACATATGTACAAAAGAAAAGAAGAGGGCAAAGTCGGAGGGGGGAAATGCAGGTCACGGGTATGATAGGAAGAGTTGATGAACAGACAGATGAGATTTAGTCATTCCGATCAAACACAGAAAGAAAAAAAAAAACAGGAAAATGAGTCAGCCTCCCGGGAACAGCAATTTTCTACTTTGGAAAACATGACAAGAATGGAATATGCCATGTGTGAAGCAGTAGGCTACCTCCTACCAGCTAGTGGAATGCATGTGCAGGTTTTAGAGAGATAAAGGTGATGAAATGCATGGCGATGGAGGCGGAGCATAAATAAGAACACACTCCAGGAACAGGGAAGACAAGCCCATCGCTTGACGCGAGCACCTTAAAGGTGTCGACAGCACTTTGACAGCTTGCACCAGCACACACCTGTCCTGGCTGTAGCTACGCATCATCACCGCCCAGCTGCATGCACTTTATCCAAGGAGACAGACAGCAAAGAAATAAATTAAGTGTTATCGACTGTCCATCCCATTTTCTTAAAAAAAACATTCCTATTTTATCTGACAGGATAGCTTAAATCTCCAGCTTGCCCTGACATGCCCTCAAAGGAAATATTTACAGCAGACACACTAGAGCAGATATAATCTTTTTCAGGGCAAACCTGCCAAAAATCTGCTTTTCCATCAAGGACCCCACATTAGGAGACATGAAATAGTGATGGTTCAACTCATTACCAGACAGACAGCACTTGTGTGCAGCAGGGACGACCACAGCAGTGTGTGTCTGGCCCAATAACAACACAAAACAGCCATTGTGTGTGATTGTGTCCATCATTGGTAGAGGCAAGGAAGGCAGGAACCGGGAGGGTGGGGGGGGTGGCGTGTGGAGCTGAGCAAGGGGGTCAATAACCTTCCCTATAGCTAACAAGATGACCTCATTCACATCACATGGGAGGAATTCTGTCCCCACAACCAGCACTACTGTTCTTTATCATACTTACTATCATCCCTTCCCCTGACACGCCTTTCTCCTTTCAGTGGGAACAATCAATCAAGTGAGAAGCAGACTTTGGGGTTTTCATGCCAATCTTTGCACGACACAAATGGTAGTAAATGAGCTCTCTGTTCCACAAGTAGAAAACGTCCCTTTGTTTTTAATTTGCCACAGTAATCTCGCTCCCAACAACTGCACTGATAGGACAGGCAGAGCGCATCTTAATGACAAACAGCGAGACTCAACAACACACAACAGAACTGGGCTTGTGTTGAACTGATAACACGTCAAAACGGATTGAAAAGCGATGTGTTTCGTTTTAGTCATGGGTGGCTTCACCACAGTCAAAACAGTAGGGAGGAACATAGCACTGTAGTGGTGCACCAGGGCAACACTACTACAATGTCCAATGCGTAACAGACCCTGTGCTTTGTGTCGCTGAAGCAGAGAAGCCCCTGCTGTGGCAACTTAAACATTGCTGACTAAGTACCACGGGGGGCACAGTCGATTAATGACCTGTATGAACAGAGTGCATGATATCCAAGCAAAATTGCAATATGTGTGTGGTGATGGCGGTGCTAAGGTTTAAAATTGGCACAAGCTGGGGAGAGCAGAAAACTCCCCAAAATATGCACCAGAAAATCACTTATTAAAGAATAAGGGAGGCCTCAGCTACAGTATATTATATTCTCTGAGGAGGGGCTCACTGTACCCTAAACTGGGGGGCGGGAGGTCTAGCCCAAACCATTTTTGGCACAGGAGATACAGCAATGGTACAGTTTTGTACTTGTTCACACAAAACCGCAAGACTGTGAGAATTTAAGAGGAGTCAGTTGCTCGTCTTCTGCGCTATTTCCAAGGTGGCAGTCACGCTAGAAAGACTTTCACACACTATGTCAATTTCATTCAAAGCAACACTGGGGAAATCTAAACGGACAACATCGAGACGCAGGCATCTGAGATACAAAGCCTGTTAAATGGAGACTGCCTGTGGTAGAATCACCGCAAAAAAAAGATACAATTGCCATGACACAGTTTGAGTTAGAGCTGCACAACTATTGTTTGGAGATGACTCAATTGTAGACAATTGTAGTGGGAGTATGAGAGTTGTGGGTTAATCCAAGTATAGAAACTAAACACACATAAGGAAACCAGGGCGAGTTTTCATGAAAACAAAAGGGCAACATCATAATATTGACCAAGATTGTGATTGATGGCAAGATTGCACAGACAGCAGTATATACCGACTTGGAAAATAAAGTCCCGGTTAACCCAGAGAAGTGCATCGTTGAATGTGATGCGTTAGAAGTGCACGGAGGTCGCACAGATTTGAGACAAGCAGCTGACAGCGAGGTTACAGAGTGCCGGCGCTTCATACTCGGATGACAGAACTTCAGAGGCATCAAACTGACGCACTTTTTTGAAGCCCCTCGAGGAAGGTGATGGCAGCTCCGCCTGCTCTCGCCAGGCCTCACAGAAACAACACAGGCGGGTAGCGGACAGGTAAATTATTCACCTTTGATTTATCGTCCGGCTTAAAACGAGCGAGACGCCGAGGTAAAAGGCTTGGAACTGCAGGGAGGCCAAAGTACTAAAGGCTCTGGACCAGGATAAAGAGAGATTAACATTGAAAGTGTCTGGTAAATGAAATATTTAGGCAGACTTTAGAGTTGACATGCTGTGAAAACCGTCACGTATATTTCAGTATACCTGCAACGAGAGAGCAGAGCACAGCTGTGGAAAACAAACGTGGCGGAGGTTAAGTGCAGAGAAATTCCTGAGCTGGTTGCCAAAATGTGCTTCCTATTCCTCCAGTGAAAGGACACGGAGGAAATTAATGCAGCAGGGGTGGGCGGGCAAGGAGACAGAGTGAGCATTCAGTTCATTTTGCTGCCTCGTTCCTGGGATAAAAGGGGAGGAGACAGACGGTGCCAAATGTCGATTGCGTGATTCATGTTGTCGCTAACTGTTAAACACTTTCTCTTCTATTTATGAATCCAAAAGAAACAATGTCAGATGAAGACCGTTACACAAGTATATGAAGTTAAATAGGTGGTTCTTCACTTCCACTCTTCTATTCTACATTTATTATTGTAGAGTACCACCCAACCAGAACAAATTCCTCATATTGTGTCAACTATACCTGGTAATAAACCTGATTCTGACACATTTTTAAGTGAGTAAGCATATGGCACTTTCATAGTTTCGTATGTACCTCCGTATTGAGGTCACGGTTCATTTGTTGTTTTTTTGTACACAAAAGGGAACAATGTGTCGATAGATGAAAAATTTAGGCAGACTGCTTCGTTCCTGGGATAAAAGGGGAAAAGACAGACGGTGCCAAATGTTGATATTATATCATATGATGCATGTTGTCGTTAACTGTTACACACTTTTCTGTTTGTGAGTCCTAAAGAAACAATGTTAGATGAAGATTCTAGAGATGATGACTTCCATTTCAAAATGTTGGAAGGTGGTAGTAGTAATTGTAGGAACCTGTTGTGGAGAGACAGGATGAGAGGTGGGTCATGATGGAATTTTAGTTTAAAAAAAAGCAATCAAAGCGACGGCTGTGCCTCTGTGGAAGAGGGCGGACGCAGAACAGGCGTCGCCTGTCACAGCTGGCTGTCTCCTCCCTGTCTCGAAAGAGGGAAAACAAACCACAAACCTTCTCCTGTCTCTTATTGTGTCATTTCCTGGATGTGTTTTTACTCTAGACGCAAATAAAAGCGGAAGAGTATTCGTTGATCCGTGCTGCCATAACTTGAGAGGAGGGGGCGGATCTGTGGTTTGCGGTAAAGAAGTAAAAGCTATGTCCTTACATATACGCATGATTACCTAAAACTCCTTACTTAAAGCTGGGTTACGTTCAGGCAATGGCGTCTCTGATAGTGAGTCAAGCAGTCAGAGACAGTAGGAGGCCAAGCAGAGGTAGGCGCTGATAAGGAGGGCCCCAGCACTTGTGGGATTGAAGCCTGAGATAAGAGCCCCGGAGCTGATGTCGGATGACTTTATCACGCAGCACCCGCTGGGAGGTGCCGTTGCTGATGCTGGGGCCAAGGGTGGAAGGGGGGCAGGGGGATCAGAGTTTAGGGTCAGAATGATGGGCCCAAAGCTCAACAGGGCCGTGTGGCGGAGCTCTGGCACAAGGCCCCCTGAAGGAAAGGCAAATTTTAATCCTGCCTCCAGTACTAAATCCTTTGCTAAATTATAATTACACAAGGACACTGAAAGTGGTGACTATTGTAAAATAGTGTTTCTCACATTGGAGCAGTCCAAAAGTTAAAAGAATAGTTCAAAACCCAGTTAGAAACTGGGAAGCTGACAAAAATGCCTCTATTGTTGTACTTTATATTAAAAAGGGTAGCCTACGGATTTCTGAGGTGTATAGGATATGTGTGTAAATATTTTTGTGTACATTTATTGTTTTATGAAACTATGGTAATGGTTTAATTGTATTTGCTCATGCGTCAGGTTACAATGGAATGATTAGTTGCAGCCCTACACGTACATGTCATAGCGTGTACACACAGAAACGCATTACATTCATTTTGTTTTTATGATAACTATCAATTAATGTATGATGTATAATAGGAGCAGCTAAACTTGGCCAAATCTCCATCATTAGCTGAAATACAACCTATGTACCACAGTATATATGGCGTATATATATAATGTTGGCGCCCTCTAGACAGCTGGTGAACCAGTTGCACACAGTCCTTTTAAACATTATCTCTACTTTTTCCATTTTAAGTCGAGGCTTGTGAAGTTACTTTTGGATCTCCTGGGATTTCCTGGAGACCACACTGGCGTTAGGGAAAGAGAGGCAGACCGAACGAGACCCTACAAAGCTTCCAGATTGTATTTTCGCAATGGCCGCGACGGCTCAGTAAAGCGTTGCGCGGAATGGCGCTCGTTAATTAAATCCCAGCTTATGAAGTGGTGCTTTGGGAGAGGATGTGAAGGTGGGAGCAGGGGGTTTGATG
Source organism: Doryrhamphus excisus (assembly GCF_030265055.1). Taxonomy (NCBI): domain Eukaryota; kingdom Metazoa; phylum Chordata; class Actinopteri; order Syngnathiformes; family Syngnathidae; genus Doryrhamphus; species Doryrhamphus excisus. The sequence continues at coordinate 8,464,964 of NC_080478.1, forward strand.
GGGGATAAAACAAGTTTCAGCTTGTGACGATGGACCGGCAAAACACCCCCAATTGACTCATTGTGTCAGCCTCTATCGGCACTCTAAGCAGCGCTGTGCTCTATCCTAATAGATACTGCATTGATTGTGTGTCAGAGGTTAGCGTGGTTCCTGTCCTGTGCCGAATACACAGAGTTAACCTAGAAATTGTGCTCACTCTACCCAGATGTAGACAGAGATAACAAGGAGCCAGATGACATGGATGGGGAGAGGATAAAGAAAACAACTGCAGATGTACGGCATTGTATCAAACTCTCTAAACAACCATTCCCAAAGGAACAGCCTCCGACAAAAGCCTCCGTGGTGGACAGGGGACCGTTTGTCCTCCAATTGCTGACAGCTCCCTTGGGGAAAGTCAAGATCGTGGAGGAGGAAAAAAAACAAGCAGGCACAAAAGTGGCGCTGTAAAAAAAAAAAGGGGGGGGGACAAGTGGTACCATGCACCACGTTGCTCCGCAGCAGTGTGTTTTTGCAATGCAACAATGGCCTGTTAAATCTATTAAACAAACGCATCTCGAAACAAGCCCAGAGGGAGAGGTTGGCTTTGATTAAACAATTCAAAATCAATACCTGACTCTTTGAATCATCATAGGGGGGAAAAATTGACATTAACAAAACTTCCCGACATCGCTATGCATTCTATGGGCTGTCATAACCTGTCTAGAGAAAAATAAAGCAACTTGATGCTGCTTGTTGGCTAGCAGGCCGTAAAGAGTAGTATAAAAAAAACATAGCAGGTGTCACCTCAGGGAGGCGAACAACTGCAACATAGTGTGTGTGTGTGGGGGGGGGGGGGGTGCGTTCCTGTCAATCTGCCACAATGACCTTGAGGCACTACATGCGTGTCAGCAACAAAATGTGAGTGCATGGAGCATAGTGGGAGAAACACAAGGGTGGGGTTGGCTTTCCCCTCCCCGTCATAGGAACAGCTGTGAAGACATGCACTTAAAAACTGGGTGGGTGAAGTGTGTGTGTTTGTGTGTGTGGGGGGGGGGGGTGTCATGCAGCTGTCAGGCTAACATGCTTTCGGACAATCTTAGATTTGGTTGTAACTACTCGGGCAGTTGCCGTACTAAGCCCAAGATTCAACTGAAATTGTTTCACCTTGGGTGGGGTTCACTGACATCATGTGTTGTGTGTTGTGAAAACGCCGGGCCCCTGAATGTCGCACCAGGGCGGCAAGCCTCGTCAAAGGGGGCAAGAAAAGCAAACAAACTCCCTAACAATCTCCAGACAGTCCGGCACTGGGGTGACTTATAGCACGCACATGTAATTTCTGGCACTGTGGTACTGTTTGGCCTGGCGCTGTGGAAACCCCCTAGTAAACTTTAGGCGGCCTGGGTGGGAGTGGAAGTAAGATGTTTGGGAGTTATGTTTTGCTCTATTTTGCATCTGTTCCCCAAACACTGCAATATGGTGCTAAAGTTCATACTTTGACTGCAGAAAAACACACGAAAATGTATGATCACTATCATGCCAGATCTCCTGGGTCAAAATCTAATTTAGCAATTAGTGTGCAAGATCCAGAAGGCGCCAAGACTTTACTAGGACCAATAAAGGACTCTTTGTAACAAACTGGTTTTAAAAATACTTTAGGAAACGCAACTATGCATATAAAAATGTATCTAATTACAGCATTTGCTCCAAAGGCTTAGCCGATTTTCTCACAAGAACCACAGATGCTGTGATCTCATTGCCAATTATTTCAAGCTTGCCTGCCCTTTATCAGAATTCCAATACAACAACCCATCTGACTTTTTTAAAGAACCGTGGTGGTTTGGATTCTGGGAAATTGTACGGCACATCTGGACATTGTCAAGGAATATGACACTCTGGGGGAGGTCCACTCTCAAGATTGTACATGGTAGGTCTTTTGTGACTACTTGGGGGACGGGTAGAGGTATGCCGTGCGGGCTGAGAAACAGTATGGGACAATGGGAACTACAGGGACTGTGCACCACCACAGTGCCGCATGTAGACAACTAAAAAAACTACAGATGAGTGTCCATGTTTGTAACTACCATCAATATGTAACACAGTGGTATGTCTGTGTACAAACACTGACATCACAATTAAAAATTAACCATTCATGGAGTTGCACTGAAAGGTCATGACTAAAAAAACTAATGACAGTATATGTGCGTAATGCTGTCATTCCGTTCAACCAGAGCAAAACACCAAATGTACCAGACAACTGTGTCATATAAACAATCCTACCCCCAAACAAACGTTCTCTTCTTTGAGCATTTCATAAGCACATGTAATGTTGTTAAATGCTAAAAATCAAAAATTGTGGACTCGGAGTGGGAGTTAGTGTACAGTTATGCCAACCAAACTCTAGTAACAGACTGATCACAGTTGAGATTGCAATTATTCTTCAATCCTAGTAACATACTGATCATAGTTGAGATTGCGGTTATTCTTCAGTCCTATCAATGCTTCCACCAAATGCCATTTTAGTTGGTGAGCAACTTCGGTTGTCGGTCGTTCCTTCGATGAGCTCAAATTGAATTCTTCTTAAGACTTGATTTATCCACCTCACAAACTCAAGAACACACTGTAAAGGTATGTTTAAGCAGTGTAACACTTGCTTTCCTAATACTTTCAGGATGTTTCCGAGCGTGTCATTGAACCTATCGCAATACAACTTATGAGGAGTAAATGTGCAATGTGCAAGAAAGGCATTTTTTCAAGTTGGGCAACTCACTCCTCTTATGTGACTTGCTTATCATCCATCTGGAAGAGAGACTAGAAATCTGTGCAGACCGGTTTTACAGCAACATACTCCAGGCGCCTGCGTAGTGTGGCAACACCGAAACTATATTATGTCAGTGAAGAAGATTTATTTAAATTATATTCAAAGTGTGCGAGAAGGTGAAATACTTAACGTGTGTGCGGGAGACGGGTAATTTGGATTACATGAAACTTGGTTACGATACGTTGATACCAGCAACATTTAAAAGGACGAATAATCCCACTGATCTTGTGTAGATCACAGTTATCAAAGATGGCAGACAAAAGCGAGATTTTAGAAGATGGGAGAGAAGACAGCTGATGGAGGAAATACAAGGACGTGTGAAGCAGAGGTTTGTTTATTTTTAAGGAGAAGTTATAGAAGGCTTACCAAACTTCGGAGCGGTGGCCATTGTTTGGGCAACACACACACACAGGCAACATTCCTCCGCGGTATAAACTCGCCCACTGGGCAACAACTCTTACAAGAAACTCGACAAAGACACGATAAGCTTTTCGACCGTGTTAAAATTAACCGCATATGTTTGTTTTAATGTGTTTATTTGGGTGGGGGGGCGAAGTGACGAGGTAACGTCGCCGAGTCCAGCGGCACGCGCACACACACACACCCTGTGTGGCTAGCTTCAACTGTAGCTAACGCTAAACTACTGGAACATGTGGAAGCAGGGCCCGGGTAAATAACTTTTAAAATGCCTTCCAAGTAGCTGAAAGTCCACCTTAAATACATCCTAATGTTATATGTTTTAACTATATTGATGAGAATGTGAAGTTTAAACGCTCGAGAGAAAGTTTTCGTCTAGTCATAAAGTCAACAACACTGCTAATCTCAGCCACATGACTCTCACATGCAAAGTCAACATTAGTGATAATTGTGGTGATTTTCATTAAATAAGATGTGTAAAATGTGTAGTTGTATGTTTCCATAAGGAACGCCGATATGTGGGATCGATGCAAATGCCGGACATCGCCTTGGCTAACTACTACCACCACCACCACCACCACCGCCGCTTACCTTCATCGAGAAGCCGCTCGAGGTGCGTGAAGATGCCGCAGAGATTGGGCAAACTGGTCATGAGCTTCTTCTCGTTCAACAATTGCATCAAGTAGTCCGGACTCGGCCTCGGTCGCTCCTTCACTTCGACCTCTCCAACCATCATCTTTGCGGCGAGAGCGGAACGCACACAAGCCCGAACACAGAATCCTTTTTTTGCTGGGGAGAAAACAAATAAAGAAAAGGGAAGAGAAAAAAAACTTGCAGCTCCAATCCCTCCTCCTCGTAAGAACAATAACGTGTAGTAGGATCCCCCTTTCCCGGAATCAAGCTGGATTTGTTCGTGTAGTTAGATCGCGGACTGGGAGCCAAAAAAAAAAAAAGAAACCGTTATTTCCTTTCCCGAGAGTGGCGCTTGGTACTCTCCTGCAGACAGTGTGCGCTCAGGGACGGTCGATTCCTACACTGTAGGCGCGAAGGACTCAATGTCCCGCCTTTCTAGTCAGCTATAGGCCAGTGTACCTTCATTGGACTAATGTTTCAACCAATCAGCGTTCACAGCCAATCCCCGAGGGGCGTGTCTCAGCCTAGAGGCGAGAGTGATCGACAGAGGTGAGGGCCAATGGACTACGGTCCCACCTCCATCAGGCTCTACACACAGAATTTATCAAAAAAAACAAAACAGATGCCAGGGCAAATGCTGCAGATTACAAATGTTACAATTAAATAATACTGTGAATTTGCAGCATTTCTCTCATGCGGTATGTCTTTTGCACTTCGATTTAATTTACAGCATTTTATGGGGAATTGTGTCCTTTGCTGTTTCTTCTGTGTTTTTAGTGTAATGTTCTAATGCAGGTCAGGTTTAGTAATATCTGTAGAATATACCAATAATCAGTAGGTCAATAACAAACGAGCTGTGGGGCGCACTATGGACACCCCTAAAATAGCTAATATCTTATCTTTGTTATTTTAGCTAATCTTATCACTGAGCGCTAGGAAAGCTACAGTAATAAATAACCTCTTTCACACCAAGATCTTGCCCCCCCAAAAAAGTAGTAGATTCCACATTTACCGTATTTGCCTCTGTCTTTTATACAGTTACGTGGAATAATAAAATAAAAAAAATAATAATTGTCCTTACATAGTACATTTTGATTATCCGAAGAATATTTGTAAAACAAAAACAACCAATAAAGTAGAGGATACCCTTATTTACTATATTCGCTTTTGCCATTTATACAGAACCCAGCAAAAATAATTAAAAATAATAACTCGATGATGCAATGTCAGCAGACATTGCGTGTGCATTCTGGGCTACACAACTTTTACTAATTTGTGTTTATTTTTTTGTCATTCTATGTACATAAGTAAAGACACAGTGTGTATTTTAATACAATGTATGTATTTACCCAAATGAGGATAAATGACATAGAAAATGGATGGATGGATGGATGGATGGATGGATGGATGGTGTGCATTTCCTTATCTGGTCTCTTCAATTTATCTATCTCTTTCATTCTGTTATTGTTATAAATATATTGGTGTGCCTTTGCAGTCCAAAATCCAAGTTATTATTTAAAAAAAGGCTGAGTTTACCGTCTTCTCTGTTCAACCATTGCGCCTAAATAGTTGATAAGTGGCAGTGATTAAATTACAGTGACATCGATCTGATGTACTGTAATGTGTTTTTGTTTTTTTTTGTTTTTTTTACAGTACCACTTTAAGTGGTTTGGTACCTCTGGACTTGATCTTAGGACCTCCTGATTATAAACAAAGTTGAGCTATACACCTGCAATTGATTCAGCAGAATGTGCACAGTAATAGGCTCTGTAATTCTATTACTAATTCCCATAATGCATTGCTGCAGTGCTCTTTAAATAGTTGTTAATATTACGTGCTTAATGTTAGGCCTATATAATGGGCCTTTTCTCATTCCATGGAGTATTGTTAGACGGCTTGTAAGTATGTACTGACTTATTTACTGTATTCATTCACCCTAGAGTTACTATTTACTTACTGTTAATGTTATATCATTTCTTCATCTGACACCATTCATGTCCATTCATTTTCATCCATCCATCCAGTTTAAATAAGCTCTACTTCTTCCTGCTCCTTTTTTGGACCTGTTGAGCAGTAGATTGTGTGTATGTGATGTATTTCAATGTAACACTGTATGCATGTTGAAATACAGTAAATCAATTTTAACATCTTATGTTTGTATGGCGGTTAGCGCGCAGGCCTCACAGCTAGGAGACCCAAGTTCAATTCCACCCTCGGCCATCTCTGTGTGGATTTTGCATGTTCTCCCCGTGCATGCGTGGGTTTTCTCCGGGTACTCCGGTTTCCTCCCACATTCCAAAAACATGCACGCGGGGATACAGTACCTATTGTCCATAGGTATGAATGTGAGTGTGAATTGTTGTCTGTATTTGCTCTGTGATTGGCTGGCGACCAGTCCAGGGTGTACCCCACCTCTCGCCCGAAGACAGCTGGGATAGGCTCCAGCACACCTGCGACCTTTGTGAGGATAAGCGGTAGAAAATGAATGAATGACTGTATGGCAACTTGTTGCTAGGCAGAATTTGCTTGCAGATGTTTCCCCTGTACCACATAACATGAATACTAGAAAGACAAAAATTATCAACAAAAATAAATTATCAAATTAATCTCCACCTTGGATTTCATGATTTTCGGCAATTGTTACACATGAGGGTGCTTTTGTTTTATAATGTAGTTTGTCCATGCAATGATCCCAAACGGATTGGGGATTATCAGAGTAAATACTAAGAGTAATAAATGTCTTGAGCTGAAAAATTTGGGAATCCCTGGTTTGGTGTGATGGATTGCTTTAAAGGACATTCTGTGGCTGTGATTAACAGAACAGCCTGATGAGGCCCAATGAAAGCGTTGTGTGACATTGTGCGATGTGTGGACCCCGGCAGCCAAGTCCTTGATGGTAAAAATTCATTAACATGATTGCGAGACATCACGCCATTGCATTAACTTTTACTGAATGCAGAGATCCTATCAGTAGCACAAGGTCATTGACGCCGTCTTTGGCGAGCACCACCAATTTTTGACACTCTGATTATAGAATTTTTAAAGTCAATCTGTTTTTCCCATTAATTTGGACAACTATTAATAGGTTAAGTTAGATTATTTTGACTTGAAAAAAGGTGAAATATGACTCAAAACATAACCTCAACATGTGCAGTCCATGTCCAACACAACGCCTATTGTTACACAAGACCTGTACATCTTGTTATCCGTCTTGGGACCGATTGATCAACGCTGCTGTAATCAATAGAACCTTTTCATCGTCCTGTCCTTGGGAGGACCTTTCTACATATCCTCTGAAGATTAACAACCCTGATCAATGGGACACACACACACACACACACACACACACCAGCAACCTCCAGTGTCTCTCACCCGGCTCGCAAATAAAGCACAACTGGTCCAGTTTTGATTCAAGCAGCTGTTGACTGCAAAAAAAGGAAGTGGGGGAGGGACGAGTTGTTAAACCTGAGACTTCGTTCAATTTGTACTCTCGCTGCTCGCCAACTCGGGTCTTTGTAAAAGCAGCCTCCTCCCTGCCTCGATGAATGCTCCAACAGCTGCACTCTGACCTTCTCTGACTTCAGCTTGTCGCCATTGTGTTGGTGACGGAACCCATAGAAGAGAAGGGCAGCGGTAAACTGATCAAACAAATGGAGATTGGAAGATGTGTTTGGATAAGTTTAATGTGAATTAGACTGACCGTCCTGTAGTACGTCCATCATTCTACCACACCCTTTAGCCAGCGTCTACAAATAGCCTCAGTTGTTATTGCTATCAGAGTACACAGAATGAGAGCCAGGAACACTAGCCGTCGAGCTAAAATCCTGGACTTGATGTCCAGTGCAGCTCGTCATGAGTCAGGGAGTGACTTTTACCAATGCAGCTAGCCTCCATTACTCCTGCTAAGCTGACATCGACATACAATTTGAAAAAAAAAATAGATAATTTCCATTAAAAAAAAAATCGTGTTGTGGTATTGTTAACTTTCTAAGCAGCGTTAAACGACAACATGGCTACTGTTTAGTTACACAGCATTAGCATGTGCACACGGTGACTTCCTGTTCAGTGCAAAGTAAAATTCAAAATAAAAACATGGGTTTGATCAATTTGTTTTCCAGTTGAAGAAATTATCATGGCGATTCCAGTTAACTCGGTAGTTTAAAAGTTTGGTTTAGTCATACTAACAAAATTTGTATTTTTTTTCTACTAAGTGTGTTTTACCAATGGGCATAACATATTAATTGACTGTTAATACCAGTAACTGTAATTGCGATTAATCGTGTCTTGAAGCAATTGAGTCCAAATGGAGTGCATTCCTGGCCTGCAGCCAGCCTGCTCAATACAACACGAGCATTAAAACAAGAGTTCATAACAGTCAGAGATGGGAGAATTAAGAAAAAATACAATAAAATTAGTCAGATTTTTCCCCCCTGCAGTCAGTCATGGAAATACAGTTAGATATACTCTAGCTCTGTATTTTCCTTTACATCCACTATGAAACATATTATTAGAATTAGTTAGAATTTTAAGTTAGTGTAACACAGGGTTATTTTAGGGCTATCTGAATAAACGATGCAGGAGAATAGTTCTTGGGATTTTGAACTGGTGTGAATGAGACACGGAAACACAGATGTTTTGCAGTGAAATCATATATTGTAAACGGGGTGTAAGGTGAACAATAAGACAACCGTAAATTTTCACAACAATCTTGGTCAAGTAGCTGGTATAACAGTTTGATGAGTCTCTGGGGTGGAGTTTGCATGTTCTCCCCGTGCATGCGTGGGTTTTCTCCGGGTACTCCGGTTTCCTCCCACATTCCGAAAACATGCTCGGTTAATTGGCGACTCCAAATTGTCCATAGGTATGAATGTGAGTGTGAATGGTTGTTTGTCTATATGTGCCCTGTGGTTGGCTGGCGACCAGTCCAGGGTGTACCCCGCCTCACGCCCGAAGACAGGTGGGATAGGCTCCAGCACCCGCTGCGACCCTCGTGAGGAAAAGCGGTAGAAAATGAATGAATGAATGAATGAATGAGTTTCTGGGGTAATGGTGGCTTTAGGAACTCCACTCTTAGAGGAATGGTCCTTGATCCTTGAGTCCACTAGAGTCACAGAGTCAAAAGGAAAGACGGTCCTACCCATTCGCTGCCAGTTCGGAAGGTTTCCTTTGCTTGGTGTAGGACCAAAGCAGTCTAAAAAAAAAAAAAAAACCCTGACCTGTACAGGCCAGAAACAGGTATTAACATGTCAGTCAAACTTTACAAAATTTACAGGTAAATACTCCAAACACATACTTCCAATTCAAGATGGCCATACTTCATAATCTCAGTAACCGTTCATTCGTGGCATTCATCCCACTTTACTGGCTAGCAATGAGTTTAGCAGTAGTTTAGCATATAGTGGCCGCAGACGTGGCCGGTGAAATGGAAAAGCTTACCGCAAAAGTTGTTTTCTTAGGTATTGATTTCAAAAAGAGAGTTGTGAGCATGCCGCTTGTTGACCAGCCACAGCAGGAGCCGCTGATTGCCTGCACCTGCTGGCCCTTTACTGCTTCCTTGCAGCACAGACAGCGAATCAGGAGGGGACCTCACGTCAGATGACCAAGTCATATGACTGCTCCTCATTAGGGTGGTGGCATGACATGGGTTACATTAGCAAATGATTTCAACTACAAAGCTCCTCACATCACATCTTAACAGTTGGGATTGGCATGGTATGATTTCATTTATTTTGTTGCTTGGGCGGATCGAGTGGTTAGCACGCAGGCCTCACAGCTCGGAGACCCGAGTTCAATTCCACCCTCGGGCATCTCTATGTGGAGTTTGCATGTTCTCCCTGTAAAAGCGTGTGTTTTCTCCGGGTACTCCGGTTTCCTCCCACATTCCAAAAACATGCTAGGTTAATTAGTGACTCCAAATTGTCCATAGGTATGAATGTGAGTGTGAATGGTTGTTTGTCTATGAACACTATCTGTGCATGCAGATATGTTCTTTTTATTTCCTTGGCACTTTGGACATGTGTATTTGTCATTCAAAAGATGTTTTGTTTAATAAAAAAAAGTGCTTGGTTTGACTTAAATAAAAGTATAAAAAATTACGTGATAGTATACAGCTTGTGCATTGTGAGCACAAAACCTTCGAAGTCAAAACCCAATACAGTCAAGAAAGAAACCACAAACCACAATGCTCTATGTATGTGTTTTGAGTTGTTGACTTTATTTTTTTTTCTTCGTTATAAAAGCAGGTGGAAAAAGTCACACACTCGTCTGGCATCAAATGGAGCCTGGCATTTATTCCCCGGCTTTGAAAATAGCTTTAGTTCTTATCTGTAATGGGGCGTATGCTAATTTGAACCTTGACATCTTTGCTCGTACTGCTCATCCATCTGCAGTGTTATGTCAACAGAGCGACACATGCATAGTGGAGACGTGCAAACTCAAACCTGCATTGGTGTGCTGGCTTTTCTATTGTATTTGCCTTGCCCAGTTCTTTTTTACCCTTTTGGAAAGAAAAATATAGTATGAGCTTCACTCTCTATTACAGTAGACTGTGTTTGTGAGAGAGACAGCGGTGATATCAATCCCCCACTCCCCCTTGGCTGCCCCTGCCTTTTGTGGTTTCGTCATTTTTAATAACACGCTTTCTGTTCGATAATTAATCCAATTAACAAAGATCCAGATAATTGCGGAACATGCGTTGAGGGTGTTAGCTCCCTCACAAGGAGTATTCGCCGGCTGCCGAGCTGACTGGTTGCGACAGAATGCCTCTGACTGAAGTGTACGATGGCGTGTTGTGATGTGGTTCCAGAGGATGGCAATAAAAAAGCTCAGAGGTGCATTCATGGCCCAACTTTTATACAGTGACACAGGGTCCACATTTTACATACAAGCTGATGAAACCTTTTATTATTATAGAGAAAAAGAATCCAAACCCTGCGTGCAAAAGTGATAGCTCCCTAAATCTAATAACTGCAATCAAGCATTTGCGATAACTTGCAATGAGTCTCTTAAAGCATCTTTGCAGAATTGTTGTCATTTGGTCATATTGGGGGCGGCACGGCGGTCTAGTGGTTAGCGCACAGACCTCACAGCTAGGAGACCGGGGTTCAATTCCACCCTCGGCCATCTCTGTGTGGAGTTTGCATGTTCTCCCCGGGTTTTCTCCGGGTACTCCGGTTTCCTCCCACATTCCATAAACATGCTAGGTTAATTAGCCACTCCAAATTGTCCATAGGTATGAATGTGAGTGTGAATGGTTGTTTGTCTATATGTGCCCTGTGATTGGCTGGCGACCAGTCCAGGGTGTACCCCGCCTCTCGCCCGAAGACAGGTGGGATAGGCTCCAGCACCCCCCGCGACCCTTGTGAGGATAAGCGGTAGAAAATGAATGAATGAATGGATGAATGGTCACATTGGAGGCTTTTGCAGCATGAAGCGCCTTTTTAGCATCTCAATAGGATTCAAGTCAGGACTTTGACGAGGCCACTCCAAAGTCATTTTGTTATTCTTCATCCATTCAGAGGTGGACATGCTGGTGTGTTTTGGATTATTGTCCTGCTGGAGAACCCATGTTGGTTTCAGATGGTCGGGACGTTCTCCTTCCTCCATTTTTTGGTAGACAGCAGCATTCATGGTTCTGTTCATCACAGCAAGTCTTCCAGGTCCTGACAACTCTAAAGACTTGACTGTTTTTTTTAAATGTAATCATTATTTTTATTTTTTGTAACAGGTGGCAGGACGAAGCAAAGCAACACATGTGTGTTGTCACAAAGTGGGGGTAGGGTTAAAGGACAGCTGGAGCCTCTGGTGATAGAAAAACATCACCTCCAAACCTGCTCGTCGTCAATCAAACTGCAAGAAGTCACACGCTCTGTTTTAAAGTTTGGAGGCTGGGGGGGCGGGGGGACCGTTGAACGCATCCCGACTGGCCTTCAAGACTAACTTAGTTTAAAAGCCTGCCATTTTGTTTTGTTTGTGCAACCGTTTTTGTGAGTGTATGCACACTCCCAAAGCGGTAACACAACAGAGTGTATGTGAGTGATAAGGATAAGGATGAGGAGCTCACAGGCGGGAAGGATGGAAGGAGTGTGACAGAGAGCAAGATAGAGAATCCTCATTGATCACGCATGTTCACAGGAAGATTGACCCGGTGGTATGGTTTGCAATCGAAAAACACACATACAAAAACACACACCTCAACCTAGCATTTTTGTTGTTGTATGGACTACTCTACATAGTAGTGCACAATAGTTCATTTACTAGCTCGTAGTATCAATCTGGATGGATAATGTTTGCAACTTTATTGATAACTAAAAACCCACCTCTTTAAATCTGTTTTTAATGTTTAACTTTTTATACCTGACTGCTGTGCCCCGCCCCGCTTTTACTCATGTTTTAACTGTGTATTAACCAATGAATGTTGTATTTTGGTGTGTCTTTTATTCTGTTTACTTGTTTTATTCAACTTCATTCTTTTGTAAAGTGTCTTTGAGTATCTTGAAAAGCGCTATCCAAATAAAATGTATTATTATTATTATTATTATATCCAATGGCATATAGTATGACATTTGCATGTGTTTTGTTTTGTTTTTGTGTTTGTTTTTGTGTTTTGTGTTAGTTGTTGCATTTATGCTTGATTATAAAACAGGTCGAGGGATGTTTACATGCTCTACATGCTAGTTGCTCTACCCGAGTTTTTTTACACACAGATAGTCCCACAAAACACATGACATGTTACCAATGCGTTTGTCTATATGTGCCCTGTGATTGGCTGGCGACCAGTCCAGGGTGTACCCCGCCTTACGCCCGAAGACAGCTGGGATAGGCTCCAGCACCCCCCGCGACCCTCGTGAGGAAAAGCGGTAGAAAATGAATGAATGAATGAATGAATGTTACCAATGCTGATGCTAAAATGCTAAAGCTACTTACCATTGAGAGTCTTGAAGTAACTTCTTTTCTTGAGAAACGTCAGACTGTCCAGTCTCTAACTTCCATATTGGATGTTAAAATCCAACACATATGGCTGTATGTTAAAATCTAACATTTTAAAAAGATACATCACCGTTTATTATCAACTTGTATAACAACCCCATCGAGTGGTTAGCGCACAGACCTCACAGCTAGGAGACCAGGGTTCAATTCCACCCTCGGCCATCTCTGTGTGGAGTTTGCATGTTCTCCCCGTGCATGCGTGGGTTTTCTCCGGGTACTCCGGTTTCCTCCCACATTCCAAAAACATGCTAGGTTAATTGGCGACTCCAAATTGTCCATAGGTATAGATAGATAGACTCCCTTTATTGTCATTGCACAAAAACACAGTAGTGAAATTGCCAACGAAATGTCGTTACCTGGCTCCCATATAATAACAGACACAAAAGAAGATAAGTAATAATAAATAATAATAATAATGTGGAGAATAAATAGATAGAATAGACACCAAATATGAACAACATAATGTAAAGTGCAGCGTGAACAGTAAATTGCCCAAATAATGAATGTGAGTGTGAATGGTTGTTTGTCTATATGTGCCCTGTGATTGGCTGGCGACCAGTCCAGGGTGTACCCCGCCTCTCGCCCGAAGACAACTGGGATAGGCTCCAGCACCCCCGCGACTCTCGTGAGGAAAAAGCGGTAGAAAATGAATGAATGAATGAATAACAACCGCAGCTAGTGGCACAAACTGGAAGTACTTTTAAGTAGCCGCAAATTTGACCAAACACAGTGAAGTATGCATACCTGGAGGCGGGCATTGGTGGAATAAATTAAAACAGACCGTTTTTGCGGGAACCACAAAATCCAAAGAAATACAGTGGTAAAATACATAGGTGCAGATTCTGGAGGAACTGGAAAGCTTTATGTGTGTAGCTGCTCTATTAAGAGACCACGACTTAATACAGAGGGACGAAAAAATGAGCAAAATAGGACCCCTGTAAGAATTTAAATAATGAAATCTAATGTGGGGAATTTATTTACACCAAGCTACCCTCAGTAATCACATTACTGCTATATGATAATTATATGGGTAGTGTTGTGGGGGCAGGGGACGGATTGGGGGGATAATTAAAATTAAATTTGCCTTTTTCTTTTATGTTTCTAGTAGTTCTAAGGGACAAAAAATACAGTAGGACACAGTTACAGCTAAAATAAGGCAAATAATTATTCCCTGTGGATATATTTATACTACTTACATAGTATTTCTATATGGCGATATGGAGATTAATAAAGTGTATAGCCCATTTTTTTTAAACCCAATATGCCCACCCCTGTCAAAGTAACAGACTAATAGAGAAAGCTACAGAATAAGAAAGAAAAGGGAAGGAAGTGATCAACGGAAGGACTGAATTGCTGACTGGACTTCTTGTCTGTGCAGCTGACTGCCCTTAAATCCAAACTCTGACCACAACGTCTTCTTTCATGAATGTGTCATTGTTGGACTCATGTCACCGTTCAATCGCCACCTGGCCTTTTACCTCAGCCAAGAACTATTTCTTTTTATAGTTTCACTTAGAAATGACAATGCTGTCACAGCTTTTCAAAATAGGACAAAAATGACTGAAGCAGTAGTGAGTGACATGGAGTGCCTATGCTCTAAAATCTTGTGTGAACAAATGATGACCCTATTTTCCGCACCGTAAGGCGCACCTGATTATAAAACGCAGTCTCAATTGCGGGGTCTATTTCTGTACACATACATACGGCGCAGCGTATTATGAAGCACATTCTATAACGGTTGAAGTGCCAAAGAACGGGAGTGTTGAATGGAGCAAACTTTACTTTTTTCTTGTTCAACATGAACTCACGCTAGTAATGCTAGGATGATTACTGGATGTACAAAACCCCGTAGCACTGCACAGTGAGTTTAGTTGACTTTTATACTTTGAATTGTATTAATTTTTTACTATTTAATAATAAACTCACCATCATTTTTGATTAATCTTCTCCCAAAAAATACATCAAAGTCCTCATCTTCTGTATCTGAATTGAACTGCTGGGCAATTTCACCATCAAACATGCCGGGATCCCTCTCGCCATTGTCATAGTCAGTCTCGTTATTCAGCAATCATACCAGCTTTCGCCAAAGCTCAGACAACAGTTAAAGCAGATACCTTAGCCCCAAGTACCCACAATCCATTCGCTTATGCCTCCATGTTTGTCGTCTTTCATCCATCGCTCTCACGCCCCTTGCAACTTCACTTTAAAGGCCCTGTTTTCACCAACGTCCAGCGGTTGGAGTTCTTATGTTAATCCTCCTGGAATGATGGCGAGCTCCAAATTCATTTGCCTCACGTGGTTTTTCACAGTTGCGGAGGTTACAGGAAGGGTAATGGAAAAAGACATTCATGACCAAATGATTTGTATTTAGTTCATCAATTTCTCCTGTCCTTCAAGTCCTGAAAGTGAGTTTTTATTGTGTTTTATTATTTTTCATTTTATCTATACCTTTCCATCATTTTTCAGTGAAGTATTGCGGCAAGGACCAAGAAAAGTATTGAAATTTTTTATTTATTTTTATTATATATTTTTAGATTTTATATTTATATATAAAATTTATATTTATTTATTTATATATTTTTTATTTTATCTATACCTTTCAATCATTTTTCAGTGAATGATTGCGGCAAGGACAAAGAAAAGTATTGAAAATGTTTTATTTATTTATATTATATTTTTTGAGATTTTATATTTATATATAAAATGTATATTTATTTATTTATATTTATATATTTTTTTATATTATTTTTTAATTTATCTATACCTTTCCATCATTTTTCAGCGAATGATTGCGGCAAGAACCAAAAAAAAGTATTGACATTTTTTTATTGATTTTTATTATATTTTTTTAGATTTTATATTTATACATAAAATTTATAGTTATTTATTTATATTTATATATTTTTTGTATTATTTTTTATTTTATTTGTACCTTTCCATCATTTTTCAGTGAAGGATTGCGGCAAGGACCAAGAAAAGTATTGAAAATATTTGATTTATTTTTATTATATTGTTTGAGATTTTATATTTATATATACAATTTATATTTATTTATTTATATTCATATATCTTTTATATTATTTTTATTTTATCTATACTTTTCAATCATTTTTCAGTGAATGATTAAAATGTATATTTATTTATGTATATTTATATTATATTTTATTTATAAATATTGATTTTTTTTTTAGAATAATCTTACAGTCGGAATTCCACATTTTCATCCATGTTTGTAAGGCATATGTCCTTGGCAGAGGTCTGCTCTCTGTGGAGTGCCATTCCAGTTGAGTTTGTTCTCTCTCCTGAACATACACACAAGTCAAATATTACATCCACGCTCTCTCTCCTCTGGTGTGATTATCTTCTCTCTCATTCTTTGTCTTTTCTCTACTTTTCTCAATCTCATTTTCCCCTGCGTCAACAAAACGCTATCAGCGTGTTTGGACAGCTTTTCTCTGCGGCGTTCCCCCATGCGATCCAAAAGCCTGCGCTGGCCAGTGACCATGATTCGGCGAAGAGAGGATGTAGGAGGGGTGGAATGGAGAAGGACAAACTTGAGCTTTCAGGAAGTCCATCCCCAAATGACTCACATGTGCTTCTCAAGGGGAGTCAGGGCAGTGGCAGCTGTCGTGCTAATAATAATCCCCACAGCTAAGTGAGGACCCGAGGGGGGCCCCCCGGCACCTTCTTGGGTTGACCCCTGGAGTCGGGTTACAACGGAGAGTGAGGATTAGGCCAGGTTGTGGATTAGAGGACGCTATTTTACTCTAGAAAAGACCAATAGGTGTGCAGGATTTCCACGCACACTGAGGTTAAACATCACGGTTTGTAACTCGTGGAAGTCACTCAGGAGGATTGGAAGCTTCTGGAAAACCATGCTAACTTGCACCAACACACATACGTAGTTCCTCTCACATGGAGGTTTGCTATTTTTACCTCTGACAACATATATACAGTATGCTGGTTTGTTACAAGCATAACTCTGAACAGTTGGGAAGAGACTTTGGTGAGTAGCCAAGGACCAATGGATCGGCTTAGGATATGGAGCACCATTATTTTGGCATCCACCATGACTCACAAAGT
The DNA here is from genome assembly GCF_030265055.1 of Doryrhamphus excisus. Classification (NCBI taxonomy): domain Eukaryota; kingdom Metazoa; phylum Chordata; class Actinopteri; order Syngnathiformes; family Syngnathidae; genus Doryrhamphus; species Doryrhamphus excisus. Next base: position 8,481,882 of record NC_080478.1, read on the forward strand.
CTGAAGGAAGATTGATTCAATTTGGGGTTTTCACTTTTAATATGGATCTAGAATTCTTTTGGAGATAATGTATCATTTCCTTGTGTCGCTTTGGTGTGACCAAAAGACTAATTGATTATTTGGATCTAGATCTGGGTCACAATCCCCACATCTGGCTCCACATAGTTTTTAGTCCCATTTTATGCTTTTAGTCTTTAGCTTTTAACTCCAGTGTTTCCTCAAGGGGGGGTCCTCCACACTGGGGGCTGTGTCAGGTCTGCTGAGGGGGTGCCATCCTTGGGTCCTTTCGACCCGGCCGGCTGGGGGTTCCTCCCTTTAATGTGGGGGTCCGCCCATCTGTCGGAGTCGGCGGGCCCAGGTGCTGGTCCCCCGATGGCACGGCCTGCAGCTCCTCCCAGTGTGGACGGCCCCAAAGGTGGCGTTTCCTTGATCCTCAGTGCCATGCCATGTCTCCCTACTGTGGGTGATTGTGTGTGTGTGTGTCTAGTATGGAGGGTGGGAAGGAGGGGCTTGTTTTTCCTTTTAATTGTGGTAATTGTATTTAATTCTGTAAAGCACTTTGTGTTGCATGTCTTTGCAGGAAAAGTGCTCTACAAATAAAGTTTGATTTGATTTGGATTGACTTGCCATGCCACTACAGACAAACTACAGACGTGGTCAGGGGGCTGAATGTGGGTGCCCTTCAACATTTGATTGGTGGATCAAACTTTGACTCGCCTGCGGTTGAGTTGAAGTGTATCAATGTCCCTCCTCACCTGCCCAATTTGGCTGAGCCACAGGCTTTGGTCTTTGGTCCACAGAGAAAACTGTGAGAACTCATAGTTCTAGAGTAGAACTCCACTGACATGTTGCTTCTTTTTTTTTTTTATAGTGAGCATTCAATGTCACAGAAGCCATAATGTCCAGACATTGCCTCCAGTGTACTTCTACTTAAAGGGCAAGGCCATGTGATGGCTCAATTAGGTCACATCACAGGCGCTAATGGGCATTAAATGCTAAATTGTGTCCGTTTCGACCTCTTCTGGAAAGCCAGTGCCGCTCATTAGGTAAGGTGGCCGCCTGGAAAAGGGACATCGGAGGACGAGGTCTCCCGCATCAAGAGCATGAACATGCCTGCACGCACACGTGAATGTCAAACAGCACCTAACAGCATCACCAAGCCGTAATTGCTCATGCAAGTAACAGAGTGAAATGAGCAGCCAATGAGGTGAGTTTGCCTACCAGAGGCATCGGTGCATGATTGGTCCAAACCTGTAGACTGGAAAAAAAACATTTGACCTGATGCAAATGTTGCCTATTATTCCATACGTGTTGTCTAGCGGAAATGCACGCAAGTCCGATTAAAATACCGTGACCTCTTTTTTTTTTTTTAGTCATAATGAGCAATTTATCATTTTTAGACTGCGGGTGGCCTATCATGCTCCAGGAAATAAACGCTTTCATATTCAGTGTGCATGATTTCTGCACTTAGTAGGCCTTAACATCATGCTCTACTTCCTAACAGCAGATAATATCTGTCTTCTCTCACTTTTTGTGTCATCAAACGACCCCAAGGACGTGGCATATTCTGATCAAATTTTTTAACAAAACTAAACAAAATTCGACTGAAATCCATTCACAAAAAAAAAACAACTCAGTATCATCAAAGTCCAAAGCAGAACGCAAAACATCCAAATCATCTCACCAACTTTTTTGGTCCTCAAACAAGAGAGAAGATGCATTGAAATCCTTGCTTTTTAAGTGGCAAGTTTTCCATAACAACCTGAAGGAAAGGCCTCCTTACTCATGTACATGATCCTGCATCTCGGTCAAGGGCCCACTTCGCTACAAGTCTTAAAATACGTCCAATGGCAATGGGGCTACAATCATGAACATATGGTGTCCCAAATGTATCCCTCTGGAGTTTTTCTCCTGCATTGCATTATATCCACCACGTTATGAAGGACAGCTTTTAAGAAAAAAATAACAGTCTTTGCCACACATCTTAAAATACAGCCTAGGGAAGGGAAGGTAAGTTGGATTGTTTTTGTTTGGTTTCAGTGAATAAGCTAACTTAGCATGCTGTAGCTCATAGCTATAGCTATGCTAGTATCGATATTGTTTGTGTCCCACTATCCCACTGCTTAATGTTGCAATGTTGCATGTGATTTTTATTACTTTTATAAGACAGACATGAACAAACACAACCCATTAGCATTAAAGCTACAGACACACAAAACTGCATCTTCCCAGTACGGCTTACTAAAAACACTTTAAAACTGTCTAAATTTCAAGGCTATATTACTGGCAATGGCATAATCACGTCATAATCACGTCACGTTATCATCTTGAACTCCGGTACGAAGTGCATTATTAAAAAATCAAAAACAACAACAAAAAAAACCCTTAAACTGTATTATGGAAAGCAGGAAGTGAACAAATGTAACAGTTACTGATTGTAAAAGTACAGATGGAGTGGTAGGATTTAATAAGCTTTGCTTCTTCCTACTCCTTTGCATGATGATGCATGTTCAAATGAAATAAAATCATTACCATTGCCATTGCCATTGCCATTGCCATTGCCATTGCCATTGCCATTGCCATTGCCATTGCCATTGCCATAATAACTCTGTACTGTACTCCAGCTAAAACTCAAGTCTGAATCCCTGAAGTAACTTCCTGTCCACACATCCGAAGGACATTTATTGAAACATACACAAGCACAACTTTTATTTGTGCATAAATGGCTTATTTTGTCTGTTTTTGCCTTCTATATTGAATAATATGAGTGTAAAGGTGACTATAGGGGTGTTATTTCATGTTGACAGGGCTATAATAATGGTAAAAAAAATATTTAGAAAGTCATAAAAAGGTTTCCATGCTCTGACTAAGAAAATATTTTTATATCCAGAAATTCACTTGTCACATTAGTCCCAACAGTCTGGAACTAATTAACCGATAACCGATGATAAACAAGGCATTATTGTATTACAAATGTTAATGTCATTATTGACACCCTGTGTGAATGGATCCGCAACCCAATTTTGGGTCCGGGACATTATTTCCAATGGAAAATAACTTTGTCAATGGCATTATTTGGAGCTATTGTGTTGGAGTTGTACTTAATAGCGCATAAACGTCAAGTAAATCCACAGGTGTGCGTGTGAGAAAAGCCTCTAAGAGGTTTCCACGGTGTGCATGAATGTGGTGCCACTGAGAAACATATATCTCATGTATGTAGCCGGGCATAAAATAAATAGCAGCACTACACCAAGTCTAAGAGGACTGCGGGGTGTGGAGTCGAGAGGAAAGCTCAGGCAAAACTTGTGTTTATGAGTTTGTCTCGGAATGCCGAGGGCCGTCATTCCAGAGCATCTTTCCTTCCCTGCGTGTTTCGACAGGCTTCGTCTCCAGCGGTGACAGAATGAGTACAGTCAGAGCCGTGCGATTTCAGCCAAAGAAAGAAAGAAGAGCGTAGTAGAGCGGCACAGATCTATAACAGCGTGGACATGAATGAACATGAAGTCAAGGAATAGCCCCGTGAATTTAATCAGGTGTTTTTAATGGGTGCTTTGCACTGGTATTGATGTAAAGATAAGGCCTATGTGTGGTTATTGCATAGTTACAGGAAAATGACGTACATACATGCATAAACAAAAGTCTCAAAATGCAGCGTTTGTGCAAGGGGTTGAGTAGAAAAAATGCATTTATGAAAGTAGTCATTTCTAGTAGTAGAACACAAACATTTTTAGATTTTTAGATTTTTAGATTTTTAGATTTTTAGATTTTTAGATTTTTAGATTTTTTGATTTTTTGATTTTTTGATTTTTAGATTAAGAACATTTAACTTCAAAATTATATTTTGGTCCCAAGTGTATCAACTGGGTACTGTTTAGGTTAGAGTATTCAGTATTATCATCCATAAAAGCAGAGGTGTCCAAAGTGCGGCTCTGGGGCCATTTGCAGGCCTTGCGCATAGCCCTTGCACTATTACAAATAGAAATGAACAAGAACACACACAAAAAAAACATAATAAAGTAATTGTAATAATTGTAATTGTACAGGAATAAAGTCAAAAGATGAAGACAAAACAATTTATGTAGTTGTAATTATGAAAAACATACAAAACAACAATTAATTTTTGGAAAATTGGGTTGCGGAAAAAGTAGTTGTGTTTAAAGAATAAAGGCAAATGTTATGGGAATAAAGACATAATTAGAAGAAGTAATTTCACAAGAAGAAGGTTGAAATAGTTTTAAAATTAAGTTTTAAAAAATAAATGTAAAAACAGCTGTAATTTTACAAGAATAATGTGAAAATATCAAGAGAAATATGAGAAAAATGTTTTGTGAAAATATCACAAAAGAAAACTTCCGAAATTTGAGAAAAAAAATCATATATTTTGGAGAATTTGTATGATTGTTTGAAGTTTGTATGATGCAATGAGCTTTTTCCACCTACAGTATATCACTGAGACGCTGTTTTTTTTCGTATTTTTTTTTAGTATTAAACGTCTTAGCATATCTACATGTGTTGCTTTACAAAATATGAAAGTGGTCCTCTGTGGAAAATGTTTGGACACCCCTGGACACCCCCGGTAATCAGTGACAAAACATACGTATTTTCAAGTAACCTCTAAAATATGTTTTTACGAATACTTGATGAAATTTTCAACAAAATCCTACTTAATTTTCATAAAAATCTAAAATCCGAAATACATTTTAATTTGAGACTTAAAACGAAAGTATACGTTTGCTAATTGAGGTAGATTAAAAAAAACACTCTCTGTGATGTTAGTCAAGGGAGTAAAAAATATATTTAAATGACCAAAAATTATGTTGCTGGGCCTTAGCTTTGGACCTGTAGGATTAAACTCCACAGTCTCAACTTTGCTGCATCTGCCCTCAATCTCCTGAAAAACATGAGTCTCCCAACAACATAAGATACTCCCTTGGGTTAAAAAAAACGACCGACGGCAATAACGACCGCGCTGATATGATGCAGTGGGAAAAGCTGTCAAGAATCAAACTAAGGGAGTCGGTGGATAATAACAAGCGAGGGTGAAATTCCCTCACCGCATTCAGCTAATCATACAGGACTCATAGGTGGGCACCATATATTTGATATTGATGAAGGCGTCCTCTCCACCGTAGCGCTCCAACACCTCCAGAGTCTCCTGTATCAGGTCGCCCACGTTCTCTCGTTTCTGTTGGCTGTAGTCGATGCCGTCTCCAGAATTGACTGTGGGACAAGAGACAAGTGACAGGGAGTCACATTCTGGGTTTTCAGGAGGAATAAAAACCATGGGTGCTGGAGTCTATCCCAGCTGTCACAGGGCACTTATAGACAAACAACCATTCACACTCACATTCATACCTATGGACAATTTGGAGTCGCCAATTAACCTAGCATGTTTTTGGAATGTGGGAGGAAACCGGAGTACCCGGAGAAAACCCACGCATGCACGGGGAGAACATGCAAACTCCACGCAGAGGGTGGAATTGAACCCTGGTCTCCTAGCTGTGAGGTCTGCGCGCTAACCACGAGACCGCCGTGCCGCCCAGCCTCCTATTTATTTGTTTCTATTTATTTTATTCTAAACTTAAGAAAGGGTTTCAGACAGAGAAGAACAATGTAAGAAGCTGGATCTGGATGGCGCCGCGGACGGCTGCCTCGGTGTGTTGGTGCGCATTGTTTTGCTTTGTTTTATGTTATAAAACTGTTTTTTGCGCCGGTACCGGGAGCTCTTTCACCAGGGAAGAGCTCATGAACATCAGGGGAGCAACACCAGAGGATTTATTTCCTAAATTTCTGCTTCCAACAGCGGAAATTTTGGATATATTGGTCAAAGGTGCGCTCACCCTTGCACACGCAGCGAAACGCCGGAGGAGAGGAAAACGGGCCGGCGCGCTCGTGCGCCTTCGTCAGCGGGGATTACGCACGTCGCTACCCGGGATATTTCTCTCTAACGTGCGTTCACTTCCCACCAAACTAGATGAACTACAACTGCTGTTGGGAAAAAACAGGGACTTCTCTTCATCTGCGGTTTTGTGCTTTATTGAGACGTGGCTCTGTGGATTAATACCGGACTCTGCGCTGCAGCTGGCTGGCTTCCAACTCCATCGCGCGGACAGAGACACGGAACTTTCCGGCAAAACCAAAGGTGGAGGAATCTGTTTCTATATCAACAGTGGTTGGTGAAACGATGTGACAGTGATCCAGCAGCACTGTTCTCCTGACCTGGAATCTTTCACCATTAACTGCAAGCCTTTTTATTCACCCCGTGAGTTCGCTTCATTCATTCTGGTTGGCGTCTACATCCCGCCGCAGGCCAACGTGCAGGACGCAAAGCGCATGCTCGCCGACCAGATACTGTGTGTGGAGCGGACCTACCCGGACTCCTTAGTTATTGTCCTTGGTGACTTTAACAAAGGCAACCTCACCCACGAACTCCCTAAATACAAACAGTTTATCAAATGCCCGACCAGAGAGGAGAATATTCTGGATCACTGTTACACTACAGTCAGGGATGCTTATCACGCCGTCCCCGTGTTGCTCTGGGACTCTCTGACCACATCATGGTCCACCTGATTCCTGCGTACAGGCAGAAACTAAAGCTCTGCAAACCTGTAGTGAGGACATCAAGGAAGTGGACCAGTGAGGCTGTGGAGGATCTCCAGGCGTGTTTGGACTCCACTGACTGGGATGTGTTCAGGACTGCTACCAACAGTCTGGATGAGTACACAGAGGCCGTGACGTCCTACATCAGCTTCTGTGAGGACTGCTGCGTTCCATCACGCACCAGGGTGAGTTACAACAACGACAAACCCTGGTTCACAGCCAAACTCAGACATTTAAGGTTGGCGAAGGAGGAGGCCTTCAGGAGTTGGGACATAAACAAATACAAAGAGTCGAAGTACAAGTTTAGCAAGGCGGTGAAAGAGGCTAAACGACTGTACTCTGAGAAGCTCCAACACCAATTCTCAGCTAACGACTCTGCGTCTGTCTGGAAAGGGCTCAGGCAGATCACCAACTACAAGCCTAAAGCCCCCCACTCCATCAACGATCAACGCCTAGCCAACGACCTGAACGAATTCTACTGCCGCTTTGAAAGACAAAAGGACAGTCCAGCAACCATCCCCCTCGACACCTTCCAACAGCTCCAGCTCCAGCCATCTCCACCAAGACCTGCCTTAATGGCCCCCCCTTCCCCCTCCTCACCCACCTCAGTGACGACTCTTTCCATCCACGAGAGAGACGTAAACAAACTCTTCAGGAGACAGAACCCCCGGAAAGCAGCTGGACCGGACTCTGTGTCTCCGTCCGCCTTGAAGCACTGCGCTGACCAGCTGTCTCCAGTGTTCACAGAGATTTTCAACACCTCACTGGAGACATGCCACGTGCCTGCCTGCTTCAAGACCGCAACCATCATCCCTGTTCCCAAAAAGCCAAGGACCACAGGACTTAATGACTTCAGACCCGTCGCCCTGACCTCCGTGGTCATGAAGTCCTTTGAGCGCCTTGTGCTCTCTCACCTCAAAGTCATCACCGACCCTCTCCTAGACCCCCTGCAGTTTGCCTACAGAGCCAACAGGTCTGTAGACGATGCAGTCAACTTGGCCCTCCACTACATCCTCCAGCACCTGGACTCCGCAGGAACCTACGCTACGATCCTGTTCGTGGACTTCAGCTCTGCATTCAACACCATCCTCCCATCTCTGCTCCAGGAGAAGCTCTCCCAGCTGAGCGTGCCTGACTCCACCTGCAGGTGGATTACAGACTTCCTGTCTGACAGGAAACAGTGTGTGAAGCTGGGGAAACACTTCTCCGATACAAGAACCATCAGCACCGGATCCCCCCAGGGCTGCGTTCTTTCTCCTCTGCTCTTCTCCCTGTACACGAACAGTTTTACCTCCAGTCACCAGTCTGTCAAGCTCCTGAAGTTTGCGGACGACACCACCCTCATCGGACTCATCTCTGACGGTGACGAGTCCGCCTACAGGTGGGAGGTTGACCATCTGGCGACTTGGTGCAACCTGAACAACCTGGAGCTCAACGCCCTAAAAACAGTGGAGATGGTTGTGGACAACAGGAAGAAATCAGCCTCTCCTGTCCCCATCACCCTCTGTGACTCCACAATTGACATTGTGGAGTCCTCCCGCTTCCTGGGTACCATCATCTCCCAGGACCTCAAGTGGGAGCCGAACATCAGCTCCCTCATCAAGAAGGCTCAGCAGAGGATGTACTTCCTACGGCAGCTGAAGAAATTCAGCCTGCCAAAGACAATGATGGTGCACTTCTACACCTCCATAATTGAGTCCATCCTCACCTCCTCCATTACCATCTGGTACGCTGCTGCCACTGCTAAGGACAAAGGCAGGCTGCAGCGTGTCATTCGGTCTGCAGAGAAGGTGATTGGCTGCAATCTCCCGTCCCTCCAGGATCTGTACGCCTCCAGAACCCTGAGGCGTGCAGAAAGGATTGTGGCCGATCCCTCTCACCCCGGACATAGACTCTTCGAGACGCTCCCCTCTGGCAGGAGGCTGCGGTCCATCAGGACCAAAACCTCACGCCACAAGAACAGTTTCTTCCCGTCTGCTGTCAGCCTCATCAACAATGCCCGGAACCCCACCTGACACTCTTCACACCCCACCTCTGCCTCATCCTGCCACTTTGACACTTTCATTGTATACGTTACATTAACGCTCAGTTTGGACTCTTAGGAAAAACAATCAGACTGCACTTCCGGAATAACAAACAAAAACAGACTGTGTACATATATTTATACTGTTATTCTGTATATTTTGTATTTTCATATTTTGAATTTCATATTTTGTATTCTCATTCTTTTTTAATAGATGTGTATGCACCTACTACACCAAAACAAATTCCTAGTATGTGTTTGATCATACATGGCAATAAACTTTTTCTGATTCTGATTCTGAAGCCAAAACCACTTCCACCACTTTACCACTTCCACACAGAATATCTACAGATCAATTCATTCAACATTTTGTAGCAGGAAGATGCGCCAACAAGACATGATTTCAGTCACAATAATCCCTAACATGAGCAACTGTTGCAGCCTCAACTCCCATACCAACCTAAAAACTCAACTCCGAACCCCAAATTTCACTTCCTGTCCACCTCCTATTCAGCCCCCGTTGAACTGGAACACACATTGAAAATCCAGTGTATCGTTTTCTACTATCCGCATCAACAAATGCTTTTGTTTTCAGTCTCCGACTCTGACATTGTTGTTATCCGTTCTGTCGTGTAATCCCCCCCCCCCCCTTCCAAAAGTTCCCTGACAAACTGGATTCCATTTACTGCCCCTGCGTCAGCGGCAGTGGAAGTTGAGCGTAAAGTTTAATGAGGCAGCCTGCAGAGAGAGTAGCACACCTAGCGTAAAGGACACGCTAGTTAGAGGGACGCTCAGCTGTTGCACAACACGGCCTGGACGTAAACAAGAAGGGAGTTTGTTAAAGAGCTGATGTTAACTCTGATATAGGAAATATTAGGAACATGTGAGACAGGGTAGATCTCCACTCATGAAAGGACGTTTGAGGGAACGTGATACACTCCTGCTGGCCAATGACAACACGGCTGGAAGGCGCCACTCCCATGGGATGTATAACAGAGTTGTAGCACACTGGGGAACTTGTTATCAAAAAACATTCCTGAGGTATGCAGCACTTCCTCCTACGACACACACACACATCCTGAATCACATGTTTTGTTAGTAGGTGGTGCTTTTAAGGTCCCCGCAATATTTGTTGCAAAGCAAAACGTATGCGACACCTGACGTTTTGGCGTCCATGTTTTTCAACCAATGTTGCTTAAATTTCACACACACTAAAGAGAAACACTGAAAACTTACAGTTGGTGTTTAATAGCGCTACTGTGCAGTAGTAATATACGATACCGCTGATTTAATTTTCTAACTCTGTTTAACATTCTTATTCTTATAGCGGGTCGATACCGAGTGGAAATTGTGTCTGGTAAATTTTCAAGAGCAGTGTATTTCAAACATATATAATACAGGATATTTAACTGATTTATTACTTATTTATCAAATAAATGAATAATTTCCTAATGATTTCAGTAATTTATTTATTTACTTATAACCCTGATGTATATATTGAGGTAGCGGGGAGAATTACAATATAGCCAAGCTAATGTACCACAACAGAAAAAAACAGAGGACAAACTCATATCAAATATATGAAAATGGTATTTAAAAAAAAATAATAAAATGAGTAAAACAATAAAACCATTATACAAATTATTAATTATAAAGAACCACTGCAACAGAGGTGTCCAAACCTTTTCCAGTACAGGCCATATACCGAAAAAAAAAATTTGTTTGTAAAAATTTTTTCAAGAAACTGCTGTAACTCAGCTTTGTGATATAGATGAAAAAGTCTGTTATTCGTATGAACTTAGCTCTTTGTTCTTATTTTCTGTTTTTGTTGGGGTTTTTTGCTTTAAAAAAATATTCCCTTTTTGTCGTTATTATACGACATTTTTTTGGTCATATTTTGACATTGTTCTTGTGAAATTAAAGACATTTTTCAATTCCTGTTTTTTTTTTACTTTACAACTATTACAAATTTAATTCTAAATGTTATTTTTGAAATATTTTGCAACATAATATTTTGACTTTATTCTTGTAACGTTATAACATTTTCGCAGTCTAGTTTTCCAAAATTACAACTTTATTATACTGTGTCTCATAACAATACAAGTTAAAACATATTTTTTCTCTAATATGCCAACTTTATGCTAATAAAATGTCATTTTTGCTTATAATATTACAATGTGTTTCTCATAAAATTAGGACTTTTTCTAGTTAGATTAGGTGTTTTTATGTTAATATTTTGACTTTACTCTTGTGAAGTGATACTGCTGATTTTTTACATTTATTTTTGCTGATGTGTTCTTGTGGCAGCCTTGGGCCACACTTTGGACTATAACAGTAAAAACTTTATGGTGTATGTTTACCAGTGGTCATTGTATCAACAGACAAACGTTTCAGACAATCATTCCCTTAAATGACTGAAGTATCAAAAGTACCACTTGATTTAAAGAAGACCTATTATGCTAATTTTTCAACCCTTTGTATTGACTTGTGGTCCCCTTTCGAGTAGCTATACATGATAAACCCCAGAGAAAACCTTCTAGATATTCCAGAATCTGCACCTATTCCAGCTTTATTTGCATTTGATTTGTGCTTCCTGCCAAAACGGTCTGTTTTAATTTATTCCACCCACAGCCCCCCACCGGGCATGCCCACTTCACTGTGCTTGGTCACACGCCCAAAGTGCTTCCTAATTATGAACCATATAAGAACCATAGAAATCTGCCACTCTGTGACATCACTATGGGGCAGTTTTACCACGCCTTTTGAAACCGAGAGTTTTGAGCCATCCCAAACTTCTTTCAGGGCTTACTTCCAAATGCTCAAACTTCATTATCTGAAACTTTGGCATCGTTTAACACGAGAATACAACATTCTAACTACATTTATAGGTCAGAAAAGTGGAAAAAGCATAATATCATTTGAACATTCATCAGATTACAATTGATCACATAATCAGTTCACAGTTCCACATGTCCAAAAGGAGTAGGAAGAAGCAAAGCTTATTAAATCCTACCCCTCCATCAGGTACTTTTACAATCAGTAACTGTTACATTTGTTCACTTCCTGCTTTCTATAATACAGTTTAAGGGTTTTTTTTGTTTTTTTTTTTAAATAATGTACCTCGTACCGAAGTACGAGGTGATATGACCATCCAATGCCATAATGGGTACCATAGTAAGTGTCAATATAGTGATATATATAGCACATCATGACTGGTTCAAGACTCTTCATCCTTGTATTTAGCAAACATCAACTGCTTGTATTGTTTCTTGAATTGGCTCATCGTTGTGCATTGTTTGAGGTCCTTACCCAATCCATTCCATAGTTTGATTCCACATACTGAAATGCTATGGCTTTTTAACTTTAAGAATAGATTTTAGAGCATGAAGTAGCAATATTTCAGTATGGATTCCCATATCACTACTATGCAGTAGAAAGTACTGTCAAAGGTACAGTGGATATTTTGTACAACGCAATGAGCTGTATGAGAAATGTCAAGTCAATCCAACATATGGGAATAAAATTCCGGGGTTCAATAACAGTGCCACCGCGTGGTGTATTTGTTGGAAAACTAATAACACAGGCAACGTTTTGACAAATGTTCACCCTTTTGTGTTCCGAGGTTCAGCCGTAAGTAAAAGAGTTAGCTTACACAAACAAATACATGCAGTCAGAATATTTTAGAGCTAATGTTCTTTTTGTCGTAGACTGAAAGTGATATTCCACCCAAGAGAGAAGAGATGAAAACCACCTGTTCGATGAAAAATGAGCAGCTCTTAATTAGACTCGCTGAAAATGGAACATTAACTCTCCTCTTTTTTCCATACTGCCTCTCAATCTTCATTTGAATCCTCACTGACAAATTTCACTTTTGCTGTTGTGCTCCTTGCTTAGGATTTCTGTTTTTTTTATTACGTTATGCTAAATAAGCTTTACCCTTTTTATAACCTCTTTGGCCTCCGTAATAAGCCTTCCCTCTCTGTTCTTCTTTTTTGGCAGGAGATGACACTCAAGAGCGTTTTGGAGAAACCATGCTGATGCATTCTTAAGGAATGGCTGCTGTTCAAATTTCCAACTAAATCAGACATTGGAGTTTTTGAACGGTCTGGTAGTTAGCATATCAGAAATAGCATAAAAAAACCCCACCCTGGCCTGGAAAGCAATAAAAGGGGGAAAAAAAAGATGTGGAAGGCAAAGCGATCATAAAAGATGGCTGGATAGTTAGGGAGAGGAAAGTAAGGTATAGTACATTCTTATGGTCAAGTGCAACAGCTCTGGATGCTGCAGTGTTATACTCCACAGTCCCTACTTTGCTGCAGTTGTTTACTTCCTTGCTGCCCTCAGCCTCCTTTTGAATAAAATGTGTCTGCTTACCAACAACATGCTGAGAAATAAATATAGAGTCTTGTAGTTTTGTCGTCCACAGTCTTGACTTTACTGCATTGCTCCAGTTTCTTACTGCCATTATTCTCCATTTGGATAAAACTTGACTCCTTAAAGTAATTTGTTGAGAGGTAAATACCAGAGGCCCTCATAATTACGTATATACTCCACCACAGTCTCAAAAAAGCTTTCCTAAATTGTGTCTCCTTATAAACAACCACAACCAAGAAGTATATACAGGGGACTCCACAGTCTCCACTTTGCTGCACCAGTCCACAGTCCATTGTATTACTGGCCTTAAGCTTCTCTTGAATGTATTTTGTCCCATTTACAACAACTAATGCAGAAAATAAATATTGAAAACCCTTGTAGTATTATCACCCACAGTCTCGACTTCGCTGGAGTTCTCTGGTTGCTTATTGCCCTTTGTCTCATTTTGAATAAAACGTGTCTCCTTACAGCGACATGTTGAGAGGTAAATATAGAAGAGTCTTGTAGTTTTATCGTCCACAGTCTTGACTTTACTGCATTGCTGCAGTTGCTTACTGCCCTTATTCTCCATTTGGATAAAACTTGACTCCTTAAAGTCACTTGTTGAGAGGTAAATACCAGAGGCCCTCACAGTTACGTATATACTCCACCACAGTCTCAGTCTCCACACAGCTTTCCTAAATTGTGTCTCCTTACAAACAACCACAACCAAGAAGTAAATGCAGGAGACTCCACAGTCTCCACTTTGCTGCACCAGTCCACAGTCCATTGTCTTACTGGCCTTAAGCTTCTCTTGAATGTATTTTGTCCCATTTACAACAACAAATGCAGAAAATAAATATTGAAAACCCTTGTAGTATTATCACCCATAGTCTCTACTTTGCTGCAGTTCTCTGCTTTCTTATTGCCCTTTGTCTACTTTTGGACAAATTGTCTTCTTACAGCCACATGTTGAGAGGTAAATACTGGAGGCGCTCGCCGTTTTATACTCCAGCACAGCTGCCCTTAGTTTCCTAAAATGTGTCTCCTTACCAACAACCGTAAACAAGAAGTAAATGCAGGAGACTCCACAGTCTCCACTTTGCAGCAGCATTCCATTAACCACGGACACATGGACCCAAATATTCCAATTCCATTCGGGTTATTTACTCAAACGGAAAGAATCTAACCTTTGTATACACCTCATTCCGAAAGAAAAGTGCCAATCCAAATCCCGCTCAAATGGAAAGTTGTCAGACTGTGTTATTCTTCGTGGTGTTTTTCTTCTTCTGTTGTTTATTGGTTGGTTGGTTGGTTGAGACTCCACAGTGTCCACTTTGCTGCAACAGTTCATTGTCTTACTGGCCTTAGGTTTCTCTTGAATGCATTTTGTCCATTTCCAACAACAAATATGGGAAATAAATATCAGAAACCCTTGTGGTATTATCACCGACAACCCACAATCTCTACTTTGCCGCAGTGCTCCATTTTCAAAGTCTGCGCTTAAATAAAATGTAGTGAATGAATCTCTTCACGAGTCATTTTCCCGAGTGTATTTTTGTTTCTTAGCTCAAGTTGTGTTTGTCGTCCTGCTCTAATCCCACATCACGTGTTGTCCTTGTGTAGCAACACAGGTGACACACACACTGCACAGGATTTCAGAAGTTCAGCTTCCAGAGCTGATTGGCCGTCATGTTAGCCAAGCCACCATTGTTTCTAATCAACTTAGCCCCGACTGTGGAAGTTGTCGATGAAAGCAGCTTAGGGTGGAGGCCTCCAAATACAATAGCCCTTTGATGCTGAAGACACTCACGGACTGCTGAGAGCCCCGGCGCATTTTTCATAGGGGTTTGGTCTCAGAAAGGGGAATAGAGGAATGCAGATTGTGAGTCGACAGACTAGTTGGGAGTTCCAAGAATACTTTGTGCAGGAGGCGGGTTTGGCCGCACAGCCAAAGGAATGGAGAGGAGTTGTTTGTTATCACCGAGAAAACACTGAAACTCAGCATGTATGTATGTATGTGCAGCACTGAAGCCATGATGATAATACTGTTTATCAGGCAGCATGCATGACAACCTTACTGCTCTAACATGTACGGTAACTCGACACTAACATTTTAGGCTTTGGTGTCCTTTTTCCTTCATATACACGTCCATTACGTTCAGATTTCTTTTCAGCAGCTTGTTCTTTTGTACAGCTTGGTCTTAAGGGTTGCATTATTTATTTGTATTTATTTATTTTATTATCGATGTAATACTTATTTATTTATTGTGTTTTGTTTTTTTGTAGTGAAACTTTTGTTCATCGTGGTGTAGTGACGTTA
This sequence comes from Doryrhamphus excisus, assembly GCF_030265055.1. Lineage (NCBI taxonomy): Eukaryota > Metazoa > Chordata > Actinopteri > Syngnathiformes > Syngnathidae > Doryrhamphus > Doryrhamphus excisus. Next base: position 8,497,181 of record NC_080478.1, read on the forward strand.
TACTTCATTCATTCATTTTTTACCGCTTTTTCCTCACGAGGGTCGCGGGGGTGCTGGAGCCTATCCCAGCTGTCTTTGGGCAAGAGGCCGGGTACACCCTGGACTGGTCCTGGTCGCCAGCCAATCACAGGGCACATATAGACAAACAACCATTCACACTCACATTCATACCTATGGACAATTTGGAGTCACCAATTAACCTAGCATGTTTTTGGAATGTGGGAGGAAACCGGAGTACCCGGAGAAAACCCACGCTTGCACGGGGAGAACATGCAAACTCCGCATGAGGGTGGAATTGAACCCTTGGTCTGCACGCTAACCACTAGACCACCGTGCCACCCGAAGTTATACTTTTAAAATCTAATTATTATTATTACAAGCATAAATTTTAACTTTTGAAAAAAAATCATGCTGGTAGTAATAACAATAACAATAAAAAAATAATCTATTACATAAAACATTTAATTAAATTATTAAATTAAGTATTTCTAAGAATATTAAGAATCACTTTTATGAATTCCTGTCATTTGAACTATTATTTTAGTTATTTATTAATAGTATTGTATTGAGTTGTGGTCTCCTATACAGCAGCTACACACAATAACTCTCACAGAAAATTTGTGTTTTTTTATAGTTTTTATTGGCTATTGTTGTTCGGATTATTATTACTATTAACAATGTGTGTGAATGGTTGTTTGTCTATATGTGCCCTGTGATTGGCTGGCGACCAGTCCAGGGTGTACCCCGCCTCTCGCCCGAAGACAGCTGGGATAGGCTCCAGCATGCTAGCAGGCTCCAGCTCCAGAGGATAAGCGGTAAAAAAATAAATGCATTACTATTAATAATCCTTTTTATTTAACACATATCAACAATCTCCTTTCACATACCAAAATATATTGTGGAAATATACAGTATGCAGTTTTCCATATTTAAATAATGGGGACTATTTCAAGGTATATGACAGATGATAATTATAAAAACAATACATTGTGAATCCAATCCCATGTTGCCATATATTGTAACCAGTATAGTCCTAGTCATTTATAAGGGTCATGCATTTCAATATTTTGCTCTGTTGACCTTTAATTTCCTGTTACTATCAGAAAAAACATTCAAATTCAAATTGGACGAGCCCTTCCCTTTAGGTATTTGGAGTATAGTGTTCCAAAATGTAATCATTTGGTAGGATTTGCTTTGAAAGGAGTCAGTGGACCTTATTTCCTTTTAATAACAGACCTCTTCGCTTACGTTTTAAAGCAAGGTGATCCACTTTGTGGTTTATGAGACTGAGATATCTCGCTTTATGACAAATACAGATTCAAATTACCGCACATAACTATTCCTTTTTTTCCAGACTGGGTTCCAGCCTAACAGATGTGAGCGCTGCCAGGAGTGGAACACTCACACTTCCAGGGTGGGTGTGAGCAATCCAAAACCCAGCGGTAGTGGGCGGGAGCTGGATGAAGAAAACAGGAGTCCTGGGCAGGACTCTTCATTGTGTTGTAAGAATGATGAAATCCTAAGTTTCAAAAAGAGGTCAAGTATAGAGGAGGCATGAATACTTGTTGTTTGTTAGATATTGGCACGGGAAGGGGCATGTGTTCAACAGCAGGGATCTAATTAAATGGGCCTCACAGTTGGGGGCGGGGCGCAGTACTCTCATAAGTGTGTGTGAGGAGTGTTGTTATGTGTGTGTTTGTATCTGAGCACAGGTGTGGGTCAAGGAATGGTATGGTGTGTATGCTCGCACAATATGTTATTAGAGCACACTGAATGTGGGCTTGAAGAAAACAGCAAACAGACTTTGATAAGGTCATACTAGCATGTGTCTACAGTTAGTATTGTATTTATTTATCATTAAAACATTAATTCATTCATTCATTTTCTACCGCTTTTCCTCTTGGGGGTCGCGGGGGTGCTGCAGCCTATCCCAGCATATCCCTAACATTCCACTGTTCTCAAATATCTTAATTTTTATTTTTCTGTACAAAATAAGATGAAAAATAAATAAACAAATCAAGAATAAAGAAAATCAATCAATCAGTAATAAATAAATATAATAATAATAATAATAATAATAATAAAACGGCAAATAATAAAAACTTAAACTTGAAATATTGCTTCCACTTGACATTAATTGTAATACAGTGTTCCTTTGCTACAGCGCGGTTCACCTTTGACTGACTTGCAGCTTTGTGGATTTTTTTTTTGTGTGCAATTTTAAAGTGCAATTTGCATTTTTGTGCATGTGTGTGTTTTGTATTTTACTGTGTATGAACCTGTATTGTGTTCTGTGTCCTTGTGGTGTGTTAGAGCGATCTGTCAGTGCTCTGGAGCTCGGGTCTGGGTGAGACTGGGCCGCATCAGGTTTTCCAAAAAAACCCCCCAAAAAAACGCATTTATTAAAAACAAAAAAAATTGTAAAACTTTGCTTTGGTTCCAATTTTCTGCAAGAAAAGCTCTGATAAAACATTCCACTGTTCTCAAATATCTTACTTTTTATTTTTCTACACAAAATAAGATGAAAAATAAATGAACAAATCAAGAATAAAGAAAATCAATCAATCAGTAATAAATAAATAAATATAATAATAATAAAACAGCAAATAATAAAAACTTAAGAAACCACCTATAGTTGGTGGGTAGACAAATTATTTTTTTCAGATTAAAATGAACAAAGCATTATTAGAGCCCTGTAGACATGACAAAACACGACTATAGTCACATTTATACTCTTTTTATTTACAACATATTGCGCAACTGCAGGGTCTTGAGACACATGCTAACTCGCAAACTAGAGCGCTAGTGACCTAAAGTAGCCTTCAAGTTATTTCCTTTAAACTTAAATAGCCAAAAACTTACCACTTCCACACGGATAGGGAGGATAACTATTAACCGTTATTTAACCTTTAACATGAACATTAATCAAACGTAATACTTTTTTCTGGGTACATGATACCATACAGCATCCATATCAAACTTGCGCGGGCCGCACTAACATTAAACTTTCATATCAAAGCGGGGGCCTCAAACTAGTGTCCTGCGGGCCACATTTGGCCCGCGGGCCGCGTGTTTGAGACCCCTGTTCTAGGTGGTAAAAGTGCACCTTTCCCGAGGAGAGTTGTAAAACCACTCAAGCTTCCAACACACATACACTGTGGGCCTCAGATGTCTTTCCTTCTTCTTAGACCGCTGTTTCCCTGATCTGTAACCCCCCCACAACAAGCATAGGGTCTAATTGGGTGAAAGAAGCTCTCCCAAGCATTTTTCTTGAAAAGGTGGGAAGTCAAGTTGAATTGTGCCACACTTTCCCTTACACACACACACACACACCTCTGTATGAAAATGCATGTGAGTGGAGAAGTCAAACAAAAGGCTTTAGGGCCATTTCATTGATCCCACAACCCCCGCCGCCAGCCATCATGTGACTCTTACTCAGGTCTACCCCTCCGCCGTAGGTCACTGCTCTCATTTTCCACGCTCCACCCCGAACCCTGACTTCAACCAAACTTGTATGTCCAGCTGAAATGCGCCAAGGTCAGATAAGATGTGTGGACAAGACAAAAGACGTAAAAACCCGCGGAGGATTTTGTGAACTGCTCTAGAGCCGAGAGCTGTTAGATTCCCATCGATCTGGCTCCCACCAGCTCCCTCGTCAACATGTCTACATTGCTACACGGAAACTGAATTCCAATTTGGCATTTCTGCAAAAACCTTTGGGGCTCAGGATTGTTTTAGAATTCCCAAGATGTAGCCAGGCAGGGAGGATGGAATGTACCATCTCCTCATTCCTTTCAATTACCACGTTACCATCTTGCATTATTGCATCTCAGATGATGTCTTGATGTTTGAAGTATCGCTGTTAAAATAATCCCACAAATGCCTCCACCCGTCCTGTCCAACCGGAGGCTGACAAATGCTAGCTTGGTTAGCTTTTGGTATTGATCTGAAAGATACGCGATTACAACATTGGTTCTGTTGCTGTTTTTATTATATATGTAACGTATGACCATGATATATAAAAATAAAAATAAATGACCATACGGTCAAGGAGAGCCTACATTTGAGCTTTCATTTCCATTTTCTCATGCATTCCAAATCATTATTAAATTTAAAAAGGTTAATTTTTCATATACAGTATAATGAGTTTCACATTTGGGAACAAGCCTCTCTCCAATTAATGCCTGCTTTCCATAGCACCCCCCCACACACACCCAGGCCTCTACATATGCGATGTGATTATTGCTTTGACTTTATGTTGCTGTATATCTTTATTCTACAACCATATCAAAGTGAAGAAATTGGACACACATACACACACGGAGGAGCTTGCAATTCCTACTGTCTGTGGACGTCCCTCCCCCGGCTGGTAGAGAGTGTCAGAGCTGTCAGGTGTGAGTCAATGCCGTCAGATGCGATCTCATTACACCAGCTTACCTTAAGGTTAGCAGTGGGCTGCAGGCTCGACACAAAATTGATCCATGCAACCGTATCGGGGGGGGGGGGGGGGGTGGTTAACGTGGCACTATGTGCCATGCGCATACACCCCTCCCTCACTTCGAAATGCAAAAAGGTTTGTGGCAGCAAATAAGTGCTAATTAACATAATAAAATTTAGCTTCTTTAGCTAACTTTTAGGAAATATACCTTTAGGGTTACTATGGAGCAGGTTGGAGCCCAACCTACATGAACCACCTGCTCAGCAATTTACGTATCCAACCACCCATCCATCCATCCATCCATCCATCCATCCATTCATCCATCCATCCATCCATCCATGCAACCGCGGTGGGGCGTGACGTCAAAGGCCATCACTGTGTGTCATGCGCATTAGGGTGCATCAAATTTGAATGGGAAATTTTAAATTCACAATATCGATTTGGCTGGCATTCCATTTTTTTTCTAATGAACATAAAAATGTCTTTTGCAAAGTTTTGAGGAAATCCTTTGAAATTTAGTGGTGCCACCTCACACACAAACTTTTGTAAAATTTTCGGAAAATGTGCAATTTCTAGTCTATTTGCCAAAAAGTTGACCTGTAAATGTTGAGTACAATGAACTTCTATACAGCATCATTTTCTATAGGGTTATCAAAGGGGGCCCAGACCAAAGACCAGAGGGCAGCATCTTAGGAGAGCTGGTGGGTTGTGCTGCACAGTGCCTAAAATAATAAATGGACAAGTGTATATCACATTATGTAGGACTACAGTACCACTCTCAATAAATATGAGGCATCAGCAATACTGTCTACTCTATATTACTGTTGTTGATGTTATGCTTGCTCAGCTATTAGCTAACTGTCATTAGCAAAATGTAGCTAGCTAATGTTAGCTACAGTAGAGGCAATGAGCGCTAGATACTTGACTACAAATGACTACAAATCATTCAAATTACAAAGACAAAACCACAAATTTCCTAGTAATATGTAACAGGAGTATAAATACCAACAAAAACATAAAGATACGTCATGTACTACTCATGAAGCGCTGCACACAAAAGGGTGAAAAATTGTCAAAACATGCACTAATAATGTGCTGTTATATCTGTGCTGTTATTTTTCTCACAAATACAACAGAACCTCGGTTAGCATCCACACTGGTTAGCAACAGAAATTACTGCCAAAATTCTGCCTTGGGTTACATTTAGCGTACATTATGATGCACGTTTTGTCACGTTATTAATAAACTGCATGTGTATCTAGCTTTGTTCTTACTCTATATTTATTACCAAACAGCCTTAGCTTCTCATAAACAAGCTAGCTTGCTACAGTCAGATATGACCTCCGCGCAGGTTTGTGTGGACAAATGATGTTATTTTCGAGATTGGTTGAAAAACATGGCCGCCGTCAACGATAACATTAGGCAGGACTAAGCTATTGGGAGTCACTGGCGACTTGTCTCATGATTATACAGCTTTAAAGATATCTATATGACATGTCCGGTATGCTACCATGTCTTCCAAAGCGTTTTGAGTAAATCAAACCTTCTTTCATACACTTTCAAAATGGACAAAATGTTCAATATTCATGCTTGGTCAAGCTGGAGGAAATGAAAGTAAACACTAGCATGCATATTTTTCCTGCCTTTATAGCAGCAGGGGCAAGTGGTGAAATAAATTACCATTCATAGCAAACAGCTTGGCTGCTGCTTCTTTTGACCTGGTAGCAGGTGTCCACACATGGCACAGCTGATACCATGGCAAAGGCTAACCTCTCGTTTTCACATACTAATGGACTTTTAGTCGCATGCAGAATTTGCTGCAGTCTATGGAGGATACTTACTTTCACTTTTTGGTGGGCAGATCCTGTGTCACAAGAATGTGACATATATTATAATATAATATAACATATACATATAATATATAGGGCGGCACGGCGGTCGTGTGGTTAGCGCGCAGACCTCACAGCTAGGAGACCAGGGTTCAATTCCACCCTCGGCCATCTCTGTGTGGAGTTTGCATGTTCTCCCCGTGCATGCGTGGGTTTTCTCCGGGTACTCCGGTTTCCTCCCACATTCCAAAAACATGCTAGGTTAATCGGCCACTCCACATTGTCCATAGGTATGAATGTGAGTGTGAATGGTTGTTTGTCTATATGTGCCCTGTGATTGGCTGGCCACCAGTCCAGGGTGTACCCCGCCTCTGGCCCTAAGACAGCTGGGATAGGCTCCAGCACCCCCGCGACCCTCGTGAGGAAAAAGCGGTAGAAAATGAATGAATGAAGGAATATAATATAATGTCACATATAGACAAACAACCATTCACACTCAAATTCCTACCTATGGACAATTTGGAGTGGCCAATTAACCTAGCATGTTTTTGGAATGTGGGAAGAAACCGGAGTACCCGGAGAAAACCCACTCATGCACAGGGAGAACATGCAAACAAATTAAAAAACACATCCACCTGACCCAGTTTTGTCATCTGGGAAAAAAAAAGTACACATCAAGCCTTCAACACTCACTGAGACATTTGGTCGACAAAGTAAATACAAATGCAACAGCGCACAATTGTGTGCATTCAAGGATCGAACCCACAACATTCAGGTTGGGAGACAACCACTATACCATACACTGTAAAGTTAAATCTCATTGACCCAATAGCGACTCTTGACTTGTGACACCCTTATTGTTTTTGCACCCAATGTCCTGTTTCAATAAAAGCCATAAAACCTCACCCATTTGGCTGTTAAAAATGCCTTCTTTTGTATTGTTTGGCATTCATTTTCCAGGGAAATATCTGCATGTGACAATACATGTTTACCACTATTAGCAGAATTAAGGTAATTAACTCATTCGCTAGAGACCTATTTATATAGTGTCTTCCAAAGATGTATTTATATTTTTAGAAGCACAAAGAGGTGATGATGTAACTGCACAATAAAAGATCGTATGTTTGGTGCAGTTTAAAGCTGAGAAAATGTCGACACGGTGGAAGAAGTACATTTTATAACAACCCGGCCGCATCTTTTCCATTGAAATCCATAGTCCGCAACACGGTGAAAAGGCATCTCATCGTGTTGAGGAAGGAGGTTATGCATTAGAGGGAAACACAACACTTCAGTTGCAAATGTGAAATGTGAAATGTTGTATTTGTTAAAAAACATTAAAACAACCATTTCTTGTGTTGTTTAAATATACAGTATATGGCTACATTTGTGTCAAAGTGAAAGTTATGCTTGAAATTAATCTTATCTTTATTTCCCCCTTCTTTTTGTTGAGAACTGCTATTTTGCTGAAACCTACCTACGTTCTACATGAAGCTCACCATGGAAAGTGGAAACAGGAATGCGCCCAACAAGGAGAATACCGTATTTTTCGGACTATAAGTCACACTTTTTTTTCATTGGTTGGCTGTTCCTGCGACTTATACTCCAGAGCGACTAATAAATGAACTGTTTATGTTACATAAACACCGGACACCTTTTCTGTTCATATTGTCACGGTTCGGCTTGAGAGCTTTACAGTTCGACCCCAGGATACAGAGAACAGGACCAAATGCAGGTAAATAATATTTATTCTGTGCAACAGCAGCAGAAGAAAAAGCAACTCAGGTAGCAGACGGACAAACGACAATGATCCAACAAAGGGAGAAGCACACACCTGAAGGTCCTGTAAGCGAGAGGACAAATTAGGGACAGGTGTCGGTGGCTATGGCAACGAAGGCAGGAGAGGCAAAACAGGAAGTCCAATACAAAATAAGAGTGTCCAAAAACGGAAACCAAAGCCCAAGAAGGTAACTCAAACTCAACCTGTCACGTGCAAACCCACACAGGGCGTGACACATATTTATTTTATATGTAGCTGAATAACCATTGTGTTAGCATATCTTACACCTATTCAGCCTGTTCTCTATTCTTTTATTGTTAGAACTTGCCTTCCAAGATGACGTAATGTCTGTTTTGGTCAAGTAGTTTGCAAAATAAATTACCTGCAAAAAATGTGACTTATACTCCAGTGCTACTTATGTATGTTTTTTTTCTACTTAATTATGCATTTTTGCCATTGTGCGATTTATACTCCGGAGCGACTTATAGTCTAGAAAATCCAGTAATTCCAAGTAAAAGGGAAAGCGTTATGGGTGCATCAAGCACCCAGATAACAAGAATCCAACCAAATGGCATGGGATATTTTTTGGAAGTAACTGTCAAATAATGTCCATTTTCTACTAACCACAATATTTTGTTTTCTGCATTATCCTCCAAAATTCTATAGAAAGATATAGTAAAAGGCATCAGAATGGGAGGAAGGGTTAGAGAGGTCTTCGGATGAAGAAATGTATAAAACAGACCGCTGAAGGCGGAATGACCCCCCGACAGTAGAAGACATGGAATGGAGGAATCGTAATGGCAGCCATGTATGTCTACCCAGACAATCACGCTGCTTTTCACGGAAGAATCGAGTGAGGAAGACCAACAGATCAAAAGATGAAGGAATAGAGAAGGTCAAGGAAAACGTATCCAGGATCATTTGAAGTGACACACACACACACACACGCACACGCACACACACACGTTTAAATGAAAGTGGAGGGCTCATGTTGGCCTTAAGCGAGGTGAACATCCTCACTTTTTCTTTTTTTCCCCAAAGTCATTTAAGTAACAGGACGACGGGAACATCAAAGAAATAAGGTGCGCTTTAGCTCCTTGCCCCAAAAAGGATGTCATTACGGCACTGACACTGACACACACACACACACACACACACACACACACACACACACACACACACACACACACACACACACACACACAGAGTACTACATCCATTGGCAGAGATGGGCCTTGCGCCCAGCTAATAAAATCACTTTAGTCTTCATAACCACTTTAGTCTTGGAAGCTACTGTCTGTGCCCCCACCCCACCCCAACCCCACCACCCACCCACCCACACACACACATACGGCCCAGCCCTTCCATTAGCCTAATGAAGTAGCCCAAAGATGGATGACATGACATCACTGCCACCAATCACAATTTCACCCCTAAAAAACCTTCCTCTAAAAGCCCCACCTCCCTCTCCATTCCCTTCACCAAATGACTATTGCAGCCCCCCCCCCCCACAAATGCCGTCCCCTCTAAAAGACTTTTATTGGTCTGGTTATTTATCCCTTTAATGCAATTGGCTGGAGTGGATGCCGATGGATGTGGAGGGATACTAAATCATTGCAGGCAGACGAGGGGGGGGGGGTATCAATGTGATTACAAGAAGTTGCGTTCAACAATGACAATGGTATGCTGTCTGCATTTAGAGCAGGGAGGCGCCCCGAGGACGGCACTTCACATGCAAATTAATTGGAATTTAATTTAGAACTTTTTTTTTAAATTTTTTTTTTTACTGCCAGCGGGGACACCGCAAGCATGTCGGGAGACGCTTACGCAAGCGCTTTTTAAACTTGAAACGGAACAGCGAGCGCATAAACACGGAAAATGCGATCTTTTGGGAAAACGGGGAAAACATGCACACACACGGAAACACTTCACTATACCTGTCCACGCTTTTTCCCTTCTTTCTGGGTGCCTTCCTGTTAAACATCTTTCCTGTCAATTGCCCGTATTTTAACAATATTAGAACATCTTTCAGCCTCTAAACAATTTCCATTATAATAGTCAATCTGCAGAGAAAGGTTATGATAAAACTTCATCCATAAAATGATAGAATGAAAGAAACATATGTTATACAGGAACATCCTTATTGTACAATAAGTATTCATGCATGTAATTTTCTATGTCGCTTGTCCTCACTAGTGGTGAGGGATAAGCTGGAGCCTATCCTAATCGACTTTTTGTGCGAGAGTCGGGATACACCACTGCTTTTTGTTCTGGAGGGAGTACAGACGAAATCATTAAAAAGGTCAGAGAAGAAATGGTCACACTAAAAAGATGGTTTGATGATAATAGATTGTCCTTGAAGTAAAATTAAGTAAAGTAATGTAAAGTGAAATTAAAATCATGCTTTTTGGTAACAGCAGAAAGGACACGTACCAGCAAATACAAATAGAAAGGGTGAACGAAAATAAATTTCTGAGGATCACAATAGATTAAAATATGAGCTGGAAACCTCATATTACAAATATACAACATAATGTGGCCAGAAATATTTCAGTATTGAACAAAGCAAAATTTGTTAAAGCAATTTTCACTCGCTAAATGTACTGCAAAAAAGGTCAGTAAGGATAATACAGAGAACATACTAACTCCTTATTTCTAAAATCACAAATACTTCAACTTGTCATGATGTGCTATATATATCACTATATTGACAGTTACTATGGTATCCATTATGTCATTGGATGCTCATATCACCTTGTACTTCGGTACAAGGTGCATTATTAAAAAAAACCTTAAACTGTATTATGGAAAGCAGGAAGTGAACAAATGTAACAGTTACTGATTGTAAAAGTACCAGATGGAGGGGTAGGATTTAATAAGCTTTGCTTCTTCCTACTCCTTTTGGACATGTGGAACTGGGAACTGATTATGGGATGCACTCAATTGTAATCTGATGCATGTTCAAATGTAATAAAACCATTACCATTACCATTACACCCTGGACTTGTCGTCAGTCAATAGTATTGAAAATAACATGATCATTATTTAGATTTTAAAAAATTATAAAAAATGTGTTGACATGTGAATATTTATCTATTTGTTCATTTTATCGTATCATAATAAGTGATAATTATGCATAATGAAAGAAAAAGCTATACTGGCAAAGACATATTTCAAGTATAAGGCAAAGACATATGTAATATTTAATTTTTATTTATATGTAATTTATATGTTTTAATTACAAATAATGAAGGGAAAGCATTATTAAAACATTAGATTAAAACAAAGATTTCTCGTTTTTGTGAGCACTAGGCCTGGGACAATAACAAATGTATTAATAAATCACACAAGTAAAAATTAACTTGGAAACTGAAAAGTTAATATTGCATGTGTCTGTTTTCCTCATCACCCCGCCTCCAAACAGACAGGAATAAGGTTCACTCTGCATTGGCACTGAAACAACGGCATAAACGGAGTGAGCTGTCTTCTTGCGAGAGGCGGGGTACACCCTGGACTGGTGGCCAGCCAATCACAGGGCACATATAGACAAACAACCATTCACACTCACATTCATACCTATGGACAATTTGGAGTCGCCAATTAACCTAGCATGTTTTTGGAATGTGGGAGGAAACCGGAGCAAACTCCACACAGAGGTGCCCAAGTGGAGAACTCAACCACGATGCAGCCTGTTCCATGATGTACACAATGAATAAAAACGTACAGTATGTACAGTACATGTACATGTACACGTACATGAGCTGACTTACGGGAACAGAATAATGGTTTCTGTTCTATGGTCAGTCTTAACAGGATTTTGTGTCTTCCTTTTTCCCTGCAGGGTCACATCCCCCCCCCGTAGAACAAAGTGTTTATGGCGAGAAGGACAAGCGTCCATAAATAGTCAGTGCTTTACAGGCGGCGGCGTGGCCCGAGGGCCTGTCAACGTTTACGAGATCCTGGGCGCTTTAAAACACGAGTGTTTAAGTGTTGCATTTACATAAGGAAGGCCACGCCGTCCGTCTGGAGCAGACAAAGAAGTTTGATAACCGTCGAGGCCACTGTGGGCTGTCACTGATGATAAATGTTGTTGGATCATATTGGAAATATTATATCATTTATAAAGACACACAAAATATGTAATATGTGTGCACTTAAATCCAGCTATTATGAATCAGCTCCAGCGGCAACACGAGTCCCATCATTTCATCTGTCAGCTGGTTTTATTCTTCTATTTTTATATTATTATATTACATATGGTATATAATTTAATGCATAACAACTATTATTTATTATTATATTATATTATTATAATATAATTATTATATTAGGAATGTGTTTACAACCCCAAAGATTATATTGATTGATGTTCCTCACATAACGCAAACCATCAAATAGTTTATTAGTTCATCAAATAGTTATTATATTATATTCCTATTATATTATTTATTATTATAACAACTATTGTACAACTATTATTTATTTTTATTTGTTAAAATATTTTATGTAATTTTTATTTTTATATATTTATTACTTTTGAAAGCATTAGCTAATCACTGATAAAAGCAACATATATGTTTATATTAAGGCCAAACGCCAAACGGTGGTCAAGTGGTTAGCATGTTGGCCACACAGCCAGGAGATCGGGAAGACCTTGGGTTAAATTCTCTGTGTGGAGTTTGCATGTTCTCCCCGTGCATACGTGGGTTTTCTCCAGGTACTCCGGTTTCCTCCCACATTCCAAAAACATGCTAGGTTAATTGGCCACTCCAAATTGTCCATAGGTATGAATGTGAGTGTGAATGGTTGTTTGTCTATATGTGCCCTGTGATTGGCTGGCCACCAGTCCAGGGTGTACCAAAGACAGCTGGGATAGACCATAGTGAGAAAAAGCGGCATGGATGTTTATATTAAAGGCACCCCCCACGGCCACATCATTCGGTACACCATCCCAATTTAATAAAAGAGCCAATACATTGTCAAAATGTTTTCCTTTGCAAATATAATAATAAATGACTTTTGATTGACACTGGCGGGTTGTATAATCCAGAAGCCCACTTGAATAAATTCTCACCTCCATGTACAATATGATGATTTCTGTGAAATGCTAATCATGCAGCATTCATATGTGTGAAAGTCTCTATGATATACAGGAAATGAGCATGCTTGTAGACAGCTCAACTAATTCTGCTATATTTATGCCACGAGGGGGTGCCACTGGAGACAAGTGGGCATCCGGCCAAGTTCAGGTCATGACCTTTAACCGCCATACTAATTGAGTTACGGCGCTTACGGCGATGGGCATGCAGTGACTTAAACGATGTGCATTCATTCATTCATTTTCTACCGCTTTTCCTCACGAGGGTGCTGGAGCCTATCCCAGCTGTCTTTGGGCGAGAGGCAGGGTACACCCTGGACTGGTGGCCAGCCAATCACAGGTCACATATAGACAAACAACCATTCACACTCACATTCATACCTATGGACAATTTGGAGTCGCCAATTAACCTAGCATGTTTTTGGAATGTGGGAGGAAACCGGAGTACCCGGAGAAAACCCACGCATGCACGGGGAGAACATGCAAAACTCCACACAGAGATGGCTGAGGGTGGAATTGAACCCTGGTCTCCTAGCTGTGAGGTCTGCGTGCTAACCACTCGAGGGGGTTGACCACAGCTACAGATTGTAATGACGACGTCAATTGAACCAGGCTTTATTTATTTGGAACATTTAGAGTTATTCAGTCTATTCCTAAGCTAAAGACGCAGAGCAATGGTAGAGTAGCTGTTGAGAGAAAGAGAGGGGGCGGGGCTGGAGATGTGCTAGGACAGCAGTAGCACATTGATGTGAGTCAAAGGACACACACTGTCAGCATCCATCCAACATCACAAACACTGACTCATTACGCTGCAGGAGAGAAGATGACAACAATGGCCACCATCAAGGAGGAAACGAGAAGACGGGAAGGATGCAAGTCAGCAGGTGCGGCAAATGTGGCGGCTCTTCTCAGAGTGTGACACTGATGAAGCATGAAAACAGAGTTGCATATGACTCGGAAGGCTATATAACGTGTTTTATTGTCATTGCCGCCATTATTCCACCATATTAACTCAACTAAAATGTTATCAAAATTAACTTTTTAATGATGTTATGTTAGGCTGCACGGCAGTCTGGTGGTTAGCGCGCAGACCTCACAGCTAGGAGACCCGAGTTCAATTCCATCTCTGTGTGGAGTTTGCATGTTCTCCCCGTGCATGCATGGGTTTTCTCCGGGTACTCCGGTTTCCTCCCACATTCCAAAAACATGCTAGGTTAATTGGCGACTCCAAACTGTCCATAGGTAGGAATTTGAGTGTGAATGGTTGTTTGTCTATATGTGCCCTGTGATTGGCTGGCCATCAGTCCAGGGTGTACCGCACCTCTCGCCCGAGGACAGCTGGGATAGGCTCCAGCACCCCCGTGACCCTTGTGAGGAAAAAGCTGTAGAAAATGAATGAATGAATGAATGAATGATGTTATGTTGGGCTGCACGGCGGTCTGGTGGTTAGCGCACAGACCTCACAGCTCGGAGACCCAAGTTCAATTCCACCCTCGGCCATCTCTGTGTGGAGTTTGCATGTTCTCCCCGTGCATGCGTGGCTTTTCTCCGGGTACTCCGGTTTCCTCCCACATTCCAAAAACATGCTAGGTTAATTGGCGACTCCAAATTGTCCATAGGTATGAATGTGAGTGTGAATGGTTGTTTGTCTATATGTGACCTGTGATTGGCTCAGTCCATTGGATCAGTCCAGGGTGTACCCCGCCTCTCTCCCGAAGACAGCTGGGATAGGCTCCAGCACCCCCCACGACCCTCGTGAGGATAAGCGGTAGAAAATGAATGAATGAATGATGTTGGTGAGTACCAAATGTGAGAAGAATCTATCATCTCCTTCACTTCTTTGCTCCACTTTTCAGAAAATAGGAGCTCAAACGGTCGCTCTTGATGTTCCATGAAGGAAAACCATCCTTCCTCATGTAGGTGATACCGCCCCAAGGTAGATGAGTCCACCCTGCGTATGTGCGCACTACTTTGTAAAATAGCAGGCTTCGCCACACATCTTAAAATAGAGCTCTGCCAACTGTCCGTCAGTCAGCTACAGTCCAATAGCAATAGAAGTTTTGTGTGCAAAAAGCTGCTCAATGAATCCTGCCAAGCTAACTGGAAAACTACGCTAATTAAAGGAGACCTGTTATGCTTTTTCCACTTTTCTGACCTATAAATGTAATTAGAATGTTGTATTCTCGTGTTAAACCATGCCAAAGTTTCAGATAATGAGGTTGGCGCATTTAGAAGTGAGCCCTGAAAGAAGTTTGGGATGGCTCAAAATGCTTGGTTTCAAAAGGCGTGGTAAAACTGCCCTTTTGTGATGTCACAGAGGAGCATACTTCGTTATATGGGTGTGGCTGTAAGCCAGCAAAGCTCTTTGCTACACATCTTAAAATAGCTCGGGCACTGCCAACTATTCGCCAGTCAGCTACAGATGTGTGAGCGGTAAGTTTGATCTTTTTGTTTCTCTTACGCAAATAAGCTAACCAAGCATGGTGTTACTCTTAAAATGTGACTGCAATGTTAGCATGTTGCTCAGATAACTATGATAGTGCTGTGTCCTCCAGTGCGACTATGTTGGACAAATGCTGAATTTACATGCGCTACCTGTCAACCCTCCCGTATTTTTCCCTTCCTTCCCGCCGCTCTGCCATCATCCATCTTTCCTCTCATCCCAGCACGCTTCATCGGTTCATACGGAAAGACGCAATAGGTCAGCTGCCCAGTAGGGCTTACAAATGGCACTTTTAAACTGTCCAAATTCCAGCATAAAATATAGATTTTGGACAATACACTATTGTGGACCACCGACACTTAGAAACTAGTAGAATATGAGACCTTTAACACAACATTCACATTAGAAGACAATTTAAAACCATGCAGCTCCCTCACCCTGACTCAGTATTGCCTCTTGAGGTCGGGCCATGGTACTGCAAGACGAAGTGTCGCACATGTGGAAAGATTCATTCATTCATTTTCTACCGCTTTTTCCTCACAAGGGTTGCGGGTGGTGCTGGAGTCTATCCCAGCTGTCTTCGGGCGAGAGGCGGGGTACACCCTGGACTGGTCGCCAGCCAATCCCAGGGCACATTAAGACAAACAACCATTCACACTCACATTCATACCTATGGACAATTTGGAGTCGTCAATTAACCTAGCATGTTTTTGGAATGGAGAAAACCCACGCACAAATGGGGAGTGCATGCAATCTCCACACGGACATGCCCAACGGAGATCCAAACCCAGATCTCTGAGATCTCCTGACTGTGTGGCCAACATGCTAACCACTCATTCACTGTGCGGTCAATGTTAAATAAAAAGAAGCGGAGAGACCAGTAAAGGAAACTACCCAGTTCCTTTTCTTCAAAGTCCCAATGATCAGGAGGGTTAACCTTAACAAATCCCTAGCTAGGTGGCTGGGTGACTCGTAATAATTGTGTGTGCATGTTGCAGTACTGGAAAAATATTCCATTCCTAACACATTGTTTCTGTCATTTTATGTCCATCCATTCTTCCATTTTCTATACGCCTTATCCTCACAAGGGTCGCGGGTGTGCTGGAGCCTATCCCAGCTGTCTTCGGGCGAGAGGCGGGGTACATCCTGGACTGGTGGCCAGCCAATCACAGGGCACATATAGACAAACAACCATTCACACTCACATTCATACCTATGGACAATTTGGAGTGGCCAATTAACCTAGCATGTTTTTGGAATGTGGGAGGAAACCGGAGTACCCGGAGAAAACCCATGCATGCACGGGGAGAACATGCAAACTCCACACAGAGATGGCCGAGGGTGGAATTGAACCCTGGTCTCCTAGCTGTGAGGTCTGCGTGCTAACCACTTGACGGCTGTGCAGCCCAAGTGGAAAGATATTGTTCAAAACAGTACTTAACAAAGGGGTGTCCAAATTTTTTTCTCATTTCTACTGTTTATTTTACATTTTCCCAATATTTCAACTTCTTCATGAAATAATACTGTAAAAATAAAATGGTTGGCAAGATGTGGAGGAAGATGAAGTTACCAAAATGAGAGGAAAGTAAACAGTTTTTCATCAAAGCTACCAAAGGTGCCAACCTTTTTTATAGTGCCAAGTAACAAACGTAGACACACGACAACAAGAGACAGACGCTCTTGAAAGTAGCACTGCTGTTGGTGTCATCCACGGAGGAAGTTCCCCAGATGAAGCTTTTCATCACAAAGATGTGAGTATTAAAGCAGGAAACTACATTAAATGTTACTTAATGTTATTATCGATTGCAGTAAAAATGACTATATACGCTCTTGATAACATCAGAACATTTCCCATAAGCTAACATTCCAAAAATGATAACCTTATTTATTGTTTTGTTTTTCATAATATTCATAATATTACGACTTTAAAAAACTAACACGTTTGTTATATTGCATTTCTGCACAGTGGTGAAATAGTGGCAGGGGAGAGGAATGTTGACTTCCTGCTCACTTGATGTTTCTCTCAAAACACAGATGTGCTCCCACCCTCACCCCCGTGTACGCTGGAATCGGAAATGAAAAGCCTCCCCCCACCCCACCACCACTACCAAATACAGTAAAAGTGTTTGCTGAGGTGTCTTCTTGCCTGGAGTGGGGGGGTGATTTAGCGTGTGATTCCATACGGTGGATTCTTCGGTGGATCCCGGAGGATAGGACCGCGTGGAGGTGTGGAGGTAGATAAGGGAGGTCGAGATGAGTAGAAATGACTCGCTGGAGCTATTTGATGGAGTGGGGCACTGAGTCTGGGTAATAATAAGAGTTTGCTTTCTTGCTTCCACACACACACACACACACACACACACACATGCATGTACTGTGTGGAGTGGTGGTGCAGATGAAATGTGCCGTCTCGTCAGCGTGTAAGCCTGAGGGCAGCAAAGTCTTCCTCAAGCTCCTGATCTTACTTAGCCACAGATGGACTCCTAACGCCTTCCATCAGGGGACAAATACATATTCCCTTACATATTCTGCCGTAAATGACCTTCTCTTTTCTTCTTCTCTGTATTCATTAACCTGGACACCCCTCAAATCTGGCTCTGCACTCTATTTTCTATTTTTTTTAAGCATCACTCCATTCAGTGTCTGACTACACACCATTACCCAGCCTCCTTTGCCTCTGATCAATCACAGTCAACAGGTGCTGTAAATTGTGTCCTCTGGCGAGCGAGACGCTACCTCCCCGTCTGCCTTCACCCCGCTTCCAACCCTCTTTTGTTTCCCCGGTGCTCCTCCGGCTCTCGCCCCAGTTTGTCAGCCAAGCAAAACCGGCCCGTGTATGCGAGGCCATCCTTCATCTGCAGTAATATCGCAGCACCGTGCTCAGACAAATAGCATCATGGTGGATCATACAGCAACACCAGGAATGAGCCAAATAAATGTTGCACCGTCACCTAATAACTCTTCTTCAATGTGGCTTTCCATTGTAAAGGCTGACAAAATATGCTTAGGCCCTCCTTCTGGTCACTTATGGAGGGTGGCGGTCGCCGCACTGAATTGAGATGCACAACAAAAAAAAACACATTTCCAACAAGGAGTGCTCTTCAGTTCCACACAACAGTTCCATGAGCTAGGTTGGTAAACCCTAGAGCAGTGACATTCAACTGGCGGTGATATAGAGGATCTTTGACTTGTGTTTTTGCAATAAGTATATAAAAACATCATAGCAGTCCTGTTATATAGAAGATCTTTGATCTAGATTTTACAGCTTCACTCTATCGTGGTTCTTCAAAAATAGATGAATTAATAAATCACAACATTTCATGGTTGACCATGAAATATGCATATTTAACCATACTTGAAGTATTTTCTGCCTAAATGGTAATGGTAATGG
Organism: Doryrhamphus excisus; assembly: GCF_030265055.1. Taxonomy (NCBI): domain Eukaryota; kingdom Metazoa; phylum Chordata; class Actinopteri; order Syngnathiformes; family Syngnathidae; genus Doryrhamphus; species Doryrhamphus excisus. Next base: position 8,516,157 of record NC_080478.1, read on the forward strand.
TAATGGTTTAATTTCATTTGAACATGCATCAGATAACAGCAGAGCGCTCCTGCCATATGGAGCAGTGGTCCCCAACCTTTTTTGAACCCACGGACCGACTATTGATTGCTGGGGACTCCTGATATAGAGGAACTTTGACAAGCATTTTTACAGTCTCTTGACAGTCTCAATACAAGCAGTTGATGTTTGCTAAATACAAGGATGAAGAGTCTTGAACCAGTCATGATGTGCTATATATATCACTATATTGACACTTACTATGGTACCCATTATGTCATTGGATGGTCATATCACCTTGCACTTCGGTACGAGGTGCATTATTTAAAAAAAAAAAAAACAAAAAAACCCTAAACTGTATTATGGAAAGCAGGAAGTGAACAAATGTAACAGTTACTGATTGTAAAAATACCAGATGGAGGGGTAGGATTTAATAAGCTTTGCTTCTTCCTACTCCTTTTGGACATGTGGAACTGTGAACTGATTATGGGATGCACTCAATTGTAATCTGATGAAATTAAACCATTACCATTACAGTCTAAGAAACAGCAGAGTACTCTTGTGTTATAGAGGATCTCTGACTAGCGTTCTTGTCACATCTTCAGATTTTTGAAAACTTGAAAAAGCTTGTTAGTTAGCCAGCATGATTACGTAAAGTCTAGCAAACCAATGCAATGCCTGTTTGAGTAATACACGGTGAGTAATATTCCAGAAGTTTAGTCAAAAAAGTCAAAAATGCGCAACTGTCTTTGAGGGCTGCCGTATGTCAACATCCTCCGCATGAACCTACTATAATTACCACTCATGATCAAACGCATGCAAGTGTCACTTTGGCAAATTGCGGAATCTCTCGTACTTGCTCCGTACCTTGGAGATTGCGTTTGACATATCTTCTAAATTTGTCTGCGCTGTGCTCAGCAGGTGGTGATTTCAAACCAGCCTTGATTGTTGGAGCTTTCTTGTCGGTGGTATGTCGCAGAAGGTGGCATAAGTAGGACACGGTTGTGTCAGAAAAAAAAGAGAGCCGGTTCTTACTTTATTTGGCTGGTTCTTAATTGTAGTTTTTGTGCTCTCAATGCAACAATTTGTAGGATTTGTCCAAGACGTATATATGCTGTATGTATAGAAATATATTATGTGTGTGTATATATGTATTCACCTATGCACACACTTATATACACATTCTACATCCGTTAGGGATAATGAATTTTTGCTTGTCATTATCCGTATTCGTGTTTAAAGAAAATGATTATTATGTATTTACTCTTCACACTCTGACTGGCCAGTCAACCACATACACGTACAAGATGTATTTGGGAAGTTGAAAACGGCTCGCCGTTTGTAGCAGTGCTTCCACTTTATTAGGTTTTCTTCAGCTCCCCTCTGTGCAGACACCTAGAAAGGTGTTTTTCTCTCATTCCATGAAGTCATCATAAAACATACGTGTTACCTACAATATAAGAATTTTGTTAACTTTCTGTTAGCGGTACACAATGGTAGTGGTAACGGTAACCTGCATTGACTGGCCATAACATTAGGTATCAAGATTCCTGCCTGTATAGCTGACATAATCGTGCTAAATATTACACTCCTCTCAATACGTTACAGTATGAACCTTGCAATCTTGAACTATACATAATATACATGCTCTATTTCAAAAGACATCAGGCACGATCATGCATCAGTCAGTTTTTTTTTTCATCTGCTTGGTTAACAGCTCCAACATCTGTAGCTGACTAACGATTTTATTTTGGAGATGATATGGATGAAGTGTGATATTGTACCAAGTGGAAGTACTACTTCCTAGTACTTTTGTATGCATTTGTTTGTGTTAGCTCACTCTTCTATTCCCGAACGGCTGCACACTGAAAGGTGATATTTTGTCTGAACATGCACTCATACTGTGTTGCATGTGCTATTATTTTTCTGGTGCAATGTCGGTTTGACTTGAAATTTCTCACATAGCTCAATGTGCTCTCCACTATAGGAAAATAAATAATAATAAACACTATAGGTGTTTAGCCGAGTCACTGTGAACATTTGGTACACACTTTTATGGGACGGACAAGCACATGTTTGTAAAATTTGAGAAAAAAAACACATTTGCCATCAAGCAAAACTGCATGGGTATGGACGGGCAACTAATTTATATATACATACGTATATACAATATATATATATTTATTACATATATTTCATCTCATATTTCATATTATCTTGCAAACTGTATTTGTATCTGTATTTGTAACTCTGGGAAAATTGTTGATTTGTTAATACTTGGGTTGTTTATATTGTTTATTTTTTTATATTGTGTATTTTGTACTGTTGCTGCTGTGCAATGCAAATTTCCCCACTGAGGGACGAATAAAGGCATATCTTATCTTAATTGCCCATAAGTAACTGACCAATTTTGTCATGTTTATAAAACTTTGAGTATATCCGTATTACATGTATGATCGCATATATTTCAAAGCATTCTGACCTTATCCCATAGTGGGTGCCACATTAGTCTTTCCTGTTAATGCACAAGACCGTCGGTGTTATATAAGGTGCATATACTGTATGGGTGCTACATCCAAGAAAAAACACATCAGATGTTCTGTATTATTGAGAGCTTACCAAAGCTATGCCTCCTTCTCGCTTTCCTCTGCTTTCAGTGCAATCAACCCTAGACTTCACACACACACACACACACACACACACACACACACACACACACACACACACACACACACACTCCTCTTGGAAACTGTACCTCTTGATCTATCTTTTATGTCTTTGCCCGGTTTGTATGAGGCCTCGCCGGTGTGCACCCTTCCTAAGAGAAGATGGATAAAGTTACAAAGCATCCTGGCCCCCGAGGAGGACAGAACGGAGACTTAATGATGGGTGTTGCTCTTTTTCAACATGCTCATTTGAGTTGTCGCTCTGCGTTCTCTCGGATCTTTCACGCTACAAAATGGAGTGCGATGAGACATTGGTGATCTCAGCTTCCTTCTACTGCAGGTTACATGACAACCGCCAGGCATTAAACCTCAACAAAGTCTTTCAGCTGTCGGATACTCATTAAACGTTTGGTGACGACTCAAGTGCTGACTAGAAACATCTCCGGATGGAGGACGGAAGTAGTCCTGCCTTTTATCCCAGAAAAAAAGAACAAAAGAGCGAGAAATAAACACTAAAATTCAATTTAAAACACCTAAAAAACTGAACAGACTGAGGCATGGTGTTTACATCGGGAATGCAGCTGTCTTCGGGCGCGAGGCGGGGTACACCCTGGACTGGTCACCAGCCAATCACAGGGCACATATAGACCTAGCATGTTTTTGGAATGGAGAAAACCCACGCACAAATGGGGAGTGCATGTAATCTCCACACAGACATGCCCAACAGAGATCCAAACCCAGATCTCTGAGATCTCCTGACTGTGTGGCCAACATGCGAACCACTCATTCACTGTGCGGTCAATGTTAAATAAAAATAAGCGTTGGAGAGACCGGTAAAGGAAACTACCAAGTTCCTGTTCTTCAAAAACCTGCTGTGAAGGCAGGGTAGTCCCAATGATCAGGAGGGTTAACCTTAACAAATCCTTAGCTAGGAGCTGGCTGGCTGACTCGTAATATTTGTGTGTGCATGTTGCAGTACTGGAAAAATATTCCAATATTCATCAAAAACAGAGTGGAAAATATTCCATTCCTAACACATTGTTTCTGTCATTTTATGGCCATCCATTCTTCCATTTTCTATACCGCTTATCCTCACAAGGGTCATGAGCGTGCTGGAGCCTATCCCAGCTGTCTTCGGGCGGGGTACACCCTGGACTGGTGGCCAGCCAATCACAGGGCACATATAGACAAACAACCATTCACACTCACATTCATACCTATGGACAATTTGGAGTCGCCAATTAACCTAGCATGTTTTTGGAATGTGGGAGGAAACCGGAGTACCCGGTGAAAAACCCACGCATGTGTTTTTGTTAATTAATTAGTTACTTTATTTATCTTAAAATATTTCTGTTTATTTATTATGTATTTATATATTTATCAATACATTTTTCTTTCATCACTGCATAAGTTATGCATCTAATGTTACACATTTTATATTCTTTTCTCTTCCTATTAGAAAATGGTAGCCCTTATTCGCAAACTACAATTGCTGAGATATGGAGAAGGTGGTAAGATTTAATAAGCTCTGCTTCTTCCTACTCCTTTTCAGTCATGTTGACTTGTACAAGTGTAATGCATGACTTTCCTAAGCATATCCGAAACAAATACAGCCATTAGCATTACCGTGACTGCTTTCAGCGTGGACCAGGTAATGTGAACAAACGAGACAGGTCGAGACTGGAGAACGACACGGTAATGCCACCACCCCCGCCAAGTCCTGAGCGACAGACTTGTGAAGCAAGATGAAGAGTATGGAGAAGTGTATCGAGGGTTGGGTGGAAGCCACACAAGTCACAAGTCATGAAAAAATGTGCCTCCGGAATAATCAACGCCACAAAATCAATTTGTTCGACGTCCAAGAGGGAGTGGGCGGACTCCAGAGGAGGGGAAAAATGCGGGGTAGGCACTTGTATGGAAAGCATTCATATCTCAGTCAAACATACGGCAAACAAGCAGAAAGCCTGCTGGAGTCTGCAGAGAGCTGTTGCCCGCAAGGGGCGAGACCACATGCACCCGGCGTGCACTCTAGCATATCTCTTTTTTTCCTGTCAATAGTGGCTTGTTTACTTCACATGGCCAAAACATTTTCACCAAACCAAGAGGGGTAGTATGAAAGATGATAAAACAGAAACTTTTTCTCATGAAACAAAAATAATGACAAATATTTGGCCCAGATCCCTGAAAAATATCACCTACAAACCAAAATGGCTGACCACCTGTGTGTTTGAGGCAAATTTTGATTTTGTAAAATTGAGCATTAAAGTGAAAGTGTGTTCCTATATAATAAAAAAATAATGTATGATATAATATCATATCATATAATATGGTTTAATTTCATTTGAACATGCATCAGATTACAATTGAGTGCATCCCATAATCAGTTCACAGTTCCACATGTCCAAAAGGAGTAGGAAGAAGCAAAGCTTATTAAATCCTACCCCTCCATCTGGTACTTTTACAACCAGTAACTGTTACATTTGTTCACTTCCTGCTTTCCATAATACAGTTTAAGTTTTTTTTTTATTTTTATTTTTTAATAATGCACCTCGTACCGAAGTACAAGGTGATAATATAATATAATATAATATAATATAATATAATATAATATAATATAATATAATATAATATAATATAATATAATATAATATAATATAATATAATATAATATAATATAATATAATATAATATAATATACTCCGGTTTCCTCCCACATTCCAAAAACATGCTAGGTTAATTGATGACTCCAAATTGTTGATATAGGATAGGCTAGGATAGGATAGGCTCCAGCACCCCCCGCGACCCTCGTGAGGAAAAGCGGTAGAAAATGAATGAATAATATAATATAATATAATATAATATAATATAATATAATATAATATAATATAATATAATATAATATAATATAATATAATATAATATAATATAATATAATATAATATAATATAATATAATATAATATAATATAATATAATATAATATAATATAATATAATATAATATAATTAATATAGGGCGGGACGGTGATCTAGGGGTTAGCGCACAGACCTCACAGCTAGGAGACCTGGGTTCAATTCCACCCTCGGCCATCTCTGTGTGGAGTTTGCATGTTCTCCCCGTGCATGCGTGGGTTTTCTCCGGGTACTCCGGTTTCCTCCCACATTCCAAAAACATGCTAGGTTAATTGGCGACTCCAAATTGTCCATAGGTATGAATGTGAGTGTGAATGGTTGTTTGTCTATATGTGCCCTGTGATTGGCTGGCGACCAGTCCAGGGTGTACCCCGCCTCTCGCCTGAAGACAGCTGGGATAGGCTCCAGCACCATTGCGACCCTTGTGAGGATAAGCGGTAGAAAATGAATGAATGAATAATATAATATATGGGCATATGTAATACAAACGAATCACTTGTTAATTGTGATTAACTTTGTCCAGACCAGACCGTAATGAGTAAAGAAAGAGAGACAAAAGTGACGTCGGAGGTTCAGAGCTAAGTTTCATCTGTGCCGTGGGTTACGGTTACATCAATATCACGTCAAAGTCTGTGAATGTGTGTTTTGTTTTGTTTTGATTTCAACTGTATACTTCAGCGAAAACAGTAAACACATCCATTACATTACCCAAATGGTGCTTGAATCCTCCCTCCTAGCTTAATAATAACTATATATGCTAAAAAAAAAAAAGTAGAAAGTATCTGCAGTTTTTACTTAAAGATACTTAAAGACCTTTGACCTCTAACCGGTACAATTCATGAGGGCCACCTCAAATAGTTTTTCATTGGATTTAGGTCTGAGCTCTGATTTGTCTATTTTAAAACTTAAATTCCCTTCTAGACTATTGACATTAAGGCCTTATAATCTCAGTACACAGAATATCCATTGTATTTATTCAGGACTTTTGTCTATCTTTGTTTTTTTTAAATACAGTGTGCTAGTTTCCCTTTTCTTTAGTCTTTCATCACGGAGTACAACAGACAAAGAGAAACAATGAGAGAAGGCAAAATGCTGGCTAAACAGATTAGTAAGTATCCTGTTTCGCGCATTGACAAATTAATTTCCGTACAAATTAAATGAAGGCACTCTCCCTGGAGAATTCCCTGGGAAATTAGTTAGTATGGTTTTGTGCAATCAAATAAACGAACAATGCCACAAAAGTCTAATGAAATAAACATGTAAGCACGGAGAAAAAAAAGGTAGGCTAATAAATGAAAAGGCTGAAGTGGATTTTAGGCTAAGAATCTATAGGAGGATGTGTTTTGTTGTACTGCAGGCTGTAGTAAAAGTCAATAAGAAAAAGTGTGTGGGAGGGTGGAGAAGAAAGTAAACATCACACAGACGCCCAAAAAGCAAGAAAAAAAGATGGATAAAGAGGAAGCGGCGTGAGTGGCAGGCAAAGGCGCAAGGTTGTCACAGCTCCAGATGTTGGCATGGACATGACATTTACAGAGTGGCCCATCAATCCCTGCCTTCCTTTTCTTGAAAAGTTCAAATGACGTCCGTCCATTCTGTGCATTTACTGCGTGAATTAATGCACAGCACATTCACTGATCCAGCTTCAACATTAGTTATGAATTACTGCATAATTTTATCATATATACAACAACCTTAGTCGACATGTAACATAAGTTTCCACCTTCCTGCATGATCAGACTGCTTCGCCATTGGTCGTCTTTTTAGTCGCCGTTCATGCAGTCATTGGGCAGTTTACATGTCAATCATTAAGAAATTGTCAATATTGACTTGGGGGTGTTTGTTATATTGTTATGTATTATATTGTGTCATAATAAGAGTCTTGAACCAACCATGATGTGCTATATATATATCACCATATTGACAGTTTCTATGGTACCCATTATGTCATTAGATGCTCATATCACCTCGTACTTCGGTACGTGACAAAAATAAATGAATAAATAAATAAACAATGAAATAAACAAACAAACAAATAAATAAATAAAAATTAATAGGGCGGCACGGCAGTTGAGTGGTTCGCGTGCAGACCTCACAGCTAGGAGACAAGGGTTCAATTCCACCCTCGGCCATCTCTGTGTGGAGTTTGCATGTTCCCCGTGCATGCGTGGGTTTTCTCTGGGTACTCCGGTTTCCTCCCACATTCCAAAAACATGCTAGGTTAATTGGCCACTCCAAATTGTCCATAGGTATGAATGTGAGTGTGAATGGTTGTTTGTCTATATGTGCCCTATGATTGGCTGGCGACCAGTCCAGGGTGTACCCCGCCTCTCGCCCGGTAGAAAGCGGTAGAAAATGAATGAATGAATGAATGAATGAATAAAAAATTAATGCAAAATTACAAATGAAATAAGTAAATAAATACAAAAAACTTAAATTATATTCGGAAAGCAGGAAGTGAACAAATGTAACAGTTACTGCTTGTAAAAGTACCAGATGGAGGGGTAGGATTTAATAATCTTTGCTTCTTCCTACTCCTTTTGGACATGTGGAACTGTGAACTGATTATGGGATGCACTCAATTGTAATCTGATGCATGTTCAAATGAAATAAAACCATTACCATTACCATTACCATAATATGTGGCTGGGCATGTGGCAACAAGCCCATTTCAACATTTCTTCACTAAACTGTAAATGTCAATAACTCAGTTCCACGAGGTATGATCATTATGAAAATTGATACAGTACACATCATGAAGACAAAACCTTGAAGCTATACATGGTAACTTCTTGAATTTATCTCAGCGCAACCCAGTTGCAACAAAAAGTGCAATCGGCATGCCCTTTGACTTTTGTGAGTTGCAAAGGAAGTCCTGCGGATCCCTAGGATAAAATCATTAGAATAGAAAGTAACGATATCATGAAAGAAAAATCAAGCTATTTTATGCAACTGTGTATAAAATGAATAGTCAGAATGACGCTAAATAAGATAATCGTCCACAAAGTCATAAAAATTGCACAATTACAGTGCAGGCCAGCGGGGGCCATTACAGATGATACCAATGGTATACTGTGAGTGCGCCCTGATTGGATGATGTAGCCTTTGTAATGCAGTGTTATCAGGTAAACGGACAAAAAACACAAAAATCATGTTTGTTCCTCTACTGATAATCTGTGCCGCACCTGAAACCGCTGCGGAGGCGGTGTTCATCACCTCTTAATCAGTGTATTGCAGAATTGGATCAACCTCGCCGACCCTTTGCCGTTGATTTCCTTTGTAGAGGTCATCGTCACATGGTTGCGTGGCGGTTCAATGAAAACTTATTCCCGACGCTTTGAGTCTTTGTCTCCTCTCTGGAAGTGTTTCAATCATTATATGAGCAATATATTTCAGACGCATTGAACAGCAGATGCCCGTCTAGACAGAACGCATGGTTGTTTGTTTGTCACTATCTGTTACAGAGGGCGGCATTTATAACAAATGATTGGCTCGGCTGGCGACCACACGTGAAATAAGCATGTTGATTGGATTAGACTGCAGACTAGATGTAGTGTAAACAACACTGATTGCACATTATTAGTTGTTACTGCTATAAATGTCCAGGATTACGGTGCGCGTCGCCCTCCCACTGCTTGCAAACAATACAAATCAACTGAACTGCAAGGATGAATGTCCTACTTCTCATTTACTGATGATGATTCCATCCTTTCATTATAGGTCAAAGCAATCTACCTCTTACTAAAGAAACCCACTGTGTACACTGATACACTACTCATAAGCAGACCTATCTAGTCCTCAAGCAATGAACTGAGTGAGAGCTTTCTAAGACGACCTGAACAGTCCAGTTGCGATCAATTCCAATGACCTGAAAGGATGAGAATATACACAGACATGGAATAACACCCTGATAGCCACCTTTACATTCATTCATTCATTCATTCACTTTCTACCGCTTTTCCTCACGAGGGTCGCGGGGGTGCTGGAGCCTATCCCAGCTGTCTTGGGGCGAGAGGCGGGGTACACCCTGAACTGGTCGCCAGCCAATCACAGGGCACATATAGACAAACAACCATTCACACTCACATTCATACCTATGGACAATTTGGAGTCGCCAATTAACCTAGCATGTTTTTGGAATGTGGGAGGAAACCGGAGTACCTGGAGAAAACCCAGGCATGCACGGGGAGAACATGCAAACTCCACACAGAGATGGCCGAGGGTGGAATTGAACCCTTTACATTCATACTACCCAAAATAGTCATAATAGTAGAAGATAAAATAAGCCATTTAAGACATAAGTATGACTATAAATGTGTTGTGCGGCTGGCTAGAGGAGCTGAGTGGGAGGATGGACAGGAAGTGATGTCGAAAGTTGATGTTCAAAGTTGAGCTCTAGCTTGGTGTGGGTTATGGCGACTTGTTGAAATAAAAGCCTGTAGTTCAAGTATATCGCTTGTGACTCCTAGCGACTAGTATAGAATACTACATACCAGAAGTACCAGATGCGATTTGGACTTCAATCACAATATTGATGACTTTAGAACCGACTTGACAATATAAATAAAAGACTTGCAACTCAACTGGACTTCGACATCATTGAATTGAAATCAACTGAGTGATTTTTTTTGTGTGACACTAATCGAAGTGCATCAAAATTCCAAAAAGAAAAGCAAGCTTATTTTCCATATCCTCCATGCCTGACAGTTTGAGAGTATCCACTGCTGCTGGATGACATGTAGTACGTCAACACCTTGTCAGGAGTGTACCATTGCAACTCTTTGGTTCCACTTGGTCGGCCACACAAACATCACACTTCCCCATTCCTTTATCTTCTGTTCTCTTTTGACTATGTTTTTATGCCACAAATTACTCATTTGGAATTTTCATTTTGCTAACATAACAGCACGATGGAGATATTGAATGTCCCCTATTATAAAATTGATAGTTTCCTGTTTATTCACAACAAACATAAAATACAGTTATAATCTCCCTTTAAAAAAAAAGAAATGCTTCGCTACACATCTTATAATACAGCCGGAAGCTCTGCTAACTGTCTGTTAGTCAACTACAGATGTAGGAACTGTAAATAAAAATAGCTAATCTAGCATGATGTTGCTGTTAGCTCACATAGTAGCTATGCTAAGCAGCTAACAAAATACGCGTAATGGGATTCACCTAGTCCGCCTATGAAGCACTCCACTGAAACACCTTCAACATTTTATCATTTTATATACATTCTGTTACCATGTAGTAGCAAGTACATTCATGATAACATGTAGTATTTACAGTATTTTGGTCATTTTAAGAGTTACCGGTGCTTTCTTCCTGGGCGCATTGATTTAACTGAGCCCATAGCAACGAACGCTACTTTCGTCAACAACAGCAACACAGAAAGCATTTTCTATCACTAATCATGACTGACTTTGAGAGAGCTAGTACTAGTACTAGTACTAACAACTAGTACATTTTATTTTAACCCCCCCCCCCCCACACACACACACACACCAAGGCAGAGAATAATCTTGCTGTATACTAGGCAGATCCAGCTATAGTGAAACACAAAGCCATTCTCATAGCATTAGCATGTAGTACTAGTGCTTAAAGTTTCATTATCAAAATAAAAACATTATGAAACCTTTACATACATTGTCTGCTCTCACTGGGATGCCGACTGATGGGATGGCTGTATCTTGCAGCACAAGACTGGTGTTCCCCCTTGAGCCGCACTTCCGTTAGCTTAGATTAGATTCAACTTTATTGTTATTGCTCATGTCACTTGTACAGGGCAACAAAATGCAGTTAGCATCCAACCAGAAGTGCAATTTTATAAGTACCTTAGTAGTAAGTAAATGTAGAAATAGAATAGAGCTGTAAATGGACAGGTCTATGTACAAACTATAACAGGCTGTGACTATAATACAGTGAGGATACATACAGGGATATTAATGACTATAATATAGCTATTGCAGATTATACAGATTATAAACAGTATGCACAGTATGGATGTGACAATATATGATAACAGTAATGTGTACAGTATTGCAATGAAGTGACTATGATACAGTGTGGATATATACAGGGATATAAGTGACTAGAGCAGGGGTGCTCATTAAGTCGATCGCGATCTACCGGTCGATCGCGTAGGTGTTCAGATGACAACTGAATGTTGCCCTTTGGGTGACCAATCAAATCAAACAACGTCTCTAAGTGCAGCAGAACTTACGATGTCAGCCTATCATCCATCCCCGTTACTTGATTGACATACAGGACAACCAGTCAGATGACAACTGAATTTTGACCTTTAGGTCACCGCTCATGCGTAAACAACGATGCAAAGTGCTAAGCTAGTCGGCGAATTGCGTCAGATTTTAAGCCCTCGCTAAAGTTTATGGTCACTAAAATGAGTGAAGTAGCTGGACCAAGTAAAAAGGCAAAAACATATCACTTCCATACGGAATGGGAGGTGGACTTTTTTTTTCACAATGTCTTTTTCGAAGTGCGTTTGCCTGGCTAACCTGGCTATTAGCAGCTACTGTCCGGACTATGCATCCCTGGCTGGTTCAATTCAGTGCAAGTCATCAAAGTAAACTCAGGTAATTACAAAAAATGTTAATAGTTAATTATGTGTGTTTTGCAATATTGGCTCATTTGGTTATGTAAGGTACATCAACATACATTGTACGTACAAATAATAATAATATATGTTTTGCATTTTTGTAGTGGGTAGATCATTTTGACTCGGTCATTTTAAAAGTAGCTCGCATGCTGAAAAAGTGTGAGCACCCCTGGACTAGAGTATGGCTATTGCAGATTATATAAATTATAAACAATATGATCTATTAACAGTAATATGTACAATAGTGCAATGAAGTCGTGCAATGAAGTGATTGCAATTTGTGATGCCCTACTGAGACAACGCGGTGCCTCTTGGCGGTCGTGATATGCAGTTTGATACTGAAATATCGATACCACCGATACCAGATATTTGGGCTAAAATCAATACTTAAATCAAAATATCGATACATTTATACATCAGTAATAGGTGTGTCCCATTTACAGGTATGTACATTATTAGCTTCCTAATGCTAGCTGGTTGTCTCCATTTTGGAACATACAGAAAAGCAAAAGATTTGTGTTCATGTTTCTCATGCAAAGACTGACAAACAACATTTTTTTAAAGTGCAGTTTTCAAAATAGTCAAAATTCCATCATCATAGCTACAGGCTTTAAATAAACATGCAACCTGAACAAACCGATACTGTATGTTACAGCTGAATTATTCCCCTCAGGTGCGTAAGTTCTTCATTAAAGCTGTGGCAATCACAGCAAGGGGGTCGGGGGTGGGGGTGGGGGGGTGTAAAGCAGTGCTCCTCGTAAAGAGAATAGATGACTTCCCCCATCGTTCACGGAAAGCTGTTTGCAGGAGTAGACGTTCTCCTCCATTTTCATTAGCTGCTTGACGACTTTACTGTGTATACGTATCTGTATTCCTTTCACATGCAAACCTTCTGCCTTGAAATGGTGGTGGTGAGGGGGGTGGGAGGGTTTCCATAACAATGCTTTTCCCACCCCAGTGTGATAGCCTTCTACCTGTGTGATGTCTGTTGCTATCAAAAACATCACTGCACTAAATGAAAGATGCAGATCAACTACAAAATAACTTTCTTTGTTTTGAAAGATGCAAGGCGGAAAAGTTTGTATCGCTTTGCTTAACTTGAATGCTTTTCATGTTGCTTTTATGCTTCTGCTTTGAATGAAGTCTTGCTGTGTTGTTGCGATAAGATGCTTGTGCGGGAACCAGATTGTAACGCCATTGACTACTTTTAAAGCAAAAATGATTGTGAAAGGATCAAAAGCAAGCAGTAATTAATCAGTATGAACATTAAGACATGAGCAGTTTTTTTTTTCTATATAACTAACTGAGCTTGAAGCTGATAACAGTGAAAGAATAACCAGAATTTGTCCAAATTATACACTTTATCTTGGAGAAAACGTACCGTATTGTCCAAACTATGAGCCGCTCCGGATTATGAGTGCCATCAATTAAAAAAATGGGTATTGAAGAGCAAAAAAAACATAGATAAGTTGCACATAATACGCATTTAGCAATATTAATGATCAAGCTATTATCACAGCAAGCTTTTTTTGGAGTGTATTGGCGCTACGACTGGGGTGACATAGCCTTCTCCATCACTGCCCCCACCCTCTGGAACTCTTTGCCCCATTCACTCCGTGCTTGCCCTGACCTTTCCAGTTTCAAAAAACAACTAAAAAATCACCTCTTTAAATCTGTTTTTAATGTCTAAACTTTTAATACCTGACTGCTGTGCCCCGTCCTGCTTTTCTCATGTTTTAACTGTGTATTAACGAATGAACGAAAGTGTCTTTGAGTATTTTGAAAAGCGCTATACAAATTTTTATTTTCGTTTTCGTTTTCGATTTTTCATTTTTCATTTTTCATTTTTCATTTTTCATTTTTCGATTTTTATTTTTATTTTTATTTTTATTTTTATTTTTATTTTTATTTTTATTTTTATTTTTATTTTATTTTATTATTATTATTATTATTATTATTATTATTATTATTATTATTATTATTATTATTATTATTATTATTATTATTATTATTATTATTATTATTATTATTATTATTATTATTATTACGACAAAGAGGGAGTGGGTAATGTTTACAACAACAAAGAGACAAACTAAAACTACAAAGATGAAATATTCTCAGGGCATTGAATCCAATCAAATGCTGCAGTATGCATAACTGGCCACTAGTTGTGACGAAACACTACATACTGTAAATGTGCACCAACTGCTTGTATAAACCATCAGGAAAGGATATCATTATAACATCTCCACGGAGTTCGGTCCTTTCTGCGTAACGAGTGCATGCCTTCTATTAGCATCTTATCTCATGTGGGTGAAGGTTAGAGATCACCTGTTATTTACATTCCTGTGCTGACCTAAATGAGCGTGCATGATTACATGATTACTTGCATCTCCATAATGCACGAGTTGACACAATGTTATTGTTATTGTTATTGTGTGCTGTTATTTTGTAATGACCCTGACATCTTGGTCCTTAATGTGTGTTTGGACGACCAGATGACTCACGTACGCTGACAGTGACAATGTCTTTTTTTTGCCTGCTTTATTCTGTAAGCATCTAAGGAACAGAGGACCATTTATATGTATATAAAACACACATGTAAAAACACCTATCAAAGATCCTTACTATGGAATGCATTGAGTAAGGATCATACAAGCAGTTGATGTTTGCTAAATACAAGGATGAAGAGTCTTGAACCAGTCATGATGTGCTATATATATCACTATATTGACACTTACTATGGTAACCATTATGTCATTGTATGGTCATATCACCTTGTACTTTGGTACGAGGTGCATTATTAAAAAAAAACAAACAAACAAAAAAACTTAAACTGTATTATGGAAAGCAGGAAGTCAACAAATGTAACAGTTACTGATTGTAAAAGTACCAGATGGAGGGGTAGGATTTAATAAGCTTTGCTTCTTCCTACTCCTTTTGGACATGTGGAACTGTGAACTGATTATGTGATGCACTCAATTGTAATCTGAAGCATGTTCAAATGAAATAAAACCATAAACCATAATATGACAGTGCTCCAAGTTTTGAATATCATTAATGGGCTAGATTTGGCTTGTGGGCCGCTTGTTGAAGAGTCTTGCTGTATGGAACGATAAAAAAAGAAATGTGAGACATCTGCCTAGATGTTATATTTCAAAGGAACATGCAAATGGTTGATATATAAAGAAAGGAGGTGCTAAAGAACACCACGGTATTTGCATGACTGTATGTACGTGTGTGTGTGTGTGTGTGTGTGTGTGCATTGCCAGCAGCACAAGCCAACACTCCAGAGGCCCATCAGTGTGTAAGAGAATAACACATTGAAGGAGGGCAGGAAGATGAGAGGCTGTGACCACCAATCGATTCCTTTGCCATTTTTCAAATGGAGGCTATAGCGAGGAAAGGAAGAAAACGCGGGCATGGGGTGAAAGAGAAGAATGCAAAGGTGGTCTTTGTGAGTGTAGTGAAAGATGCCAAATGCTGACAAGCGTCCAATTATGTGTCATCCCAGCAGAGACACAGACAAAGCTTGCAAGGACACATAAAGCAGAGGACTTACAGTAGGTCCATCACTAACATCCCAACATTAGCGTGCACATTAACATAGAACATTATTACACTGCAAAGCCGCTACGGTGCACACCTCTGAGGGGCTGCGACCACGTTCAGAGAGACAAAGTGGAGCCAAATACAGTTGGCGCCAGTCGCCCCCCCAGTCCCGAGGTGCCAATGTGTGCCAGAGACTCTCATTCAAGTCTCTGCTGAAGCCAATATAAAAACCTTTTTAGGGACACATACGTACGTTCCCACCTAAGTTGCCTCCCTACCAGCTAATGAATGACTAATATTCAAGTTTTTTTTCGTGAAATATTGTCATTATTCAATATCCTAATAAGATAGCATTAATATTATTCATTCATTCATTCATTCATTCATTTTCTACCGTCGGAGGGGGTGCTGGAGCCTATCCCAGCTGTCTTTGGGCGAGAGGCGTTGTACACCCTGGACTGGTCGACAACCAATCACAGGGCACATATAGACAAACTACCATTCACACTCACATTCATACCTATGGACAATTTGGAGTAGCCAATTAACCTAGCATGTTTTTGGAATGTGGGAGGAAACCGGAGTACCCGGAAAAAACCCACGCATGCATGGGGAGAACATGCAAACTCCACACAGAGATGGCCGAGGGTAGCATTAATATTAATATTATAATATAATTAATAATATAATATATGTGCCCTGTCATTGGCTGGCGACCAGTCCAGGGTGTACCCCGCCTCTCGCCCGCAGCTGGGATAGGCTCCAGCACCCCCACGACCCTCGTGAGGAAAAAGCGGAAGAATGAAAGGAAAGGTGTACAGAACTGTGGTGAGACCAGCCATGTTGTTTGGTCAATAAGATGAGGATGCTGAGGTTCTCATTGGGAGTGACCAGGATGGATAGGATCAGGAAGGAGTACATCAGAAGGACATTACATGTTAGAGGCCTTGGAGATAAAGTCATAATGTCCAGAGGAGACATAGTGAATATATTGGTAGAAGGATGCTGCGTTTAGAGCTGCCAGGTAGGAGGCGTAGAGGAAGACCAAAGGGATGGTTTATGGATGTAGTGAAGGAGGACATGAGGGTAGTTGGTGTGAGACAGGGTTGGATGGAGGAGATTGATTTGCTGTAGCGACCCGTGAAGGGAAAAGCCCAAAGAGAAAGAAGAAGAAAATTGAGATTTAATGGAGTTTTAATGGAACTTTCCTCTAACAGAACTATATATTTGACACACGATTAACGTGTGCATAACTCGTTTAACCCTCTGAGTGAGTAAACAAGATTTGACCCTAATTTGAGGAAGTAGCAGTGATTGTGGCGCCACGAGCTGTAACAAATACGGAGCAGAAATGAACAAAGAAAAGGGGTATGTTGATTGGTAAATTTAGCATCAAAGCCTTGGCAGAACAAGACCACAGTTATTTGTATCTACTGTCACTGTGATTGGAATTGTCACAGACTACATCGACTTGCCAGAGAAGCGAGAAGATACTGAAGCACCGCCGACACCCATATGAAGGCACCTTGGCACACGAGGGTCCCAACCAATGAGTGCATTTTTTTAGATGCTGATTCTTTGCCCTGAACTGCGAGCCAAAATGTGTGTGTTGACTGCTGCTTTTTCGCATTGTTTTGTGCTTCAGCTCTTTGTGTATGTCAATCATAGCGTCTTTATGAGCTTAAAACAAGGGATTTAAGTGCCTATACAATGTGCTTGGCGAAGGATGAAATGAGAAGCACAGGCAATTGCTGATAATAGCGAAAAAGACGACTTCATTACCTCAGTGTCCACTTCTACAGTCTAAAGTCTGCAAGAGCTTTTTTTCTAGCTGGGGTGCTAAGACGCTGACTGCAGCTCGAGAGTTAGTATGTAAATATCTCTTCCATAAAGACACATGACCTAATTATCTTGCCACCATGAAAGTTGCTTTGGAAGAAATAAGCCGCTGACTGGTGCATGGCTTTTTTTTTTTTTTTTTTAAATGAAGGTGACAACACGGATGTCAAATGGTGAAATTAGCTTCAGTGATATGTGTGTGTATTAGCAGCGAGTGGGGTGTTGGATTCCACTCAAGACATGATTCATTCTGGGGGACATAAATTATGCTGTTCACAGTCGTTACAGTGGAGAAATAAGTATTTCACTGTTAATTGATGAACAGGCCAGAATTTCTAGCAAATATCGATGGTATCAATATTGATCGTTACTAGTGTAAAAAAAATTGATACTTAGGCTTCAGTCAGTTTTAAAGCTGGCTGTTTGTCTAGGCTTAATCTTAATCTTAATCTTAATCTTAATCTTAATCTTAATCTTAATCTTAATCATCCCTTTCTTGTGCTTGATTTACTGTCAGGTGACTGGCAAGCCACATGTCAGGCAAGCCCTGACATTACACAGAGAGAGCAGGAGGATGGCAGAAGGAAAGAGTATTTGGAAAAGAGGAGTGCACCAACGTCCAGGAACTGGAACAGGAACTTTCACTTATTCATTTTCTACCGCTTATCCTCCCGAGGGTATGCTGGAGCCTATCCCAGCTGACTTTGGGCGAGAGGCGGGGTACACCCTGGACTGGTCGCCAGCCAATCACAGGGCACATATAGACAAACAACCATTCACACTCACATTCATACCTATGGACAATTTGGAATCGTCAATTAACCTAGCATGTTTTTGGAATGTGGGCGGAAACCGGAAAAAACCCATGCACGCACAAGGAGAACATGCAAACTCGAACTGGCAACGAACTCGGGTCTCCTAGCTGTGTAGGCTGTCCACTAACCACCGTGCAGCCATCCAAAGAATCCCTTTTTCTTCGTGGCTGAACGTGTTTTTGCTAGCATTTTGTCATTGAATGCACCTTCTATCTATTAGTGCATTCATGGTGGTGTCTGTGTTATGACTACAAGTGGAGAGAGCGCGAGGCTAATTTCCACCCGGCTAAGGGTCCTTAAAGGACTAAAGTAGCTTTTGACCTGATAAGCTCATTAGCATTCCTCACTAATTACAACGGGACCCGGAACGCTTTTTGGCCCGCCACCAGATGAAAGCAACAGGTCCCAAGTGTGTCAGCCCATCTGGGAGGGAGCAAAAAGTGAAAGGATAAACAAAAAAAAATAAACTATAGTGGCAAACATAGCAAAAGTGGAGCAAAATACTTTTAGTCAGTCCCAGTGGGAATGATCTGTTTTGTGTGTCTGTAGCTTTAATGCTAATGAGGAGTGTTGTCCATGTCTGTCTTTGACAGAGTCCGCATCGAAACAAAGCACTGTAATTCTTATCCAAGGTAATAGATGACATATGTCCGATTACTTGTTTTGGTGGAATCCAGCAAACAAAGTGTTGAACTCTAACAAGTACCTACATTCGGTGGAGGTAATTAATCGTGGTAGAACGTTGTTTGTGATTTGTAAGGCTAAAGTGGGTAGTGGGTCCTGATATGTCACAGTCTCGCTGGCAACCAATCCCTCACCCACGCACACACACACACACACATATATATGCACGCATACACACACCTGTATGGTGTTTGCATCCCAGCTCAGATTAAATCAGAAGGCAGCACAAAAAAAAAATGCGTGGCAGGGTCGTTACTTGAGGAAAAAAAACGAGCAGGCTCTTTTTCTTCTCTCTGACATCACCCCTCCTCCACCTTGTGTTTGCATCATATTTATCTTTGTGTGTTATTTCTGTTGTAATGTATGATAACTGCTCGCTTGCTTTATGTCTGCTATGTGTGTGTGTGTGTGTGTGTGTGCAGGCTGGAAAGCTCTGACCACTGAACCTCCTCTGCAACCTCTGCTATTCTCCTCCATTTGCTATTTCCTCCTTCACACCAGTGAAAGGTAAAGGGAATTTATGTGAGCGAGACAGTTTGCTCTGTGTCAACATGAAGCATCCCCTCTAATCCCGCTGAATACTCTCAGAGGCTTCAAATCTTAAAAAAAACAGGAGACAAAAATCTCACTCGTTCACCCTACACGGCTCACACGGTTCGCCTATGCAGATTTCATGAAATGCTTCTAAAAGCGGTGTCCAAACTTTTTCCAGCGAGGGCCACATTGTGGAAAATGGATATTTTCTTAGGGAACACATGTACAGTAGATATGAAAATGTATATACTGTATATTCCAAGAAAACGGGCATCTCAACTCTGTCATATAATGTAGGTGAAAAATTTTGCCCTTTGCTTTTTTCCCCCAATTTATGCTGTTTTGAAATTTTAAATGTTTAAATATTTCAACTTTCTTCTTAAATAATATTTGTAAATTTCATTCTTGTATGACTTTATTCACATAGTCATATCACATAAGTCATTCATTCATTTTCTACCGCTTTTCCTCACGAGGGTCGCAGAGGGTGCTGGAGCCTATCCTAGCTGTCTTCGGGCAAGAGGCGGGGTACACCCTGGACTGGTCGCCAACCAATCACAGGGCACATATAGACAAACAACCATTCACACTCACATTCATACCTATGGACAATTTGGAGTCGCCAATTAACCTAGCATGTTTTTGGAATGTGGGAGGAAACCGGAGTACCTGGAGAAAACCCACGCATGCACGGGGAGAACATGCAAACTCCACACAGAGAATTTAACCCATGGTCTTCCCGATCTCCTGGCTGTGTGGCCAACATGATAACCACTCGACCACCGTTTGGCCTTAATATAAACATACATGTTGCTTTTATCAGTGATTAGCTAATGCTTTAAAAAGTAATAAATATATAAAAATAAAAATTACATTAAATATTTTAACAAATAAAAATAAATGATAGTTGTACAATAGTTGTTATAACAATAAATAATATAATATGAATATAATATAATAACTATTTGATGAAGTAATAAGCTATTTGATGGTTTGCATTATGTGAGGAACATCAATCAATATAATCTTTGGGGTTGTAAACACGTTCCTAATATACTAATTATATTATAATAATATAATCTAATAATAAATAATAGTTTTTATGCATTAAATTATATACCATATGTAATATAATAATATAAAAATAGAATAATAAGATGGCAGAGGGTGGAATTGAACCCTGGTCTCCTAGCTGTGAGGTCTGTGCACTAACCACTCCACATAAGTCACATTATTATTATTATTATTCAGACAATAATTTTGGGGTAATTTTGCCCATTATTCACAATCCTTATATAAGATATGAATACATATCTCTTTGTTTTTTCTGTGTGTTTTAAAGATATAAAACATATATGAAGCAATAGTTCAGTAGCAAAGCCTGCTATTAAAACGCCTAAAAAAACTTGTTATGGTTTTATATATATGCTGTGAGCATGTAGCAACAGGTACATTCATGATAATGTAATACAGTATTTGGAGTATTTCGGATATTCTAAGCATTACCAGAACTTCCTTGCTCGGAGCGCTGATTTCTCATAGCAACGTCGTCTAACAAGAATGAACGACTCGATGGATGGATGGATGGGTGGTTAGACTGGAATTCATTCCGAAAAAAATTACGAAAAAAAGTCAACTTCCTCTTTGGGTTTGGTGCGAGCAGAAAACATTTTAGGGGATCAAAGTGTCGAACGCTCCTCAGGCCTTGGCACCAGCTATCATCCTCGCTGCCCATTTCTTCACACCCTCACACAGACACACACAAGCAGATGCTACACCTCCAGGGACTTTTACTTCACTGAAGTCTCCCAAACATCCCGCCTGCTCCCGTAGCGCCATCAGGCTCCGAGATAAGGCCGACAGTCGGCGAAGCCCCTTCAGCTCTTGTCTCCTGAGCATAAGCGTGGTGGTTGGTATCAGCTGAAACCACAGCAGCCACATCCCTTTCCTCTATCGCACATCCCCTAGGTGCTCTTTGACAGAAATAATTGAGGCGGGGAGGTGGTGGGAGGTTAATGAAGCGCTCCCAACACACGGCTGACCTTTCCCCAGCCTCTGTGCACATCATCTCAGCAGCAACACTTTTTTTTTTGGTGTGATGCAGGCAGGGGGTGATGGGGTGGGGGGACATTCTTAAATGAAAGTCTTTAAATAATTTATCTAACTATAGTTCCCGCCAGGCCCTTCATTAAAGATTGGCCGTGACATTTCCCCCTCCCAACTCACGCTCGCCACATCAAATCCAGTCAGAGAATATCACTGTCGATTTTTCTTGCCTTTGTCTCTTGCCCGCTGTCGACTCTGTCTGACATTAGACGCATTAAAGATTGAAATCTGCACACGCTGTGATGAAAATGACAGGTGGGTGCTGTGATTTCTGGGAAAGTGAGCTTATTCCGTTTTTAAATGAGTTGCAGACGAACCGACAGTCAGCTAATCGTTTTATCAGGAAATTGTAATCCTTCCATGAGACATCCTCCAACATAGTTGTGATGATTCCCCATGGTAGTAGTGGTTTTCCGATGAAACATTATGTTTTGGAATATATCACAAACAAAGTACACATCATGTATCTTTTGGGCCAAATCAGAGTATCGAACAACCACAATTGTGAATGCAGCCGGAATAAGACAGAACAAGATGGTTCACCCTGAGAAAGTTAAAAGGAATGGAATTGTGTAAGCATTCGTCCCTCACAATATCCATTCATCCATCCATCCATCCATCCATCCATCCATTCATCCATCCATCCATCCATCCATCCATCCATACTGCTTATCCTCACTGTCTTCGGGGAGAGGCAGGGTACACCCTGGACTGGTGGCCAGCCAATCACAGGGCACATATAGACAAACAACCATTCACACTCACATTCATACCTATGGACAATTTAGAGTCGCTAATTAACCTAGCATGTTTTTGGAATGTGGGAGGAAACCGGAAAAAAGAACACGTAAACTCCACACAGAAATGGCCGAGGGTAGAATTGCTAGCTGTGAGGCCTGCGCCCTAGTCACTCGTGCGCCGTGCAGCCCCTCACAATATTGTGGTTCAATTATCACTCCCTCGTGGTGTTGCGTTTTTTTCAGAAAGAATTTCATTAATAAATGATTGCTGTTTTGTGGTAGACTACGGTGTATTATTAGTCAAAACATATTGACATACAAGTGATATGTAGTAATCTGGTAACTAGGTGGCAGCAAGGAGTCACATCATTGATGAGACATTACCTCACATTACATTACCTTAAAGGGATAACTGGGATTCTTTTTGACATTAAGTTGTATGACACCCCCCTTTGTGTCCTGAGCCGAGTTCTAGTCAGATTTTGGTGCTGAGGAAAGTAGTTCCAGCTAGTTGCTGGGGACAGTTAAGTAAAGAGTTTGGCTTCTCAAAACAATATGCGTTCAAAAGCGTAATACATTTGTATCACAAAAATGCATACTAGAAAAATCAGACCTCACAAATCAATTGGCGTTATTTTCTCTGCCGTTGTATCACTTCAAGCTCCCACCTGTCCATTGTTATGCACATTTGCTTCATTGGTTTCACAGTGATTACTGCTGGGATAGTGAAAGTAAACATGTCTGACTATGAAACAAGTGATGACGACATTACTTTTAAAGTATCTTTATGAACCGGAATTCACGGATGCCAAACTTTGTCAGATGTAGTTTGGTGCTAGTGCCATAGAGTTTGGTGCTAATGGACCGGCACAAATTAGCTCATTCTTACATGTGGTACTGGAACAGCAGAACTCTTAAAAACACGTCTCATCCACATTCCACAATAGCCAATGGCAAGCAGCCAAAGTTGTCTAATAGCAATGTCCATGACAGGAAAACCATGGAATTTATTGGGCAACACTTCCTCGTTGTCGCAGCTCGGATATTTACAAGTACATACTATTTTTTACACTGTGAAACACACACAACAACAATGGACAGGCGGGAGCGTGAAGTGATACAACGGCAGAGAAAATAATGCAGAGTGATTTTCGAGTTCTGTTTTTTTTTTCTAGTATGCATTTTTGTGATACAAATGTTTTATGCGTTTGAACGCATATTATTTTTAGAAGCCAAACTCTTTACTTAACTGTCCCCAGCAACTAGCTGGAACTACTTTCCTCAGCACTGAACAGGACACGATGGACTTCACCGCTTATGGGGGTGTCATACAACTTCATGTCAAAAATCCGAACTATCCCTTTAAGACTGCATAAAGGCAGCCATGGCATGATTGACATAAGAGTGAAAAACAACATTGTTAGCAGTAATGTTATTAGTTTACAATTCCTGAGAAGTAGAACAAATTACTCATTGGTGGCCACCAAAACATCATATCAAACTTTGTTCCGAAAAGCCATGTTCAGTTTGTCAATAAGCTGGAATTAAAAATATCAACCACAGACATTTTGTAACGTTACAAAACAACCAAAATGAAAAATAGCATTTATATTACAAATATTACTGAATGAGAAGCCGTGACTGTTAAGAATGCCTTCTTAGAAAGACATGAAATGCCTTCATAGGCACAAAATTCAAATATTAGGTGGTAAAAATAACAAGATTCTTTGTCGATTTTTTGCAAAAAGCAATCCCAACACGAGTATTATTGCTATTATGAATGAATTTATTCGAGCGTTCTTTGACCTTCAACATGTTTTCTGCGATGTAACAATAAATGAAGAGGTATGAGCGGACTCATTGTCCCAGAAAAGCATTAACTGATTAATTGTCTGCTTCCTCCTGGGTTAAGGGCCACTTGTCAGCCCCCCTTGAGCTTGTAAGAAAGAAGAAAAGGCGAGACCAAGTGAGAAAAAGAAGTAGAATAAGAGGTTGTGCTGTGATCTGACTGAAATTCCATGAAATTCCTCCCATTCTACAAAGCGTGCATGTCAAGACCGTGCAATGCAGGAAAGAGCAAGCTGCTTCTGCGCTGTACATGTGGAGGTGGTGTTATTTTATCTCAATCGGTTCTATTCTACGGCTAAGTGTGCATTAATATAGGCAGCCGCATCAAAGAGACGACTAATCAGGCTGACGCAAAGAGGTGTCACACCGTGTCAATCCTTCTGGGCCTGATGCCCGTCTCTCAGGGAGACCACCTCATCAGATCTGACCTCAAATAACCTACCAAGTCAATGCATGCAATCAATTCTCCGTAGTCTCATGGGAAATTGTCACTTTCTTGAACACTGCTGTGGTAAATATATCATTTCCGGCAAGTTAAATGTACATGAAGTACATTTACAGTACATACTGCAAAGGCCAAAATCTAAATATCCCTCAATGAGCTTGAAAAATGTCCAAGTAAAAAGTATTGGTATCATTATCAGCAATACCGGCCTGTATTAACTTGGTATCCGAAATCTGTAGTATCATCCACTCTGACTAAATGCTATATTTCACGACACACACCTTCTCCATCCATCCATCAATTTTAGTCCGCTTATCCCACCCAGTCCAGGTCGCAGGGGCAGAAGTCCAGACTTCCTGGTGCCCAGCCACCTCTTCCAATTCGACTAGGAGGACACCAAGGCATTCCCAGGTCAGCTGTGAGACATAATCTCCCCAGCAAGACCTAGGTCTTCCCTGGGGCCTTCTCCCTGGGCATGCCTGGATCATGGAGGCATCCGGGAGGCTAAATGCTCGAGCACCTCAACTGGTTCCTCTTACTGTGAAGGAGCATCCACTTTACTCTGAGCCTCTCTGCACTCCTCACTCTTTTTCTTAGAGTGAGTCCAACCACCCTACGGAGGACACTCATGGAACATGCGAGTACATCCACCTGTAAATTAGCTGCTCTATAGGAGTCCACAACTCAATACAAAGGGCCAAAAAATGAGCATAATAGGTCTCCATTAAAAACTGTGATCAATTTGCTGATATAAGTAAGCCAATATGCTTATTTTACCAGAACATTTTTGCATTTATTTCTAGTCTTCTCACATTATTAACGGGAAATTTGAAAGAAAAGAAGGTTTATCCATGCATCTGCTGCCTTCTGAAGTCCAGATGCCCAAAGAGATCAAATATCAGTGTGCACAACGCACGGTTTGAAGCGCGGCGAAAAACTCGTCACACGTCACACATCATATGGAATCCAACGTAGCCATGCACACAACTAAAGTTCCTCATGCGCTAAAAGTGCTACATCGTATCATCACTATATCTCCTGTATATTTTGTGATTGGAGAAAAACAGGAACACACACAGCACCAAACAAAACACACATTTTTATCAAACCATCATTATTTCCTCAGAAAGCTAGTTTAATTATGCATGTCAACCCAGGAACGATATATTTCGTTTTGACATGCTGAGAGATGATTTAAATGCTCAAAATAAAAAAAAAAATCAGTGAAAATGAATCTTGATGTTTTTGGGTCAATTTCACATCCATGGCTATTACTTGCATGGTGGAGCCTATTTCTAGCAGTGGTGGCAGTAATTAGAGTGGGTGATAACGGACACAGTTAATTGCTGTAATCAAGACGATGAAGTTTTTTTTTTTTTTTTTTAGAACAACTGCCCACTAAGATAAAAGAATTTACCATCATATGTGATGCAACTTTGGGACAGGCTGTATCATACCAGTGATAGCACAGTTCGGAGGCAGGATGCGGTATTGCAATACTGCCTGGGTGCTCAGTGTACGATCCAAATTAAAGAAGAGAAACTTCCAGCTGCAACATGGCTCCCACAAGAAGAGCTGGACATGTATTTGCATTGAAATGAACTGTCTCACACTTGTATACCAGGGGGAATTGTGGGTAAAAGTGCTTGCCGGTATGTGCGTCGACCTCGGTGGATTGTACATGATGGTGGAAGACTCTTCAATCTCAACAGTCACACTCTGGACTCGCTCAGGGTCTCCTTACACATATTGTACATTTTCTGACTATATGAAATGATTTGCTGTGGGGCTTTCCAATCTCCTGCATGATCCACTGGCTGGTAGGTTTTATGGCATTATAAATCCATACAGTGGAAGGAAATCTATAACGTGCAAATTTAACATCACAATATAGATTACGCAGACAGATCTAGCAGAATGTATGTTATGTTCCATAGGCTTGCTATAGTGGATCTAAATTACAGAAGAGGAAATAATCTAACACAAACTGGAGACCGCTTGAGATTTATAGACCAGTACACAGCATCTTGCTATAGAAGGTTTAGCATAGCTTGGAGTGTATTTCAACCCCCCTGGAGGAGAATGACAATTTTTTTCTTGTGAAATTCCTATGTGTACTTTTCAGAATACGGTTGTTCATAAGAAGACATATATTATTCAATAGGAGACTGAGGGCAGTTGCAGCAAAATGGGGATAGCGGACTATGAAACTGTATGGGACTCCAGTATTCATTCCAGTATTTCCAGTGGACTACAAAAATGCAAGGGACATTTACTTCTCAATATGTGACCACTGGTCAAGAGACATTTTATTCAGAAGGAGACCCAGGGCGGCTGCAGCAAAGCGGATACTGCGGGTTAGAAAATTGCAAACAACTCCAAAGATTGAGGACAGAAATACAACTGATCACTGCATTCAGTGGAGACTGCGGAGTACAAAACTGCAAGAGATTCCTGTATCTACCAGGAGACTGAGGGCAAATGGATTGCTGCAGTAAAGTAAAGAATGTTGAGTATAAAACTCCTAGGAACGAGACATAGTTTATCTGAGGGGAGACTGGGGGTAGTTGCATAAAGTGGTCTTGACTGCAAGAGACTTCCCTTTGTATTATACTCCACAGTCTCCACTTCACTGCACCTGCCCTGAGTCTCCTCTTCGATAAAATGTGTCTCCTTATCAGCAGTGACAGTCACAATGTAAATACAAAAGTTTTATAATCCACAGTCTTTGCTGCATCTGCCCTCAGTCTCCTCCTGAATAAAATGTTTCAGGACCAACAGCCATGTGTCAAGAAGTAAATCCCTTGCAGTTTTATAGTCCATAGTCTCCCGTTTATTGCAGCAATGTGTTTTGTTCTGCCCCTGAATGTCATCGCTCTGCCCACAGTCTCCTCCCATTGACTAGGTTCTCCAGTCTAAAAAGAGTCATTGGCCATGGTGACACAAGATCCATCCCATATGGCTCAACAAAACTTGAGACGTGGCTGACGAATCAGACATTTGGCAGCAAGCTAAGTGGAGCCTCCCTGTGCAAAGCATTATCTATGGATCACGGCGTGTCTCCACTGAGTGCTCCACTTCTTATAGGTAATCAATAGGCAAGCTGGCTCCTGATGGCTCTCACTCATTACAACTCTTTAATAAAAGCCCACCCTGCGGTGACTGAATAAATACACACACGCACACACACACACACACACACACTCGGGCAACTAAATCTCTGTTTACATTCACACATGTTGGTCTTGGTGGCGTTTGCAAGTATGTAGCTCAATAGCTATCATTTATTTCTGGTGCAATAACATTATTCATTCATCCATAACCACTCAGACACGTCGGGTTGATGAGGAGCCGTTGCGATCGATACGTGCATCAGCTTTTTGATCGAATGTTGTTGGCTTGAAAATATCAGGAGGGTTTCGAGCAAAGGTGACGCGCTCTTAAACGCTGCAATCAATGAGCTGAAGCTTGCATTTAAAAGCAGCTCAACTACCTCAAGTCCAGAATGTCTTTCTTGGAGGCGAGCCAGTTGAAGTTAGCTAATTGCTGTGAATTTATGTATTATGTATTTATGTATTAATTATGATGAATTGATTCTAGTAAAAATAACACATTTAATTGCATCTTTCTATTTCTGTACTCCCGGCGACGCATTTCCTTGTTCCTGGCAGGCGGCTAACACAGATGTGCCAGATACGTCGAGTGATGCACTGGAACATTAGACTAACAACAACACTTCTGTAACAAAGGCTTTGTTTACAGTCACCTCATTGCAAAGTGTGTTGCAGTGAGTATGATGCTCATGTTAGCAGGCTGTGTTGCCATGCCAACTTAAGTAAACAAAGTATATTTTGTATGCTAACATTTAATATTTACAGTATATTGCTCATTTTAAGCATTACCAGAACATCTTGGGTACACTGATTTCACAGAGTACATAGCAACTAATGTTATTTAATGCTAGGAGTCTGGTACCAGTTCGCGCTATGTGATTGGCGCGTAGTGGCTCGCTGTGGCACCAATTGGCCCCGGCCTAGTGGACTCCTAGCATCATTGGCGCAACTTGGCTCGTGCCATTACATTCCAATGGATTCCAATAGGTGGATTGTTTGCAACATTTGGTTCCACTTGGTGGGCACTTTGCGCCGATTGCTTGATGCAAGTAGTGCGATGAAGATTTTAAACATTTGGAAATTTTCTTGCCGCCAAACAAAATTTTTGCCGCCGTTACGGGCCACCGTGAGCCAGTTGGAAGGCAGTTTGAGCCACTGCACGCCACTAGGCACCTTATTGGTGACACTAGGCGGCATAGCATATTGCATTGGCGCAAACTGGCACCCACTGGCGCCGGCCGAGTGGACTCTTAACACAGGTCAACAACAACTGCATAGAGAGCATGTTATGTTTGTTATCACTAATCATGGCAGACTGACGACTACTTTAGGACAAATCAGGATTCCGAACCTAATCTTTTGGAGCCTGAATATGAGCTCTAGGTTTTAGAAAAGCACCGGGCAAGAAGAGAGGGTGAAACATAGGCACAAACGGGGGCCGAGAAAGTCAACAGAAATGGATGAATGGATGTTCTGCTGCACTGACTGGCACAGTGTGTTACTTACCATCAATGGAAAGGCTTTGTGTATCTTGCAAAGAGGGACACTGCTCCAAGAGACTGCATCACAATGAACAAATTGTTAGCGCTACCAAACCCTACAGAGGTAGAAACTCTTTTCAACCTATTTGAAACTTTTATCAGTGAAAATGGACGGTATCGACATTGGCCGATCCCGTTCACTCTAGCTGGACTTCCTGTCTTTGTGAAAGTGATAGAAATTTTGCACCCTGCAAAACGTGCCTCAAAAATGTCTCACTGGGGTGGTGCATTAATAAGCTTTAGATTGGTGTGGCATTTGGGGACAAGTACTTGGCAGGGTGTGGAGAGTTTGAAATTGGCGATGTGATCATCCATATTGTCAGGCAGCGGCTACATATGTATACTGTATATTAGTGTGCATAAAAAAACACAATTATTGAATTTTGATATGGCTGGGTACTAAAAGTGTTCCAATATATGTGGAAACAACACATACAAAATATTTTTCCTATACATGATTATTTAGGGGTGTCACCATACATCTGTTTTTGTGCAATAAAGTGGTGAACAGTTCAATGGTCGCCATGGAGATTTGAGGTCAGCAAAGACTGCAGCTCAAGAACTCTGAGGTGATCTTTATGTTTCTGTTGCTATTTATACTCCTATTACATATTACTAGGAAATTTGTGGTTTTGTCTTTGTAATTTGAATGATTTGTAGTCATATTTATTTAAGTATTTAGTGCTCATTGCCTCTACTGTAGCTAACATTAGCTAGCTACAGTTTGCTAATGACAGTTAGCTAATAGCTGAGCAAGCATAACATCAACAACAGTAATATAGAGTAGACAGTATTGCTGATGCCTCATATTTATTGAGAGTGGTACTGTAGTCCTACATAATGTCATATACACTTGTCCATTTATTATTTTAGGCACTGTGCAGCACAACCCACCAGCTCTCCTAAGATGCTGCCCTCTGGTCTTTGGTCTGGGCCCCCTTTGATAACCCTATAGAAAATGATGCTGTATAGAAGTTCATTGTACTCAACATTTACAGGTCAACTTTTTGGCAATTAGACTAGAAATTGCACATTTTCCCAAATTTTACAAAAGTTTATGTGTGAGGTGGCACCCCTAAATCTCAAAGGATTTCCTCAAAACTTTGCAAAATACATTTTATGTACATTAGAAAAAAATGGAATGCCAACCAAATTCATTCATTCATTCATTTTCTACCACTTTTCCTCACGAGCGTCGCGGGGGTGCTGGAGCCTACCCAAGCTGTCTTCGGGCGTGAGGCGGGGTACACCCTGGACTGGTGGCCAGCCAATCACAGGGCACATATAGACAAACAACCATTCACACTCACATTCATTTTGGAGTGGCCAATTAACCTAGCATGTTTTTGGAATGTGGGAGGAAACCGGAGTACCCGGAGAAAACCCACGCATGCAGAGGGAGAACATGCAAACTCCACACAGAGATGGTGAGATGCCGAGGGTGGAATTGAACCCTGGTCTCCTAGCTGTGAGGTCTGCGCGCTAACCACTAGACCGCCGTGCCACCCACCCAGCCAAATTGATATTATGAATTTAAAATTTCCCATTGAAATTTGATACACCCTACTGTATATAGTTCCTCTGTGTTCGATCCTACATTAAAAAAGTTGCTAAAGCTTGGTTGGAATGTAAATTGAGCTTTGTTGGCGTGTTTTAGATGTTTTTTTTTTTTTCTACAGCTTTAAAGATCCCCTGTAAACGTCCCCTGAGACATTTCCCAGTAATGTCACGATGTATGTTTAGGAAAACATAAATAGGACAACCACCTAGCAACCAATTGCACACTCGGTTGCACCAACAAATAAAATCTACCTGCGTGATTACACATTAACGTTCTGGGAATGTAATTTAATGACTTGTGGCAAGCAGCATCAGGGCAGTATGTGGTGGCGGCATTGCTTTGTAAGCTTGATGGAAAAGTGGTGGCTGGTGAAGACGTGTAAAAGTAAGGGAATTATCATAAATAGTCAACATGGAGACCGACTGGGGGTTTAGTGTGTGCCTCAAATGGGGACCAGAGAGTCTAATCTGCAATATTTGCTTTGCTCCACTATCACTACCCTCACAAGTATTGGGACACATATCTATTGTATTTACAGTACGTAAAAAAGTAAAGACCGATCACCAAAACTATAAACTACAGCAGTGATTTTCAACCTTTTTTGAGCCACGGCACGTTTTTTACATTGGAAAAATCTTGTGGCACACTACTAACCAAAAATGTTACAAAATGTCACCACGATTTCACATGTGCATCAACAAGTCTATCGGAGGAACAAGCTAGGTGTTGCCACACGGACCAATATTACATTGCTATGCCAGCCTTTACACCACAGACACTGTACAGTAGCCATGTTTTTACATGACCACTTTTTCTCTTTCCGAATGACCTTTCGGGAAACAATGGTATCCATGGAAAGGAATATTCCAATCTCTTGTCTACATGCACCGTGAAAATCAACCAGAATAGTCAATAGGGCATGCCCAGTAAAATGTAAACATCAACATCACGTGATACCGGCTTCCCCGAGTTTTTCTTCCACTTGTTGGAATAATTCCGTATTGCCAGTTTTTCGTCTGTCCAGTCTTGAAATTTAGTTTGAATCAAAAACAAACTTTGCTTAGTCCAGTGCCGATTGCTGGCCTCCATTTTTAAAAGTGAAGAACGTCTGGATCTGCGTGTTACGTCATATCTGAGCATGCACTGAAAGAACACACTCGGGATATATTTAAACAGGAAAAGATCAAATTCAATCTTATATTATAATATTTCATAATTAAACTCAGGACATGTTTTATATAGATATATATTTTTTTTTTAATAAAATTGCACTTGTGAATAAAGTATAGAAGGGTTTAGATTCCGTTCCACAGATGGCGCTAATGCATACGAAAGCTGCTTGCCAACCGCCAATAAACAACAGAAGAAGAAAAACACCACGAAGAAGAACGCACCCTGACAACTTTCCGTTTGAGCGGGTACAAGATACCTCAATCGGATTGGTTAAAGGAATATTCCATCCCTGTTCAATTCTTTCCGTTTGAGCAAATAAACCAAATGCAATTGGAATATTTGGGTCCACGTATACGTGGCTATTGACATAATATTTGCAAATGATGATTAATAAATGTTAATTATAAAAAGTGATATTGGATAATTCCTCACGGCACACCTGACGGTTTCTCAAGGTACACTAGTGGTTGAAAATCACTGAACTACAGAATCGACCTTCTTGGTTAAAGACTTTAAAATTACACTAAGTCATCATTCTGTGTGACATCCACATTGACCAGCACCATAAAACACACAAAGTGTCTCATATTTCAGTGTGTCCTTGTGACAAAGGGAAATATGTGTTGGCATATACAGTATCGTTCAGTAGCGCCTTCAGGTCACTGAGCTGTGTTGCTAGTCTCAGAAACTATGAAAGGAAATGTCAGTTCTGGTTTCTAAGCATAATGTTATGCAGAGCATCTTTTTTTTCTGAGACAGATTTGAATGATAAAAGAGATCGCTGATGTTATTGCACAGTGAGCGATACCTAAAGGCGCTGGATAGAATTAGGAAGAACATCATGAGTACTGGATATGAAAAACAGGCTGAGATGTGTTACTCCTCATCCGCGCTACTGTAAATCTTTAAATATTTGATGGTAGCAAGCACTTCAAACGTACGGTATCGCCTAAATACAAAACTTCAGCACGGGCATCCAGAGCCAAGATAAGTAAGCCCACATGTGGTCATTTCACAAACTTGCTGGACATTAAAAAGATACTTAATCATTGCGAGTGGTAGCCATATTGACCACAATGAAAGAGAGAATGTGTCTCGTCTTTCAGGCTCACTTCTTCTTTTCCGAGACAGATTTCGACAAGATAACAGCACTGTTGTCGACAGGGAGCGATACCTAAGGGGGCTGGATTGGAATTAGGAAGAACGGCACAATGCAGGCTAGAAAAGACAGGCAAGGGATGTGTGACTCCTTATCCACACTATAGTTTTAAATATTTGATGGTAGGTGGTGGAGAAGGGGGTGACTGAATCTTGGTGGGATTGTGTAAAGTGTCCATCCAGGCAACCACCGGGAGGGCTGAGGGTCGGGATGTTACAAGAGGTGGCACAATGCACCGGGTGAATTATTCATCTCTCCCAGGTCAACAAGAGAGCAGCCTTATGGGTGGTCAGCAGAGGAGAACAAAGAGGGCCGAGGCTTTTAGCACACAGGCTACCTGCCTACCACCAGTGAAAATGGATAGAAGGTAGGCTGCCTTTATGTGGGATGGAATAAGAGAAAGTGAGGCAAGAAAGAAAATACAAAGGCAAAGATGATGTAAGAAGTGGTTTTAGCCAAACCGAGGAACCGACTGTTGAAGCCAAAGAGGCCTAGAGTTTCTACTGCACGGTTTAGAACAGGGGTCTCAAACTCAATTTACTTGGGGGCCACTGGAGCTCGGGTCTGGGTGAGTCTGGGCCGCATCAGGTTTTCCAAAAAAAAAAAAAAAAACGCATTTATTAAAAACAAAAAAAAATTAAAAACTTCGGCTACCCTACCAAGAGAAGAGGTGCTGAAACATTGGTACAGACCAAATACTGTCACATAGTCAGGCAATGGAAACACAAGGAACCACTTGATGGAAACAAGCCACTTTCTATGGGGCCTCGCTAACAATGCAATGTTATACAAGCCAGTACAGTACAATCTGGCATTGTCTGAAAGCTAGTCTGCACATTCCAATACATTCATTTTAATATGTATAGAGTTTGGACACTAAATGTTCTCTCTCTTGGACGTAGACAAAATGCATGCATGTCAAGAAATGTCATGAAGGGTAGCAGAAATTGACCTTCGCATCACAATTTCATGGAAAATACAAGGCATATAATTATAAGCAGCTGGTGTACTACAAGTACTACAAAGCCCTTGGCTGCAATATGTCACTGAATCTTCATAACATGTTTTGCATTCCCATCTATATTTCTTTCCAGAAGTAACTTACTTATTGCGTGGAAATTTGGAGTAATAACTATGAAAGCAATCTTCTCTCACTAAATGTACTGCAAAAAAGGTCAGTAAGGATAATTCATAATGCCGCCTACAGAGAACATACTAACTCCTTATTTCTAAAATCAAATACTTCAAGTTGCTGATATAGTTCATCTTCAAACAGCTAAAATAATGCATAAGGCTAAAAATAACCAATTCCATAAAAATGTCATCCAATACTTCTCTACAAGAGAGGAGAAATTTGATCTCAGGGAAGAACTACATTTGAAACACTTCTATGCTAGGACTACGTTATGCTAGCCATAGCATTTCAGTATGTGGAATCAAACTATGGAATGGATTGAGTAAGGACCTCAAACAATGCACAACGATGAGCCAATTCAAGAAACAATACAAGCAGTTGATGTTTGCTAAATACAAGGATGAAGAGTCTTGAACCAGTCATGATGTGCTATATATATCACTATATTGACACTTACTATGGTACCCATTATGTCATTGGATGCTCATATCACCTCGTACTTCAGTACGAGGTGCATTATTAAAAAAAAAACCTTAAACTGTATTATGGAAAGCAGGAAGTGAACAAATGTAACAGTTACTGATTGTAAAAGTACCAGATGGAGGGGTAGGATTTAATAAGCTTTGCTTCTTCCTACTCCTTTTGGACATGTGGAACTGTGAACTGATTATGTGATGCACTCAATTGTAATCTGATGCATGTTCAAATGAAATTAAACCATTACCATTACCAAGTGGTGAGCACGGGGAACGATTCCACCGGGACATCTATAAATCTAATTTATAAACAGATACATAATCTAACCAGCACAGTTCATCTTATCAAAATTATGATATTTAGCCACTTTTATCTCAGAAGGAGATCGAGTCCAAAGATTTGTAGACCAGTGTTTCCAATGGCATAATTGCGGTATTTTCAGTTAATCCTGAAAAAGTCAAACATATCCAATTAAGCTGGTTAAATGCATTTAAATTTATTTTTCTTTAGTTCATGTGTTTGTATCTCTGGGAATGACTTTGAAAAGGGGGCCTTGTAAATAAGGCTTTGGGTTTTCTGTGTATTATAAATTGTGCTTAGAAGCAGCACTGAATTATGTTTAAATCCTAGATAAAGTCTGCAAAAGGTATTGAGAAAAATTTTCAAAACACGTCTTTTGCTAGTTGAATCAAATCAGTGTGACTCTTTTCTAAAGCACTCAGCATACAAAAACATTCCCTAATTTGGTTCTTAATGCCACACATTCCGTTGCTTTCTATTTAGTGTTTATTACAGATGACTTTTGGAGCTCAATTTAAAAGGCTACCAACCTTTTGTATGTTTTTTTTTTTTTTTTAGGCTTTTCAAGGCTTTAAACAGCTCTAATGTATCCGATCTTGTTGTCACTCAGTATCAATAGATGGAACCATCTGCTGGATGCACAGTGTGCCTCTCAGCAGATTATTGCCTATTGAACAGACAATAACCTGTTTAAGACAGATAGTAAAATGTGTAGCAGTACAGGGGACGGGAGCATTGGAAGATAAATGCTTAGTACTGTAGGCATTCAAACGCTTTACTCCAATTGACAAATTGGTACAATAAGTCCCCTTTAAAAGCACCCAGTAGATACTTATTGAATTGCTACTGTTTTATTGATTAGGAGCCAAAGCAATATGTGCATGATGCCATTGTATGAGAACAAGACATGAGTAATGAAATCATGTTTGGCTGGGGGAAACAGACAGCGTCTTGTGAGCAATAATTGATCATTTTCTTACCACATGACTGAGCAAGACTAAATCGGTTTTGGGAGATGACTTTCAGGAACATGTGGAGGATCCACCAGGGAACCCTAACCAGCCCTCTGCTTATGTGACATGTAGACCTTGTGACCCCTAAGTCCTCCTTCGATCATGGGTGGTCCGACATAACAAGGTAGTGTCTGCCTTCCACATGGTACAAAACAATAAACATATGTAGTATGTGATGTGTGTGATATGATAAATACAATGATGGAGTAGCTCCAGCTCCTATGGACCAGATACAAAACTCTTGTCTCGACATATGGGATAACATTCATGGGGATTCACTGTAATGTATGTTCATAAGGGGCTTTAGATGGGAATCTGGAGAAAGTCAGAATTAAAAAGACAGATAGGGTTCAATCCCATCCACTGGCTCATCTAATGCGGAGATAGGGTTAAGTCCATAGGAGATACACTCCATGGTTGGGTTTGGGACAGCAGTTATTGTATAAGGGGAGAATACTTCTAAAGTCACCTAAAGGTTCTTTCACAGTACCACACTTTGGACAGTTTTAATCAAACTTTGGTTTCCAACTTCCAAACTCTGGTTGCGAGATCACTGGGCCATCAAGAAACACATGTTAAAAAACATGTTCAAATCCTCACTCCTTTAAATCACACATGCAAAAGTTGAAAAAAGACTGCACACTTTGGTGGTAAAAATATTGATGTGTACAGTTATGAACAAAATTAAAGATATATCTTAATAAATTATAGCCATTATTCAGTCGATTAAGTTACTGTTGGAACTGATCGTCAGCAGTCTCTTTCTGCCTGTCGACTTCTAAGCTGCGCAAAATTTGGACAATAAAACTACAGGGGCGTATTAACTCATAAACGCATAAACTCAGCTCACGTGATAAGATGGTACATAAATATACTTATGTGAAAAACTACGACGACAAAATATAGGACTGGGCAAACAGACTTGTTTGTTCAACTGAGTCACAAAACTATGTTGTACATACTTTGCATACATGACCAAAGCAATACACAATTTTAACTGTTGGACTTCTTACCACAACTATGTATTGCAGTAGATCATGTTTTAGTACAAATTCTGCTTGGACGCCACGGCAGCTGTGATGATTTTTGATGATAAAAAAAAAATGGCCACTCGTGGTGAGCAAATGAGTGATGCTGGAAACACCGACTGCAGCTGGGATTGCAAGGTTTATAGTGTGAAGAATGTGTGGTTCCAATCATGGTTTGTGCGCTGTCACCTTCGTATATGTGAATGTTAATACACATAATATGGGTATTATTGTGTACAAAATATTTGGCAAAATAAACAAATGCAAAGAACTTTTGGCATATTTACATTTATGATTGCAACTGTTTCAGGTTGCTTGAAGCAGTGGCTTCCGGTCCTGTTGCAAGTGAATTCTGGTGTTTAAGTTTGAATACTGATTGGACCAAAGACATACTGTAGCATTCGAATGATAAATCCTGTGTATAGAACAACGACAACAAAACTTTTTTTGTCCATTTTTGTGTCAACTTCATTGCTTTATTCACACAAATACTGTGCGAGCAAAACAAATCCAGTTCCGATTGTGTGACGCACATGATCAGCATCTAATACACTATTAAGGAGCACATATGGGACAATGATGAGACCTTTTCATGTCGGCGACAGGCCAGTTTGTGGAGGTGTGTCTGTTTATCAAAGCTGACAAGGCAACCTGGCGCCTTGCTGATCTAAAGCGGGTAGGACAAAAGACTGAACACACACCAGAGCGCTATTGCTACCGCTGCCCGAAGAGATGTCAAACACAATGATGTGAGAGAGGCAGCAAGGGGGACTGTACTGCTAGCGACTATGACCTAAGCCAGAACTGATAAATAAATATGCACACGCGGACATACATTACTGGCATCCAAAGTCACCATGGATGGATGTTAAGAAGTGTCAGAGCAGCCCCAATGGATTTGTGACACAGAGTGTTAGTCTAATGGAGATTATAGCAAATGGAGAGAGGAAAAGCACCCTCTTAAGACTTCCAATTAAGTAATGGAGTACTTCTTGGATCAGAGGGGAAAAGAAGGAGTCCCCCTGAGACTACAGAAATTGAACACCCTGGAATGCAGAATTGGAGAAAACTTTCAGGAAAAGTACGCTGCACAAGTTGCCCAATGAATAAGAGACAGGGGTTGTGGTGGGAAATGGCTATTAGCAACCCCGCTGCGTACCGAAGTACAAGGTGATATGACCATACAATGACATAATGGGTACCATAGTACCTGTCACTATATTGACAGTTCTATGGTACGCGTTTAACTGTTGGACTTCTTACCACAACTACGTATTGCAGTAGATCATGTTTTAGTACAGCTTCTGCTTGGACGCCACGGCAACTGTTGAACTCCGATGATAAAAAAAAAAGGCCACTCGTGGTGAGCAAATGAGTGACGCTGGAAACACCGACTGCAGCTGGGATTGCAAGGTTTACAGTGTGAACAAAGTGTGAACAATGTGTGGTTCCAATCATGGTTTGTGCGCTGATGTGAATGGTAATACACATAGTATGGGTATTATTGTGTACAAAATATTTGGCAAAATAAACAAATGCAAACAATAAAAAAGTACAATATTACAATACAATGACTATGAAGCTGACGTCTACAGCTGTATGCTTGCGGCCTGTGAATGAGTCAACAAGGACCAATTCAGTAAGACAGTTACTATGGGTACCATAGTAAAATTGACAGTTACTATGGTACCCATTATGTCATTGTATGGTCATATCACCTCGTACTTTGGTACGAGGTACATTATTTAAAAAAAACAAAACAAAACAAAAAAAAAACCTTAAACTGTATTATGGAAAGCAGGAAGTGAACAAATGTAACAGTTACTGATTGTAAAAGTACCAGATGGAGGAGTAGGATTTAATAAGCTTTGCTTCTTCCTCCTCCTTTTGGACATGTGGAACTGTGAACTGATTATGGGATGCACTCAATTGTAATCTGATGCATGTTCAAATGAAATAAAACCATTACCATTATATGTACACTCTATAATGCTACACAGACAACTGCTTTTGCTCCATGACTTACACAAAATAAACAGTTAGGAAACTGATGAAGTGATAAACGGCGTCAGGGTTCAGTAAGAGTTTGATGACTCGTCCAGCTGCATACTGGCCCATATTCACAAAACAGTTCAGTGTGAAATGCCGTTGACAGTTTAAAATGCATTTCTTTAACTGGTAGGGAATCAGGAACTCCAACCACTTGTGCCTGACAGCAGCGTCTTTAGGAATTGTAAACAAATTTGTCTTTCCCTTGAAACACCCAATGAAACACTTCCTGTGAGCCATT
Source organism: Doryrhamphus excisus (assembly GCF_030265055.1). Lineage (NCBI taxonomy): Eukaryota > Metazoa > Chordata > Actinopteri > Syngnathiformes > Syngnathidae > Doryrhamphus > Doryrhamphus excisus. The sequence goes on from NC_080478.1 coordinate 8,555,700, forward strand.
GCCAACAACGTCAACACAGAAGCAGAGCTTGGGGGAGGGCAGAAAGCATATCCGGCCCACAGCCACGCCCATAAGGAAGCACGCTCCTCTGTGACATCACAAAAGAACAGTTTTACCACACTTTCTGAAACCAAGCATTTTGAGCCATCCCAAACTTCTTTCAGGGTTCACTTCAAAATGTGCAAACCTCATTATTTGAAACTGGCATCATTTCACTCGAGGATACAACATTCTAGCTACATTTATAGGTCAGAAAAGTGGAAAAAGCATAACAGGTCCCCTTTAAATGATTGTAGGACAGACAATTGCATCCATGGTAGAGAAGGCAGCCTAATCCTGTCTGGCCTTGTGGTAATCGCTTCTCCACTGTGTTGTTTCACCTCTCTTACTGCTCAGATGTTACTTCAGATCGCATAAGATTTGCAGGGTCGGACTTGTGTCATCTTGCTGGAAATTACATAACAACAACCACATTAGTTGAATACTTTGAATAAGGTCACATTTTATTCAACACACTCATTGAACATCCCACGTATGTTCAAGTCATCAGACTGAAGTCCAAGTCAAATCTCAAGTCATTAACATCAAACTCAAGTCGAGTCCAAAGTAACCAAAATTGTGACTCAAGTCTGGCTTGAGTTCGAGTTGCGTGACTGGAGCCCTCACCTCTGCTACCTCAGAAGGCAGGTTCATTTTGCCACACCGGGGCCTTTTGCACAGATATCTGATTATACAATGAGGGTCGTGTGTCAGACCTGCAAGATGTCACATTTACCCACCTTTGCAATTTACACAGAATATTGCTGCGACTGGGGCGGCACGACGGTCTAGTGGTTAGCGCACAGACCTCACAGCTAGGAGACCAGGGTTCAATTCCACCCTCGGCCATCTCTGTGTGGAGTTTGCATGTTCTCCCCGTGCATGCGTGGGTTTTCTCCGGGTACTCCGGTTTCCTCCCACATTCCAAAAACATGCTAGGTTAATTGGCAACTCCAAATTGTCCATAGGTATGAATGTGAGTGTGAATGGTTGTTTGTCTATATGTGCCCTGTGATTGGCTGGCGACCAGTCCAGGGTGTACCCCGCTTCTCGCCAGAAGACAGCTGGGATAGGCTCCAGCACCCCTGCGACCCTCGTGAGGAAAAGCGGTAGAATGAATGAATTGCTGCGACTGTTAGATGACATCACACAACGACAACCGCTGTCAGCACAAGACGGTAGAAGTGTGTCTACTCCTCTTACAACATTGCGGAATACCCTAATACTGGTTTTGTTCCGCCTTTGTTACAGCTCACTACATTCAGTGTCGGTGCTGTTTATACAGAAAAGACCAGGAATAGCATCTTTTACACAGAAATCCCTGACTCAGATCTGCAAGATAGAAAAGGCAGATCTTGTGGCAACTCAGCTTTGTTTCAACATTCCCTATTGTGCCTTTTGGACAAAAAAAAATGGAAAAATGCCAAGTTTTACAGATTTTTGTGAAAACAATTGTGTGTTTGGGCAGTCAAAGCCTCGCCTTAACCGACTTCATTTCTTTCTAAATAAATTGTGAAAAAGAGCAGCAAGGGAAATGCCAACGACACACATTGCAAATTTAAGAAAAAAAAAAAAAACATAAATCCAACAGTCACTGTCTCGACTCTGTTTACCATTTTGCAGCGAGTTTAAGCCATTTAATTGCACTGCTGGCCTGCCTCCACGTACTGCAGCAAGCAATCAAAGTAGTGCTTTGTTGCGCTTTCAAGCCAGCCAGCACGGAGACACCGAATTCTATTTCATTTCAAGTCGGCTGCAAGCCCGGGGGGGCTTTGCTGCTCTATTGCAATCCACTTTTTTTTTTTAAACGAGCGTGGATGTACAAATTAATGAAGAAAAAAAAAAACAGCCAAGTAAAAGAATTGCTGAAAGTAATTATATAACCTGACTAACAAACATGTTGTTTTAGCGTGTGTGAGGTGTGGAAAGGACAAATGAGGCACGTCCAATGTAGTCTGCAGCGTTTAAGAGGGTCACCGGAGCGAGTGTGTGATGTGTGCATTTGTTGAGTGCGCTCCTGCACAGGCGCACAGATTATGCATGAATCTGGCCGCTTATCAGCTGACCTTTAAATTGAAGCAGCGGAGCGACGGCGGGGCCCGGGGGCCGCCGCTGTTACCTGATTGGCCCGGGCCTCAGACTCTGCTGACAAAAGAAATTAACAGAGCAAGTAGGTGTGCATGGCTGCCAGGCAGGAAGAGTGACTGAGGGGAGATAGCGGGGAAGTTGGGGAAGGGATTGATACCAAAATATATTTCTCTTCTTAAAGCTTCAGTAGAGAAGTCATTATGTGCCGCCGAGCATGCTGAAGTATTACCTGGATTTCATCTCTTGCTAGCCGTCTCTTCTCTTTTGTCTCTCGGGTTTCTGTGTTTTAATAGCGGCGGCGGTGGAATCGGTGTGGGGGGGGCTCTTGGCAAACTGTGATTGCTTGATAGATAGATATCTCCTATTGGCGAGGGCAAGGTGGAAGAGGAGACGGGGCTGAGGATGAGGTGTGTGTTCTGTCATCCTCAGGGAAGGGGGTCTGTGCGTGCCTGTGGAGGATGATGGATTACATGGGGGCCACTGCTTTCTGTGTGTGTTTTGTCTATACATATACATATATATATATATATATATATATATATATATATATATATATATATATATATATATATATATATATATATATATATATATATATATATAAAATTTGAATGGGAAATTTTAAATTCACAATATCAATTTTGCTGGCATTCAATTTTTTTCTAATGAACATAAAAATGTCTTTTGCAAAGTTTTGAGGAAATCCTTTGAGATTTAGTGGTGCCACCTCACACATAAACTTTTGTAAAATTTTCGAAAAATGTGCAATTTCTAGTCTAATTGCCAAAAAGTTGACCTGTAAATGTTGAGTACAATGAACTTCTATACAGCATCATTTTCTATAGGGTTATCAAAGGGGGCCCAGACCAAAGACCAGAGGGCAACATCTTAGGAGAGCTGGTGGGTTGTGCTGCACAGTGCCTAAAATAATACATGGACAAGTGTATATCACATTATGTAGGACTACAGTACCACTCTCAATAAATACGAGGCATCAGCAATACTGTCTACTCTATATTACTGTTGTTGATGTTATGCTTGCTCAGCTATTAGCTAACTGTCATTAGCAAACTGTAGCTAGCTAATGTTAGCTACAGTAGAGGCAATGAGCGCTACATACTTATAAATATGACTACGAATCATTCAAATTACAAAGACAAAACCACAAATTTGCTAGTAATATGTAATAGGAGTATAAATAGCAACAGAAACATAAAGATCACCTCAGAGTTCTTGAGCTGCAGTCTTTGCTGACCTCAAATCTCCATGGCGACCATTGAACTGTTCACCACTTTATTCCACAAAAACAGATGTATGGTGGCACCCCTAAATAATCATGTATAGGAAAAATATTTTGTACATATATTGGAACACTTTTAGTACCCAGCCATATCAAAATTCAATAATTGTGTTTTTTGATGGAATAATATAATATATAGTAATATATACTTATATGTATTTATATAATATATGGTGTGTGTGTGTGTGTTTGCAGCCTGTTTCCCTTATGTCCACATGAACACAAATGAAGCATGCTAGTGAATTCATTTTTCACAATGGCAGCTGGTAAAGGTCATTAAATAAAGCAAATGTTTTCTAATGGGTATCTTCAAGTCCCATAATTGGGAAAGTTCCTCGACCAGACTAGAAGACAACCCTGAATATAAAACAAAATCAAACACAATGAAGACAGCCATTGAGATACTTTTGGTTTGGTGACTGCATCTCTTAAGGTTAGTGATGTGTGTGTGTGACAGGAGGAAAAGCAATAACTGGCTTGGGGAGTTGTTCACCATCACATGTTGGTTTGCAGGTATAAATCTCTAAACCATGAATGCAAGTCGTCGTTTTTGGGGAATATATTACCTGTTGAATATGACCTGCCAACCTCGGCCATCTCTGTGTGGAGTTTGCATGTTCTCCCCGTGCATGCGTGGGTTTTCTCCGGGTACTCCGGTTTCCTCCCACATTCCAAAAACATGCTAGGTTAATTGGTGACTCCAAATTGTCCATAGGTATGAATGTGAGTGTGAATGGTTGTTTGTCTATATGTGTCCTGTGATTGGCTGGCGACCAGTCCAGGGTGTACCCCGCCTCTCGCCCGAAGACAGCTGGGATAGGCTCCAGCATGCCGGGAACTCCCATGAGGATAAGCGGTAGAAAATGAATGAATGATTGTACCAAATGCTTTTGTTAGATGAATAAATTTAGGGATAGCCTGCATGGTAACCGAGTTGTTCACGCACAGGCCACACAGCTAGGAGACCAGGGTTCAATTCCACCCTCGGCCATCTCTGTGTGGAGTTTGCATGTTCTCCCCGTGCACGCATGGGTTTCCTCCCACATTCCAAAAACATGCTAGGTTAATTGGCGACTCCAAATTGTCCATAGGTATGAATGTGAAGCCTGGAATGTTTTTGGAATGTGGGAGGAAACCGGATTACCCGGAGAAAACCCACGCATGCACGGGTAGAACATGCATTCTTTGGTATGTTTTCATGAACTAACAACCAAAGTGACAAGAGAGGAGTAATACATTGTAATGTATAACACAATGCCTTACATTGCTGTCTTATAGCACAGAGTACACTCTAGCTGGACTGTAGTGAACAGTGTCTTATTATTAAGATGTCCAACATTGGTCTTTCAGTTTGTGTTGCACAAAAAAAGGAGACGCATGTTGGCGAAGACAGACTGGCCCACCTCGCCACCGCATCTGTCAGCATCGGAAAAACCTCAGCAGCACGGAAAAGCCGCTATCATAATCTTTTGTGTATGCGTCGGCAATACACAAGTGCACTGCAATACCTTATCATAGCTGACCACATTCCTACAGCAGAAAGATAAAGGAGGCCAAATGAACTACATCACCCTATGTTGGTGCATGTGTGCGTGAGGCTGTGAGACCATGTCAGTGATGAATAGGAGTTTAAGGACTTACACTTTCCAGATAAGCGCAGAAAACCAACGGGGACGACACAACAATGCCACAATACAGGCTAAAATAAATATAGCATGTCCACCTACATACGACCTTGTTGAGAGCGTACGATGAAGAGGAGACGCTGAATGTGTGCAACCATCTTCTTTTACGAAATAGTGACAAAAAATATTCCCACAAAAACAATATTTTTGGAGAATAAATTAATCTCTCAAAGTAGAACCTATTCCTAAAGTAAATTACTTAGTTGTTCTAAAGTATCGATGAATAGTGTGCAAATGTTGCAATGTTTTTGCTTTCCAAATAGTTCTAATTATTTCTTCAATAATCTTATAAATTTTCTCTTCGTAATATAATGACTTTATCCCCATAGTATTTTCACTTATTCCCATAACCCAATTATTTTAAATTATGTTCATACCCATAAAATCATGATTTAAAGCACAACTTTTTTTGTCTTAAGAGTTTCACTTCATTCTTTTAATTTATGCTTTTTTTTCTTCTTGTGATTAGGACTTTATTCCCATAATATTCTGTCTTTATTCCGGTAACATTATGTTTTCTGCACCCTAATTTTCTGATTAAGAAAATTTAATAAATGATACGTAAATTTGTTGTCATATATTTTCTTCTTTAATATTTAAATTTTATGATGCTAAAATGATGCTTTGTGCACCCTAATTTTCTGATTTAAAAAAATTAATAAATGATACGTAAATTTGTTGTCATATATTTTCTTTTTTAATATTTCAAATTTATGCTGCTAAAATGATGCTTTCCGCACACTAATTTTCTGATTTAAAAAATGTAATAAATGATACGTAAATTTGTTGTCGTATATTTTCTTCTTTAATATTTCAAATTTATGCTGCTAAAATGATGCTTTGCGCACCCTAATTTTCTGATTTGAAAAAAATTTAATAAATGATACGTACATTTGTTGTCATATATTTTCTTTTTTAATATTTCAAATTTATGCTGCTAAAATGATGCTTTCCGCACACTAATTTTCTGATTTAAAAAATGTAATAAATGATACGTAAATTTGTTGTCGTATATTTTCTTCTTTAATATTTCAAATTTATGCTGCTAAAATGATGCTTTGCGCACCCTAATTTTCTGATTTGAAAAAAATTTAATAAATGATACGTAAATTTGTTGTCATATATTTTCTTCTTTAATATTTCAAATTTATGCTGCTAAAATGATGCTTTCCGCACCCTAATTTTCTGATTAAAAAATGTAACAAATGATACGTAAATTTGTTGTCATGTATTTTCTTCTTTAATATTTCAAATTTATGCTACTAAAATGATGCTTTTCCTCATAGTGTTACAGCACAACACGTTGCGTTACATTTTTACATTTTTCTCTTAATATTTTGACTTTAATCTGATTTTTTTTTCTTTTTTTTAATGTTGTTGTTTTGTTTTCTTGTTAAATTATATTTTATAGACTGTGCCGCGGTCCAATAGTGGGCCTCCAGGCTGCTCTTTGGACACCTTCGGTCTAAAACAGTGTAGGCTAATTTTCACTCATGGTAAGATTGCAACACTTGCCCTCCCATTCGGCAACCTCCTAAAATAGGTCGGTATCAGCAGAGGATGAGTTTATCGTTATTTCGTGTACCTCTGCTTCACCCCCTTATCCCTATTCTGTGATGACGTGCGGCAGATGAGTACCTTCCTTCACTGAGCTCTGAGGAAGAATTTGACGGTCGAGCGAGCACGTCTCTCCTTCATAAGAAACGTTGTTGCATTTCATTAGGGCTGAGATTCATCACAGTAAGCAAACAAGAGAAGCGTGCAAATCACATCGGAGGAATTCCTGCGCCGGCCCTCAACATATAAGAGCACACACAGAGACCATACACAGATGAGGCACAAACCAAACAAAGCCTGCAAGGGCTGATTCGGGAGACAACGGGGGTACATCAAGGACTCGGCGGCAATGTGATTGCTCATTATTGTACTCTTCAAAATGATGCATGAGTGTGTCAGTCGGCTGCCTGGAGTTAAACTAGCTTTTTTTTATTTTTTTTAGAGCTGTTCCTTTTTCAGAGGCCTGGACCCAGGAGAGACCGAGACTGTTTTACTTATCGGAGAACACTTGAGAGTCTGTTTTGGAGATGGCTAAAGGTCCAGCTCTGACAGTGGAAAAATAGCTGCATTAAGGCTCGTATACAGGCCAATTTAAGGGGTCGCAACCTTGTCTTCCAGTGAGAGCGACACGGTCGGAGTGTGTGAACGAAGCCTGGGGGGGGATCTGTCCCACGATGAGATGCTGGTGATATCTGACTGTAGCCCTGACCCTACAGCAGTGGCTGTCAGCATATTGATTCATAGCCTCAACAACTGAGGAGAAAAGGGAAAGGGGTCAGGGCAGAAAGCCATAAATGGGGACAGAGTGTGATTGTACGTCTTGGTGTGTGCATGTATGAGAGAATCCAGGCGAGTGGATAGTGGGCATTGTACACTGCATACACACACACACACACACACACACACAGCCGAAGCCATTCCTTGACATTGAAGCCAACAGCTGCAGACAGGAACACAACAGATGCATTCATGACAGATCTCTTGCACATACTGGACACTGGTCTTGTTGTGGCTCCCCAGATAAGAGGAATTCCACACAAGTTCTGGGAGTCAGAGTGTGTGGGAGATGCAAAGGGATTAGTTAAGTCAGCAAGTGTGAAACAATAGCAACGCTTGTTTTGAGACAGCTGACTGAGCGTGGGATGAAGCAGGGGGATGTATAAATAATATTAGGTTATAGATGGACTTCCATAGATGATTTGATTTACATGTAAATAAAGTACATACCAGAGTGGGAGAGTGGATAGAGTACACATTCCAATCAACTTTAAAGTCATACTTCAACATCCATACCTTCAACCCTGAAATCCATTCATTCATTCATCAAAAAAGCCAACCTTTAAACCAGGGGTCTCAAACTCAATTTACCTGGGGGCCACTGGAGCTAGGGTCTGGGCAAGGCTGGGCCGCATCAGGTCCCCCCGCCAAAAAAAAAACGCATTTATTAAAAACAGAAAAATATACAAACTTTTTCAGTGCTTTGGTTCTGATTTTCTACAATAAAAGCTCTGATAAAACATTCCACTGTTCTCAAATATCTAAATTTTTATTTTTCTGCACAAAATAAGATGAAAAACAAATAAACAAATCAAGAATAAAGAAAATCAATCAATCAGTAATAAATAAATATAATAATAATAATAAAATGGCAAATAATAAAAACATATAGTTGGTGGGTAGACAAATTATTTTTTTCAGATTAAAATGAACAAAGCATTATTAGAGCCCTGTAGACATGACAAAACACGACTATAGTCACATTTATACTCTTTTTATTTACAACATATTGCGCAACTGCAGGGTCTTGAGACACATGCTAACTCGCAAACTAGAGAGCTAGCGACCTACAGCATCCATATCAAACTTGCGCGGGCCGCACTAACATTAAACTTTCATATCAAGGCGGGGGCCTCAAACTAGTGTCCTGCAGGCCACATTTGGCCTGTGGGCCGCGTGTTTGAGACCCCTGCTTTAAACCATATCCACATCCACTCGCAAACTAGAGAGCTAGCGACCTAAACGGTAGCCTTCAAGTTATTTCCTTTAAACTTAAATAGCCAAAAACTTACCACTTCCACACGAATAGGGAGGATAACTATTATAACAGTTATTTAACCTTTAATATGAAGATTAATCAAACATAATAATTTTTTCTGGGTACATGATACCATACAGCATCCATATCAAACTTGGGCGGGCCGCACTAACACTAAACTTTCATATCAAGGCGGGGGGGCCTCGAACTAGTGTCCTGCGGGCCACATTTGGCCCGCGGGCCGCATGTTTGAGACCCCTGGTTTAAACCATATCCACATCCTCCATTCAACCAACCATTCACTCATTCAATTGCCAGTACTAAAATCTATCCATTCTTTGACCCAGCGTTTGTTTTCCCCCACTTTAAACCCTTCATCCATTCACTGAACTGCCCCGCTTTTCATGCAACCCATCCTGAAGACTTAAAATTCATCCATTCAGTCGTTAAACCAATTCATTCAGTCTATCCATTTGTTCATTGAGCCAATCAACATCCATCCAGCCACCTAACTATAACCCTAACACCCTAAACTTTATTTATTCATTGATCAAACTGACCAATAACCCTCAAATCTGTTTGTCAAAGAGACCAACCCTTTACCAATTCACCTCATCATGCATCCATCTGTTAGAGATGGAAAATGTTCCACTCTTTTATAGGAGCAGAGCTGCAAGCAGGCCTTATCTGCAACAGAGAGATAACACACCCCAAGACTTTTCTATTGGAACAAAAGCAACCCTGTTCTTTTTTAATTAACTTCACACATATGCATAGATTTATTACAGGTCATTTTTTCTGTCTTGTGGCCAGGATCCTTAGTCATCTATGCAAGAATTGGCTGAAATAAGATCAGGCCAATACATCACCTACCAGGCCTAAGAGGAAGAGGAACTCAATTTCACTCAGTTTTCACTTCAGAGACCATTGACCGTTCACTCCAGTGCTGGCATTGCAATTGCTTGTGTGTACTCATTTTTATTATGGTACGGTTAAACTTGACTCATTACCTTGTTCTGGTATCTACAACAATATAATATGGGTGGGCAGTGCCCCACCTTAACACATCCATCAAAGTTACCAACCTTTCAAATACCCAGCCTTCGTCAAATCCACTCATTAGTCCACCCATCCAAAGACCAAGCTATCAATTATTCAACCTTCAAGGATCAGCAGCTTTTGGGAAATTGTAAGCACCGCAAACTTTTTTTTTTTTTTTTTCAGATTTCATTCTCTCTTCTGGCAGCTGAGCAGGCGACTCTCGAAGGCCCGGAGAGCGGTCAATATCAGGGACGACTGCCAGGTGAGAGGTTGGCTCAGGTTTAATTGATGCACAGACGAGGCAGGAGGCAGGAGAAGAAGGCGGCCACTGTAACTACCAGGGCTGAGCTAAACTATTCCTTGTGGGGTTCACTTGGCCAACTGCTGAGCCTGCGCCGTAGCGGAGACGCTCAGCTTCGGAATGGTTTAGGGGATTGATTTGACAGCTAATTTAGTGAAAGGATTTGCATAAGGCCTTGTACTAATAAGGCCGGCTTTTTCCTTTGTCTTTCAATGCTATCTTTGAAGACTCCCTTTTTTTTCTCTTAGACTTCAAGAAATAGTTACAGATTATGTCAGCGAATTACAGAGACAAGAGATTCAAATTGGATATTGATTACAAGACTAAGAGGCCTTGTGTTTTTTCCTGTGTTGAAATGATTGGTTCACTTTTACATCCCGACTGAGCTTTCACTGCTAAATACGCCACATGTCTATATAACGGTTCCCCATGCCAACCAGGTGGAGGTGGTTCTTTCAGCGAGAACAAAGTCAACAAGTTGGACTCAAAGGCTAATGCGTTAAATGGCAGACATAAAAAAGTGAATTCAACATCCAGTACAGTCAAACCAAAAGGCAACGCTTTTTCTGCACAAAATGGATTCAACCCTATCACATTTAACACAGTTCCTTGACATAAAAACAAGCTTAAACATTCATAGTGCTACAACGGTAGCGCCACACACACACACAAAAAAACAACAACCGATATCCATCTACTGAACGGGTTGGAAACTCACTGTTCATGTTCTTAAAGATGTTGAGGATGGGCAGGATCTGTCTGTAGTAGGGCACCAAGGTTTCTCCTACCGTGTCGCTAGACATCACCAGGTGCTGCAGGACCTTCAAGGTGGTGCAGATGACCTGGCGGTTCCTCGTGTTCAGGGCGTCTGGAGGGTAAATGTCAGGAATCAAGATCAAAAAGCAAAACTACTACAAGTAAACAGTGGAATCAGGTGTAAATATAATAAAAATGTAGTGGAACTATAATATAGAACAACAGTAACCCGTAAGACCGGCCATTTTGTTTGGTCTATAGACAGTGCCACTGAGGAAAAGACAGGAAGCAGAACTGGGGGGTAGCAGAGATAAGGATGCTGAGGTTCTCATTGGGAGTGACCAGGATGGATAGGATCAGGAAGGAGTACATCAGAGGGACATTACATGTTAGAGGCCTTGGAGATAAAGGCCAGACTGAGATGGTTGGGACATGTTCAGAGGCGAGATAGTGAATATATTGGTAGAAGGATGCTGCGTTTAGAGCTGCCAGGTAGGAAGCGTAGAGGAAGACCAAAGAGGAGGTTTATGGACGTAGTCAAGAGGACATGAGGGTAGTTGGTGTGAGAGAGACAGATGCAGATGGAGGAGATTGATTTTTCTCATGCATTTAACACTGTGGTTTTGACAATGATGCGGATTAATTGACTGATTAATCGATTAATTAATTGATTAATGACTAAAAGAACTACACTTCCCACTTACTTCAGGATGTAGTCATTTGGACGCTAAAATCATGTTTTGAAGTCTTATTCAGCGATCATGTTTTCATCTGACAAATCTCAAGTAAGTTTGATCAAGTATAGAATTACTACAGCTTCTGTTGGAGGGTGGAAGATGTTGAACTCCGATGGTGGAAAGTTGCACGTCTTATCATGAGTGACGCCACCATCTGAGTTCCTTCGGACCACATCCCCGGTATGAGAGAGTGTAAAGGTCCCCTCATCCCGGTTTATAGTCCTGTGGGCACGCTTCTGATTCATCGGCGTTGTTTGTTGTGTTGTCCTCTGTCCCAATGACATTTGTTCCATTCCAATCCTTAATGTGGTTTTCTCTTTTGCAATGTTCCGAAATGACCAATTTTAGTTGTTCCTGTTGTGCTTTGTGTTTGGTTGCTCATGTGTTGCTCACATTCTTTTCCTATGTTGCTTTTTTCTTGTGTAAAATCCCTTCCTTGTTTCCCCAATGTATGTTTTATTGGAAGATATGCAGGGTATTTCGTATATGACATTAAATTTGTGTTATGGTGCTGTTTTATCCTTTGCATGTACACTGTTGTAGTCTATTGTAAATGTGACGGCCCTCCTCTTGGTGGTCTTGTTCATGTGTAACAATGCTTGTTCTGTCAGAGTGTTCTTACTACGGAGAGTTTATGGCTGTCGCCCTGCTTTCATTGACAGGAAGACCGCGAAAACGTCTGTATAAATCAGCTGACATGACATTGCATGGCATATGAACATCACGTGACCACTCTGAGGAAGAGTGCGAGCCAACTATGGTCTGTCTAAAGGGCCAATATTCCTGGAGACGAAAGTGAAAAGGAGCGTGACAACTAAAAGAGAGAGAGAGAGAGAGAGACTGGCAAAGTGTTTAACTAAGAAATTATGAGGCTGTTCAATTCTGATGCTGAAGAAGACCACTTTAGTGATTTCAGTTCCCAGGAGGAGGATAAAGACGGTGATGAATGACTTCTTTGTTAGCTACTGTTTAAAGTTACACACTGTGTTGTTTAACTAGCCACATTACAAGCATTGTTGGGCTGTATTCGGAAGAAGCATTTATTTAAGTAAAAGTATGGTAATAGTAATAGTAATGGTTTTATTTCTTTTGAACATGCATCAGATTACAATTGAGTGCATGCCATAATCAGTTCACAGTTCCACATGTCCAACAGGAGTAGGAAGAAGCAAAGCTTATTAAATCCTACCCCTCCATCTGGTACTTTTACAATCAGTAACTGTTACATTTGTTCACTCCCTGCTTTCAATAATACAGTTTAGGGTTTTTTTTCTCTTTTTTTTTTTAATAATACACAATATGACCATCCAATGACATAATGTGTACCATAGTAAGTGTCAATATAGTGATATACAGTAAACCTCGGATATATCGGATTCAATTGTTCCCACTGGTTTTGTCCGATATAAGCGAAATCCGGTATATGCGTAAATCGGATTTTATCCGTTATAAAAAGGCACTTCCTTGACTATGTTTCCAATGTACCTGGACGCGCAGGCAACGCTGCAAACGCTGCAAATGACGTCGTATAGCGGCCTGTCACGATTCGGCGAATCGGAGCGCCACGATGCGGCCATCCGATATATGCGAGGGAAATTTAATGGAAATGCATTGGAACGGGACTGGAGATTTTGTCCGAAATAGGCGAAATCCGTTATAAAAAATCCGATATATGCAATTAATTTTTATTGGAAATGCATTACAGAAAAATCGGTTCTTTTTTATCTGTCCGTTGTGAGCGAATTTCCGATATATCTGAGTCCGATATATCCGAGGTTTACTGTATATAGCACATCATGACTGGTTCAAGACTCTTCATCCTTGTATTTAGCAAACATCAACTGCTTGTATTGTTTCTTGAATTGGCTCATCGTTGTGCATTGTTTGAGGTCCTTACTCAATCCATTCCATAGTTTGATTCCACATACTGAAATGCTATGGCTAGCATAACGTAGTCCTAGCATAGAAGTGTTTCAAATGTAGTTCTTCCCTGAGATCATATTTCTCATCTCTTGTAGAGAAGTATTGGATGACATTTTTAGGTAATTGGTTATTTTTAGCCTTATGTATTATTTTAGCTGTTTGAAGATGAACTATATCAGCAAGTTTAAATATTTATGATTTAAGAAATAAGGAGTTAGTATGTTCTCTGTAGGCGGCATTATGAATTATCCTTACTGACCTTTTTTGCAGTACATTTAGCGAGTGAAGATTGCTTTTATAGTTATTACCCCATATTTCCACACAATAAGTAAGATATAGTAGAACCAGAGAGCAATAAAGAGTGTGGAGTGATTTCTGATTTAGAACAAATTTTGCTTTGTTCAATACTGAAATATTTCTGGCCACATTATGTTGTATATTTGTAATATGAGGTTTCCAGCTCATATTTTCATCTATTGTGATCCCCAGAAATGTATTTTCGTTCACCCTTTCAATGTTCACATCGTCTATTTGTATTTGCTGGTGCATGTCCTTTCTGCTGTTACCAAACAGCATTATTTTAGTTTTACTTAAGTTCAAGGACAATCTATTATCATCAAACCATCTATGAAAACTATTTCTGTGTAAATGTTATTTTGCGGCGGCACGGCGGTCTGGTGGTTAGTGCGCAGACCTCACAGCTAGGAGACCAGGGTTCGGTCCCCGCCCTCGGCCATCTCTGTGTGGAGTTTGCATGTTCTCCCCGTGCATGTGTGGGTTTTCTCCGGGTACTCCGGTTTCCTCCCACATTCCAAAAACATGCTAGGTTAATTGGTGACTCCAAATTGTCCATATGTATGAATGCGAGTGTGAATGGTTGTTTGTCTATATGTGCCCTGTGATTGGCTGGCGACCAGTCCAGGGTGTACCCCGCCTCTCGCCCGAAGACAGCTGGGATAGGCTCCAGCACCCCCCGCGACCCTCGTGAGGAAAAAGCGGTAGAAAATGAATGAATGAATGTTATTTTGCTTGTGCAGTGCTTTTCCACCTCCTAGGCACTCAAAGCGCTTAGACACTGTTAGCACATTTACCTTCGGATGACCCAGCATCAGGCGCAACTAGGGGTTCAGTATCTTGCCCAAGGATACTTTGACATAATCACCGGAACACTGAGGATGGAACCAACAACCTCCAAGTTGGGAAACGGCCACCCCACTCCATTTTTGTGTGTCATTTGACTCGTCTTTATACCACTTATCTTTGTCGCAGAGGAACAAAAGCGAATCAGGAGTGGCGCTTAATGTCAGCTGACTGATGTCATATGGCATCTATAATGTGATATGACGTGGTTTACACGTGCGATCGACAGACACAAAAAACACTGGGAAAAAGCAGTGTGAAAGGGAGGTATTGTTTTTACATCTCAAAATTAATAGTGGTTAACTTATTTTTACACTTGATATGCGATTATTCATATTATAATGCCCAACATTAAAAAAAAAATTGAAAATGTGATAAATGGACTTTTGAGCTGCATGAGTCGTACCAAAGAATATGATTGATACACAACGTTTGAATGGACTTACAAACTACACACAACACACCCACCTCTTTGCCTTGAAAGCATTTTAACAGCTGGACTTTATTCAGTTTAAGAACGGCTGCTTGTCGTCTTGCAATCAGTGTTTCCAAATGCACTTGGGAGGCCGGAGCAAATGAGAGCCAATCACAAAGCTATTTGGCCTTCAGCTGCACTTAACTCCATCTCCCACTGCTAAACACAACAAACGCTGGTGCAAGAGATGAGGGCGGGAAAGATCAGGAGTGACAAACGCAGAGAAAGAAAGCGGAAACACAACAGAATGTCAAACAGAGACATATAAACGCAGGTGACGGGTGGGTGGGGAACAATCTTGTAGTGGCAAAGGCGTACATACCTGTATTTTTACAAGTGAATACAACCATCACTTTTCTCAATGTACAATATTACAGGGTGTCCAAAATGCAGTCCCGGGGCAGATTTCAGTAGCATAAAGCATAAAAAAAATAATTTTAGAAGCATAAAGTTGAAATACTAAAGGGAAACTTTATTGCTGTAATATTATGAATACCAAACAATACAACAAAGTTGTATTTTTTAAAAATGTACATTGTGGAAAAATAATTAAAAAAAAATCATAAATGAAAAAAAATCTAACTTTGTCAAGAATAAAGTCAAAACAAAATAAAGAACAACTTTTTTAAGACAATATGAGAAACAAAACTAAATAAAGTAAATGAAAATGAAGTCAAAATATGATGGCAATAAAGTCATAATATCACAAGAAGAATACTACATCACTTCATTCATTCATTCATTCATTCATTCAATTTCTACCGCTTATCCTCATGAGGGTTGCGAGCGTGCTGGAGCCTATCCCAGCTGTTTTCAGGCAAGAGGCGGGGTACACCCTGGACTGGTTGCCAGCCAATCACAGGGCACATATGGACAAACAACCATTCACACTCACATTCATACCTATGGACAATTAGTTTTTTCTATATATTTTTTACCAATAATAGGCCATAGTCAACCTCAAAACAGTAATAATTTATTATTAAATAAATTTTTGAAACACCGTGATAGCATATGAGAGCGATGGTTGACTGTAATTACTCTTGAGAAAGCAGATTTTTATCGTCATTTTTGGGTGTCTGGGTGTAATGTAAATTCAAAAAGGCAATTCATACTATTCATTCATTGATTCATTTTCTACCACTTTTCCTCGCGGGGGTTGCTGGAGCCTATCCCAGCAGTCTTCGGGCGAGAGGCGGGGTACACCCTGGACTGGTCGCCAGCCAATCACAGGGCACATATAGACAAACAACCATTCACACTCACATTCATACCATGCAAACATGAGTCTCCTGGCTGTGTGGCCTGCACGCTAACCACTCGATCACCGTGCAGCCCCCAACAAAACATTTCAAATTCAAAGACTTTTCAAAGGTTTTCAAATTCATTTTCATTTTCTACCGCTTATCCTCACGAGGGTCGCGGTGGGTGCTGGAGCCTATCCCAGCTGTCTTCCGGCGAGAGGCGGGGTACACCCTGGACTGGTCGCCAGCCAATCACAGGGCACATATAGACAAACAACCATTCACACTCACATTCATACCTATGGACAATTTGGAGTCGCCAATTAACCTAGCATGTTTTTGGAATGTGGGAGGAAACCGGAGTACCCGGAAAAAACCCATGCATGCACGGAGAGAACATGCAAACTCCACACAGAGATGGCCGAGGGTGGAATTGAACCCTGGCCTCCTAGCTGTGATGTCTGCGTGCTAACCACTCAACCGATTTTCCAGTTTGCGACCCTCGGTGGAAAAAGTTTGAGCACCCTTGCACTAGACATTAGCAGCGCGGTGATGATTTGATCCATTGTGACCTTATCCGGGTTTCTGTGTAAAAGGCAAAGGCAACTAAACGCCGACTGTGCTATCTGCAGTGGTTTAAATGTGTTTGTCCGTTTGACAGATCCTGTTTGCCTACTATTCATGGATCAACCCGCTGACTCTAATCCTCAATGACTGAAGACAAGCACGTCATTAATTAAGACTCGCGAGCAGGCAGCGTAGTCGTAATAGAGTTACAAATCCCTGCCATGCCGGCTGAGTCAAAGCCGCTTGATCCAAGCCAGCACGTGGACCAGCGGGTCAAGGTGCTTGGATCCCATATAGAACCATACGTCATGTCTATGTATTGATGAAAGCGGAGGGAGGGCTATGTTGGAGAAGTGAGTGTTTCCACTGTGCCCCATTCTGTTCTGAGTGTTCCCAAACAAGGAGATATCCGCCATCAGCGTGATAAGGTGGAAATGTGGGATGACAGGAGTTTGAAACCTACATAACAAACAATAAAATTCTAATTACCAGCCAGCGCAAACAATTTTCCCTGCTGTGACATTTGGACCGCAGAACTGTTCAATTATTCATCAGCATTCTTGCCTTCTTGCTGGATGAGAAAAAAAAAAACATGTAGAAAGAAAGAAGATGATGGAGGGGTGTGGGTTTTGTGGTGGTGGTGCGGGGGGGGTGATGCATTATTGCTGCTATAAAACCTGTGTCTAGACAAATCTGAATACCATAATCCAGCATTCACGCTGGGCCCTGTTTCATATTTAGTGTGAAAATAAAACAGCGGTGACCTTGTAGATGCTTTTCTGTGAAACGGCTTGTCACAATGGGTGGGTGGGGGGGGGGTTAGCGTTGAATATATAATCAGCCAAAATGGCATAGCGACTAATTTGGATCAACAAATTACACACACCTGCTGCATGTTGTTACAGGTGGTCCTCAGGTTACGAACAAGTTGTGTTCCGAGTCATTCAAGCAGAATTCCCATTCATTTACACATTGGCTTATTCGAGGTCGGGTAATGGGGCAGATCCAGAGGTAGATACCCGAGCCACTCTCACAGGTTTTCCACTCTCAATGATTACATTTGGTGAAGAATGTTTGAGTAATGTATGAAAGTATGAGGAAGAAACTTTAAATGTATACTATAACTTTTATTCTTTGTTTTTAGTAGGGTAAAACTAACCTGTCTCACGACGGTCTAATCCCAGCTCACGTTCCCTATTAGTGGGTGAACAATCCAACGCTTGGTGAATTCTACTCCGAGTGGTTCTAATATCTCTCAGGGAGTGCCCACAATCTTGTCCTTTCGGTCACTCAGGAAAACTGAGCGTGAAGTCCATCCATTCATCCATCCGAGGGTTGCGGGCATGCTGCAGCCTATCCCAGCTGTCTTCGGACGAGAGGCGAGGTACACCCTAGACTGGTCGCCAGCCAATCACAGAGCACAAAAAGACAAACAACCATTCACACTCACATTCATACCTATGGACAATTTGGAGTGGCTAATTAACCTAGCATGTTTTTGGAATGTGGGAGGAAACCGGAGTACCATCAAACATTCATGCATTCATTTTCTACCGCTTTTCCTCACAAGGGTTGCGGGGGGTGCTGGGGCCTATCCCAGCTGTCTTCGGGCGAGAGGCGAGGTACACCCTGGACTGGTCGCCAGCCAATCACAGGGCACATACTATAGACAAACAACCATTCACACTCACATTCATACCTATGGACAATTTGGAGTCACCAATTAACCTAGCATGTTTTTGGAATGTGGGAGGAAACCGGAGTACCCGGAGAAAACCCACGCATGCACGTAGATCCCACTCGATCCGAGATCTCCTGCACGCTAACTCATCTTCATTCATGAATTCATAATGGCCGAGGGTGGAATTGAACCCTAGTCTCCTAGCTGTGAGGTCTGTACGCAAACCACTCCCCCACCATGCTGCCCTTGTTTAATTTAAAAAAAACTTTAATTTTTACCCTTACACCAGTGGTGCCCATTATGTCGATCAAAGACAAACAACCATTCACACTCACATTCATACCTATGGACAATTTGGAGTCACCAATTAACCTAGCATGTTTTTGGAATGTGGGAGGTAACCGGAGTACCGTCAAACAAATTTTCAAAAATCACATTGCACATACAGACAAACCCAGCCATATGCACGGTCAAGCCGTGCATTAAATCCACACTTTCCACGCAGAAAACTGTCTTGCCACTTTGACTTTGCAGCATGTTTTTTCCGAGCAGCCTTTTCTCTTTCACAAAATCCAACAAATCTGACCCACATTCAACTCTTGTTCTTCTGTTCCCACATACTTCGACAGCCAATCCACCTGAAAAGACCTTTTTTATTACTTTATAGCTTGGTGAGTGGATGTGGTACTTCCTGTTCTTTTCACCATAATACGTGTTAAGCAAGCAGCATTTATCTCTCTTAACTCCGCTGCCTCCATGAGCTATACGCTAACATGCAAAACAGCGGCATGTACATACAACGCGCTGTTCACCAATTGATTAACTGCCAACAGGATCTAATCATTGAATGGACAGTGTTCATCATTACCGCTTCTTATCGCCTGTCTAACAGTATATATATTTTTTTACAGTTCAGGTTGGGTTTTATTTTGTGCGCTGCAAGGATTTGCTGTGCGCTGAAAATACAAGCAAAAGCTTAAAAATGGGGTCGGCATTTATAAGCTTTGGATTCAGCCTACTCCTTTTGGGCTTGTGATCAGATAGTTGAATACAAATGTAAATAATGGAAAGTTATATTTTGATTGATGTAAGAAATGCACTGTAATGTTTCATATATTTGTCCAAATAAAATACAAAAAAAATACAAAAAAAATAACATAAATAAAATTAAAAAAATATATAAATAAAATTAAATAAAATAAAATAAAACCCTAACCCGAAAACCCTAACCCTAAAAAAAAGATCAGTTTAGAGGGAAAATTCCACATTCATACCTAAATTACCTCCTAGCTCACTCACACTGTACACACAGAACACATTAAGGACATCAAATACAGTAATAAAACACAAAAAGACCACTTTATATATATATATATATATATATATATAATGTAACTCTGTACTTGTCCAACATAATAAATGCCCCATATATCACATAAAAAGCGGGACAGGATGACACAAACGTCAGCAACACTAGCATATTTATGTGACCTGCAGTGCTGACATTACCGTTATATTTTAACAGCAATATCATGCTAGGTTAGCCTGAAAAAAACGACATGATCAAAAAGCCTCCATGTTTACAGCAGACTGACAGTTGACACAGGTTCATTTTAAGATGTGTACCAAAGCTTGATTTCTTTTTTTTTTTTTTTTTTTTTGTTAGAGGTGGGATGAAGAATGTTTTTTCTACATGACTTCAAAAGCAACCGGTAATTTCATAAAAGGGAACCTGTGAGGGCCACATGAAATGTGGAAAATGTAAGGATGAAAGGGCCCCTTTGACATTGGCACGTATGTAGAACGTAAACATTCTAAGAAGTTATTCAGCGGTTTGCCACCTTCCTGATTTCTTTTTTGTCACACTTTACTGTTTCAGATCATTCATTCATTCATTTTCTATCCCACTTATCCTCATTAGGGTCGAGGGCGTGCTGGAGCCTACCCCAGCTGTCTTTGGGAGAGAGGCGGGGTACACCCAGGACTGGTCGCCAGCCAATTACAGGGCACATATAGACAAACAACCATTCACACTCACATTCATACCTATTCATACCAGTTGTGTTGTCAGTAACTAATATTGAAATGTGTTTGATGGTACTCTGGTTTCCTCCCACATTCCAAAAACATGCTAGGTTAATTGGCGACTCCAAATTGTCCATAGGTATGAATGTGAGTGTGAATGGTTGTTTGGGATAGGCTCCAGCACCCCCGCAACCCTTGTGGGGATAAGCAATACAAAATGAATGAATGAATGAATGAATAATACTTTTACTTTTGCTACTAAAATGAAAATTTTCTTTATAATATGACTTTATTCATGGAAAAATTACTCAATAAAAGTTTTTGTTCCTTATATTTTGACTTAATTCTCAAATTCTCTAAAATCTATGCTGTTTTTTCCCCATTTCTGCTGTTAATTAAGAAAATAATTTTACAAATATTCAAAACATCTTGTACATTTTCTTTTTGTAACATTATGACTTATTCCCCATAATAGTTTGACTTTATTCCCATAAGAATATAACTTTTTTGCCCAATCTAATGTTCCAAAAATTACAGCTTTTATGTCTTATATTTCGTTTGACAATTTTATTCTCATACAATTGTGACTATTTTCTTATTAGAATACAACATTTTTCTCATAGTATTTTGAATGTATTTATTTGTCAAATTATATTTTTTTGTGCAGTGGACCGTAGGTTGGACACCCCTGCTTTATGCATTATTTGCTAAAACTTTGTTATTGTTACTGATTGCATTCTTGAGCAATATTTCTAATATCTGTTAACGGTAGAATGCCTGGTAGCATACACTGTGGGTGTCTACGTGCAAATGACCATGCATTTCTACTTTTAAATGACATGTTAGCGCTGTAAGGTTAAATGAAGGTGTACAGAGGGGGGAAAAAAGTCAATCCTTGGAATGTGATATGGTCACGTCAGCCAGAGACTACTTCATTGTGTATTCTCACCGGGTGACCTGCATTCATCATCAAAATTCACCAGAGCCTGACGCGACTCAGTGGCTGTGCAGATAAGAGGCTGCCAGCCACATTGAAGGTGTATTAACGTCAGCGCTGGAGAAAAATATATATATGCTGCCATTTTTGGACGAGAGACAGCTTTTTTTTTTTTTTTTTTTACTTCCCTCTCTCGTCTTTTGGAGAAGTAATTAATCTACAACACGGACACGGACTGCTAGTTTTGCCTCATAGAACGAAACAGCAGACTTTTTTACATTTTTTTAATAACCCCAAAAGTTAATAAGGAGTGGGTCATTTAAAATTCCATTATCAGCGCAAAGAATGGCGTCACCTTTTGCTCGGGCTTCCTAAATGTAAACGACCAAAACTGCAGAGGGGCTTGAATTCATATACTAATGTGTTAGGAGGTTTGGGGGCAAAGTGAGTGCATCCAGTGATTTCTACTGTGAAGAGATGGCACATTATCTACTTTATGCCACATTAGGGACCACTATCATCACAGTCATAGACTATATATAGCACAGATCGTCTATATAATAGGAAAACTATTGATAAAATATTGCAATAATGCAAGTCAGAAATCCTTTATACAGGTATGCTACAATCACTTTGCTGTTTTTAAGGACCGCTGACAAAGATCCTTTATATGACAGGAGTCTCATCAAAAATCCTTTATATGGCAACACTATACATCATGTGAAACACATAGTTTCTGAACGTGTTTTCTGAAGTAGTTTTACTTTAAAGCGGCTGCACGGCGGACGAGTGGTTAATGTGCAGGCCTCACAGCTAGGGGACCCCAGTTAAATTCCAGCCTCTGTGTGGAGTTTGCATGTGGTTTTCTCAGGGCACATGTAGACAAACAACCATTCACACTCACATTCATTCATTCATTTTCTACCGCTTTTCCTCACAAGGGTCGCGGGGGTGCTGGAGCCTATCCCAGCTGTCTTCGGGTGAGAGGCGGGGTACACCCTGGACTGGTCGCCAGCCAATCACAGGGCACATATAGACAAACAACCATTCACACTCACATTCATGGACAATTTGGAATTTGGAGTTTTTGGAATGTGGAGGAAACCCGAGAAAACCCACGCATGCACCGGGAGAACATGCAAACTCCACATAGAGATGCCCAAGGGTGGAATTGAACTCGGGTCTCCGAGCTGGCCTGACTAAATGTTTACTTTCATTGAGTCTATTACACAGCGGTTAGCTTCTTTTTACGCTTGTACGACAGTTAAGACTGATCATCACCCCCACTATGCAGGTAATAAAGCTTTTGAGATAGCTGGAACAAATGATGTCACTTGGAAATCAAACACACTTAGGAGTCAAGCAGGAACAGATTGTATATCTCCATCGTGCCTCCTCAAACATCCAGTTTGACCCACTTCACGTGCACATCACAAGCCACCTGTCCAGGACACGAACCCGATGTTGGCCCACGGGGTGCCACTTTGAAAGTGACACTTCACTTGGCAGAGGCACCAAACCAAAAAAAAAAAAAAAGTCATACTCTGAACTATCTTTGTTCTGCCCTCATAGCTGCAAATTCCTCATGTCTATTTTGGAGGTCCTCCACCTTGAGAAGTGACCCCTTCTGTCCACCCAACAACTGAGTGTGTCTGTCGACGTGTTAGCGTGGAAAAGAAAACCAGGCACGTGGTGGTGACACGGCTAAAAGTAGCTTGTCACGACTTTGGCAGTAGATTATCGAGCATGCTTTTAGAGCCGACGCGTTCCGGGGCGGTGCTTGCTTAAAAAAAACAAAACAAACAAGGGCAACCGGGCCCCCGAGGTCCATGGAGGAATAAGAAAGGTCCAACACATGAGGACCTCGCTAGTGTGGTAACTGTAGAAGGTAATAACATTTTCATTCATTCATTCATTTTCTACCGCTTTTCCTCACGAGGGTCGCAGGGGGTGCTGGAGCCTATCCCAGCTGTCTTCGGGCGAGAGGCGGGGTACACCCTGGACTGGTCGCCAGCCAATCACAGGGCACATATAGACAAACAACCATTCACACTCACATTCATACCTATGGACAATTTGGAGTCGCCAATTAACCTAGCATGTTTTTGGAATGTGGGAGGAAACCGGAGTACCCGGAGAAAACCCATGCATGCACGTAGATCCCACTCGATCCCAGATCTCCTGCAAGCTAACCACTCATCTTACGTGCAGCCGTGGTGGTAATTCATTCATTCATGAATTCATGATGGCCGAGGGTGGAATTGAACCCTCGTCTCCCAGCTGTGAGATCTGTGCACGAACCACTCAACCACCATGCTGCCCTTGTTTAATTTAAAAAACTTTAATTTGTACCCTTACACCAGTGGTGCCCATTATGTCGATCAAAGACAAACAACCATTCACACTCACATTCATACCTATGGACAATTTGGAGTCGCCAATTAACCTAGCATGTTTTTGGAATGTGGGAGGAAACCGGAGTACCCGGAGAAAACCCATGCATGCACGTAGATCCCACTCGATCCCAGATCTCCTGCAAGCTAACCACTCATCTTACGTGCAGCCGTGGTGGTAATTCATTCATTCATGAATTCATGATGGCCGAGGGTGGAATTGAACCCTCGTCTCCCAGCTGTGAGATCTGTGCACGAACCACTCAACCACCATGCTGCCCTTGTTTAATTTAAAAAACTTTAATTTGTACCCTTACACCAGTGGTGCCCATTATGTCGATCAAAGACAAACAACCATTCACACTCACATTCATACCTATGGACAATTTGGAGTCGCCAATTAACCTAGCATGTTTTTGGAATGTGGGAGGAAACCGGAGTACGCGGAGAAAACCCACGCATGCACGTAGATCCCACTCGATCCCAGATCTCCTGCACGCTAACTCATCTTACGTGTAGCCGTGGTGGTAATTCATTCATTAATTCATAATGGCCGAGGGTGGAATTGAACCCTGGTCTCCTAGCTGTGAGGTCTATGCGCTAACCACTCCCCCCGCCGTGCTGCCCTTTTTAATTTAAAAAAAAACAACTTTAATTTGTACCCTTACACCAGTGGTGCCCATTTTGTCGATCATATAATGTTACCTTTATAGATGTCATGTGATCAGTCAGCTGACATTAAGCTCCCCTCCTGATTCGCATAGTAAAGATGAAACTTAAATCTTTATCATTCTGATTATCGATAAGCTAACTCAGCAGTAAGATGTTAACCGTTCACTTGTAGCACCCCCACCTTAGATTATGCATATTATTTTTAGCTAGTGACTTATATAGAAGCTTCCTAACAATATTTACAGTGTTTTTCCAAATAAACAACTTATTTCTTGCTGGTTTTTGACTGATACTGGGTCAGACTACTTGGAATTATTTGTGTATAAAGACTAACGAGGAAGCTTCAAATCAACAACAATTGCTACACCACAGCTCAAACTAAACCATAATGACTCATTTTCAAAATGACAGCTTACCAAAGACACGAAATGTACCAAATTACATGTAAACAGTGAGCTGTCAAACAAATATTCATTTTGGATAAGACCAGACAAGGCTGATTAAAATGTAATGCGATGTATCAAAACAGTTAATAATTCAAGAGTGGGATGCTACATTTTTATTAAAGATGCAGTGAAACTCTCTTGCCTGTCAGTCAGTGATGAAGAAATGATGATATTTACTAAGCTAAGGCACTTAAATAGAATTAACACTTTTTGGATATATTTCCATATATTTCAATGCAGCACATGTTGATTATTATACTTTAGACTTACTCTTGATGGGGATGATGAGTTGCGGTATGACGGGCTGAATCTTTGGGCCGCCGTGCTCCAGTAGGTCATGGATGCCCTGTCGGGCAAAAAACTCATACGGGTGAGCCGTCTCGCATAAACCGTCAAAGAACAGAGGCAAGAAGTGATGGTAGTCCAGCTTCTCCAGCTCCACCTGAGGACAGAAGAGATATTTAAATGTGATATAACTGATTAAAATAATAAAATACCACCATAAAGTAAAAAGGACCGTAACAAAAAAAAGTGTACTGATAACCATAGAGTTAGAAATTGCACTTTTTGTATTTGAAAAGAGGAGAAAAAGCATTATGGGTCTATGTCTGCTCGGTACAATGGGGTACAAGTCCCAGGTACATCATCATAGGTTGTATAAACAGTAGTTTGTTTTAGCGTTTTACTTCTGAAACTATGTTTTACAGTGGTTTATGTATTTTTACAAAGTTAAAAAATGAGTACTTGGGTTGGGCATCGAGTCTTGAGCATCAATGGGAACCATCAACCATCAAAAACTAACATTTTGATTCTCTTGGCATCGTTCAAATGTTTTGAAATGGGACAGTGGTTAGGTTGCACGGTAGAGAAGTGGTTAGCACACCACACAGCAAGGAGACCCGGGTTCGATTACCCGCTCAGGCATCTCTGTGTGGAGTTTTCATGTTCTTGCCGTGCATGCGTGGGTTTTCTCCGGGTACTCCGGTTTCCTCCCACATTCCAAAAACATGCTAGGTTAATTGGCCACTCTAAATTGTCCATAGGTATGAATGTGAGTGTGAATGGTTGTTTGTCTATATGTGCCCTGTGATTGGCTGGCGACCAGTCTCTCGCCCAAAGACAGCTGGGATAGGCTCCAGCATGCCCGTGACCCTACTGAGAATAAGCGGTGTAGAAAATGGATGCATGTAACAGTGGTGAACCTTTCCAGAAGTGGCGAGCCAACCAGGAGCGTTGAGTAACGATACGATACCTGGTGCTTGTGTATCAGGACTGTATCGATTCAAATGTGAAATGTAACATTTCCATTTATTCTCTCATTGCACAATTTAATACACAAGTGTTGATAATAATGTACATAGAAGGCTGTTTTTATTGTGTTTTATTTAAATTTTTTTCTTAATTGTACTACACTGACTTCCGTTTCCTCCCACATTCCAAAAACATGCTAGGTTAATTGGCAACTCCTAATTGTCCATAGGTATGAATGTGAGTGTGAATGGTTGTTTGTCTATATGTGCCCTGTGATTGGCTGGCGACCAGTCCAGGGTGTACCCCGCCTCTCGCCTGAAGACAGCTGGGATAAGCTCCAGCATCCTTCTCGACCATTGTGAGGATAAGCGGTAGAAAATGAATGAATGAATGAATGTACTGCACTGTGGCTACTGTCAACATTTGGATTTAACAATAATGGACATTTTCCGGAATATATGGGTTTGACCCTGATGACATTATTTTATATAAGAAAAAAGAAAAATTATTGTAACGTTCTGTTTTGCAGTTTGGAGGCTTTACTGTATGTCGTCGTAGATCAAGGCTCACTTTTTGCATGGTGTATGGGTGCAGCTGTTGAAGATCACCACACATGGACATGTGGTCTTCTGTAAGATCAACACCTGTTTACGACATTGACACACAAGACACACACCAACACACGAAAGGGTGTCGTTGACGACAACCATCACGCTCTGCTTATTAAGTCCATGTATGACAGAGGTTGTCCATGAGTGTCTATGACAGAATCATAAGTTAAATGTGTCACTTGGGCTAGTAGATCAGGTTACAGGCTGTGTATTTATAACGCGGTATCAGCTGCGGCACAGCGCCCCGGTGGCACGATTGTTGACCGTGAGGTTAAGGGTTGAAGGGCGGATACTGTTTTTCACAGGATGAAAGGAAATCCCCTTTGCTGCAAAGGCAAATATCCCCCACATGCCCCCTCCGGTCTTTGAGGACAGCTGAAGCAACCAGGAGGAGATAGTGTCCTTCCAATACACACATACAGTACATAGAAACACAGCAGCAGCACTGCAGGGTCACGCTACTCGGCGCTCAAATGTCACCCATGCACTTTCAAGTCACCCGGACTCCACACGTGGAGACTTCAAAGCAAGCCCCCCACTCTCGCAGGGCTTAGTAAACACATCAGGGAATGACGGAAGATGGCGAGATGGCGACAGAGACGGACGGAGGTGTCCCGGTGCAACGAGACGGAGCTGATTGCTTTAAGGCAATTTGTTGGCTAACCTTGACCTTTCTCTGTGTGCTTGGCCGAGATCAGTATTGTGAGTCAGGAACAAACACAAATGTGAGAGGAAGAGAGGAAGAAGGGGCACAGTATAATAGTGTGGGCACTAGATGGCACTTTGGGAAGAATCATACCTACATTGACAGTACATTGAAAAATTATGTCATCATATTGACTTGAAAAATATGTATTTTTTTTTAATTCGTAATATTCTGAGGAACAAACAAAACTAAATATTGTGGAAAATATTATAATAAAGGAATGAAGTGAAAAAATTATGGAAATAAAGAAATATTATTACAAAAACAAGACCAGGGTTCAATTCCACCCTCGGGCCATCTCTGTGTGGAGTTTGCATGTTAATGTCTAATGTCCTGCAGGAGGAGACACCCTGTTTTTATGGGGCCTCCTCTAAACAGGATGGATATTTAAAAAAAAAACAATACAAGGGTAGTACTGGGATCAGATACTATCGTGATGATATTGATAGTTATCAGTAGTCATCAATGTATTTTTTCCACAAATATTTGTGTTTTTTTGTTGCACTATTGACTTTAATTTGCAATAAATAATCATGTGAATAAATATAATTGGGGGCTGCACTGCGGGCAAGTGGTTAGCGCGCAGACCTCACAGCTAGGAGACCAGGGTTCAATTCCACCCTCCGCCATCTCTGTGTGGAGTTTGCATGTTCTCCCTGTGCATGCGTGGGTTTCCTCCGGGTACTCCACATTCCAAAAACATGCTAGGTTAATTGGCGACTCCAAATTGTTCATAGGTATGAATGTGAGTGTGAATGGTTGTTTGTCTATATGTGCCCTGTGATTGGCTGGCGACCAGTCCAGGGTGTACCCCGCCTCTCGCCCAAAGACAGCTGGGATAGGCTCCAGCACCCCTGCGACCCTCGTGAGGAAAAAGCGGAAGAAAATGAATGAATGAATTACAAAAACAAAATGTGTGAAGACAACTTAAGAAGAAAGTTTAAATATTTGGAAAATTACAATAATACACAAAATTACAACAAATTATATAGGCGTGGGCTGTAGGCCAGATATGCTCTCTGCCCTCCCCAAAGCTCTACTTCTATTAGGGCGTAAAGGAAAGCCACATTTGTTTTCAATTCCTAACAAGGAAAACATCAGGCATATGTGGTTGGTGTTCCTGATTCCCGACCAGCAAAAGTTCAAGCATTTCACACTGGGCTGTTTTGTGAACATGGGCCAGTATGGAGCTGGACGAGCCAATAAACTTCCTAAAGCCCTCGGCTTTTCCAACATTACTTGGTCTTGTGTCAGAAGGGCAAAAAGTAAGTAACAATTTATCAGTGCCCTAACCGTGTAAGTCACGGAACAAACACAGTTGTCTGTGTAGCATTATAGAGTGTGCATACAATGAGCGGAGTTGGTAATAGCCTTTTCTCACCACAATTAGTGGGTCTACCCGGGTTTTATACACACTGGTAGTCCCGCAAAACACATTACGGGTTACAGATGCTGTAAAAAACCTAACGCTAAAATGCTAAAGCTACTTACCATTGAGAGATGTCTTGAAGTAACCTCTTTTCTTGACAAACTTTGGACTGTACAGTATCCCCTTACGGATCGGATTCGGGATTCA
Organism: Doryrhamphus excisus; assembly: GCF_030265055.1. Taxonomy (NCBI): domain Eukaryota; kingdom Metazoa; phylum Chordata; class Actinopteri; order Syngnathiformes; family Syngnathidae; genus Doryrhamphus; species Doryrhamphus excisus. Next base: position 8,584,886 of record NC_080478.1, read on the forward strand.
ACACATTTATGCTGTATGTTAAAATCCGACATTCACCGCAGATAGCGATACAACACCTGAAGTCGTTCTGAGCACTTGAGAGTGTGACCAACAACCACAGCAAAGTGGGCATGCCGTGGGTGGAATAAATAAAAATAGACCGCTTTTTTGCAGGAAGCACAAAATCCAAAGAAATACAGATGAATAGGTGCAGATTCTGGAAGATCTAGAAACCTTTCTGTGCTGGTTATTGTGTGTAGCTGCTCTATAAGAGTCCACGACTCAATACAAAAGACCTGAGCATAATTGGTCCCCCTTTAACTTCATCTTCTCTGTCTCGTTTTCCACTCATAAACATCTATCGGGTGTTCAAGTTGTTTTCACCTCTAAATTCAGTGTACACAGGCAAAAGCTTTCCTCCCCTGTCTGAAAGTGAACTTAGACATTCAGTGCTAATTGAACAAGCAATCACTTGAGCAATAAAACATAATTTTGCTAACATAAAAAAAGAAAGCAGCAAATAGAAGTTAAAATTTCTCATGCAATGCTCCAAACAACTGTATATGTACTTGTATTCATGTTGATAAAACACAAGGTGTTCCTGTAACAAAGCATTATCTGGCCCCGGCACTATCTCAGCTCCCATGTTGTGAAGCTGACATGCTGTGGGCATCATTACGTGGGAGCATTAATGTGCTGCTGTGTAAAGGACGCCTCTGGAGTCTGTGATGCTCTTAATCAAAATCACATAAACAATCCACTTAGGGATCAGCTGCAGATTCTAGCTGGCACTGAAGAAGTAGTAGTAGTAGTACTGGAGAGGGGTGTGGGGTGTAGTCGGCAAACACCTTCACACATACTCTTTGTAGAGAATCTTAATCAGCTGCACTGATTGCTAAGGCTTGTATCCGCTATTGATCCATTCGCTCAGGTTTGTTTGTCTTTGGATGCCTGTGGGAATCCCACCCCGCCCGACCAGCAGTCTGGGGAGTCAATGGGAGCGGTGCAGAGGCAGGTAGCAGCAATTAGCCCCTTAGACACCGACCTGCAAGTCTGTTGCGGTCAGTCCAATGGGAAGCCCAAGAGCAGAGGCAGTGCTCGTTACCGCTGACAGGCACAGTGGAGCCAGCGTGATGCCACTTTGCACACGCGACGGCTGCATGGCATTGTGCACAGAGGCGTGTGTGTGTGGGAGGGTGGACACGTCGCCGTGTACGTTCTTGTGTGTGCGCTGACGCGATAAGCTGCCGGGCCACTTGGCCATGGTGGGTGTGAGTCACGACTGTTAGCATAGAGGCTATGGAGCAGTGCAGAAGATGCAAAGAAAAAAATGTATGTGGGGTAGATGTGCCTTGAGCCTAATTGCTACAGAGAGAGCAAAACAAATGTTAAAGTATATTTGAAAAGTCGTGAAAATGAGGGCGTAGACCAGGAATCCTCAACCGGTGGGTCACAGACCCAGACTTTGACTATTATTATTATTAATTATATTTTATAATATTATATTTATTATATTATATAATATATTATTTAACCCTCGGCCATCTCTGTGTGGAGTTTGCATGTTCTCCCCGTGCATGCGTGGGTTTTTTCATTCCCAAAAACATTCATTCGTTCATTCATTTTCTACCGCTTATCCTCACGAGGGTCGTGTGGGTGCTGGAGCCTATCCCAGCTGTCTTCGGGCGTGAGGCGGGGTGCACCCTGGACTGGTCGCCAGTCAATCACGGGGCACATATAGACAAACAACCATTCACACTCACATTCATACCTATGGACAATTTGGAGTCGCCAATTAACCTAGCATGTTTTTGGAATGTGGGAGGAAACCGGAGTACCCGGAGTACCCGGAGAAAACCCACGCTTGCACAGGGAGAACATGCAAACTCCACACAGAGATGGCTGAGGGTGGAATTGAACCCTGGTCTCCTAGCTGTGAGGTCTGCGCGCTAACCACTAGACCGCCGTGCCGCCTCCCAAAAACATGCTAGGTTAATTAGCGACTCCAAATTGTCCACAGGTATGAATGTGAGTGTGAATGGTTGTTTGTCTATATGTGCCCTGTGATTGGCTGGCGACCAGTCCAGGGTGTACACCGCCTCTCGCCTGAAGACAGCTGGGATAGGCTCCAGCACCCCCGCGACCCTCGTGAGGAAAAGCGGTAGAAAATGAATGAATATATTATTTATATATTTATTATATTTATTATTCATTATATATTTCACATTGCATGGAAACTGGCTACTGAGCCAGCAGAGCCGAGGGGACATGCCATGGCTGAGATTGATTGAAAAAGGTTCTCCTCTCATTCCGTGTGGAAGTGGTAAGTGGTAAGAAACGCTTTCTGTAGAGGCTCATTAGCTTGCTATGCTAGAGTAGGACGTCTGTTATGCCTTCAGCATTATTTATGCTGTAAATAGTTTATTTTATCTTATATTAGGTAATACAAGTTTAAAGTTGACTATAGGTGTGTTATGTCCTGTCTAGAGGGCTTTAATATTGTTAACACCATATGTAGAGGGTTGGAAAAACAGGTTTTCGATGCTTTAGCTATTTGTAAATAATTCAATTTGTAAAAATTCCCTCATCCCGGTTGGTCTGAACTAATTAGCCGCGATAAACGAGGGATTGTGCAGATTTTTTTCAGTTTTTCTGGATGCTGGTTCTGGAGCTGAATCTAACCTAATAATTACAACAGTCACTTTTATTGCAAATGTTGACCCAAAATCGGTGGAGAACGTCAGCGTCAAGAGAAAGGGAGAATTTATTATGGGTGCATGAGCATTCGATGTTGATTCTTTGATGTTCCACTGTACAAGTTCCAAGGGTATGTACATGATGATACCTAAATAGAGGTATGCATTGAAAGAGCATATCAGAGGCGAGGCACGGAGCAACAAGCACTAAAAATAATACATACCGCACCGGATTCCCAGTCAACACTGATGAGAAGCTGTGACAGTTTTTGGAAAACAGGGAGTACTCAGTATATCTCACCCTGAGGATGAGCTGTAAAAAGTTTACACTACAGTTGAATGTGTCAGGGTTTCTGTAAGCATTTGATGGCCATTGTTTGACGCCAAAAATGGAGCCCCGACTTAGTTGTAGGAAGAATTTGACTTTCTTGGAGGTCACAATGAGACTGGAACACGGAAAGTCGGTTACTCTCTCGCTATCTCCTCTGACAGCTGTTTCCATCTAACAAGCATGCAAGTATGCTCAGTTCAATTCACTGGCAGGAGAGTGTCAGTTGTGTCGATGGCAAACAAATGCTGGAAAAGACCAATCCCAGGCCTCAAAGACGCTTCAAACACCGGGAACAGAATGAGTTCGGGAATTTTGACAAAGACAAGATGTTGAACTATGTTTACAAATGGTGAGTCACTGAAAAAGAAATGTTGAACTCTGTGTACACTCCCTCTGCATACAGGTAGCGCTCAGTTTATGAACGTGCACCAATAAATCTCTATCTCAACACCTTGACTGTCGTGACCGTCATAAAGAATAGAGATTAGTGAATGGTAAAGAATGCTAGCTGGGTCATGGAGTCAATGCACTGTTACAAGGAGATGTTACTATTGTTGAATGGAGATTGTTACTATTTCATTACTGTTTTTACAACATCCTTCATGTGTTCTGTGTACAGTGTCTTTTGCTACATTGTGGTTCCCTCACTACATCGCAGTTTTTTAAAAAGTAATTAACGTATTTTTCGGACTATAAGTCGCACTTGGTTGGTTGGCTGTTCCTGCGACTTATACTGCAGAGCAACTTATAAATAAAAAAAAAAAAACTATTTATGTTACATAAACACTGGACAACTTTTCTGTTCATGTTTATTTTTTGTGTAGCTGAATAACCATTGTGTTAGCATATCTTACATCTATTCAGCCTGTTCTCTATTCTTTTATTAATGTTAGAATTTGCCTTCCAAGATGACGTAATGTCTGTTTTGGTCAAGTAGTTTGTAAAATAAATTACCCGCAAAAAATGTGACTTATGTATGTTTTTTTCCTACCTAATTATGCATTTTTGGCATTGTGCAACTTATACTCCGGAGCAACTTATAGTCCAGAAAATACGGTAATAAATTATCGCTGATTAGTGGTTTGCTTTTATTACTTAAACTAGCATACATATTTAGGCATATGTATGTTTTCTGGCCAAAATTAAGTATTTTCAAGCATAAGAAATGCCTAAAGCAGGGGTCGGGAACCATTATGGCTAAGAGAGCCATGAAGGCCAGATATTTTAAAATGTGTATCTGTGAGAGCCATATACATTTTGAATGCAATAAAATGTGTGCATTTTTATGTACGACCAACAGTTTTAGATATAATGGGCTCTAATTATGTAGACCAGGCACACTACCCCACGCCAATGGGGTGTGGCCAGCATACTTTCGTGAGCAGCGCAGTGTCTAATAATAAATCAAATACTTGCTGCCATCAATGCAACTTCTGCTGCTGCATAGTTTTGAACCGTATTCAGTACACGTATTTCATTCTTTTGGCCATCTTCACCAGAAGGCTTGGTTCTGCAGCTTTAGCTATTTGACTAAAGGAGGAAAGTTTACATTTACATGTTTTTTTGACATCTCAATGACCGAGGTAGACTACAGCATTACCCAGTAATAATCAAGTTTTGGTGTTTGACCTGGAAAATATCATCAGGAAAGTTAGATATGGTTGGCCGTATTGCAGCAGAATATAGATGGACGAATTAAAATGCATAAGAAAGTTGTTGATTTTGAATATTATTTTTAACAGTCATTTCTGTGATGGTTTACTATAAAATGTTAGCAAAAATGCATTTTTATTGTGGTAAGAAATGCTTGAGAGCCAGATACAGTCATCAAAAGAGCCCTACCTGGCTCCCGAGCCATAGGTTCCCTACCTCTGGCCTAAAGTAACTAAAATACAAGTTCAACTTCTGTATGTAGTATTCTACATTGGCCACTAGGCCAATTACTTGGTAATTGTTTGGTTAGACAAACACCAAACTTAATCGTCAGAATTACAGGCATATATTGCAGGTTTAAATTCCATCCATATGCTGGAGCCTATCCCAGCTGACTTTGGGCGTAAGGCGGGGTACACCCTGGACTGGTCGCCAGCCAATCACAGGGCACATATAGACAAACAACCATTCACACTCACATTCATACCTATGGACAATTTGGAGTCACATTCTAATGCCATCAGTGACTGTATCGTCATTGCACGTGGGATTAAGGCTGCATCCTGTGGATTCAGAAGCCACGCCTCCTGCTCTTTGCATCCAGTGATTACAACGACAACAGCGGAGCCTGACGACACACACAAGCACAGCATAATCAAGTGAAAGAGAGGGGAGGTGCAATCAGCATTTCCCCCTGCAATCAACCCCCAAATCACTGTCTCTAATCCGCAGCCCGCCATTGATGGCTTTGATTGATAGGACGGCTTTGTTATCTCGCTGTAAGGGGTCTGCGGGGAGCACAACAACAACAAGAAGGGGCAGGAAGGAGAGACAGTCAGCTTATCAGCTATTTCTACATTTGTTACCCTTGTCGAGCGAGCTGATGTTTTCGCCTCACAGGCTACACAACCCCGGCCCGCCGCTCATTTATCATACAGACGAATTAAATGTGGACACTTCAAAGTACTTCCGCACACAAGGGTCCCTCAGGGGCGTTTTTTTTTTTCTGTTAGGGAATAGAAAGGGACAATCTATCACTGGCTGTTTGTGACAAGAAACAGGAGACTTTGCCAGTGTTTTGTTTGTTAGCTGTTAGCATGCATGTGGTAATTAAAGACTATTGTACAGCTAACACGGGACACGGGACTCCTTGTCACATTAATGCCAATTCAAATCATATCTCTCTCAGAGTGTATATCACAGTTGCGCCGCCCCTGGGAAGTGAAAGTGAAAGTGAAAATGACTTGGGTGTGTCTCTAATTTTTCCATGAATCACTTTTCCAGCAACTCTGGGTTGTGCTATGTGAGTGTGTGTGCCTATGTAGCTATTAGACTGAAAGTTAATAATAATATCGAACAATACAGATAAGTCAACAGCAATAATTATTCATTCATTCATTTTCTACCGCTTTTTCCTCATGAGGGTCGCGGGGGGGGGGGGGGGGGGGGCTGGAGCCTATCCCAGCTGTCTTCGGGCGAGAGGCGGGGTACACCCTGGACTGGTCGCCAGCCAGTCACAGGGCACATATAGACAAACAACCATTCACACTCACATTCATACCTATGGACAATTTGGAGTCGCCAATTAACCTAGCATGTTTTTGGAATGTGGGAGGAAACCGGAATACCCGGAGAAAACCCACGCATGCACGGGGCGAACATGCAAACTCCACACAGAGATGGCCGAGGGTGGAATTGAACCCTGGTCTCCTAGCTGTGAGATCTGCGCGCTAACCACTAGACCGCCGTGCCGCCAGCAATAATTATAACACATATATATCAGAAAACTAGCTGCATTTGTAGCGTATAAATAAAAACAGGATATAGCCTAAGCTATAACTCGATTATGAATAATGATTATTGATGAATGATGCATGATGAATAATAAATGAATGAAATTCAAGTGGGCTTTTCCTGGGCTGGTTTGATGTACAGTTGATAGATATTTTGGTCATCCATTCTATTAGCGTATGTGTGAACAGAATAGTGCTTTTTCAGCAAACAAACATCATGAGTGGAGAACATCTACCCCCTGCCAGTTTGGCTTTGATGAATCTTCCTCCAACTGTACTGGGGGAAAAAAAAATAAAAAATCATCATAAAATGTTCAAACAAATGTGCTCATTTTCAACGTCGAATGTGATGAATGAGTTCCAATGATTTTCGTGCACGGAGCCCGAACAATAGAGACCAAGACAAATAGTTCGCTGTGTTTACGATAACGTGGCAGATTTGCTGGGCTGCTGTGTGTGTGTGTGTGCAAGGGCGGAAATTACAAGAGTGTGGGGGAGGGGGGAGTTGGGTCCAGAAGACACTGATAATTTTCCTCCTCAATGTATCATAGTAAACATATCATTTTCACAATATCGTGACGGGCACTGGATGCATTTTGACACAAAACAAAGCCCATTTCAGTTGTACATTTGGGACTAATCAATCACAGAAGGAACATTTGGACATCCAACAATTGAGCCTGATTGAAAGCTTCTGTGCAAACCAACCAATGCAGACTTTGTAACACATGGGAATAAACAGCCATCTTCTTTAAGAGGCCAACAGCAGTAGCAGCGGCAAGAGGCGGAGGGTGTCTGTGTCCAGCTGCTAATGGGATGTTCTTGTTAGTGCGAGTGGATAAGTCTCATCCTGTATTCTGGACTCCAGATCAAAGAGGGCTCTGGACTCCAAAGAGATAGCAAGAATTCAGGGATGTAAGGGGACATAGGGAAGAAGGAGTCCTTAAGACAGAGGTTGGCGAAGGGTAAAACATGGAGGTGTGTTAGATTGATTTTGGAGAATGCTTCTATTTTAGTTTCACGTCAGGTGAGGTGAATGATGGATGGAAAACAGGGAAATTGAACACTATACAGATATTATACATTATCATATACTTCAGTATATATTGGCCCTGTACCCTAGAAACCGCCCATGAATGATACGGGAAAAGGCCGAAATGATACTGTGTCAAAGCCCAGGGCAGTGATACTGATAAAATATAGAGTTTAACCATGTCCAGTATCAGCCCCCGTAGCTGTCCACTCAGCGCGCGCTGCTCTGGTATCGTGCCCGTGAAACAACCAATCAGAGAACAGCGCACGAGCGTGAACACACAGTGTTTGTTTTGCTGCCCAAACTTGATTAATGGAACTTTAATTATCAGACATTGATAAGATAAGACTGTTGATAAAATATTATTGTTGAAATATTTTTGCAATTATTGTGTTTACACTGTTTAGATATAATACATGTAATAAACTGAACATTTTCTGGAAACAAAATGGTCTTTTTATTAAATAGTACGTGATAATAAGCTCATGATTAAATAGTATGTGATAATAAGATCATCACATGGTTTGTCGACCTTCGGTCTCGGGCTGATACTGACACTTGGGGGCATGATACCTGGCCTGATACCAGACAAACCATGTGATAACCTATAATTATCACATACTACAGTATTAATTGTCCCTGTACCCTAGAAACCGCCCATGAATGATACGGGAAAAGGCGGAAATGATACTGTGTCAAAGCCCAGCGCAGTGATACTGATAAAATATAGAGTTTAACCATGTCCAGTATCAGCCCCCGTAGCTGTCCACTCAGAGAGCGCTGCTCTGGTATCGTGCCCGTGAAACAACCAATCAGAGAACAGAAAATTTTCTGGAAACAAAATGGTCTTTTGATTAAATAGTACGTGATAATAAGCTCATGATTAAATAGTATATGATAATAAGATCATCACATGGTTTGTCTGGTATCAGGCCCAGTATCATGCCCCCGCGTGCCAGTATGGGCATGATACCTGGCCTGATACCAGACAAACCATGTGATAACCTATAAGTACATGATATTATACAGTATAATAGCTCAGTGTGTTGTCAGTCCAATAAAGTCTCTTAGCAGCCCTTTGGGATACACTCACATAGTGCGATGCGAGTTGTGCAACACTTAGATAAGACTCATGGAAAATTTATGGGAGAAACATAATGGACACAACAGATTTAAAGCTCACTTTCACACAAACTAAACTTTCACTTTCCAGATACATAAGCTAAGTTTCACAAAGTTTTCACTCTAGAACTACATAGCAGAACAAATATCGACTCTATAGACTCTATTGCAAAACTGCACACAAACTGTTCTAGATCTTCCTGCACCGTTTTCTGCAGTGTTTCCATGGATACCCTCCTTCCCACACAAACAATCCGTTCAATTGATTCCAAACACGCCCAATCCGCTGTGATCGGTCACACTCCCCAAGCGCTCCTGCAGACTTCTGGAAACCGCAGGGAATCCACAGCCCATGTAAAGGAAGTTCGGGTTGGACTGATGTCAGTAGAATTTGGTGTTGGAAAAAACAGAGCGTGCATAGCCATCCAAACGTTTTACAAGGCTCACTTCTAAATGTGCAAACTTCACTATTTGATACATTGGCAAGATTTAACATGAGGATACTACATTGTTACAATATTTATAGGTTAGAAAAGTGGGAAAAAAAAAGCGTGATAGGTCTGTGCGTACTGAACCGTGACCCCTGTATTGAACAGTTTTAGATTTATTTTATCAACTTCTGATGGCGGTCTGTGATGAAAGAGTAGTGTATCTGCAATCGACTACTCTGGCTTAAGTTGCATTGTTAAGCACAGAGCCACTGATCTCCATCTCCCATATTCATAACACGCAGAAAATGTTGAACAATGAAAAAAATGCTAGCAATTTCATTCATTCATTCATTTTATACCGCTTTTCCTCACAAGGGTCGCGAGGGGGGGGTGCTGGAGCCTATCCCAGCTGTCTTTGGGCGAGAGGCGGGGTACACCCTGGACTGGTGGCCAGCCAATCACAGGGCACATATAGACAAACAACCATTCACACTCACATTCATACCTATGGACAATTTGGAGTCACCAATTAACCGAGCATGTTTTTGGAATGTGGGAGGAAACCGGAGTACCCGGAGAAAACCCACGCATGCACGGGGAGAACATGCAAACTCCACACAGAGATGGCCGAGGGTGGAATTGAACCCTGGTCTCCGAGCTGTGACGTGCCGCCCGCTAGCAATTTCAATAAAATTCTAATTAAAAAAGTGAAAGTAACAATGTTTTGTATTGAAAGTATCGAACTGTCACACAAATATATCAAACCAAACTGTGAATTTTGCGAATCGTTGCACCCCTACTTTCATCGATATTTCTCATCAAAGCTAAGACTCCAGCGCTGTAACCAAATATATGGCTATTTTTTTATTCATACAATTTGAAAACCGGGCTGCACAGTGGTCTAGTGGTTAGCACGCAGATCTCACAGCTAGGAGACCCGAGTTCAGTTCCAGCATCTCTGTGTGGAGTTTGCATGTTCTCCCCGTGCATGCGTGGGTTTTCTCCGGGTACTCCGGTTTCCTCCCACATTCCAAAAACATGCTAGGTTAATTGGCCACTCCAAATTGTCCATAGGTATGAATGTGAGTGTGAATGGTTGTTTGTCTATATGTGCCCTGTGATTGGCTGGCCACCAGTCAAGGGCGTACCCCGCCTCTTGCCCGAAGACAGCTGGGATAGGCTCCAGCACGTGAATATAAGTGGTAGAAAATGAAAATGAATTTGAAAACCTTTTCAATTGCGTGGTCATCGTCTCCAGCTTAAGGCTTAAGGAAAGAAATAGCCATAAAAAAATAACTAATTATTAAAGACAATACATTATTGATGGATGATTGATACGGATTTTGGCCACCACTGACAAATTATTTTTAGCTGTGTTTCTAATTAGAGATATTTGTTTTAGTTTTAACCATATTTTAATTATAGAGAATTATTACCAAAATACTTTTGTTTGAGGTGATAGTCCGGTTCGCTTGTGTGGATCACTATGGATTTGTTCACAGCATAGCGACAGGAGAAACAATAGCAAGGGTCTAGGACCAGTGTTGATTAATCGTGTTTTGATTCAGTCTCAACTAGGTTGATGTCTAAAGATGTACAGTAAGGGGACAGAGGAGAGAAGGAAGGTAGCGATAATAAATTATTGGAAAGGGAAGGCAAGTATAAGAAAAATGGACACTAGGCTATCATCCACCGGCAAGAATAAAAATATTTCTGCTGATGGCCGTGTCTTTAGCCCATGTTTCATTATACTTACAAAGCCTTTCACAAGACGAATCTAAAAGCAAAAAAAAAATCATTGTTCCAGATAGCTGACTTATGCAGGCGAGGGCCTTTTGACGGGATAAAAGGTAGCTTTTGAAATGTCACACTAAACTGAAGCCTTATTCCCATGCACACATTAAATTGCTATTTCTACTTCCTCCACAAAGAATTATGACCAACCACGATCTTTTTTGGTGAATGAATAATCAGGAGCAAAGTAAAACAGCATGGCTCTAAAATGTCACCATTTTAACAAAGTGGGAATGAGAAGATATTTGCAGTTTTACTTTTGGAGCAAAAATAGTTTTTAGTTTAGGAAGTTTTAGAAAGGTTGCCGCTTCTTTAAAAAAAAAAGTCTAAATTTCAAATATTGCAAGAAAGACTCCTCATTTGAATAACATAAAGTTGTAATATTCAAGAAAACCTCTTATGCTCATGTTGGGCCCTTTGTATTGACTCCTATAGAGCAGCTACACATGATCATCCGCAAAGAAAGCTTTCTAGATCTTCCACAATCTGCACCTATTCAGCTGTATTTCTACACCCCCGGCCCTCTTTGAGGTATGCTCCATTCCCTTTCCCAAGGGCTCCCATGCTCATTTTGTCCGATTATACTTAAATAAAACTATAAATAAATACTATAAATACTATAAATAAAATAAACACAGTTAGGACACTGATGAATTGTTGCTCTTCTGACTCAAACACGACCAGGTAACGTTGGAAAAGTGTCGGACAACAGCAACTGATAGCAGATAGTCCAGCATTGTATAGTCCAGCTTTGAAAAAAAAAAAATTAGTACATTTTTCTCTTGCTAGCTGGGAATTAGAAACTCCAACCACTTCTGCCTGATGCTTGCCTCTTTAGAAAAGCGAAACAAGAGAGGGTGTGCTAACTGCATGACTTTATTGTGAGATTAAAGTCATAATTTTAAAAAAAGGATGAGGGCTGTGATGATGAATTTTTTTTTCATAATAGCACAACTTTTTGTCACCCAAAAATGTCTTGTGACATTACAATTTTACACTTTACAAAGTATTTCCCGCGGTTCAACTGTATATCATTGTGGCACTAATTCTTCTTTTATAAGAATAGTCATAATTTATTAATCCAATGTTACTCTGCTACAGGGACAAATGCACTGTTTGTACAGATACATTTTTGTCATGTTTTGTATTCACTACACCCCCCCAGTACACCAGCTTCCCTCAGGAGACAAATCTACATTTTGTCCTTTTTCATGTCATGTATGCAGCTGAGTCTTTGGCCACCAACTCCGGAATAATGTGTTTGGCCTGGGGCCTTGCTTCCTGTTTCCTGTCCAACTGACTGTAAAGGGCTTTGCTTGCCTCATTCCACTACCTGGCCCAAGTTCTTTGTTTGCCAGCTTGACATATAATTTGATGAAACTCAACTCCATTTGGTGAAAACGCACCTTGTCAGCAACACATTGTGTCGCATAGAGACATCTGTGCTGGGTTTTCACACAGGATTACGTAATTATAACTGTCTTCGGGCTTTACATGTCGAATTTTTTCAACAAAAAGCAAGGAGTCACAGGAACTCAACATCATAAAACAGCTAATTCATCGTCACTGTCCAATGAAAACTCATCCATGCAAAGTTACCATGTTCTACAACGCCATCTCTGTGTGGAGTTTGCATGTTCTCCCCGTGCATGCATGGGTTTGTTTGTCTTTGATCAACATAATGGGCACTACTGGTGTAAGGGTATAAATTAAAGTTTTTTTTAAATTAAAGGGCAGCATGGTGGAGAAGTGGTTTGCACACAGACCTCACAGCTAGGAGACTAGGGTTCAATTCCACCCTCGGCCATTATGAATTCATGAATGAATGAATTACCACTACGGCTGCACGTAAGATGAGTTAGCGTGCAGGAGATCTGGGATCGAGTGGGATCTACGTGCATGCGTGGGTTTTCTCCGGGTATTCCGGTTTCCTCCCACATTCCAAAAACATGCTAGGTTAATTGGCGACTCCAAATTGTCCATAGGTATGAATGTGAGTGTGAATGGTTGTTTGTCTATATGTGCCCTGTGATTGGCTGGCGACCAGTCCAGGGTGTACCCCGACACCCTCTCGCCCAAATAGAGCCGGGATAGGCTCCAGTGTACCCGCGATCCTTGTGACGATTAGTGGCATAGAAAATGGATGGATGGTGTTTTTGGTGTCTTCTTATTACGTATGAACCTCAGGTTCAGACTGAAGGCTGGATTGTCTTAATTGTTTTATTTTTTTGTTTTACCACTTAAAGTCATTTAACCATCTCTTGATTAATATCCTCCGTGTTCATATCCAAGTGGCGTACTCTTTCGCAATCACAATGACATATTTGTCTTGTCGCTGAAAACTAGCCAAACTTATCAATACAAAGAAGTATCCCAAATATCGGGTGATAGTAATCTATTATGGGAGACTCTTCAAATCAGCAGTTTTGGCAAGTACTGTTGTCAATTTTGATTACGTCAAATGTCCTAAATTTACAAAATTATGTCAAAATCTTAAAATGTTATCAATAGCTAGCTTTTGCCTTCATTTTGGACGAGGGATTTACATAAAAGTCAAAAGCTTCATCATAATTTATTGTCTTATTATAAATCAAAATAAAAAAAGCAAATATCTGACTGATGCGTGCATTTTAAAAACCATAAAGCTATCTGTAAGGCCATAAGTTATCATTCATTCATTCATTCATTTTCTACCGCTTTTTCCTCACAAGGGTCGCGGGGGTGCTAGAGCCTATCCCAGCGAGAGGCGGGGTACACCCTGGACTGGTCGCCAGCCAATCACAGGGCACATATAGACAAACAACCATTCACACTCACATTCATACCTATGGACAATTTGGAGTCACCAATTAACCTAGCATGTTTTTAGAATGTGGGAGGAAACCGGAGTACCCGGAGAAAACCCACGCATGAACGGGGAGAACATGCAAACTCCACACAGAGATGGCCGAGGGTGGAATTGAACCCTGGTCTCCTAGCTGTGAGGTCTGCGCGCTCCATAAGTTATCATTTTAACTATACATTGCACTGATATCAACGTAAAATAGTAATGCACTACTTTAATGACATTCCTATGTAGACACGCTGTTTTACCCTGATAACCCTCGTAACAAAGTAAGACAATCATGGGCAGCTCGTACGCATCAATTCGGCATTGAATCAACACAGATATTTGGTTACAACCCTAGTATTAAGTGACCCCAAGAGTCACAAAAGACCCCACAACAACATCCAGAGAACTGCAAGGCACACTTGCCTGAGTTAAGGTCAGTGTTCATGATTCCACCAAAAGAGAGACTGGGCAAAAACGGACTCCATGGCAGTTCCAAGACCAAAATCACTGCTGAATAAAAAGAACATTAAGGCTGGTGTCAATTTAGCCAGAAAGCATCCTGATGATCCTGAAGACCTTTCGGAAAATACTCAACGAGGCGAGACAAAAGTTGAACTTTTTGGAAAGTCATGTGAAGAATGATATTGTATCCCACCGAGGCATTCTAGCAAGTTTGTACAGAATGGAAGAGTGCTTTCATATGAATTTAGCAGGACTAAAACAATATTGTACTGTTACTGGAAAAATTAAAACTAGCAGAAGTCTGTAAATGCTGTACAGCAGGGGTCTCAAACTCAATTTACTTGGGGGCCACTGGAGCTCGGGTCTGGGTGAGACTGGGCCACATCAGGTTTTACAAAAAAACCAAAAAAAACACATTTATTAAAAACAAAAATTTGTTAAAAACGTCGCTTTGGTTCCAATTTTCTACAAGAAAAGCTCTGATAAAACTTCCACTGTTCTCAAATATCTTACTTTTTATTTTTCTACACAAAATAAGATGAAAAATAAATAAACAAATCAAGAATAAAGAAAATCAATCAGTAATAAATAAATATAATAATAATAATAAAACGGCAAATAATAAAAACTCAAGAAACCACATATAGTTGGTGGGTAGACAAATTATTTTTTTCAGATTAAAATGAACAAAGCATTATTAGAGCCCTGTAGACATGACAAAACACGACTATAGTCACATTTATACTCTTTTTATTTACAACATATTGCGCAACTGCAGGGTCTTGAGACACATGCTAACTCGCAAACTAGAGAGCTAGCGACCTAAATGGTAGCCTTTTTTATTAAGTTATTTTCTTTAAACTTAAATAGCCAAAAACTTACCACTTCCAACCAGATAGGGAGGATAACTATTAACAGTTATTTAACCTTTAACATGAACATTAATCAAACGTAATCATTTTTTCTGGGTACATGATACCATACAGCATCCATATCAAACTTGCGCAGGCCGCACTAACATTAAACTTTCATATCAAGGCGGGGGCCTCAAACTAGTGTCCTGCGGGCCACATTTGGCCCACGGGTCGTGTGTCTGAGACCCCTGCTGTACAGGGATTATATTCGCTTTTGTTTATGTGTTCAGAATAATCACTCCCCACCAACCCACCCAACACCATTTACACATCCACACGTATCTACTTCCAATACGAAATAGTGAGAGTGCAAAGGGGAGGCGGCAGCAAGCAGCCGAGCAGATGTAATTACAAAAGGCAATACAAGCTGTGTGTCTCCCCCAAGTCTCTCTGACCCACATGTAGGAAGTAAGTCAGAGCTTATCACGCAGGCACAGGATGGGCCCGAGCGCTCCCTGCTCCTTTTCAGACGCGACACTGCGAAGGATGATTGCGGCGTAGCATAGTGGTTCGGCTCAGAGTGGAGTGGAGGAGGTGAGCAAATTTGGAAATAGCCGGCGAGAAATCTCATCTTGGGAGATTGGAGATAGATGTAAAACATGGGGCTGGTTGTATTCTTACACAACAAGGAGCACGGAGGGTTTTGTTATGTCTGCCAGCAGATGGTTTGTGTGCAGAAGTGTACAAAAACTACTTTTAGGGAACCTATTATACTCATTTTTCAGCCCCTTTGTATTGAGTTGTGGACTCCTATAGAGCAGCTACACAAAATAACACTTTATATAAATAAATAACACGGCCCGCCTCCAAGCACGCCCACGCCACTGTGATTGTTCACATCCCCAAACTACTTCCTGATTACTATGAACAACACTTACTAATTAGGTTGGTATTATACTCATTTTTCAGCCCCTTTGTATTGAGTTGTGGACTCCTATAGAGCAGCCACACAAAATAACACTTTTCTAGAGCTCCAGAATCTGCAACTATCTAGCTGTATTTCCTTGGATTTGTGCTTCCTGCAAAGCAATAGCAATAAAAAATGTTTATTTATTTCACCCACGGCCCGCCTCCAAGCACGCCCACTCCCACTGTTATTGTTCACATCCCACAAACTACTTCCTGATTACTATGAACAACACTTACTAATTGGGTTGGTATAAGAGTTGATGATAAATGAATAAAGGCTTTGGAGAGCTACTATAAAAGTGTTTAGGAGCCACCTCGCCTGCCCGAGGAGGAGCACCCATTGTCGGACACACTTTGTCAGAAGCACAGAAGCCGGACGTGAGGGTGCCGCATTTACTAACTGCAGACAATCTTGGCACAACATCAGTAGTAGAAATGTAGTCATTGGATGTTTTATTATAATTTTTATTAACAGTTTAGCAGATATTTTACATTCATGTTCGCAAAAACTGTCCCATGTCAAATGCTGTTGAAAGTATTGAAATATGAATAATATATGAAAATATTTTTCTCTTGCTGGGAATCACCAACTAGAATACTTTCTACCTGAACTTGTTTTGTAAAACAGAGCAGAATTTGGGGGATGGCAGAGAGCGTATTGCGCCTACAGCCACACCCATAAGGAAGATGTCCTCTATGACATCACAAAAGAACAGTTTTGCAACGCCCTCTGAAACAGAGCATTTTGAGCCATCCCAAACTTCTTCCAGGGTTCACTTCCAAATGCCCAAACTTCATTATCTGAAACTTTGCCATCATTTAACAGGAATACCTGGAATATGAAATGATAACAATTTTTCATTACAAAAATATTTCAAGAAAACAACCTGACCGGGTCATTTTTGAGCCACTTATGGAAGGTTGGGGTAGTAACACAAAAACAAAAAATTCTTAAAATGTATAAAAGGTAAGTTAAAAATGTGAATGGCATGATGTCAAAAACATGTTTTTTGAGGAATACCTGGAATATGAAATGATAACATTTTTTCATTACGAAGATATTTCAAGAAAAACAACCTGACCGGGTCATTTTTGACCCACTTACGGAAGCTTGGGGTAGTAACACAAAAACAAAAAATTCTTAAAATGTATAAAAGATAAGTTAAAAATGTGAACGGCATGATATCAAAAACATGTTTTTTTGAGGAATACCTGCAATATGAAATAACGAAAATTTCATTAAGAAGATATTTCAAGAAAACAACCTGACTGGGTCATTTTTGACCCACTTATGCATCTAAGGGTTAATGCCACACGGCTATTTTACAATAGGTTCTCCCTCCACTGACATTCATCCTAACATTCAAACAAGGCTTATGCCCTATCCCCAATCCCCAACCCGCCTCCTTGTTTAATTGGCTTAGATAAATATCTAAAGGGCTAAAGCTGGGTTTAAGCCATGCCATTAGTAGAGAGTGTGCTGTTATTGAATTTACATGAATGCCATGGGTGAAGCGGTGGTGACGTGCCAAAAAAAAAAAAAAAAAATCTTTTAATGGTGCATGTTTCACATATAACACAAACGTACTGTAAATGTGTATTTATAGTAAAGGAAAAACAGTGGACAGGAAAATTGTCTGATATTCTATATACTTTTGCAATTACCATGTGTAATAGTCTGTAAAATCCTAATATCAATTCACCAGCTTGGAAAAGGCGAAAGAAATGGCCATGACCACTTAGCCCACTTTCTGTGGCCCCTCCCTGGCCATGACAGACGGCCCTGTCTGGGAAAGCAGCAAGAAATAATACCAACCATAATTCATTCAAAGGCCGCCATGTATCCTCCTTGCTTTGGTCGTCACTGCTCGCCTTATTCCGATTACTCCCAAGGCATATTTGGTCCTTACCTCAGCGGGGGTAATAGGGGCTGCATCCCACAGGAAAAATTCTCTGTGTCTAGTTTGTGTGTACACATTTTTAAATTGTCTGTGTAGTAATTTATTCAATCCAAGCCATCTTTAAATGCCGCCCCTCTTGGTACTGGCCATTTTTAAGGATTGACTGATTTTTCAAGGCAAACAAAATATTGTGTTATGTCTACAGAGACATGGGATATACTAAAAGAAAGATTAGACTCATCTTCCATCAGAAAGAAAACGTTTGTTTCTACCTTTTTTTCCGTTCTTTAGTAGTCAGCAGTAGAACATAGCAAATTCAAATTATCAATTCAAAATATCAGGCTTTTTGTGAAAAGATACATTTCAAGCAAAACTTTCACTTTGACACAATTTAGCCATACTGCATATTTAGCCTGAATGTCTAAACAATGATGCCACAACATAAACAACACAAAAAATGATTATTATACATGAAAATAACCATTTATTTTTCTAAATAAAACACCATGAACTATTTACAATTTTTACATTTGCAACTGAACTGTGTTTACATATTATTATATTTGCACACACGTTAAAAGTTCCTGTCAATGCATAACCTCCTTTGCCTTTTCACTTCCTGGTTGCTGCGGAGCATCTACAGCAGGGGTCTCAAACACGCGGCCCGCGGGCCAAATGTGGCCCGCAGGACACTAGTTTGAGGCCCCCACCTTGATATGAAAGTTTAATGTTAGTGTGGCCCGCACAAGTTTGATATGGATGCTGTATGGTATCATGTACCCAGAAAAAATTATTACGTTTGATTAATGTTCATGTTAAAGGTTAAATAACTGTTAATAGTTATCCTCCCTATCCGTGTGGAAGTGGTAAGTTTTTGGCTATTTAAGTTTAAAGGAAATAACTTGAAGGCTACCATTTAGGTTGCTAGCTCTCTAGTTTGCGAGTTAGCATGTGTCTCAAGACCCTGCAGTTGTGCAATATGTTGTAAATAAAAAGAGTATAAATGTGACTATAGTCGTGTTTTGTCATGTCTACAGGGCTCTAATAATGCTTTGTTCATTTTAATCTGAAAAAAATAATTTGTCTACCCACCAAATATATGTGGTTTCTTAAGTTTTTATTATTTGCCGTTTTATTATTATTATTATATTTATTTATTACTGATTGATTTTCTTTATTCTTGATTTGTTTATTTATTTTTCATCTTATTTTGTGTAGAAAAATAAAAAGTAAGATATTTGAGAACAGTGGAAGTTTTATCAGAGCTTTTCTTGTAGAAAATTGGAACCAAAGCAACGTTTTTAAAAAATTTTTGTTTTTAATAAATGCATTTTGGAAAACCTGATGCGACCCAGCCTTGCCCAGACCCGAGCTCCAGTGGCCCCCAGGTAAATTGAGTTTGAGGCCCCTGATCTACAGTATATCTATGGGAAAGATGCATGCCTAGTTCTTATTAATGCACTTTTCCCGCTTAAAACTGCACCAAATATGCTCATGCTCTCTCACAAAAAAAACACATAAGACTAATAAATATGTCTTTGGGAGTGAGCCGTCAGCTTCAAAAACAACTCTAAATCGTCTTTAGTAGCGAATGAGTTACTACTACTTTTAGCCACGTTAGTATTATTATATAACTATAATAAATATAATAAAATTATATTTATTCTAAATATATTTATCATTAAAATATGATATATTATATTTCATGACTATAATTACTTAACAGTTCAGTTAAGAATTAGTATATCAACTATGAACATGAAGTAATTCTATCATGCTGTTGTCCTGTAGATAAAAAATATGTTCATTTAGATACTTAAACCAATGTGTCCAAAGCAATTCACACAAGGCATTAACGGCCATCTTCGTTAAGTCGGAGCCATGAGAAAGGACACATTATGAAATGCTGATGGAGAACCCTCAGCAAGGCTATTCATCAACATAATTAAACATTATCAGCACAGTGAGATGGGTGAGGGCTGCAGAAAGTCCTATGATGTGCAGGCAAATGCAGTACTTTCACCAGCTAAGTACGTCTGTTTGCATCCTGAAGAACAAAACTGAGATCTATCGAGGTTTGTATTTCAACTTTCTTGGTAAAAAAAACACTTAAAGATCACCGAAACGCAGCCCCCACGTCTCCAGCCAGGTTCCTATTACACCTTATCCGATCCATTCGCCTTCATCCATTATTAAGTGCAGGAATGCAGCAAGGGCCATGTAGGCCACTTTACTGCACTTTAAAAATTTACTCACTACAACACTTGAAAATTCCAAGGGTAATTTGGACAGTGAACTGGCAGCAAAAAAAAAAGGTGGCTCGCACCACTGGATCGCAGTGTGAGGGTGTTAAATAGGTCCAATGAGTGACACTCGAGCATGTGGGTTAGTACAGTGTGTCATGTGTATACAGTACATGTACAGTACATTGCTAGTTAAGGTAGCACCATTAAACGCAGATTTGACTGATGTTTACTACTGTTAATTAATGTTCAGATCAGACAAGGCTGCACGGTATTCGAGTGGTTAGTGCACAGTCCACGCAGCTAGGAGACCCGGGTTCGATTCCCCACTCGGCCATCTCTGTGTGGAGTTTGCATGTTCTCCCCGTGTATGCGTCGGTTTTCTCCGGGTACTGCGGTTTCCTCCCACATTCCAAAAACATGCTAGGTAAATTGGCGACTCCAAATTGTCCATAGGTATGAATGTGAGTGTGGATGGTTGTTTGTCTATATCAGGGGTCGGCAACCTTTACTATGAAAAGAGCCATTTTACCCCCTTGCCCACTAAAGAAAAATAGCCTGGAGCCGCAAAACATAGTATGTTTAAAACAACATTGGAGGGAATTTGGGGGAATCAAAGTAGTTCAGATAAGAAAAGACGAGTTGGAGTACTCTTGCTAGTATTGGAGATAAACTTACATAAATGTACGTGTGAACTTACTTGATTTGTTTACTCTGCCGCAAACAGGTTCCCATGCAGCAGTTTTTTAAAATTATCTCAAATTTATTTTTTAGAATTGTCAAATAGCTCTGGGAAAGTATTACTTATTTTCCTTCATGTTTACCTGTGTGAGAGAGAACTGAATAGCATCCTGTCTGTTCATCCAATCACCAGTCAGAACTCGGCCAGGATGCATTCATGGTCTCACACAAAGTTGGATTACAAAGACATGCATTTTCCCCACTCGGGTGTTTAAAAATCTTCAAGCATTGCAAAGCGGCTGCACGGCGGGCGAGTGTTTAGTGCGCAGAGCTCACAGCGAGGAGACCCGAGTTCAATCCCACCCTCGGCCATCTCTGTGTGGAGTTTGCATGTTCTCCCTGTGCATGCGTGGGTTTTCTCCGGGTACTCCGGTTTCCTCCCACATTCCAAAAACATGCTAGGTTAATTGGCCACTCCAAATTGTCCATAGGTATGAATGTGAGTGTGAATGGTTGTTTGTCTATATGTGCCCTGTGATTGGCTGGCCACCAGTCCAGGGTGTACCCCGCCTCTCGACCGAAGACAGCTAGGATAGGCTCCAGCGTACCCACGACCCTCGTGAGGAAAAGCGGTAGAAAATGAATGAATGAATGAATGTTCAGATCAGACAAGGTTGCACGGTATTCGAGTGGTTAGTGTGCAGGCCACGCAGCTAGGAGACCCGGGTTAGATTCCCCACTCCCCCACACATTCCAAAAACATGCTAGGTTAATTGGCGACTCCAAATTGTCCATAGGTATGAATGTGAGTGTGAATGGTTGTTTGTCTATATGTGCCCTGTGATTGCCTGGCAACCAGTCCAGGGTGTACTCCGCCTCTCGCCCAAAGACAGCTGTGATAGGCTCCAGCATGCCGACGACTCTCGTGAGGATAAACGGTATAGAAAATGAATGAATGTTCAGACAAAAAAAAAACACATTTTCTCATCAGAAAATTTTTAAATCAATTACCGATTTTTTAATCAATTATCGATTAATTACAGATTAATTTTCTGTAAAAATACATTTTATAGAGAATAATTATAATGTTACATGCAGAAAACAATGTGAAATAATTAATAAACGATGAATGAAATTGATAAATGAACATTTAACTGGATTTTTAGACAAGGATCTTCATCAATAGTTTCTCTCAAATGTTTTTTTGGAATGCTTGCATGCTTGCTACCCCATGGCGGGTTATTTAACAATCAGACACAATAAAAAAAATGCACAGTCAGTGAGTCACCAACATGTAGGGTGCTTCGTTTTTGCTCTAGCTTCTGCGGAATGATACAGTTCAGGGCAAAATATTTACACCAATTTTCATCAAACACCAAATCTGATGAGTTATAAAACCACAGTTTGACTGTGTTCAAATTAAAGTATATTTGACAAAGTGGATTAAAATGCCTCCATGGTTGAGGTCTTTTTTTTTTGGTAAATGGTCTATCTTAAAGGTCATGATCTACGTTCCGAGCTGCCCCCTTTTTAATTATGTCTATGCCTGCACTGAGCGCTCGGCCATGCTGGTCTGCCAGAAGCCAGTCCCCTATGACCCTGACCTTTTCCACAACTAATAGAATTACACTGCACTAAATGCCAATTAAATAAATGCAGAAATGGAAAACAAAACAGGCGAGAGAGCGCACCGGAGTATAATTGCCATAAAAAGCCCTTAAGGTAAACACATGTTCCCACAGTGTGTGTGTATGTGTGTGTTATATAGAGAAAAAAAATCAAGCTGGGTGTGCATGAGAATGTGTTGTTAATTTCTCCTTGTTTTAATTAGCTCTCCTGCCAGAGTATGGCAAGGCCGAGGGGGCTCACAGGGGGCCCTGAAGATCCGGGGCGGACCACCAGATTGGCCTGGCGACCAACGCCTCGGACCAGCAGCTGGGTACCGTCACGCCCCACCGCTGCTCCAAAAAACGCCACAAGGTAGAAAATGAATTCACATATTCTCCATTATCTTACATTCTCTGTATTTGTTTGTGATTGCCCTCAGTCTAGTTTTAATTAAATCATCATTTTTCTCAACTCTACTTCAAAAAAATGCAATAACAATGCAGTGCAATTTGACAGTTACGCTCTCAAGAGCTACACACACACACACACACATATCCTGACGCACAGTTCATTTCACTTAACTGTCAATCAACAGTTTTCTGCAATGTTTATGCAGTAGTAGAAGAAAGGACAAACTGCTTCTTCCTACTCGTTTTTGGTCATTCATTCATTCATTAATTTTCTACTGCTTTTTCCTCACAGGGGTCGCAGGGGGTGCTGGAGCCTATCCCAGCTGTCTTCGGGCAAGAGGCGGGGTACACCCTGGACTGGTGGCCAGCCAATCACAGGGCACATATAGCCTTTTTGGTCATGTTAAAATTATTTTTTATCATTTCAATTTGGCTCACAACCAATCCAGGGTTGACCCGGCCTCTTGCTGAGATAGGCTCCAGCATACCCCCGCGACCCTGATGAGGATAAACGACATAGAAAATGTATGGATGGATGGAAATTCTGATAAAAAAAGGGTACATGTGTGTTAATTCCCTGCTTTACATGCTCTTTCTTTGAAATTCGACCCTCCCATAGCTACTTCCTGTGTGAGCATAGAGAAAAATACAGCATGTTAGGTTAGGACATGGCTAACGGGCTGCCTCCTCAGTGCCAAATGCGGTTTGGTGGTTTTAGTGTTTGAAATGCTTGATGCTAATTACTGAGCTATCTGACAAAATGTGCTGGGGGTTTATGGGACACCAAACAACAAATCAGCATAACAATAGTAATCTAGAGTCACAAAACCCATACAAGTCATTCATTCATTCATTTTCTACCGCTTTTCCTCACGAGGGTCGCGGGGGGTGCTGGAGCCTATCCCAGCTGTCTTTGGGCGAGAGGCGGGGTACACCCTGGACTGGTCGCCAGCCAATCACACACATATAGACAAACAACCATTCACACTCACATTCATACCTATGGACAATTTGGAGTGGCCAATTAACCTAGCATGTTTTTGGAATGTGGGAGGAAACCGGAGTACCCGGAGAAAACCCACGCATGCACGGGGAGAACATGCAAACTCCACACAGAGATGGCCGAGGGTGGAATTGAACCCTGGTCTCCTAGCTGTGAGGTCTGTGCGCTAACCACTAGACCGCCGTGCCGCCTCCATACAAATCAAACAATGTCAAATTGTGATTGTTCCTTTTTCTCCTCAACCCTATAGACATTACAAAGCACTAGCCTAATGGCTCTATGACCCTAAAAAAAGTATAGAATTTTACAGGTTTTATTATACAGTTGTGTACTCTGTTTTACACTAAATGTCTGCCCCCACTTCAAATTAACTGGCCACAAAAAGCTTTTGTTGTTATTGTTGTCTGTCTTCTTTCTCTTTGGGCTTTTCCCTTCAGGGGTCGCCACAGCAAATCAGTCTCCTCCATCCAACCCTTTCTTCTGCATATGTCTCTCTCACACCAACTACCTTCATGTCCTCCTTCACTATTATCCATAAACCTCCTTTATGGTCTTCCTCTACGCCTCCTACCTGGCAGCTCTAAACGCAGCATCCTTCTACCAATATATTTACTATCTCTGAACATGTCCGAACCATCTCAGTCTGTCCTCTCTGACTTTATCTCCAAGGCCTCTAACATGTAATGTCCCTCTCATGTACTCCTTCCTGATCCTATCCATCCTGGTCACTCCCAATGAGAATCTCAGCATCCTCATCTCTGCAACCTCCACTTCTGCTTCCAGAATGCTAACCACGACACAACGGTGGCTCAGTATTGTTGACCCCCCCCCCAAAAAAAGCTAAACCAAGCAGTGGCAGTTGACATTGTTGTCATCTTTTAATTTTTTAGTCTTTACTTTTCCCCCAGAATATTAAAATTTCAGTTATTTCTCATGGAAAACTCAAAAACTCAAAGGTTGACCAACATTTCCGGAATGGATTGAGTTATGATGACTGTCATAAGAAGAACTAAGCCAAAAAGGCCAATGAGCAATAACAGCAGGTGCAGTCAGGAATGAACAGCCACAAGCTACAAGGTTACACGTGTGTAATAAAAGTAGTCCTGTGGTTGTAATATCATAAAAAAGGGAAAAAGGAAGACTGTCCGACTTGGCTTGAAAGAAGCAGGAAATGTGCTTGTTGAGGGTTTATGGCATTGCATATTATGTGGAGGTCAGAAATAAGAAAAGCCATGCCTCACTCGAGTTTAAGAATGACCTTGCATTTTTCCACATCCACTCAAAAACACTCTCCTTTGCCCGGACAATTAAAAATGTCAAATCAACAAAAATCATTTTTCTTCTTCTTCTCTGAGCCCAGATTAAAATGATGATGAGCCCAGCACTTGAAGTGCTCAGTAATTGGCGGGTGAGCATACCGGTAATGTGCTGGAGCTCTCCAGCCAAGCTAGATTAAGCTACCTGCAAATGGAGATAGGCCAGGGTCTGGGGACGAGCGCCAAAGAGGGTCTCCTATACTTGACTTTGAAGACAGAGGGACAAGATGGAGCGCTCAAGATGAAGGAGGCTGATTAGCATACTTAGCACATTGACAGCAGCCGCCACAGTTAACCGGAGCTCGCATTTTTTTTTCTCCTCCATTGACCTGCGAGTAAGCATGGAAGCTTAGAAAGATACTTTGTTTGTGTATAAGTAAAAAAAAAGCGCCGGAACACGACAGCAGCTTCCCCTTGCTCAAACACGGATGACAAATAATGTCAGTCAAGCCCAGTATAACAAACAACCTTCTCGTGCGGTGTTGGGAATTTTTACCGACATGACAGGGAAGCCATTGTGGGCCTGGAGTTGCATTTCCTGCAGCCCGAGGATAGGCTACTACTCGCTTGTCTGCCAGTCGAGCTGTTTGATCTGCTAACTTTGATCATGCATAACATACTGACTGTACCGATCAATTTGGAACACATGCATGGCCCCAGTGTGAAAAAACTGACAGAAATATGAATTTCTACATTCTTATGTGTCTTTTTGTATGCATGCTTGTTTATTTTTTTCAAAACATGCAAGACTGATTTGGATGGATTTGAAAAAGATGCAAAATGCATACCTGATTTCATAGTTAATCCGTCAAAGACAGGAGCGCTCCTGTTTTAAACATCTGCCGTGACAATGCTGATCAAAGATCCTCTACTTAACGGGAGTGCCTGGCTGTTTTTTGGAATCTGCTGCAAAAATGCCAGTCATAGATCTTTTTGTGACAGAGGTAATCTACTACAAAAACAAAGTCAAAGATCCTCTAATTGACATCAATGCTCTACTGATCTACCGCAAAAACACTGTTTTTAAGAATCTACTGCAAAGGATATTTGTTGTTTTTCATGTTAGCAATGATAGTACAAGTTCCTCTTTATGACAGAAGGGCTTTGTTTTTTTTAAGTACTGACTATAAAACTATCATTTCTATCAACGGTTTTCAACATTACAGGAGTACTTTGCTGTTTTTGGGAATCTGCTACACAAATGAAAGTAAAAAATCTTTTATAGAACAGAACTGTTTTTAGAATGTACTACAAAAACAAAGTCAAAGATCCTCTAATTGACATCAATGCGCTACTGTTTAAATCTACCGCAAAAAACACTGTTTTTAAGAATCTACTGCAAAGGACCTTTGTTGTTTTTCATGTTAGTAATGTTAGCACAAGTTCCTCTTTAAGACAGAAGGGCTTTGTTTTTATAAGAACTGACTGTAAAACTATCATTTCTATCAATGATTTTCAACATTACAGGAGTACTTTGCTGTTTTTGGGAATCTGCTACACAAATGAAAGTCAAAATTCTTTTATAGAACAGAACTGTTTTTAGAATGTACTACGAAAACAAAGTCAAAGATCCTCTAATTGATAGCAACGCTTTACTGTTTTTGTAAATATGTGGCAAAAACACTAGTCAAAGTTCCTCAATATGGCAGAAGAACCTACTGCAAAGGACAGGAGTCATTTGCAGTTTTTTATGTTAGTAATGTTAATAAAAGTTCCTCTGTAAGACAGATGTGCTTTGTTTTTTAAGAACTGACTGTAAAACTATCATATCTATCAACGATTTCCAACATTACAGGAGTACTTTGCTGTTTTTTGGAATCTGCTGCACAAATGAAAGTCAAAAATCTTTTCTAGAACAGAAATGTTTTTAGAATGTACTACAAAAACAAAGTCAAAGATCCTCTAATTGACAGCAACGCTCTACTGTTTTTGTAATTCTGTGCCAAAAACACTAGTCAAAGTTCCTCAATATGGCAGAAACCCAGTTTTTAAGAACCTACTGCAAAGGACAGGAGTCATTTGCTGTTTTTTTATGTTGGTAATGTTAATAAAAGTTCCTCTATAAGACAAAAGTGCTTTGTTTTTTTAAGAACTGAATGTAAAACTATCATGGCTATCGACGATTCTCAACATTACAGGAGTACTTTGATGCAGTTTTTTACAATGTACTACAAAAATGCAAGGCAGAGATCCTCTGATTGACAGAAATACCCTGATGCCAAAAGGTTGGTCAAAGATTCTCCATATGGCAGGAGCACTCTGCTGTTTTTAAGAACCTACTGCAAAAATGTAAAAGAATGTCTATAAGACAGGAACACTTTGTTGGTTTTAAACTACAATGCCAACCAAAGATCCTCTACATAACATAAGTCCTTTGCTGTTTTTCTAAATCTGCGACAAGTCAAATATCTTTTATGGGATAGAAGCACTCTGCTGTTTTATAGAATATATTTCAGAAATGCAAGCCAAATATCCTTGATAACTGACAGAAACACACTGCTGTTGTTTTTTTAGAAACAGACCAAGCACAAATACACCATATTGGACACTAATCAGGCGGGCGGACAGTTGTGAATACATTTTGGATGTTAACCAAAAAAAGCGCTAACTGGAGTGGACTTTAACCGAGGTACTACTGTACCAGTCAAAAGTATGGGGACAATTTTTCATGCAATTGCAAGAGAAGTTGTCGCCATGAGCAGTCGTGTATGAAAGGAGCATGCTGTGTCTACTACTGTGCAACTACTGTGAAAACACTAATCAAAGATCCTCTATACAACAAAGTGGTCTGCTATTTTTTTTTTTTTGGATCTGGTACATAATTGTGAATTAAAGATTGTCTATATAATATAGGAACGCTCTTACTTTTGTTCTGAAAACCACCAATGGGCGACATGTCTGGTAAGCTTTCCGTTAATATGCTGCAACATGACGTGATGCTCGTGGACCAATGACACAACAATGAACCTCACAGTCACATCACAGTATCTATATTTGTTGTCCATGACAATACACCTACCCGTACGGTAACGGTAACGGTGATGGCATTTTGAATGCACAAATGTCTTTGGAGTCACCACTCGGGGTCCACCATTTGCATCACATCACAGAAGAACAAGTTGGCTCTGAGGCAAAAGGCCTTCAGGCTCATTATTCATATCTCAGTTAATGTGGGACACCAAAATAGCAGTCATGAATTTCCTGGACTCTCACACACACACACACACACACACACTTGCTGGGGAACATAGTATCAGAAAGCTAGTCGCTACTTCCAGGCCTCTAATTGGCCCTGCTTCTGCTCATGCTGTCCTTTTCCTTTGTGCTCATAAAAAAAGGCTTGTGATTCAATCTGTGACGTGCTCTTGAAAAAAAGCACTGGACTCACTGCAGCCTGCACTTATAGCAAATACAAAGAACATTCTCAGAAGGAAATCAAAAGACGTGTCTCAAGTGCGTATGTTGCGTGTGTGTGTGTGTGTGTGTGTGTGTATGCCACTGACAGAATGGGGATGAGTTGAAGAGCACAGTCATACTGCAATCTGTGAAGGACGCCTACTGCAAGATGTGTGACGGGCGTCTCGTGGAAACAGAGAAAGTGGTGTGTGTGTGTGTGTGTGTGTGGAGGGGGTGGGGGGTGAGGTATGAGTCGCCCTCCCCTTCTCCACTGTAAAAAGTGATTGTGGAACACATCACTTAGAGACAGCGCCTCCTATTCCCAGCGCTGGCCAGCCAATCACTCTACTTCTATGTCCAAAGCTTTACGAGGGACGCAGTGTCTTCCCACCGCCGCCGCCGCCGCCGTCAAACTGCTACCCTTGATTATAAAAGAGCAGCACTCTCTTTCCTGCTCTCTCCCTCCTTTTTGTTCTTCCATCTACTGCAAAGCCAATTTGCTAATGGATGCAGCAACCCTCGTGATTTATTGTTGTCCGCGATAGGCTTCAAGTAAAACGCACTGAATGATTTAAGTTTGTGGGCTAAATTTACACTCCAAAGCTGGCCCACTCCAAGAAAGGAGAAGTGCCCGCCGCGCATTAGGAATATGCAAACTTGATTATGCCGAGTATCTGTTTAGTGCTTCTAAATCATTGCGCAAGCACTCTGAGTGATATGGATTTGTGTGTGTGCGAGAGTGTGTGTGTTTGTGCTGCTCGCTGTCTATTTGTGGATTCAATTTCCGAAATGAAAAGTTAAAACGTATTTTGAATTGAAAGCTACCTTAAAGTTAAAGTGCCTCGTTAAACAAAACTTTCACTTGACTTCAAGTAGTCGTACCTGTACAATACATGACACATTTCAGATATGTCTGCTGAGAAGACATGAATTACCCCCCCCCCCCCCCCCCCATAAATTCATACTTCAGCCAAAGTAAAAATATGAGAGAGTTTCACATAGGAAAAATTATTTCATTTAATGACATGGAAGGACCAATAAACAAAAATAAAATGAAGAATAGAATGAATGAAATTGCAAGTTTAAGATAATATCTTTTATCAAAGGTTTTGAGGACTAGGATTTTTTTGATCCACCTAGTCCTATAATAGAACTTTATCAAAGCATATTATTAGTATCAATAAATTTTTTCCTATTATGCTACACTTTTTGTTTGTTTTTTCATTTTGCTGTTTTTATTTTAATTTGTTCACAAATTTGACATTTTTCTTTAATTTTTTTGTCTTTTCTTAGTATCAATAAACTTTTTCATATTATGCTACACTTTTTTTGTTTGTTTTTTCATTTTGCTGTTTTTATTTTAATTTTTTCACAAATTTGACATTTTCTTTATTTGTTTTTGTCTTTTCTTAGTATCAATAAACTTTTTCATATTATGCTACACTTTTTTTGTTTGTTTTTTTCATTTTGCTGTTTTTATTTTAATTTTTTCACAAATTTGACATTTTCTTTATTTTTTTTGTCTTTTCTTAGTATCAATAAACTTTTTCATATTATGCGACACTTTTTTTTGTTTTTTCATTTTGCTGTTTTTATTTTAATTTGTTCACAAATTTGACATTTTTCTTTAATTTTTTTGTCTTTTCTTCTCATATTTTGACTTTATTATTATAGTATCATAACTTTTTACCTAACCTAAATTTCCTAATATTGCAATTTTAAAGATCAATAAACTTTTTCATATTATGCTACACTTTTTTGTTTGTTTTTTCATTTTTCTGTTTTTATTTTAATTTTTTCACAAATGTGACAT
This sequence comes from Doryrhamphus excisus, assembly GCF_030265055.1. NCBI lineage: Eukaryota > Metazoa > Chordata > Actinopteri > Syngnathiformes > Syngnathidae > Doryrhamphus > Doryrhamphus excisus. The sequence continues at coordinate 8,615,207 of NC_080478.1, forward strand.
TTTCTTTAAATTGTTTTGTCTTTTCTTCTCATATTTTGACTTTATTATTATAGTATCATAACTTTTTACCTAACCTAAATTTCCTAATATTGCAATTTTGAGGACTAGGATTTTTTTTGATCCACCTAGTCCTATAATAGAACTTTATCAAAGCATATTATTAGTATCAATAATTTTTTTCATATTATGCTACACTTTTTTGTTTGTTTTTTTTTTGTTTGTTTTTTACCTAACTTAAATTTTCTAATATTGCAATTTTATTATTTGTTTTGTTCTTTACCCTCGTCTTATTACCATATTATTTTTAATTAAAAATTAAAATTTTAGTCTTTAATAATTCAACTTTATACTATTTTTGCCTTAATGTTATGTTTGCTGTAATGTTATGCTACTTTGTATATATACAACTGTACTGTTGTCTCATCTCCATCATGTCTGCCCCCTGTACTAGGTGCTCCTACTTCCATAGGTCTAACCAACATCAATGCCATTACATCTATTGGAGTTATTTTTAGTATTGAAGATTGATCCTCCATCCTTCAGTGTACCAGCCTCCTAGTCAGGTCCGTTTTATACACACGCTTCTACACCAAATAGGACTCAACGCCAACTAAAAGTGTTCAAGTGAAGACAGAATCTTAAGCCAAAAAAAACAGAACATACAGTCGCATACATCATTCCAGTTGGCATCCGTCGCTGGCTGCTTTTTGCTCTGCTGTGCTTCACTGCGACTCATCTGGCACCAGTTTGAACCCACCCACCCTGCCGTGGCACCATGTTGAAAAGCTTCATTACTGCACAAAGCTGGAGGTACAGTATCGGAAGCCATTTTCCATGCTTTTCCTTTAGGGAGTACGTGTATCCCATTGTTACAAACGGGGGGGAGAAAAATCTGTCAGGGCTTCATTTAGATGAGATATCATACAGAGCTTGCCCCCGCCTCCCTCCCTGCCAAGGCTAATGGGAGTCTGACCTGCAATAGAGCTCATTGGGAGAGGACGGGGGAAAAGAGGAGATGGCAGGACGGAAAGAGAGAGAGAGAGAGAGGATGGGCAGGAGGAAGGAGATAAAGAGAGGTAAGATGGGAGGAAGAAAGAAACGTCTCCCAGTAATTGTTCTTGCTGTGATAAATGGTGTCCCATTGTACAGTGGCTCTCCTTGTCCTTGGGAGACAAAGAGATGAAAGGAGGAGGAGGGATGACGCAGGGAGTCGCAGCAGAGACAAGCAAAGTAGCATTTAACTCCACACGGAAGGAGTCAACTTTTTGGAGGTGGGGTGCCGGGAATGGATGTTTGTGTCTGCATGTGTTGTGTGTGTTTTGCTGCAAAGGGAATCAGCAGGCAGTCGGCAGGAGTACGGCTGTTGCCCTCAGGGATGAAGATGACAGCGAAGACACCTATCATGACGCTGCAGTAATATTCGCTTGACAACACTCACTGGGGGGGGTAGGGGGTGGGGGTGCATCGTTCACATCCAGCCGCAGAGAAGGAACCTTTACAGGGAACTGTATCGCTTAATGTAGACTTTTCATACTTTTCATTAATGTGGTTTCAAAAGAACAGGAATTCTATAAAATATTAGGATGACTGGATTTACACCCTGGACTGGTCGCCAGCCAATCACAGGGCACATATAGACAAACAACCATTCACACTCAAGCGGTAGAAAATGAATGAATGAATGGATTTAGTACGGTCAGCTTCTTGAAGAACTTTGCTGGTTTTCATAGAAAAACTATACCTGTAAAGTAAATTAAAAAAACTGACTAATTGAGTTCATTAGCATCTAAAGGAGGGGTCGAGAATCTTTTTGGCTCAGAAAGCCATGAAGGCCACATATTTTTTTTTTTTTATATTGAATACAACAAAATGGGGGCACGGCGGTCTAGTGGTTAGCGCGCAGACCTCACAGCTAGGAGACCAGGGTTCAATTCCACCCTCGCCATCTCTGTGTGGAGTTTGCATGTTCTCCCCGTGCATGTGTGGGTTTTCTCCGGGTACTCCGGTTTCCTCCCACATTCCAAAAACATGCTAGGTTAATTGGTGACTCCAAATTGTCCATAGGTATGAATGTGAGTGTGAATGGTTGTTTGTCTATATGTGCCCTGTGATTGGCTGGCGACCAGTCCAGGGTGTACCCCGCCTCTCGCCCGAAGACAGCTGGGATAGGCTCCAGCACCCCCCGCGACCCTCGTGAGGAAAAAGCGGTAGAAAATGAATGAATGAATGAACAACAAAATGCTTGCATTTTTATGTACATAAGAACAACAGTTTTAGATGGGCTCTAATTTCGTAGACCAGGCGCAGGCACGGCGCCGGGGCACTTATGCCGCGCCAACAGGGTGTGGCCAGCGCACTTTGCAAATTATGTGAGAAGCGCAGTGAGCAAGTACTTGTTGCCATGAATGCAACTTCTGCTGCTTCATGGTTTTGCACCTTACTCAGTATTTTTCTTTCTTTTCGACATCTCCTTTGTCAAAAGGCTTGGTTCTGCAGAATTAGCTAGGTGACTATTTGACTAAAGGTAGACTACCGCATTATCCAGTAATAATCAAGTTTTGGTGTTTGACCGGAAAATATTGTTAGGACAGCTGGCATTGGATCTGGTCACCCGCACTGCAGTACAAAATAGATGGATGGATTAAAATGCATAAGAAAGTTGTTGATTTTGAACATCATTTTTAGTTATTTATATATATATATATATATATATATATATATATATATATATATATATATATATATATATACATACAGAGGGCTGCACAGCGGTCATGTGGTTAGCGCGCTGACCTCACAGCTAGGAGACCCGAGTTCAATCCCACCCTCGGCCATCTCTGCATGGAGTTTGCATGTTCTCCCCGTGCATGCGTGGGTTTTCTCCGGGTACTCCGGTTTCCTCCCACATTCCAAAAACATGCTAGGTTAATTGGCGACTCCAAATTGTCCATAGGTATGAATGTGAGTGTGAATGGTTGTTTGTCTATATGTGCCCTGTTATTGGCTGGCCACCAGTCCAGGGTGTACCCCGCTTCTTGCCTGAAGACAGCCGGGATAGAATCCAGCACCCCCGCGACCCTCGTGAGGATAAGTGGTAGAAAATGAATGAATATATATATGATTACATGATCTATATTATTATTATTACATGATAATGATAATATCACAAAAAGTAAAAATGATTTGTATATACCTCTATAATTCTTACTATATATATCGTTTTTTCCAGACTATAAGTCACACTTTTTTTCATAGGTTGGCTGTTCCTGTGACTTATACTCCAGAGTGACTTATAAATGAAAAAACTGTTTATGTTACATAAACACTGGACACCTTTTCTGTTCATGTGTATTTTTTGTGTAGCTGAATAAGCATTGTGTTAGCATATCTTACATCTATTCAACCTGTTCTCTATTCTTTTATTGTTAGAACTTTACTTCCAAGAGGACGTAATGTCTGTTTTGGTTAAGTAGTTTGTAAAATAAATTACCCGCAAAAAATGCGATTTATGTATGTTTTTTTCTACCTAATTATACATTTTTGGCCTTGTGCGACTTATACTCCAGTGCAACTTATGTATGTTTTTTTTGTACCTAATTATGCATTTTTGGCCTTGTGCGACTTATACTCCAGAGCGACTTATAGTCCAGAAAATACGGTATATATATATTTTTTTTTATTTCCTACACAATTTTAAATTTTTACGAAAATGTGTCATACCTCTTCTTTTACCTTATATTCTCATTTTTTTTAATAAATAGATTTTAAAAGTGCAATGTCTTTCCTGTTTTATTGATGACTCAATAATGACTCACAGGTTGACAGCAGAGGTGTCTCCACCTGAATTCCCCTGAACTCCAGAGCAGAAGAGTGCAGCAAAACATCGAAGAACACATAAGAATGTATTCATGTACAGCAGGGGTGGGCAAACTACGGCCCGGGGGCCACATGCGGCCCACCAAGCGTTTGAATCCGGCCCGCCAGTTGCTTTCTAAGTAACTTCAACTTTTAACATACAAACTGGCAACATGACTTGCAAGTCGGATGTCTGATTTAGTAAAAAATAACCAACAAAACTGTAAAATTAAATGACATAGTTTGATGTGGTGTGATGTTTAAAGTGCTCCTAAAAAAGGGACATGAGAACATACAACTGATATAGGATAACACTTTTACAGATAAAATTAGACAAATAATTCAAGGAAAATGATAAGCATAAAATAGTGTTTTAAATATATGTTCTGGCCCCCCAGACAATTTTGTTAACTCAATGCGGCCCTCGAGTCCAAATATTTGCCCACCCCTAATGTACAGTGATTTGGTGTACGGACCCAAGTAGCCACTTGTGAAGCATTATTTTCATTATGTCCGACACTGAAGATAAGCGTTCACTGCTATTCGATCTTCATGTTTTCAACTATTTCCTGTACACTCTCAGAATTGGAGCAAATCATTTTGACGACATGTACAATATAATGGGAACGTGTGTGTGTGACCGTAGTGTATCTAATGCCTGTCTGTCCGCTTTAAGGTCATGTTGTATATACAGTACTGCATGTCAAGAATGAAACATAATCCTAATTTGAGCATATGAAATAAACATATTACAAATACCAAACTAAACATCCAATAGATGTCACTGAATTGCTTGAAAAATTCAATCAAATTTTCTGTGAATTTACAGTTAAGTGAAGCATGTAGGTGGCTTAATGTGAAGACATTCCATCAAGAGCACATTCCTTATTTAATCAGAATATTAATGTTTGGAGCCCAGTTAATTAGCATTCATGTCATTCATATTAAATGGCAGTTGCACAGCAGGCAATGCAAAAAAAAAAAAAAAAAAAAGCGATAACAAGAATAAGTGTCATGGGAAACTGCATTCCAGTTCATTTAGTGTCCCTTTGGTTAATTTACTTCCGTTTATTGATAATAATGTAATTAATTTTTATCTACAGCGAGACCAATGCAGTGCAAACAAATGATTCTCAGTAAGAGTGTGAGGAGGGAAATATGTTGTTTCTTCTGCAGCAGCATGGACACTCAGTGTAAATGTTACATAGCATGCAGAGCCTCGCCTTGCCCATGAAACACATTCATCACGGGTGGCCTTTCTTCACCGCACATGCATGCGATGACCCTCCGCTGCTATCTCCCACACAGTGACACCAACACAGATTCTCCACTTCCTGCTTCCTATCACTCAGCGTCATGTCATTTCACCTCTGCGGAAAACACTCCCCCTGCCATCCCGCTGCAACATTCACCCTTATCACCATAACCACCCACCTCCCTCCTTCCCTCCTCCTCCTCCTGCCGGCCTTGGGACACCTCCACACCAGGCGCGCAAAGCAGGTGGCTGAGAGGAAAAAGGTTAGACTCATTATACAGATTAAAGCTGTAAATGCCCTGTCATTGGCGTAATCGATGTGCCACTCCATTGCGCTGACTTATTGATCAATCTCGTCTGGGGGTCGGAAACAGTGCATCATTATAGCTTGGCGAGTGGGGACTGACTTTCCATTCAGAGCCTGGCTCCAACCCGAGCACTCACAGGTCCTTAACCCTGGCAGGCAGCCCACAGATTAAAAGTACTGGGACACCACGGGGAGCCAAATTAACTTGAATGCACCTGGGTACCTGAACACCATTCGACCATTCTCATGACAATTCACCGTATTCACACAAATATAAGGTGGTATTCGTTCACTACGAAAAGGCTGGGTGGAGTTATTTATACATCCTTAAGCGAGCCAGAGCTTTTCTTTTTGTCACTCTGCAAAACAAGTTTCTCAAAGGTCTCAAAGTTATGATGCTCATTTTAAAATAATGGTGAGCAAAGGAGTGGCTATTGCTTATGATAGTTTTTTATTGCAATGTACAAGTTTGTTTGTTTGTTTTGTTTTTTTCCTGATTATAAAGTCGCCACAGCGGGTCTTTTAGATCCACATACTGATTTTTTTTGGCTTGAGTCCTTTATACAAGTTGTTATAAGAAGAAATCTGTATTTAAAAGAAGGTAATTTACTTTTACTTTATTTGACTAAAAACATGTATTCAAAAAAGGGGTTGTGTTTGTCTTATATTCGGGTCAATAGAGTACTAGGATTTTGTACTAGTTGAATGACCACAGGGCGGCATGGTGTTCGAGTGGTTAGCGCGCAGACCTCACAGCTAGGAGACCAGGGTTCAATTCCACCCTCGGCCATCTCTGTGTGGAGTCTGCTACGGGTATTCCGGTTTCCTCCCACATTCCAAAATTGGCGACTCCAAATCATCCATAGGTATGAATGTGAGTGTGAATGGTTGTTTGACTATATGTGCCCTGTGATTGGCTGGCGACCGGTCCAGGGTGTACCCCTGCGCCTCTCGATCGAAGACAGCTGGGGTAGGCTCCAGCATCTCCGTGACCCTACTGAGGATAAGCGGTGTAGAAAATGGATGCATGTAACAGTGGTGAACCTTTCCAGAAGAGGCGAGCCAACCAGGAGCGTTGAGTGGCGAGACGATACCTGGTGCCTGTGTATCAGGACTGCATCGATTTGTCTATATGTGCCCTGTGGTTGGCTGGCGACCGGTCCAGAGTGTACCCCGCCTCTTGCCCAAAGACAGCTGGGATAGGCTCCAGCAAATTTCTGCTTATAACCAGGAAAAAGCGGTAGAAAATGAATGAATGAATGACCACAGCAGGACACCAAATTACTGTGTAAACTACAATGAAACATACACACACACCCTAATGAGGATAATCAGCATAGAAAATGGATGGATGAAGTACCTTAAACCTCGGATATATCGGATTCAATTGTTCCCACTGGTTTTGTCCGATATAAGCGAAATCCGTTATATGCGTTTACCGGAAAATGTGCGTTTTACGCATATATCGGATTTATATCCGGTATATGCGTAAATCGGATTTTATCCGTTATAAAAAGGCACTTCCTTGACTATGTTTCCAATGTACCTGGACGCGCAGGCAACGCTGCAAATGACGTCGTATAGCGGCCTGTCACGATTCGGCGAATCGGAGCGCCACGATGCGGCCATCCGATATATGCGAGGGAAATTTAATGGAAATGCATTGGAACGGGACTGGAGATTTTGTCCGAAATAGGCGAAATCCGTTATAAAAAATCCGATATATGCAATGAATTTTTATTGGAAATGCATTACAGAAATCATTTTTTTTTTATCTGTCCGTTGTGAGCGAATTTCCGATATATCCGAGTCCGATATATCCGAGATTTACTGTATATTAAAATGTGACGAGACTTCTCGTTCAGAAAAAAAATCTTGAAATAAATCATGTAGAAATGGATCTCAGTCCTCGTATTTTTACATAAGGTAACACTGGCTGGAAGGTCCAAACATTAGTCAAAAATCCTTCCTTGGATTGAGGTATATAGTGACAGAAAAGGTCACAGTATGTGATTCTTTCATTTTAATCTTCTAGTGACGCCTCTCCCATCTCCCATCTCCCTGCCTTCTGCTTTCAAGATGTGAGCTGTGGCATTTGGAAGTTCACTCCTATATGCTGATTTGGCAAAGCAAACATTTTCTTTTGCAGATGCATGGGTCATCTTATCAATTTGAGCTGAAATGAGAAATCCCGTGAAAGGAATCCATTTATTGCAAAAGGACTAAGTCGCCTAAAACACCCGCCCACAGGACACACCCACCCATCACCATATAAAAGGATGCCAATTTGTGATTATAAAATAGCACAGCTCCTCTCACTGACCGTGCCTCATCGGTCTGACGGGAAGAGGTATCAGGTGCACGTTTGGATTAAGAAAATAATTGGATTTAGCAAATGGATGTGCGATCGGCCAAGTTTTGGGGAAGCCGGGGTTTGCACGCTTATCATGTTGCACAGCTGCACACTTCAGGGAGTCTTTGATTATAATTAAGGCAGATTACATTGTTGTAGGACACTATGAATTACACAGCAGCTTCAATTTTCATCTTCGACAACTTCTTTCTTCTTTTGGCATGAAGATGTGAAAAATAGTTGGCGCCTAAGTGCTGCCTGGGGAAGCCGCTATGACAAAAGGGGTGAGGCAAAAATGAGTGGAATCCGCAGCCCACCGCTAAGGGGCAGATCTTTCATGCAAGACAGCTTTTATTTCAATGTGACATACCTTCCCAGAGGCATGCTATTCTCCATCTATCTCGCAGACAACAACAACAGGGAGGGGGGGGGGGGGGGGGGGGATACAGGACAGGGCCCTCAAGTCTGAGAAACACGTCACTGGTAAATAGCATGTGAAGGTGAGGGGCACTCAGCTGTGGTATTTTCCATAGTGGTGACAGTTTGGGGTTGTTGACTCTTGCTTCTGATTTATCAACCAATTTTGATGGCATTGACGTTGCAACAAATCCTTGGTATTGAACACAAGTTCTAATATTCTGCTGGCTTCACAGGAGGTTAAGAAAAACGTCATTGCGTCGGACTGCAACATAGCTGAGGTTTTTTCAGTCTATGGCAGGACCAAGCATTTTAACACAGATGAGCTGATATTGACACAAAGTTCAAAAGCAAGGAAACGATGACACTGACCCAGTCACCCAAAACGGTTGGTGGTGGTTCACTTGCCAGACTTCTGCGCACGTAGCACGGGTTCGGTTCCCCACCGAGTTATAGGGGATAAACTGTAGCTTTCAGTGACCCTGAACACACAATCAGTGGTTCATAAAACGCAGGGCTCGACAATAATGATGTACCGATGGCCCGGGACAAGTTAAAACAAAATTGAAAAATCCAATCAGTGATATTCCCGTCGGGCAAGTGCACTTTGGCATGCCATACTTCCAAGAGTTTTTTTTAAAAGCGGTTCTTGTTGGGTGTTGGTAAAACACGGACTGCGTAATTCCGGTGGTAATTTGCAAACCAATACTTGCAAATCTTGAAATGGACCAATCAGAATCGTTTATTTAGACCGCGGTCCGCAATCCACAGTCCGCGTTTTACCCACACCCATTCTTGTTCGCGATCAACCAATCAGCGATGGTTTGACTATGAAAACATCTATCATGGCGTCCCTGCCAACATCATCTAATTCTTCAACAACTTGTGAAGGAAAACATCAAAAAGTGATGAACCAGTGCCTCCTAAACAAATATTTTATTAGCGGCAGCAAATCAAATGATGGCACAGGTGAGTGAATCACATTGCTGTGACAATTTGAAGTGGTCACAATGAAACACCACCGATTAGATCCAATACCAAGTGCTGATTTTGCACAAGATACAAAATCTAGCGCTTCCATTTCTCTGTGGATTTTTCTCACCTTTTGCTTCACAAATTATTGTTTGACCATTGAGGATTTTTTCCTGGATTAAAAACACTTTACTAGTACACAAATGTGTATATTCAATAATGTTTCATTGTGGTGCACAACTTATAAATATCACTGCTTACTACGACTACCATGTGTAAGGTAGCATGGCTTGCCATGTTAACATACATCTACACAATTTTTCAGACATTCCTCCAAATACAATGCGTCAGTATTATTATTTGATGAATTATCAGCATATATTGCTGTTAGTTTGATCTGACTCAGGTTGCAATAGTGAATAACGTTTACTTGTTTAACTTGTGTTGTCATTTATTATTTAATAAGTACAATGTTTATTCAATCATGAATGTACTTTTATTTATCACTGCAAAGTGCCTAGAAGTCTCTTGACAATCCAGATTTCCATGCAACGTCATGATCTATGTAGGAAAACAATCACAAGAAATGATAATCATTTCATCTTTATTTGAGATTCTCATGTGATGCCACAAAAAATAGATGATATCATTATGGCAGTCTTTTCATTTTACATGGGGGCAAGTCCGGGCAAGTAGTTCTCACCTTAAGGATTCCCTATGGGCAAGTCATTTTTTTTTTTTTCATCTATGTCTTAACCAACGGTTTTCAAAGTTTGGTGCAGGAAATTCTCAAAACCTTATTTTCTGAAGACTTCTGTTAAGTTGCTCATCCTTGGAACTTCAAATAATTTTGCCGTTGTAGCAAGTTTGAAAAAATGCCTTTTTTTTTATTGTGCCTGAAGCTGCTCCACCTCCCCTGAAGTCTTCTGGCGCCTCAGGGGGAGGCAGGTATCACACTTCGAAAATCACTGGCCTAGAACATACCCTGAAAGAGCTGCTGTTTGGAAAAAAAAGCAAAAGACTTTGGAAGGTGAATGGACAAATGTGTTCAACAGTAGCGTAGTGGGCTGGCTTTATCTCCCAGTCATCTGGGTCTGCGTTGTGGGGGCCATTCCCAACTATTCCAGACATAGTCCCTCTAGTTTGTGCTATATCAAGAAAATTGTCTTGAAACTATTTCTTCAAAAGACAGTCATTGGTCAAATGATTTTTTTGCTGACTGGCCATATATTTCTCATACTAGCTGATTGACTATTTTCCCTACCTTGAGCCAAACAAAGCAAGACTTCCTAAAAGACAAAGTCAGCTTCAACAGCATGGGGAGCCACATTAACATGTCCATCACTTGCCATCTTTTTCCTCACCTTGAGAAATGGATAGAAACAGAAGACTGGGAAATTGCACCCTGTCTGACAAATGACAGGATGGCATTACTTGCACGGGTGATGTCCACCATCAAATCTGCTGCCACTGAACGAAAGGACAGAAACAAATCGCCTCCTGACGCTCCAATTATCGTGAACGCTCATTTCGTGGAAGGGGGGACCGCCGACTACACTACCATCTCCGCGGAGATGGGAAAAACACCACAGCATACGAGTGTGCATGATGGGGTCAAGGGTAAAGATGACGTGTCATTTCCAATCAGCTTTCAGCCTTAATTTGTTATCTTGCTAAAGTGGGAAGCCATCATACGGGGGGGTTAGGACATTGCTGCATAATTCAAGCAGCTAAGTGGTAAATGACTCTACAGTAAAAGCACAAAAAAGTGCTTAATATTCTAGTGCTCAAGCGCCAATGGTTTTTCAGGCAAGATGGGATACACTCAAGATATAAAATTGGCTTAGGTATATACAGGTTTAGGTATATATGATACTTGCTCAAGTTGCTCTGTCAGAGAATGAAGGACTTTAATTGCTGATATAGCTTGCTGATATATATATGACTTGCTGATATAGTTAATTTCCAAACAGCTAAAATAATACATAAGGCTAAAAATAACCAATTACCTAAAAATGTCATCCAATACTTCTCTACAAGAGAAGTATTGGATGGTCATATCACCTCGTACTTCAGTACTAAAAAAAAAACCTTAAACTGTATTATGGAAAGCAGGAAGTGAACAAATGTGACAGTTACTGATTGTAAAAGTACCAGATGGACACACACAACTTTTTAAAATGATTTTGGACAATACACTTACAAGCAACTATTATGGGACCTCTAAGATGTACTTAAAATTGTAGCAAAACAGTAAAATATCGGGCTTTGATTCAAGGTTTAAATCCCGCGGTGTGGTCTGTGACAGTTTGTTCATAATTTATCGCCGTGTCAATTATGGTTATTCAAAAACTCACTCTGGGAAACAAATGGCAGGTTGACTGCTCATTGCCCAACCGTTTAGTCTGACAAGCGGAGAGAAGCAGTATTCGGGCATTTTGGCATTTTCACACCTGAACTCAAAGTTTAAGGGCTGCATTTCAATTAAAACCCGACGACAACGACATCATCCCTGACCTCTGCTTAGAAAGTACATATCGTCAGCTTTATGATCAACAACAACATGTAGCACTATTTGACAGGGCAATTTCCTGGTTACAATTTCACCTGACGGACAGATTAAAATGAATCCTGTCATAAATAACCTCTATCACATAGAACCATTATAAGAGACTGTTGGTCTAAATGGAAGCTATTTCCTCCGTATGAGATGTGAAATGGAGGCATGTGCCACTGTACTTTTTCACTTTCAACATTTCCCAGAGACCTTTGAGTCATATATCACTCAGTGACCCAAGGAGACTAATAACAAATGATTTCAGTTGTTTTGTAGCAATCCAATACAAAAGGTGACACGTCTTTCATTCAGGGGGAGGGTTTTTTTTTTTTGGCCTCCTAATAATACTTTGTGGAGCAGCGCAAAATACGAGGAGACAAAGCAATCATAAAAGTTGTTGATGTATGTTGTTCATTTCATAAGACAGCATATAAACGATGCATAAAGGGGAAGACAGAAAAAGCAGGTAATTGTGCAAATCGTGTGGTGTGTGAAGGACGGGTATTGAAAAGGCAAATGGCAATTTGGGACAGGACTTGAAATAAGATCATACTCGATTTTTCAATGTGACTTATGCAATTTTAACATGCACCAAAAAAATGGACAAGGAAATTTACATTTTTTTGGGGGGGGGGGGATATATGAAACATTACAGTGCATTTCTTACATCAATCAAAATATAACTTTCCATTATTTACATTTGTATTCAGCTATCTGATCACAAGCCCAAAAGGAATAGGCTGAAGCAAAAGCTTATAAATTCCTACCCCTTTTTGCTATAATAATGTTCATGCCACTGTCTTGTTTTCCCCTGTTATTATTATCATTGTAATATTATTATTATTATTCATTCATTCATTCATTTTCTGCCGCTTTTCCTCACGAGGGTGGCGGGGGTGCTGGAGCCTATCCCAGCTGTCTTCGGGCGAGAGGCTGGGTACACCCTGGACTGGTCATTGTTATTATCATTATCATTATTATCATTATTGTTATGATCTTTATCATTATTACCATCATTATAATCATCATTAATATTACCATTTTCATCATTATAGTTAACAATTTTTTTTCAGTATTTGTGCTTTTATTGTCAATTTATTAGCCCACTTTTTTGTAACATTTACAATTCATTTTCTGGATTGCATGTGTCGAATCTTGTGCATTAAAAAAAACAAGAACTTGAGACTGTGTCTGGACAGGTGACCAACCCAAACATCAGTTTCTTCTTGTTAAGCCCTACCTTGAGGTTTTTAGACGTGCTTTTTAGTTTGTGTGTGTCTAGTGTTGTGCATTAAAAAGCAAGGTTTTAGGTCTGTGCTCAAACCGATGGCCAATTCCAGCATTAGTTGCATTAAACACTAAATTAACTACATATACTATAAAAAATGCAAGCAATGTCTATGAATACCACAATATACAATAAAGCCGCTTTCCCTTACACTGACATATAGTGTATTGCTGAGAAGCCACATTTGTTTGTTGAAATGCTAATTAAATGTCATGTTAAAGGGAACGCTGTATACACTGGTGATGACGCAGCACTGAAACTGTAGATTGGGTAGGGTATTGTATTATTGTATATTAAATCGTCCCGGTACTCCCTACTGGTACTTAAAAATGAAAATGAACCAGTACTTTAAATGTAGTTAAACAGTACTTTAAGGACACTGTAGTGTTTTCAACAGGGATTTTGGTGACACCGAGCTAAACCACAAATGAAGACCTTGGAGTTCAAATATAGCGTTTAATAGCCTTCCTTTATATGTACATATGTGTGGTGAAAACTGTAATAACAGAAAAAGTGCATGTCAACACATTGAGCGGCTACAACACAATCAAGTGCTTCAAGCTTATTCAATCACATTTTGTCAAAATACTCATCAATATAACCAAATGTATCTAAATAAACTATCATATAGTCAAACTTACGGCATTCCTGTGTGATAATTCAACATGGATGACATCTAATACAATCTCATGGGCTGTGTTCGAAACCGCATACTTACCTGCTACTCAGACTAACTTTCATCATCATATGTTACTTTTTTCGTCCGGTTTATATTCACGTGAGTGATATATATCACGACTGATTTTCGGTCTGCATGAGACATTATACATCTCAGTTCTATGATACTTCCAGTAGTCATTTTAACAACACTGGGGGCAATCCAGAACAACCAGAGAGGAGAGGGGGGGTCTCGGCTTTTCAGATTCTTCCACTCTCCACATTTTATGCCTCCATTGCTTTGGCAGAGGCCAAGGTTCAAGGCGGACTGGGGGTGGAGGCCATTCCCTGACAGCCCCCACCGGATGAGAATGTGATGCACAGTGCGGTGGATCACGAGGTGTCAGACCGCCAACGAACACTGGCTTATTGGAAAGCCGACACGCTCTATTTAACCTCGGAAGGCGCGTACACCCACATGCCCAAACAGCCTTGCAGGATTTCCCTTCCGCACCACCGTCAGTCGGCATTATTAGGCTAATTGAGACAGGTCCTCCCGAGCTATGACAATATAGCTGAAGTGATACCGACCAATATATGCAAAAGAGCAGTTAATAATGTTTTAGTCTCTTTCCTTTGTCTAATCATTTTTTTCCCTTCCACATGGCAGAGGGATGCACTGAGCTGTCTGTATGCTGCCGCTAATTACCAGAAAGGAAGTTATCCAAGGCTTTTATAGAAGGAATGGGGAATAGATGACATCAAATGTAAAAAATGCTGATCCGTGTAAGCAGGGCGGCAAAGGGGTGGAGATTGAGTGTGGGAGGGAAAGGTAAATCCATGACCTCAGCTATTCCGGGGGGAGGGGGGGGGGGGGGGGTGTCTTGCTCTGAGCTGACACGGGCAGCCAAGATTGCAGCCCGAGACGAGGACAGCCTGAGCAGCCATCATGTAACAAGGCCGATTTAACAAATACTGCTGGGTCAGGTCAGACCGGTCGGATTGAAGTCAGGAGTCACGAGCGGCTATGGCAAATGCTTGCTGTTTTTCTATTGCTCATCCATCTGAGCACAAATTACAAAGGGTTCCTCCTCAAGACCGAGAAAGATGGACGAGTGGCTCACACCAAGTATGTGCACGCCTGCAAATCCTGCAGGATGAATGAACGTGCCAACAGATTGTATTTTCTCTTAAGACTTAATACAAGTCTGTGGTCTGAGAAGAAGCGAGGGAAAGAAGTTGCTCTATCTTCAAAACCATGGAAAGATTTATTTATTTTATTTTTAATATGTTTAATTTGGCTTGGAGACCAGGGTTCAATTCCACCCTCGGCCATCTCTGTGTGGAGTTTGAAATTATTTTTTTCAGATTAAAATGAACAAAGCATTATTAGAGCCCTGTAGACATGACAAAACACGACTATAGTCACATTTATACTCTTTTTATTTACAACATATTGCGCAACTGCAGGGTCTTGAGACACATGCTAACTCGCAAACTAGAGAGCTAGCGACCTAAACGGTAGCCTTCAAGTTATTTCCTTTAAACTTAAATAGCCAAAAACTTACCACTTCCACACAGATAGGGAGGATAACTATTAACAGTTATTTAACCTTTAACATGAACATTAATCAAACGTAATAATTTTTTCTGGGTACATGATACCATACAGCATCCATATCAAACTTGCGCAGGCCGCACTAACATTAAACTTTCATATCAAGGCGGGGGCCTCAAACTCGTGTCCTGCGGGCCACATTTGGCCCACGGGCTGCATGTTTGAGACCCCTGTGCTACAGCAATCCGGCTTCTGAACTTGGACCCCTCCCTATCCAGATTTTGCACAACCTCCCTTTAGCTTGTTATACTTTTTAAAAATGATTTAATTACTATTTATTCTCTTACGTACGTGTGTGTTCAGTAGTGTCTGCTCTTTTACTTGTCCTTGTCTGCTTTTTACATTTTTATTCCATATGCTACTCTCTGTGTCCCTTAAATTGCCCCTCGAGGATAAATAAAGTGTTTTTGAACTTGGACTTTGTTTTTGAACTATAATTCCACTTATACCATAACAAAATGACCAAAAATTCTACACTAGTTTATTTCACTCCAGTTCGATAGCATTTCAGCTCAATATCAGCTTTTCACACTCGCAAGCTCTTCACAAGCAATTTTATTCTCGTTTTTAACTCCTGCTTCCTTGGCGTTCTCGGTCTTCGCTTTTTTTTTCCTCGCTATTTTTACATGTTCCTCCACACACATACATACACCAGCCTCGATCCATCCCCCTGTCTTATCAGTGGCAGGCTGGAAACAGAAATGAGATAAGGGAAACGCCAAGGCCGATGCGAGGTGTGCTGGTCGAACACCCGCGCAGATTAGTCATTGACACGTTTGTCACTTAACAATGTTAAACATGCGGCACCGACAGGGAAAATGAGGGGAGAAACAATGAGGTGAATTTCTACTCACGATGTCTTTAAGGGCCTCAATCCACAGCGCAAAAGATTTGTCCTTGGATGAAAGTCAAGACATGATCACCAAGAATGATCATGTAAAAGGAATAAAGGTAGTTCATACACACATTTTTGTTAGTTTGAACAATCTGAATACTATTATTAATGATCCTTCTTGCCCTAAGCAGTTATTCCCAACCAGTGGCACTCGTTCAAATTGGAGCAGTTATCTTATTCTCCAAGATGATAAGTAAATATTCTCTAATGTCATATCAAACCGAACAATAAAATAGAATGTGTGCAAGAACAGCTAGTTTCCTCAGGGAGACAATGAGCTGTAGCACAGCTGCACCAAAATCATAAAAGTTGTGTTCCATTCTAACAACACTTATTGAGTGAGGAGGGGTACCCATTGTATGACAAAAATACTGACCTAAAGTGCAGCATTAATGGCATCCATCAATCCATTTACTATGCCGCTTATCCCCATTAGGGTCGCGGCGGGTATGGAGGAAAAAAAAAAGCCACGTGCACACAGGGAGAACATGCAAACTCCACATAGAGATGCCAAACAGAGGTTTGAACCCAGATCGTCCAGATCCCCTGATTGTGTGGCTAACATGCTAACCACTCGTCCATTGTGCAGCCCCAATGGTTAATCAATGATCAAGTTAATCCACAACAATTTTGGTATTCGGTTAACCGTTTGTTGGCTTGAAAATATACCATCATTTTCAGTGTATAACCCGCTACCTTTTTCTTAAACTTTGAACACTATGGCTTGAACACCAGTGCAGCTAATTTCTAATTTTGTGACATTTAATTTACTTTAGAACTACAACTAATCATTTAAAGCAGGGGTCTCAAACTTGCGGCCCGCGGGCCAATTGCGGACCGCGAGACGCTAGTTTGAGGCCCCCACCTTGATACCAAAGTTTAATGTTGAAATGACAGCTTAAAGCTGTGTGCACACCGGACACAATTAACATGATTTTGCCCCGCCCATACTGTTACACTACCCTGTTACCCCACCCTGTTTTGCTTTGGATTAGCATTGAGCTAAAGGCCTATGACGCTGGGTACAAATAAATGCAGGAAATGATTTGCAATAAAACGGAAAATACACGTCAAGATAAAGCATCTCATCAAACATGTTGTTAAAGTTACGACGCTGCTCCCAGATGGAACTGAGTACAATGCTAACTTGCTATTTGGGTCAAATTATTAAGTTTCATTAATATTCATGTTAAAGGTTAAATAACTGTTAATACTGTACATTTGAATCTGAAAAAAATAATTTCTCTACCAACTGTATGTGGTTTCTTACGTTTTTCTTATTTGCTGTTTTATTATTATTTTACTTATTTACTACTGATTGATTGATTTATTGTCTTTATTCTTAATTTTTTTTATGTTATTTTGTGTATAGAAAAATAAAAATTAAGATATTTGAGAACAGTGGAATGTTTTATCAGATATTTTGGTGTGGAAAACCGGAACCAAAGTACAATTTTATTGATTTTTTTTCCAGTTTTTAATAAATGCGTTTTGGGGTTTTTTTGAAAACCTGATGCGGCCCGGCTTCACCCAGAACCTAGCTCAGGTGGCCCCCAGGTAAATTGAGCTTGAGACCCCTGATTTAAAAACTGTGCTACTCAACAGTCTGACAAATAACAATAAATACATCACACAGCAACTTAACATCAAAAGGTGTACCTAACATATATACAAACAAGTACCAATCATACCAACAAAATAGAGCAGCAACACATGATAACCCGTTCAGAAGGCTTTCTAGATCTTCCAGAATCTGCACCTATTCAAGCTGTATTTTGTTGCATTTCCAAAATAGTCTGTTTTAATTTATTCCACCCAAGGCCCGCCTCCGAGAACGCCCACCCCACTGTGATTGGTCCCAAGCTTGTACAACTTGTAGGTGAGTGATGTTCGAACCATAATGTAAGGAGGAGCGACATTTTTTTCCACTTTTGTAATGTGTTGTGGACCAAACCACTAACTGTCCATCGAGGTCTTAACTGATTACTCGATTAATCGATTTCAGATTAACTCATTCACTGCCAGCCATTTTCAGTTTACTGTTTTGGGGCATTTTGCTGAACTTTCAAGACCCACAGATTATAGATTTAGATAATCTGTATCTATAATATAGATACTCTATATCTTGGTTATATACGTAGATACTCTATAAATATAGATAATCTATACACGTAGCTATAGATAGTTTTAGCACAACATGAAAAAATGAAACTTTAGACTCTTTCATCAGGAAAAAAATTGTTTGTTTTTAGCCTTTTTGAATCAGCAGTAGAACTTAGGGGTCCAACTGTCTTTGTAACTTATTTTTATGCCTTAACGTCCCTAACAGTCTTGTGTTAGCATGGAAACCATAACTGGTCGTCATTGTCCTCCCTGCTATAACTAAACTATTTTAAAAAAACGTGCAATTTTGGGTGTCCGGAAGAGATTAATGGGATTTACATTATTTCTTATGGGAAAACGTGATTCCGTTTGAGTTGGACCTTCAGGAGCAAACACTAATGATGGTAACGGAGGTTCCACTGTGCATGTACCATTAGAACCCTAGTTTCTTTTTGTGCAATGAATTCCTGACCCTGTTAAAGCAGCAGGATGGATACACTGATAAATCTGCAGGCGACCATTAGAGCATTGCGGCGCCAGAATGATGTTTGCCATCATTAAATCAAATACGCATGACACGGAGCTGCTGTGAAATAACCCCATGCACCCTCGCACACATCAAACAGATTAGGTATATGTCCTATTTTACATGCTTGTGGATAATTTTCATGTGGTTGGGGGTGGGCTTTGTTTTATTCTTGGAATGCATCAATTAAGGATGCAGCCATGAAATATGGTAGCCCAGCTAATGACTTGTGATGCTGTGTGTTCACCATGGCGCATGTAGGCAATAATGTGATTTGTCGCAAGCAGCATGTGTTTCCAGAGCTGTGGGATTCAATGCTTTTACTGGCTGACAGTGTGTTTATTAATCACCACACCCTCCGATCTATATTCCACTTCACGCGTATTACGATTCCTCTCTTGGGTGAATATGTGACAGTTGATATGTAATATTAATATGATTTGTTACTCCGTGGGGTCCACTGGTCTGGGCTCCAGATCCTCTTCTTGTCTGATACTATTGGCTGCTAACTCTGAGGGTATACATAAAGCCTGAGGAGGAAACCGTGCAGGACACCCTGTGGGTTTTCATGTCGTGAGTGGTGTTTTCTCAGTATTTATTACACCACTCTGGAGTGTCTCACTACCTGGTGGGGAATTGTGTGGTTGCATTTCATACTACAATATGTACTAGATGCCTGTGAATAATGTCATTCATCTTCGTCATTGTATTCTCAGAGGAATTGATTGGATCGCAACTGGACTGTTCAGGTTGTAGATGTTTAGCTCCAATAAGATAGAAACCCAAACAAGGCTCACCGGAGTACCCGGAGAAAACCCACGCACGAATGGGGAGAACATGCAAACTGCACACAGAGATGGCCGAGGGTGGAATTGAACCCTGGTCTCCTCGCTGTGAGGTCTGCGCGCTAACCACTAGACCACCGTGCCGCCCACCTTTCCACTTGTATTACCCAATATAATAGAAACAATGAGAGGAAATGAGCCATAAGATCAAGAGTTTCTTGTTGTTGTCGTTACTTACGGTTTTGGTACAGCAATTCCTGTAGTGATCAATGTAAGATAATGTAACATCACTGACACCTAGTAACCTGTGGAGAATACTACATATGAAAACAGGTTTTCAAAATGCCTTATATAGTTTCATTTGGGATAATTATTCCAATTTTTGCTTGACAATTCTTAATGTAACCCTAAATGAGGCCGGATTCAACCACAAAATAGCAGTTTTGCAGTCGGGTCTGGGCCCAGTTAACCACAATAAACAAAAGACGACTGTTTATCATATTTATTTTTTGGTGAGATCAACTGCTAGTAGTTGGCCAGCACATACTATAGCTCTGCCATGGCTGCACCAGCATGTAACATTTGTGACGTGACTTGGATCAGAGTGAGGTTTGAGGAAGTGAGTGTAAGGGATGCTAGCTGATGCAGCTGTCAAGAAGTTCCTTGGTAAAAACCTCAGTCGCTGGCACCTTAAGAGTCGCACTGAACATACAGTAGAGTTGACAGCTTGGGGTTTTTAAACTCGATGGCTAGTGCTCTCAACTCTCATTCAGGGGACACTGGTTTGAGTCTGGGCGGAATGTGGTGAAGGCTGGACCATGTGGGCTGCACATACATTTATTTACTTTTACTTAGTGCTTTATTGCCATTGCTTTCTATTTACTACAGCACTGTCAAAGTAAATGACAATTCTTCAGTGGCAGCCTCCACAAAACCCCCTTTGCAAATTGCACTCACCAGTATGTTTCAAAAACCTGAGCATACCATAGTCTAGACCAGGGGTGGGCAAACTTTTTGACTCGCGGGCCGCATTGATTTAATAAAATTGATGGGGGGGGCAGACTATATACTAATTTACACGTGACAGTCCATTTGTACACGTATATTTTTACACATATTTTACACGTAAAAAATGTTTAAACGTTATTACGACCAGTCCAGGGTGTACTCCGCCTCTCGCCCCAAGACAACTGGCATAGGCTCCAGCACCCCCCGCGACCCTTGTGAGGATAAGCGGTAAAAAATGAATGAATTATTATTATTATTATTATGATTATTATTATTATTACGATCAGTCCAGGGTGTACCCCATCTCTCGCCCCAAGACAGCTGGGATAGGCTCCAGCAACCCCGCGACCCTTGTGAGGATAAGCGGTAAAAATGAATGAATTATTATTAGTAGTATTATTATTATTATTACGACCAGTCCAGGGTGTACCCCGCCTCTCGCCCCAAGACAGCTGGGATAGGCTCCAGCACCCCCGCGACCCTCGTGAGGATAAGCGGTAGAAAATGAATGTATTATTATTATTATTTTAATTATTATTATGTGCTTGTGTCCCTTTTTTCAGGAGCATTTTGTAAACATCAGACCACATCAAATAACGAAATTGATAAAATAGCTACTTCGACCATCAAAAGGTTGGCTCAAGCCATGATGCCAGGTTGTACGTTGAGTTTCAATGAAATATTTTGGAAAGAACAGGCGGGCCATATTCAAACACTTGGCGGGGCCGGATGTGGCCCCCGGGCCATAGTTTGCCCACCCCTGGTCTAGACCAATTTTAACCCAATTTTTTAAAAAGCTTAACGGGGGACCTATTATGCAAAATATTCGGCTGTATTGAGTTGTGGACTCCTATAGAGTAGCTACGCGGAAATTGGTTTCACTTCACTTTTAGATCTTCCAGAATATGCATCTATTCCAGCGGTATTTCCAAAATGGGCTGTTTTAATTTTATAACTTCATTAATGTATTCATTTATTTAAGACAATGGTTTGTTTACAAACCTTACATTGTGTTATTATTGAATCATCCATCCCTTTTCATGTTACATTTTGGTTACTGTGCCCCATTTAATAGACATATTTATTATTTTTTTTTTTTATTTACCTGAGTGATGTCAGTGTGTTACCTCATGTTGCTGTTGAAGCAGCACATACAGTATGTGAGGTACATGATATTTAGGTAGCAGATGTCTTCTGTGCATATGGACCATTCATGCAATATTATTTTGCATGCTGTGATAAATGCAGAGTCCCTGCAGAGGTCTGCTGAAGACAAACAAGTGTATTCAGCTGCTCACCATTTCAAATGGCACTTCAATCAAAGAAATAGCTGTGGTGAGACCTCTTCTCCCTGAAAGTGTTGCCTTTCAGGGTGACTGCTACTGCTGTGAAAGAATGACTAGACTAGAGCCCGGAGGCATTCAATGTATCTTATAAGATTTGTCTGCAGGAACCCAATTAAACCAACAAAATATCATCACACCGAGGTGAAAAGAGAAGGGCAACGTGGAGGACTTTTTTCAGACTGCTCTGCCGGCTCAATTAGCTATTGATCAGATTTGTGGAAACAAATGTAAATGATTAGCAAAAGTAAAGCTAGAATCTGCACTTGGGCAAACGGCTTCAGTAGAGGAGGCCTTGTTTGTCTGATCGATATGACGTGGACAGCATGCAGCCGCACAAAAAACAACATTTTCAGATCATGAAAACAAAAGCACCTATACAAAAAGCGTGGCAAATTCCAGTTAAAACATCATACTGACTGGAATATATGAATCCAATGAGCTTTTCTTCCTGTCACTCACACACACACGCACACACACACACACCAGTGATACAGCTGTGAGACGTGTTCAAAAATTGTTGCAAGGGTTGGGGGAAGTTACACTCAACAAAAATGTAAACACTTTTGTTTTTCTCCCATTGTTCATGATTTGAAGTCAGAGATGTAACATTTGTTCTGTTTCCACAAACCAGTCATGATGTGCTATATATAGCACCATATTGACTGTTACTATGGTACCCATTATGTCATTTATGGTCATATCACCTTCGTACTTCAGTACGAGGTGCATTATTAAAAAAACCACAAAAAAAACCTTAAACTGTATTATGGAAAGCAGGAAGTGAACAAATGTAACCGTTACTGATTGTAAAAGTACCAGATGGAGGGGTAAGATTTAATAAGCTTTGCTTCTTCCTACTCCTTTTGGACATGTGGAACTGGGAACTGATTATGGGATGCATTCAATTGTAATCTGATGCATGTTCAAATGAAATAAAACAATTACCATTACCATTACCATTACAAAAAGCCTATCACTCAGTCCAAGATGAGACAGCATAACTATTGCTCAAGTGTGCTTTAGGTTGGCCACAATAAAAGGCCGCTCCAAAATGTGCAGTTTCACTGAATTGGGGCGGGTCCAAAAGGGGCCGACATTATCCCCTCTGATGACCCTTTGCCTCAAATACCATATACGTCATTCCACAGCATCCCAAACATGCTCAATGGGTGATACGTCAGGAAAACTTGCTTGCTGGAATTTTTTTTTAGTTTCCAGGAATTGTACAGATCCTTGCAGCATGGCGCCGTGCATTACTATGCTGCAACATGAGGTCATTTTTCTGGATGAATGACACAATAATGGACCTCAGGCTCTCGTCACAGTATCCGTGCATTCAAAATTCCATCAATAAGTAAAATGCACCTGTGTTGTGGATGGAGTGGCCCATGGTGGCAGTGGGGTTATATTGTAATATGGCAGGAGCGTATATTATGGACAACAAACACAGATGCATTTTATTGATTTTTACCCATTGAGCATGTTTGGGATGCTCTGGAACGGCATACATGGTACACTATGTGGGGCAAATGGTCACACCAGATACTCACTGGTTTCCGGAACCCATGTCCAGTACAGGTAAATTAACATTTTGGATTGGTCTTTTATTGTGGTCAACCTAAGGTCACGGTAGCATCTCAGAAATTACGAGAGCAGAAGTAGTGCCACTTAATTTAGGGACTGTCTACATGGAAATGTATTCAGGTCCCCTGCCTCCACATGTTCCATTTTTTTTGTTGTTGTTGTTGCTGTCACTAATGTCTAAATACAATAACATCACTGCCCTGTTGCCGTCACATGACCAGAAGTGACAAGCCTACATCCCAATCTCATATCTGAATTTTTCAGCATAACTGGCATAACTCACCCCAGTCAACATTTTCCTGATATTTTGTTGTCTAATACTCAAAAATTACATACAGAAGTATTTCCACTAAACAAGCCAAAGATGGCTGACTTATGTGCATGTGTTCTTTCTTCTTTTATAGTTTGGTGTGCAGTGTGGTTACGTCTGCATATATGTTTACAGCGCCACATGTAGATATGTCTTGCATATGTTATCGTTTTCACCGCGGTGATACATTCCCATCTTAATATGACTATTTGTGCTGTGGTACAGCCTGTGTTCAATAAAGCCTGTTTAGGTAAAGGCTCCTTGCAGAGGAGGGCACTATTGGGCCCAAGAGGTACCCTCTAGGTAACCCGATTTAAATATGCGGGCTTCTGCATGTGTGTGTGTGTATGATCACTCCGAGCAGCCATCAGGAACCACATTATTCCCCGGTACTTTGTACAGTGCATTAATCACAGGGACCCTTGAGCGCTTCTTGGGATCCAAATATTCTGACCTTGAGGTTACGAGAAAGACATTAGTCCTGATCCATTCAAAGTATTGGAGACAGGGCGGGGAGCAGAAGGGGGAGGAGGAGGAAAAAGCTTTCAAGGTAATGAAATTCTGCCATAATTTAAAAGGGTAAAGACTTGCAGGGACAAGTATGAGCTGGAAGTATAAAAAACAAAAAAAAGATTAAATTGGATTTTTCTTTTTCCCTTTATTTTGAATTATGCTAAAGTGCGCGATGGGCTTTTTTTTCTTTTCTTTTTTTTCAAAGAAAAGCATGATAACAGCATTAACATCCACAATGAATTGAATCATTTCCAATCCAATTAACCTTTGACAGAATGGATGAGTGGCCAGGAATGAGAATGAAGATTTAAGAGGAAAGGGGGGGTCAAGAGGGCAGGTGGGAGGCGATAGAGTTCAGAAACGGAGGTTTGACATGTGGGAACTTTTGCGGGATGACCGATTGTATCCTTGCAGCTTGAATTCAAAGAAAGAAGAAAGTTGGCACTGTAGGAAAACAGCGGTCCAATTAGAGTCTGAGGGTGTGTTCACACCAGTAACCTTGGTCTGTTTCATTCAAACTCACCTCGGT
Organism: Doryrhamphus excisus; assembly: GCF_030265055.1. Lineage (NCBI taxonomy): Eukaryota > Metazoa > Chordata > Actinopteri > Syngnathiformes > Syngnathidae > Doryrhamphus > Doryrhamphus excisus. Next base: position 8,640,085 of record NC_080478.1, read on the forward strand.
ACGGTCGTTTTTTTTATCAACTGGTCCAAGACTGACAAATGAATCAATTAGGTTTGACCATAAATGACATAATGGTGACGTAACTGCTAATCGTAAACAGAAGAAAATGATGGCTTACAAGTCTATGGTTTATGCAGTCATCAAGTCAAGGTAGATCTCGATTAGAGGTGATCCTTTGGTTAAATTAACTCCCAAGTTGCTCACACTGTACACAGAACACATGCTTTATGCTGGAAAACCCTTCATTGTGACTAAATGACAGCAATTCTGCAGAGATGCATGGACCAACAGTTCTCCACAGTGCTGTGAGAGACTCATTGCAAGTTATCGCTAACGCTTGATAACAGTTTTTGCTGCTAAGAGTGGCCAAACCAGTTATTAGGTTTACTTTTTCACACAAGGTCATGTAGGTTTGGATTTCTTTCTCCCTTAATAATAATAAGATTCATTTAAAAAATGCATTGTGCAACAGTGTTGAGTTGTATTGTAATTGGCTAATATTTTAATTTGATGATCGGAAACATTTAAGTGTGAAAAGAATCAGGCAGGGGGCAAATGCTTTTTCACAACACTATATGTATGTTCCCAAGTACTAACATCATTCATTCATACATTTTCTACCGCTTTTTGGAGCCTATCCCAGCTGTCTTCGGGCGTGAGGTGGTTGCCAGCCAATCACAGGGCACATACAGACAAACAACCATTCAAACTCACATTCATACCTATGGACAATTTGGAGTCACCAATTAACCTAGCATGTTTTTGAAAGCGGAGTACCCGGAGAAAACCCACACATGCACGGGCAAACTCCACACAGGTGAGGGTGGAATTGAACCCTGGTCTCCTAGCTGTGAGGTCTGCACGCTAACCACTAGACCGCCGTGCCACCCAGTACTAACATCAATTCAAGTTAAAGTCAAAGTTGAGGGTACCAAGCCATCGTACCTCCTAAAAAGTTGCAATGACAAAGCAATGGGAGTGTAGAGAACAAGGAGCTCAGAGGACAGCCAGCATCCTCTCCCCTCACCTCCATCCTTTTGTCTGTCACGACCATTCTGACTGATAGTCCAAGTGGTCCACAGTTAACACCACTTATTGGCGATGCCGGCTCCCGTTCTTCTCTTCTCCATCTATCCATTTCTATTCCCTCCCTCACTGGCTGGCGCACAGCTGCAGCCGCTCCATTAAGTTAATTAAAGGCTCCATTTTGAGTTGGAGCCTGCAAGCAAATAGGAGTGCCAATCAATAGATCTCGGGCTTATTTTGTGGGAGGGAGGGAGGAGAGGAGGCTGATTTGTAGCCTTGGCAGACGAACCATGTCCCTCTCTGTCTGTCCTCCGTCTCTGTCTAATTTTGTAGCTGGCCCGCCCCCCTTTCCAGAGTCCCTCTCTCGGCTGCGTTGGCCATCTATCACTTTGCACTCCCATCTTACCTCCAGCTACCCCCACAGCATCTGCCTACAAGTAGTCGCAACTCCTCTGCTTCCCTAGTGTGTTGCCATCTGCACAGCGGTGTGAGCAGTAGGAGGCCGTAACCGTGTTGTGTGGCAGCTGACATTAAAGAGGGAGTCCGGAGGGGATGGTGCAAGCTCAGGGGATGGGGGGGGGCGGATAAGGAAACAGCAGCAAAATGGGAACAACTCATAATGGAAGATGGCATTAAAAAAAATCACGATAAAGAATGGAATGCGCTTTTCTGTTTCTATCAACTGTACAAGTGGTGTAAAAATGTGTTTGCAAATTTAAATATTAGTCAATGACAACACACCTATATATGTGCCCTGTGATTGGCTGGCGAGCAGTCCAGAGTGTACCCCGCCTCTCACCTAAAGTCACCTGGGATAGGCTCCAGCATACAACCACAACCCTAATAAGTATAAGCGGCATAGAAAATGTATGGATGGATGGACAACACAACTGAACACAAAATTAAACTACTTTTTATTAAGAGAGAAACAAATTCAAACCAACAAGGTTCTGTGTGAAAGACTATTTTCCGCCCCTGTTAAAACAACTTAACTGAGATTAATTGAGCTCTATCAGTATGGAAAAGGTTATAAAGCCATTTCTAAAGCTTTGGGGCTCCAGCAAAGCACAGTGAGAGCCATTATACCAGGAGGGCCAGTCAACCAAAATTATCACTCCGAGAATGCAGCGACGACTCATCCCTAAGGTTGCAAAAGACCCCACAACAACATCCAAAGAACTGCAGTCAGTTAAGGTCATTGGTCATTGTTCATGACTCCACCATAAGAAAGACACTGGGCAAATATCAGCTGCATGGCAGAGTTCCATGATGAAAACCACTGCTGAACAAATACAACATTAAGGCTTGTCTCAATTTTGCCAGAAAACATCTTGATGATCCCCAAGACCTCTGGAAAAATACTTTTTGGTGTGTGTCCCATAACATCTGTGGCACATTTCAGAAAAAGAACATCATACCAACAGTAAAATATGGTGGTGGTAGTGTGATGGTATGGGCTGTTTTACTGCTTCAGGACCTGGAAGATTTGCGGTGATAAATGAAACCATGAATTCTGCTGTATACCAAAAAATCCTGAAGGAGAATGTCTGGCCATATTTTTGTTACCGTAGCTGAAACCAACTTGGAGTGGCCTAGTCAAAGTCCTGACCTAAATCCTATTGAGATGCAGTGGCATGACCTTCATGACCTCCAATTTGGAGTCGCCAATTAACATAGTGTAGTGGTAGGTTACCGGGACATAATTCACCCCGGAACGATCGACAGGGGAGGGCGCAAGGGACGGGGGTTTTCTGCTTCCTGTAGTGGTTGAGAGACGGGGCTTTCATGTCTTATGTAGCAAAGAGTGCAAGTTAATGTTTGCAAGAAAAATAAAGTTTTTCGACACAGACTCCAGTTCTTCGGCGCTTCACTAGCATGTTTTTGGAATGTGGTAGGAGTACCCGGAGAAAACCCACGCATGCACGGGGAGAACATGCAAACTCCACACAGAGATGGCCGAGGGTGGGATTGAACTCGGGTCTCCTAGCTGTGAGGTCTGCGCACTAACCACTCGACCGCCATGCAGCCGCCGGCAAAATTATTAGTTCATTTTCATTTAGTGTGTGACTATTATTATCATGCCAGATCGAGTACCCACAAGAAATGAATGAGAAATCTAGTCCCGACTTGTAAAATGACATCTTGTGACACCCCTACTAACTAGCTAGCTCGATAAAATGCAATATACCAGTATTTTTCAACCTTTTTTGCGCCACGGCACGTTTTTTACATTGGAAAAATTTTGCAGCACACCAATAACCAACATTATTTGCTTCTTTCAGCTTTTTCCTGATTACAGACTCGACCACAGCAGATCCTTTTGATTCACATACTAATTTAACCAACAATGTTACAAAATGTCACCACTACCTCTCACTTGCATCGCTAAGTCTATTAGAGGAACGAGGTAATCAGCTACGTGTTGCCACACGGACGACTATTACATTGCTCTGCCAGTCTTTACACCAATGACACGCGACATTCATTCATTCATTTTCTACCGCTTTTCCTCACGAGGGTCGTGGGGGGTGCTGGAGCCTATCCCAGCTGTCTTCGGGCGTGAGGTGGGGTAAACCCTAGACTGGTCGCCAGCCAATCACAGGGCACATATAGACAAACAACCATTCACACTCACATTCATACCTATGGACAATTTGGAGTGGCCAATTAACCTAGCATGTTTTTGGAATGTGGGAGGAAACCGGAGTACCCGGAGAAAACCCACGCATGCACGGGGAGAACATGCAAACTCCACACAGAGATGCCCGAGGGTGGAATTGAAACCTGGTCTCCTAGCTGTGAGGTCTGCACGCTAACCACTAGACCACCGTGCCGCCTGACACGTGACAATGACATAATATTTGCAGAAAATTATTAATACATGTTAATTAAAAAAGTGATATTGAATAATTCCTCACGGCACACCTGACGATTTCTCACGGCACACTTGTGTGCCACGGCACAGTTGTTGAAAATCACTGCAATATACAATATGCAATGTCTTATGTCTCTGCAGTGATACCATAGCCTGTACATTAGTGTTGAGCAATGTGATCCAAACAAAGAATAATAAGAGTGTAAAGGTGACTATAAAGGTGTTGCTTCATATCTACAGGACTCTTATAATGGAAACAACCATATCCTGTTGACTAATGTTAGTAATGTTGAATCCTACTTCACGGAAACTCACTTATCGCAGTTGGGTCTGGAGCCAATTCATTACAAGTACGACTGTACTGCTATACAAGCTGTGCACTGACTGAGTTTCATTTCTATAGTATAGTCCCTCGAGAAGGCATACTGTAATGATGTGAGGGGCTGGGCTTACTTTTGTGAGCTACTATATATTGATTCACATTGTAAGCAATCTGTACAAATAAAAGCTTCTTCAGTGAGCCTCCATTTCCCTGCCACCCTTTGACAAAAATCGATTTTTTTGCAATTGTCTCATGCCACAGCAAGAGAGCAGGACCCACAGGCTAAACAACCATCATTAGCTTCACGTGGTGTTCGTCTGCTTCTAATGATAGCAGGAGGCCCCCCATTGAAGATCACCAGACAAGCTCTCTCTCTACAGGAGACCTCCATTGCAAAAGCCTCTCCATTCCTGCCGTGACATCATCACCACCAACAAAGCTTATCGGTCTTCCCAGCGGACAATTTTTTCTCTCTCCCCAGGGAGGCGAGGAGGACGCCCCATGCAGGACTTCTTGATGGCAATCCACTGTTGTTGGGGGCCCTTTCCTGGCATCTTCTCCTTCACTTCACGCCTGATATTTCCCACTCCTCTGATCTACACTCCCTACTCGCTCCGCTCAGAGAAAGCCCAGAGGGGCTTGTTCATATTCTCTTCCCTTATTGTGTTCCTTTCTTCTTCTTGATGACACAGAACTACAGCAGCAGTCCCTTGCTGTCTCTCTAGTATCCAGCTAACAGCCAGGGAGCAGGAGAGAACGCATGGTTAACCCCGTTTTATTCTGTCTATTCAAAAGTTTCCCCCCACCCCGAAAATGCTGGAGCATTCACAGCAGATAAGAAATCATTCACACATAGAGAAGAGAAAGTACGTGTGCATTCAACACAAGCACAAGAGTGGGTCATTTCCTGCAAAATGGAGAGTGTGCTACTTAAAAGGAAGAGTGAGGTGCTTATTTTGTGCACTTTGAAGACTACAAAAGCGCTTACAAGAGGATTTCATTCAAAATGTAACCTGCCTATTTTGGTGTTGGTGCTATCTGGATGTTGGACCCTCATGGAGTCTGTTTCCTAACAGTTTGACCACAAACATTTGGACACCTTCCATGAGTCCAATTTGTTAGGCTCTGTCAGTATATTCCATCTTGCACAAAAGATGGAATATAGTACGGGCCAGTACACCTCTACTGGTGTACATCAGATATTTGATCGAAAGCAATTTATCCCCTTACTCCTGTACACTTAAAAAGCTGGACTACCCGCCAGACTGTTGCTGAAGTCTGGTGGCTTTCCAACGTAACTTGGTCACATTGATGAGTCAGGAGCTCAAGCTTTAAGTAACTATTTATAAGTGTTTAACTGTGTTTATTTTGGGTAGGTAAGTAGTTGTCTGTGTAGCATTATACAATGTGCATACAGGGAACGGGATGCAAATTACAAGCTCACCGATGGAATTGCTAATAGCCTTTTTCCACCACCAGTCAGTGGTCTACCCAAGTTTTTTTTTAAACACAGATATTCCCGCTTCTAACCACTTCTCAAGTAGCTCTCCAAAGGGTTGATTCATTTACAAAATTATAAAGTGGGGTTTGGCAGTAGTCTGGAAGTGTTCGGGAGCGTGAAAAATTTCAGCTGAGTAACCGTGGGTGTAATAAATTTAAATATACTGTTTTGGAAATCCAAGGAAATAGAGCTGGTAAAGGTGCAGATTCTGGAAGATCTTGAAAGCTTTCTATGCGGGTTATATCGTCTGTAGCTGCTCTATAGGCATCCACAACTCAATACAAAGGGTCCAACACATGGGTCGTATTTACACCCAAAACTGTGCTGTGAACATTAAATACAACTTACAGGAGTTGATGCAGGTCTCTCTCGTACCTGAGTCTTCTTTTGTAACACGATGTGCTATATATATCACTATATTGACACTTACTATGGTACCCATTATGTCATTGTATGGTCATATCACCTCGTACTTCTGTACCAGGTGCAATATTAAAAAACAAAACAAAACAAAAAAAACCCTTAATCTGTATTATGGAAAGCAGGAAGTGAACAAATGTAACAGTTACTGATTGTAAAAGTACCAGATGGAGGGGTAGGATTTAATAAGCTTTGCTTCTTCCTACTCCTTTTGGACATGTGGAACTGTGAACTGATTATGGGATGCACTCAATTGTAATCTGATGCTTCAAATGAAATAAAACCATTACCATTACCATATATGTGTGACAGTCAGAAGGCTAAGCTAATATGTTTACACATTTAATTTATTTTTTTGTGCCATAATAATTATATTGCTATTCAGTTTAATATAAAAATATAAATGATTATAAAATACAACTTACCTAAAATGTTTATTATTATATAAATGCTTCGATAGGCCCCAGCTCACTCTTGACTCTGAACAGTATAAAGAGGAGAAAATGGATGGTTGAATAAATACTTTGTTGAACATCCCTCTAGGTCAGGGGTCTCAAACACGCGGCCCGCGGGCCAAATGTGGCCCGCAGGACACTAGTTTGAGGCCCCCGCCTTGATATGAAAGTTTAATGTCAGTGCAGCCCGCGCAAGTTTGATATGGATGCTGTATGGTATCATGTAACCCAGAAAAAATTATTACGTTTGACTAATGTTCATGTTAAAGGTTAAATAACTGTTAATAGTTATCCTCCCTATCCGTGTGGAAGTGGTAAGTTTTTGGCTATTTAAGTTTAAAGGAAATAACTTGAAGGCAACCGTTTAGGTCGCTAGCTCTCTAGTTTGCGAGTTAGCATGTGTCTCAAGACCCTGCAGTTGCGCAATATGTTGTAAATAAAAAAAAGTATAAATGTGACTATAGTCGTGTTTTGTCATGTCTACAGGGCTCTAATAATGCTTTGTTAATTGAAAACTGAAAAAAATAATTTGTCTACCCACCAACTATATGTGGTTTCTTAAATTTTTATTATTTGCTGTTTTATTGTTATTATTATATTTATTTATTTATTACTGATTGATTGATTTTCTTTATTCTTGATTTGTTTATTTATTTTTCATCTTATTTTGTGTAGAAAAATAAAAAGAACAGTATTTGAGAACAGTGGAATGTTCAGAATGTATCAGAGCTTTTCTTGTAGAAAATCGGAACCAAAGCAAAGTTTATTCATTTTTTCGTTTTTAATAAATGTTTTTTTTTTGTTTTTTTTTGGAAAACCTGATGCGGCCCAGTCTCGCCCAGACCCTAGGTCCAGTGGCCCCCAAGTAAATTGAGTTTGAGACCCCTGCTCTAGGTTCTTCTAGGGGTATGTTGCTCAATGTAACATTATCAAGAGGAGAAATAAAAGCTTCTGAGCTGGCTTGGCAGTAAACCATAACCATTTGCAAAAGGAATATTCACTCATGCTCGCGCATATATGTATGTACTATAGTTGAAGATTTACTGGCACGTAAATGATGAAATTTGTCCACAGAAACTGTGCAGCTGCGAATTGACATCGGCGCGGAGTGATTTAAGGGCGCCGTGCCATGCAATATAGCTGTCAAGAGAACAGGTTATCAGTGGTGAGGTACGCCATATAAAAATGTAAATGACGGTGGGGATGGGGGGGTGGGAAGAAATAAGAGCCTTCCTCCATTGCTGCTTCGACATTGACCTTAACTTTTTTTATTTTTTTTTGCTCTATTTCTTTCTTTTGGCTTCTATCTTTCAGTACTTATATCAAGTATGCGCTCCCTCATCTTTTGTCACCCAAACCACCTCATTTCTCAGTGGCCCCGCCACCCCCCAACACCACTCCCACCCCCTTCCTTTGCACCAACTCTCACTCTGTGTAATTCAATCATCACCAGGAGATGGATATCCATCCCCTAGGAGCGCTTATGCTCTCCATTTCCTAAAGCGCTTGATCAGATTAATTGATTGAACCCCCCAACACAATACATACACACACACACACACACTACCCCATCGCTGCCAACTGAGGCTGAAATCGGGTTTACATTGATGTTTTTATGAAATGCCATTTTGCTTTGCCCCAGACAGACCTCGTAAAGACACAAAAGGGCAATAGATGAAGCACAAGTCCTGCAATGAGGAAGGGGCTTATGGAGATGGGGGGCCTGCAGACTGTCAGGATTTATAAAGCAGATGAAACAACAAGCAAGAGCATACAGGCGACACAGGAGATCAAGGGGCAATAGGCGATCAATGAAGTGAAGGTTGTTTGGGAGAATTTGGGGGGATAAATGGGGGGGGTCATAACTGTATTGTATTGTATTGTATCATGATTGTATTGTTTGTGTCCGCCAACTCGTCTACTCCATAATCGTTGGCTACAATAGACTTAAAATTGGCCAAAACAAGCACTCCAACTGTGTTGCCTGTGTTATTATTCTTCTGACAAATACACCACTTGTTGGTTATAATCACTTTTTTGACCCCAGAAACCTGACTGACTTGAAACGTAAAAGACACACAAATCGCCACAAAAGTTAATATGACACACCTTTGACAAGCACGTGTGTAAAATATTGAGATTGGTTGAAAAGCCTGGCTGCCAACAAACAATACATCTTTGCAATGACATGTACTATGGGTGCCTGCATGTACTGTGTTTTTATATATTGTTTGTGTAAAATCCACTCTCTGTCATCTCTATGTGGAGTTTGCATGTTCTCCTCGTGCTTGCGTGGGTTTTCTCCAGCAAAAACATGCTAGGTTAATTGGCGACTCCAAATTGTCCATAGGTATGAATGTGAGTGTGAATGGTTGTTTGTCTATATGTGCCCTGTGATTGGCTGGCGACCAGTCCAGTCCAGTCCGCCTCTCGCTCGAAGACAGCTAGGATAGACTCTAGCATGTCCTTGTGAGGCTAAGCAGTAGAAAATGAACGAATGAATGTTTGTAAAATACATTTTCTTAGGGGCTGCAAGGCGGTCTAGTGGTTAGCGCGCAGACCTCCCAGCTAGGAGACCAGGGTTCAATTCCACCCGCGGCCATCTCTGTGTGGAGGTTGGATGTTCTCCCCGTGCATGCGTGGGTTTTCTCCGGGTACTCCGGTTTCCTCCCACATTCCAAAAACATGCTAGGTTAATTGGCGACTCCAAATTGTCCATAGGTATGAATGTGAGTGTGAATATATGTGCCCTGTGATTGGCTGGCGACCAGTCCAGGGTGTACCCCGCCTCTCGCCCGAAGACAGCTGGGATAGGCTCCAGCACCCCCATGACCCTCGTGAGGATAAGCGGTAGAAAATGAATGAATGAATAAATTTTTCTTAGTTTTTTGACAAATACACTACATGGCAGCACTGTTGTTAGAGTTTGACACCCCTCTTCCCATGACGACTGAACTGAAATTTCTTTCACAAATGCAAGTGCTTGATAATGGTGAAATTTGGTAGACACCATAAACGGACTGATAAGCACAGGTATGCAAAATTTGAAAAATGTGGCTGCCGTCAAGCAGTAGATATTTGCAATGGCATGGACTATATGGTGTCTGGATGTATTTGTTTCCTTCTACTCTACTTCTTTATCGCTGCACAAGAGTGAGAATTTGTGAAAACATCCATCCTTATTGTGTTTCTTGTGCTACTATTTTTCTGACTAATAAATGACATGGAGGCGCTGTTAAGGATTGACCCCCATGAGGACTACATTTGTCACACAGCTAAATAAATCTATGCTGTTTTGACTGATAAACACAAAATCTGGTGCACACGTTTAAGGACCTGACAAGCACATGTATGTACAATTTCAGCAAGATTGTTGTAAAAACAGGGCTACCATCAAGCAAAAGTTCTGTTTAATGTTCATAAAACATGGAGGGTATCGGTAGTACATGTATGCTAGCATGTCTTCCAAAGCGTTTTGAGCACAACGCATACAAATATCATTTAAAGTCTAAAACTCTTGCAAGTGTATACCAGCACCAGAAGGTGGCACAGGAAGTGGATGCAAGCCTTGCAGGCAACGCAAGACCTCAGCTCATCCATTATAACTGCAAGCCAAGCGGCTGCCATGTCTGCAGATTGTCCCTGTGGCGTTGTCATCTGCTCTCTTCTGTCGCTTTGCTCTCCTTTTCTTGCTCTTTGCCACCAACACAGGAGTTGATTACTGTGCTCGCTACTGTCCTATACATTAAAGTAGAGTCCAAATACATACAAACGCACACAAACATCACCTCACTCTTATCTATCGGCTGCACATGTTCCCTTTACGTGTAAAGCTTTTACCTGGGCGCACCATTAGAGCTGAGGCTTTTACCTCTCCAGAGCCAAATTGCCTTTCAGTTACAACCTTTCCTTTTTTCCCCACAACTCGCCCTTGACATTTAGTTTGCTTGCATTCCTCTGCGTAACTTGTCGACTCACAAGAACTGTGAAACCCACACACGCCGCAGCAGCAGCGGCAGTGGAAAAGCCCAAATATAACATGTTGCAAGAGAGGCATTATTTCATTCATTTGGAAAAACCAGTTGACCAGAATCAGTTGCATAATTCGACTTTAATTGTAATATGCATATGATGGAAATGGGAGGGATGAACAAATGACAGCAACCAAGTGTGGCCTTCTGTAAAGTGAGAGACGAAATATTTATGACTTGGTTCAAAGCAAAGCCTGCTGGTTCATGACCTCGAATTTGTACAAAGTTTCCACATTTTTCCTAATTTTTTTGGTGCGAACAAATCTCAAGTTAATGTAAACGTAATTAAATAGTTTCGGCTTCCATTTCAGGGATGTCGACAACCACTACTGCCGTCATCAGTCGGCCAAAAGGGGCGCAAAAATAAACGGGTTCCACAGTATTACATTATGAATAAAGTGAAACTTCAGTTAGCGTATGGCTCCAGTTAGCATATATGTTGAAAATGTACACAAAAACTTAGCCTCGGTTTATGTACCTTTCCTGGTTTGTACGGTTTTCCGTATAATATGGTCTAAATCACGTCTTGTGTTATTAATATACTGTTTGTGACATATTTTTATCCCAAAAAGTCATTGTTAGCATCGTGCCCGCATGGAAAAGCAGAATCGTAATTTGTTGTTCCTCAGCTACGTCGCCTGTCGATGATGTCATCAGCGGTGGACTCTGTATTTCTGTACTAACAGTTAGGCCACAAATGTCTGCTTTTCTTATTGATAATGGCTGCATATTAACCTACAATGTACAGCAAGAGAAAGTTAGCATACTTTTTGGTTTGACGACTGACCGTTTGGAATAGATTAGAGAAGCGAACCAAGGTTCCACAGGATGATGTTTTCGTGAAAAATGATGTACATTTGTACTATCTTTCTGACAGGACTTATTGTCGCTGCTGTCATATGGGGATTAACGTTTTTGTATGATTTCCTATTTTATCTTCCTGTCGCATAAAATGGAGAACCATGTGATGGTTCATTGTCATCAATAGAGACAAATTTGATTCTATTCGCCACTTACTTTCCCTTCCAAAAGAATCTCTGCTGTCTTACTTTTCCACAAGACTTTATTTGCTAGGTGGCTGATCTCTCAGACCCGGATTGATCTGAAGCTGCTCTCTTGAACCAGTGCCTCCAGGGCGGCTCAGTGAAAACACGAAGGAGCCCCCTTTTCTCCATTTACTGCAATCGTAGCTACACATTCAAACCGTTTTCCTGAGCACACAAAAACAGCAAACAGGGACCAGCTCTCTACCTGGAAGGCCACAGAAATAAAAACAATAACCAAAGATGTGTCAAGATATAGAACAAAGAGCAGTTTCACACAGAGCATACTGCATTTGCTTAGACCCTTTTGATGAACAAAGCATAAAACAAATCCTTTTTTTTTTTTTGACAAACGCATAGATCATTTGAACATTTCACATCAATAATTCATGCCGGCGGAGTTGTGTTTTTTGTGGTGTTTCCACCAGAAGACGGACAGCTAACCAGCAAGAGCTCTACTGTATACCGTCTCTCTTTGAGGTATGTAGGAAAGGAGGTGGGAGAGGGCATCGTTTCTTTGATTCATGCATTGTTTCTAAAATGACTAAATGTCATTACAGCGGTTATGGAATGTGCTGGCAGCACAGCGAGAGCTAAAGAAAAGTGGTGATTAGGAGAATGTGTCCATCTATCCATCCATCCATCCATCCGTCCTTCTATCCATGCGTCCCACACACGGAGACATTCAGCAGCCTAATGGCTCTATGAAGGCTTGCACTTCGATGCTACATATACAGTGCATATACAGAAATACATATATAATTATTTGTTGTGTTAGCTTCCTGGCGAGTCCCTGCTGGGGTTGTGTTTGATGGATTCTTTGAGTGCTGTGACACGTGAAGGGGGGCTCTGAGTGAGCTAATCCACACTGCCTCCTGCAGGACTTCGACTCACATTGTATCTCACACAGTGTGGTAATCATCATCACTGTTACAAAATAATCACAAGCGGTACTTTCGTAGCTCCTAATAAGACAACTTAGACAAGCTAATGACAGTAAGAATACCGGATTTTATGCTTGCATTACAGCCTTGTTTAATTAGGCCTCAGTAGCTTTATACTTGAGATCAGATGCTGCTTCGTTCCAGCATGACCAAAATGCTGACCAAAAATTGATTTATTTGAGTCGGGGGGAGGGTGTTTGGGGGAAAAAACTTTAGAAACAAAGTTGTCATCTGCTTCAGCCCATTAAACCTAAATAAAATGATAGGGTATGTAATACTGCAATGTGCTCGGATGTCAAACATAACAAAAACATCATACAAATATGTTACGGCAGCATTTAGCCTTATTTTATTTAAAAAAAAAAAACTTTGTACAGTATGCAGTGTGGTGATGATAAAGCAATATAGTCATCCCTTCTTTATCGCAGTTAATTGGTTCTAGATGCCTAATTCGTTCTCGGTATCTCGTCACAATAAATTAATTTCCATGAAGTAGAATTCAATATTAATAAATAGAATATTTTGTAGTTAGAGAAAAGAAAAGTTTATGAATATGTTTTTTATCATTAGAGCCCTGTTTTCACACTATTATTATTTGGTTACACAACATTTCAACACTACACTAATGTGCAGTAGGGCGGCATGGCGGTCGAGTGGTTAGCGCACAGACCTCACAGCTAGGAGACAAGCGTTCAATTCCACCCTCTGCCATCTCTGTGTGGAGTTTGCATGTTCTCCCCGTGCATGCATGGGTTTTCTCCGGGTACTCCGGTTTCGTCCCACATTCCAAAAACATGCTAGGTTAATTGGAGTACTGTTTAAGGGTATTTGCATGTACCCATCAAAAACCCTGCTCATTCCACTTTGTCATTTATGTATTATTGTGTTGTTGTTGTAATGCTCTGACACCGGTGACGTTGTTTATTTATGTTAGGCCAAGAGTATGCAGACACATTAAATAACACGCCGGCCTGATTTTCTTTCTAAGGCAGATCAGAGCGTGCCTAATCACTGATGTGCATCTGTTACTAATCATATTGTGACAAAGTGAATGAGTTAGAACTCATCACTTGTATTATTCTATTCAGGATTTCATTGTTTGTGGAGTTATGTCATTGATACTAGTGCTGTATTAATCCGAGCTAAATTGGGATTTGAACAGGTGTACAGAGTTCATCTTACATGGGGAAATATGTGTGTGGGTTAATGTTTTATGGAGAGTTGTAGTAGCAGTGGGGTCGCATCAGATGATGGTGTTGAAATCCAGTTTTAAGAGTTTCATGATTAGATGTTTTTGTAGACTAACCTATGGATGAAAGTGGGACATTCTGGGCAGATTGGGGGCCCTATAAGAGGAGCAGCTGGGGATGTGTGGTGAGGCGGCTGCAGTACTAGATTTCAGTGATGTGAGCGAATACCTTTTTTTTTGTTGTTTTGGGAAGTCAAGTCATTCTTTTTTTTCCAATTTAGTTTTTATTTTTAGTGTTTTCTAGTGATGGCGAGATGAAGCCCCATGAGGCTTCGAACCATTTCAGTCAACTGGTTCGAGAATGGATTCATTTCTTATAGCTTCATGTGCACACGAAACCACCTGCTGGCCTTGGATAGAATTCCAAGTGGCTGGATCTTCATGTGTGATGCATTGAATGCTGATCTGTTTTGGTACAATGATTATGTACTACAAGAAATTGTATAACCAAATGATTAATCTACAAAGTGTAAGATAAAATATGCAGTATATAAAAAATACTGAATGTTTTCTTGTCCATAAATGCCATGTATCATGTGATATGGCTAGCTTCATCATGGTTGTGTTGGTAATACTGTAATATATTAATATTATAATGTAGTGCTATTAACCTTAACCTTTCATCTTTATGTTCGTGGAAGGCACGTTAATGCCTGAACATGGATGAGGTGTTATTATTGTATTATTGTACCGCAACTCCTTGAAACACAATAAGCACTTCACCTCTCAATAACAATGACAAACAGTGAAAATACTCCAGTTTCCTCCCACATTCCAAAAACATGCTAGGTTAATTGGCGACTCTAAATTGTCCATAGGTATGAATGTGAGTGTGAATGGTTGTTTGTCTATATGTGCCCTGTGATTGGCTGGCGACCAGTCCAGGGTGTACCCCGCCTCTCGCCCAAAGACAGCTGGGATAGGCTCCAGCACCCCCGCGACCCTCGTGAGGAAAAAGCGGTAGAAAATGAATGAATGAATGACCAAACTGCTGTTAAAAACAGAAACTGCCTACTCAATAAAATTTTCCTCCCATTGTTTTGGGGTCCCCCTCGCACATATAGAGCATTCCCGCATTCGGTGCCACTGTTTGAGGTGTTGTATGTATTGTAAACAATGTATGGGTCACTTGAAAATACATGAACAAGTGTTTATCCACCTTAAGATGGGACTTTCCAAAGCAAGTAGTTGAGAGGATGTTTACCAAAAGGTGGTCACCCTACCTTCCAAGCAATACGGTTGCCTTTGGTGTCATGCTCCAGTGCCATCGGGAACTCCCCACGTTCGTAGAACTTCCGAAACATAGTCGGTCTGGAGGGACGCTCCAGAAAAGCCCCCGCTTGCGGCGGACCTGCCACCTGTTCGGAAAACACAAAACAGAGAAATACAAGCAGAATGAACCACACAAACACACAGCGTGTGAGGGGGTTGTTTTATGGAATTAGAAGTGACTCGCACGGCCAGAATAGAATCACTCCCACAGCTCTTTCTTTTGAGTAATACAGGGGTGGGCTGCGTGTGCATGCTGCTGAGAGGCGGAACACTGGTAGTGCATGTTTGTATGCGTGTGTGTTCGCCATGTAGCCGGAGGCATTGCCAGAGGCATTGTTAGCATCATCTTTTCTCTGCCTCTATTGCTGGATATGTGCTATTACAGTGTCACTGAAACACAATGTAGACTACCATCACCTCTGCCACACAGCGTCTGCTGCTGACAGAATTTCCCCTTGTCCATCTTTTGGAGATTAAACACTTTGCTTTAATAATATACAACAGTCAGGGAAACTATATTTATTTTTTTTTAAAAGTACTGCCCATGACTGGCAAACTAAAATAACCTTAAAAGGTCCTGGTTTATCCTATTTTGCAACATACAGTTGCAGTCAAAAGTTTACATACGCTTGTAAAGAACATAATGTCAAGGCTCTCTTGAGCTTCCAGTTATTTCTACAACAATTTTTCTCTGATAGAGTGATTGGTACAGATACTTCTTTGTCACACAAAAATATTCATGAAATTTGGTTCTTTTATGATTTTATTATAGGTTAACAGAAAAAAAATATATGGGTCAAAAATATACATACAGCAATGCTAATATTTGGTTAATGTCCAATGGACATTTTCACTTCAATTAAACGCTTTTTGTAGCCATCCACAAGCTTCTGGTTGAATCTTGAATGAGTTGTTTTTGTCCACACGTGTCACCAAAAAGCGCTATTGTGGACAGTTGACCCTCACAATATTGCGGTTCAATTATCCCTCCCCCTCTAAATTGCCTTTTTAAAAAAAAAAAAAAAATTAAACCTTGTTTCCCTATGATGTATAATTTGTCAAAACATATTGAAATACAGTTATATGTAGTATTCTTGTGACTAGGTAGCGGTAATGACATTAAACATTCAGACATTATCTTACATTACATTACCTTAATGCTGCATGAAGTTATGAAGGCAGCCCTGTCCGACATGATAGAGTGAAAAAAAAGTTGTCCTCCATATGGAAGTAGTAAGTTGGTGGCTTCTTCGAGTTTAGAAGGAATAAATTTGAGGCTAGAAATGGTTAGAAGCTAGTAACCACTTCTGAATGCCTTATAGTTGAATTTTAGTTCATTTTTTGCTTGTAAAATGGTTAATCAAGGCAAAAATCTGATTAAATATGCATATTTTTTATTAATAATACACCTAAGTCAACCACAAAACAGTGGTGATTCATAAAATAATGTATTTTTGATAAGATGTGAAAAAAAAACTGCAAAATTCGAAGCCCTACGTGGCAAGGGACATTCCTCTGTTTCGCTGCTTTATGTTATGCTATCCTCTAGTATTGGCTGTGGGTTGCATAATCCAATCTATATTTAAAAAATAATGTAACTAAGAGAGACCTCCACGATGATGAAAGCTACTGTAGATCAAGCTTGACATTGCAAAGAAAGAGTCAGCTATTGCAGAAGTGGTGGCGCAATGCACAAGTTGCGTTTAAAAAAGGTTGTATGGCACCGTGGGATTGGAGTTTAATCATTTTCACTTCTTGATGGAGACGACTGGGAAATACTGGATGCAAAAAAAATGGATGCATTAAAATGGACAGGCTTGAAAAGGTTAGGTGGGAATAACTCCAGATATGCATGTCTAAAATTGAATACTAAGCAACAACTACCAACCATTGCTTTGTAACAAGCCCTTTTTTTTAGCCATTGTGAATGTTTCATTTAAATCCCTTATCTCCCTGAAAGACAACGCACCAGGAATTGCGTCATAGTTTTTTTTGTTTGTTTCATTCAGACTTCCATTTACTGAGCCAGGTATGACAACTGTAAGGTGAAAAGCTGCAGCAGTGACAAAGCCCTCACGTCCAGGTAGCTACAATAGCATTGAGGCGTGCTGCATAGAGAAGCTAAAAATAGCTCCGACTGGGCAGCCATTGGATAGAACGAAAGAGAGAGAGAGAGAGAGAGAGAGAGAGAATGAACCAAGACTGCACTGACTGGCTGAGTGGCTTTTATGGTCAGGAATGATGACGCTGCAGTCAATTCCATGGCCTGTGCTCATGGCTGAGGAATTACAAGCTGCACCAGATATTTTACCGTTTTTTTTTTCTTTTTCGGAAAGTGCCGATCGGCAAAGAAATGGAAAGATATTTTCCTCCCTGACGTATCTGCACACAAACCATGCAGGCT
Source organism: Doryrhamphus excisus (assembly GCF_030265055.1). Classification (NCBI taxonomy): domain Eukaryota; kingdom Metazoa; phylum Chordata; class Actinopteri; order Syngnathiformes; family Syngnathidae; genus Doryrhamphus; species Doryrhamphus excisus. The sequence continues at coordinate 8,657,627 of NC_080478.1, forward strand.
CCCATTGTAGCCAAATATGAATTGCAATTCTTGAGTAACACCTCAAAAAAAGATGTCTTTATGTTAGATTACCGCTAAATACTATCATCCATTGATCCCTTTTACCTCAGTTTCGATTTGAATGGCAACAAACAAAAAAGCAATTACGTTTCATCTAATTCCATCTACTTGACATGGTAAGCCACGCCCCAACTTGGCCTCGATGCAAGTAGACCATAACTAACTGAAAAGTCATGTGTAACCTTTGGATTTGTATTTTTGTACTATTTTTACTCATTGGGTAAGTGTAGCGGCTGCACGGCAGACGAGTGGTTAGTGTGCAGACCTCACAGCTAACAAGACCAGGGTTCAATTCCACCCTCTGCCATCTCTGTGTGGAGTTTGCATGTTCTCCCTGTGCATGCATGGGTTTTCTCCGGGTACTCCGGTTTCCTCCCACATTCCAAAAACATGCTAGGTTAATTGGTGACTCCAAATTGTTCATAGGTATGAATGTGAGTGTGAATGGTTGTGCCCTGTGATTGGCTGGCGACCAGTATCACCCGAAGACAGCTGGGATAGGCTCCGGCACCCCCTGGACCGGTGCATTGTGACCCCATACAAGTAAAATATTTTATCATTTAGAAAAAAAAAACTATGACAAACAATTCAGTAGTAAGAATTGTTGCAGTAAAAGCGACATCTGTTGGACAAAAATATAAATTTAAAGCTTGAAATGTTAAAAAAGTGATTGCATTAGTTTATGTATATTGGATTTTGTGCAGCTTGACCAATTTAGTGTGCTGTAAACCTCGGACTATACTTTTGACACACAATTTGAACCCTGCGGCTTAAACAATGATGTGGACAATTTATGGCTTCAGACAATCAAACTACCAACTACTTTGACTGTTCTCAAAATTTGTATATGTCATAACTATACACACATTCATACACCCATGTGGGCAGGATGGGTGAAGTGACTTGATGTGTTTATTACCTATTCCAACAATTTATTCTTAGACATTTTTAATGATAATCCAAATCCCAGTCAAAATGGCTGCAATGGTAATTCTAGAGTTCTGGTAGACCGAGTGTTAAAGAACTACAGTCGCCAAGAAGCTTACAGGGCAGATTGAAAAAAAATTTAACTGGTGTCAGGTGGATGATTTTTGAAGTCTTACGCCGCGATCAACTCTGACAAATCTTAAGTAAGTTTTATCAAGTAAAATTACCATAGCCTCTGCTTGGACCGCAGCAGCTGTTGACCTGAATCGATGAAAAATAGCATCCCACGTCTCACACATCAGAGCTAGCAAGTGTTGCTGGGAACATGGTGTAGTTAGAATTGCAAGGTTTACAGTGTATTGCAAGGTTTACAGTGTAGTTTTCTGTGTAAATATATATATAGTTTTAACATGAACATGTACACAATAAACTATATATGTACGGCTTATATTCAGGTGCACCTGACAATTACTTGAATTGCTTTATATTACTTCAAATGTGACATACCGTAATTTCCGGACTATAGAGCGCACCTGATTATAAGCCTCGCCCACTACATTTTTAGAGGAAAACCGATTTTGTACATACACAAGCCGCACCTGTATATAAGCCGCATGTGCCCACATTAAAACATGTAAACATATTTACAAAGAAAGACGGTACACAGAGTTTTCAAAGTTTTAATAATACAACTTAACAATAATAATAATATAACGTCCTGCTTTTATTACCTCTGAAAGCTTTTTTCGTCTTTTTACATTGCTCCAGTTCTTCCCGCTGCCGTTTCCAGCGTCTCACCATCGATTCGTTTATGCCAAGTTTACGTGCAGCAGCTCTGTTTCCTTCTTTATCGGACAGCTTGTTTGCTTTTAGCTTGAAAGCTGCTTCATATGCATTGCATTTTCCATGATGAGGATATGTTCACGCTAATTTAATTCATGCACAAGACAAGAAGTTGCAGTCTTCCTCGACACATATATTCCACCGGTCTTAATCTTACCTTTTTTTACTCGAGAGCCCCTGGCGGCCGTTAGAAAAATTATATAAATTGGCCGCATCACTGAATAAGCCGCAGGGTTGAAAGTTTGGGAAAAAAGTAGAGGCTTATAGTCCGGAATTTACGGTATATATTAAACGTAGCCAAAAGGGTTTTAAAATAGCACCCCCTTAAATGTTAAAACTTGCGTTTTTCGGCTCCAAAAGGCTAAAGTCTTACAAAAGACAACTGATTTTAATCTGTTTTCTAACTAACTATGTAACAGCAATCACAACATAACCGTTGGCAACACACGGAGTAATTACCCCACACAGGACATTGCATAATAATCATATTTATTGCAGTATTCATTCCTTGAGTGAAAATATTGGCACAAATAGGCAAACAAAGACAGGGACAACAACAGCACAAACAAGCACCACCGGAGATGTGTTCCTGCTCCTCAGTGGAAGCCATAAACAAGCCTGGGAGGCGACAGTGCAAGAGATGGAGGTGGTGTAAGGCAATAAAGAGAGGAAAAGACTGCTTTGTGTGCTGCTGGTGCACACATCAGGGAGTCATAACAAGGCAGCACTGGTCAGATGAGCTTCAGGCTGTCATTTCTCTCACTCGCCTTCACTCTTTCTCCAGGTCTGTTTCTTTCCCCTAACGCTGTTGTCCAAGCCAACTAAGCTCCACCGTAAAAAAAAAAAAAAAAAAAAGACAGGACAGCAGCGAGGCCCCTGCAAAGGCAATAAACGCACCCGTGTGCACGCCACACACACACACACACACTGAGTTCCCCCTGTGGGTGAGCTCCCTGCAGAGGTGATTGAACACCAGCGGGGGGTCTAACGCGTATGTCATTTATAAAGGTGTCACCCAGAGGGAAAAAAAAGAGATGCTCCCACTGAAGCACATTAGTATGGCACCTCCATGGCTCACCTGCTTGGAGTTGACACATACACCAAGTCTGGTAGAAGAAGAGAAAAGAGGAAAAGATGCAAGGAAAATGAAAAATGGAGATGAAGTATGGGGGACGATGAGGTGATAGGAGAGGAAGCGAGAGACAGGAGAGACAAGAGGTTGTGGCTCATCAATTCTTGAGGGTGAGTTCAGTGTGGCGGGGGCTGCTGTCGCACCGACGTTGGTGATCCATCACCGTGCCAGGGCCTCAAACTCACGCTCGCTCACTCATCTCGCCATCTCTCTTTCAGCATCAACCCCAAAACACCTCAGAATGCCTCTGATGGATGTCAGCGCTGTGTCGCCATCCATAGTGCGGGGCCCTCACAAATGAGACGACGTTAATCTCTCTCTTCATTCTCATCCCTCATGTACTTTGATGCAGAGCAACCACGTTGCCACGTCGCCAGAAAAGGTGGAAGCAAACATGTGCACCGATGCTCGCAAGCTCATCTAGGTTTTTTTTTTTTTGCTTCTCGGTTGAGAGGGTATTGAAATCTGGTGCTGCTTCTCCTCGAGGGGAAGGAGAGGGGCTGTGTGAGTCATGGAAGATGGAATAGACATGCTCGGGCTTTTCTGATAAGGTCAGCTTCCAAAATGTCTCGCACACGGCAACAAATTAACTCTCAAGCCCGTTCTCATGAGAATTCTTTGGGTCACTAGAATTGTATAAGTAAAAATAAGTCTCAAATTTATAGAAAATATTGTGAGTGTTTTGGGCACTTTTGCATGTCTTAGAATACTGGTGCACAATTTTCTTCATAGATGAAAAGTACAGAGATATAGTTACCAGATTTTAGTAGGATTTTGCATAACAACAATGAACTACTAGGTACTGCAATATACAGTAAGTTGTGTTTTAAGTCAATTGGCTACTAAGGGCTCAGTTTGGGTGATTAACTAAATCATGTCAAATAGTCACTTTTTGGGCAATTTCCTATAAAATTCTTCAGAGATTTTAGTAAATTTTCAAAAGATTCAGTGGGACTTTAGTCTGATTTACCAAAGATTTAAAACAGGTGTCTCAAACACGCGGCCCGCAGGCCAAATGTGGCCCACAGGACACTAGTTTGAGGCCCCCGCCTTGATATGAAAGTTTAATGTTAGTGCGGCCCGCGCAAGTTTGATATGGATGCTGTATGGTATCATGTACCCAGAAAAAATTATTACGTTTGATTAATGTTCATGTTAAAGGTTAAATAACTGTTAATAGTTATCCTCCCTATCCGTGTGGAAGTGGTAAGTTTTTGGTGATTTAAGTTTAAAGGAAATAACTTGAAGGCTACCGTTTAGGTCACTAGCTCTCTAGTTTGTGAGTTAGCATGTGTCTCAAGACCCTGCAGTTGCGCAATATGTTGTAAATAAAAAAAGTCTAAATGTGACTATAGTCGTGTTTTGTCATGTCTACAGGGCTCTAATAATGCTTTGTTCATTTTAATCTGAAAAAAATAATTTGTCTACCCACCAACTATATGTGGCTTCTTAAGTTTTTATTATTTGCCGTTTTATTATTATTATTATTATATTTATTTATTACTGATTGATTGATTTTCTTTATTCTTGATTTGTTTATTTATGTTTCATCTTATTTTGTGCAGAAAAAATAAAATTACGATTTTTGAGAAAAGTGGAATGTTTTATCAGAGCTTTTATTGTAGAAAATCGAAACCAAAGCAAAGTTTATTCATTTTTCTGTTTTTAATAAATGCGTTTTTTTGGGTTTTTTTGGAAAACTTGATGCGGCCCAGTCTCGCCCAGACCCTAGCTCCAGTGGCCCCCAGGTAAATTGAGTCTGAGACCCCTGATTTAAAAGGAAGGATTATAGGATTTTTAGTTTTGCTTTGTTATTCAGTGAAACATCAGTTGTTGTGTGGCCCAGTTTTCAAATGACTTCATATGTTTGCCATAACTGCCTCAGTTTTCAAACATTGCCTTGGTTTTCGTACAATACTGCATGTCAGTTTGCTTACCCTACGTGTAGTGTTTTCAACAGAAATGCTAAACCACAAATGTAGGCTCTGGAGTTCAACTGTAGCATTTAATCGCCTTCCTCTATATGATTGTGTGGTGAAAACTAACAAAAAAAAGTGCATGTCAACACATTGAGCAGCTACAACACAATCAAGTGCTTCAAATTTATTCAATCACATTTTGTCAAATTACTAATGAATATCCAAGTGTATCTAAATAAACTATAAACTTAATTAAACTTCTCTTTGGAAACCGGAAGTACATTTTAGCATAACATTTTTAATGTAAATTTGCATAAACAATGAATTACTTATTCATTACGTATTCATTACTTACTAATTACTTACACTTTTTCAAATAACTTTTAGCAAACATACATATCTTTAGCATTATTTATTTAAACTCATTAATTTATTTATTCAGAAAATTACCTTAAAGGCAGCACACTACATGTTGCTGACTCACTGTCCATGCTCCTGCTAAATAACCACAATGGGACCTAAGAAAGTTGCGAGTGTCAGCATTTTTATCAAGAAGGTGAGACACACTACTGAATTTGATCTTGCCAGCATGTGCGGGAAGTTGACATCAACAATAAATTCCGTCCATTCGTCATTTGAAATAATTTTTAATTGTCTTTTGCATGTAAATATCATTGTTCTGTATTTTATGTCAAGCTTTTTGTATGTCTGGAACAGGTAAATTGGATTTTCATTATTTCCTAGGGGAAAAATTGCCTCGAATTCCATACGTTTCGATTTTCATTGGACCGAGAGGTAGTACTGTATAGTTTTGGACAAGTGGTTAGCGTGCAGGCCACACAGCTGGGAGACCCGATTTTGATTCCACCCTCAGGCATCTCTGTTTCTCTCTATTTCCTCCCACATTCCAAAAACATGCTAGGTTAATTGGCGACTCCAAATTGTCCATAGGTATGAATGTGAGTGTGAATGGTTGTTTGTCTATGTGTGCCCTGTGATTGGCTGGCGACCAGTCCAGGGTGTACCCTGCCTCTCGCCCGAAGACAGCTTGGATAGGCTCCAGCGTACCCGTGATCCTTGTGACGATTAGTGGCATAGAAAATCGATGGATGGATGGATGGATGGTGTTTTTGGTGTCTTCTTATTACGTATGAACCTCAGGCTCAGACTGAAGGCTAGATTGTCTTAATTGTTTTATTTTTTTGTTTTACCACTTAAAGTCATTTAACCATCTCTTGATTAATATCCTCCGTGTTCATATCCAAGTGGCGTACTCTATCGCAATCACAATGACATATTTGCGGCCCTTGTGAGGAAAATTGGTAGAAAATGAATGAATGAATGTTTTTATGCAAAAATAAATGTTGAATGAATGTCCGTTCTTTTATGTAGGATATTGTATGAAGAACAATGCTTTATGACTTGCAGAAATTATACATTTTGGGGAGTAATTGAATGAATAAATGTTAGGGGCTGGGATTGGCTGGCGACCAGTCCAGGGTGTGCCCCACCTCTCGCCCAAAGACAGCTGTGATAGGCTTCAGCATACCTGCGACCCTAGTGAGGATAAGCGATATAGCAAATGGATGGATGGATGGAAATGTTAGGGGAATAGCTTACTATAACAATATTGTAGTTGGTTTTAAGGTTACATCGGGGAATTTTTAAAGACCAGTGACGACGACCACGTTTTCTATACATTCGTCTTGGTCTTCACTTGGTCTCAGTTTACGTGGTCTTGAAAACCTACAAATAACCTAACCCAACTAAAGGTTTTTGGAAAGCTGTCATATCTAGTCTGACTGGTGTGTGTTCCACATAGTATTTAAGGCATGGACTCATAAAGCCTGCTCGGATGGGAAGTGACACGTCTTCTAAGACAACCTGTGCAGTTCAGTTACAATTGAGTCAATCCCCTGAGAATACAATGACCTGGATGCAGGGCTGGCCCGAGCCTCCATGGTGCCCGAAGCAAAATTTGATTTTGGGTCCCTCACACATGGAAAAAATAATTACTTTTTTCTTTTTTTAAGTGAATTGCTCTTGGAGGGGCGACACAGCGGTCTAGTGGTTAGTGCGCAGACCTCACAGCTAGGAAGTGACCAGGGTTCAATTCCACCCTCGGCCATCTCTGTGTGGAGTTTGCATGTTCTCCCCGTGCATGTGTGGGTTTTCTCCGGGTACTCCGGTTTCCTCCCACATTCCAAAAACATGTGAGAGTGAATGGTTGTTTGTCTATATGTGCCCTGTGATTGGCTGGTGACCAGTCCAGGGTACCCCGCCTCTCGCCCGAAGACAGCTGGGATAGGCTTGTGAGGAAAAGCGGTAGAAAATGAATGAATGGCCCCCTAGTGGTCACAGGGCCCTAAGCAGGTGCTTAGTTCGCTAATGCTTTGGGCCGGCTCTATCTGGATGAATGAGAATATTCACATGCACTTTATCAAACTAGAGTGTTTTCCAACAAAATATGTAGCTGGTCCTTAATGTTCGTGGATTGTCAATCATTTCGGATGTCTTATCCATAGAACCATCCAACAAGCTAGGTTTACCGACTTATTACCTTACAAGCCTGGCTGGTGGGAGGCTGATCTGATCACATTAATCTCTCACCACAGAACCGCATGAAACTAATGAATCTACAAATTTGCCTTATCTGCAGAAATTAGCCATGTTGTGAGATATAAGGTCGTATGGACGAGGGCAAAAAAAAAAAAAAAAAGAGCTATCTATATGCAGCAATTACAAGGCTGGACACAACAGAGGGGGGTGCTTTACAGTTGTCACTGTGTCAGAGAGTCTTGGATCAACAATATCGCACACACAAGCACAAGCGTTTTTTTATGGGCTGTTTAAAGTGACGACACTGCAAGGCAAAGACACCATTGTGCACTGTGTCACTACAAAGACATGAGGATGAAAGAGCTACCTGCTATTGAAGGCGTTGACAAGGGGATCGCTTGTAGAATAGCCCTAGCCTTTTTGTCTGTGCAGTTTAACCTCGTCTATTTCAAAAGCACATTTATATATATATATTTTTTTTTTGAGTTGTGAGCAATGTAGGACGAATGAGCGGGAGAAGGAGTGAGGATGCCTTGAGTATTTTCCATCTTCTCTGTGTGGCCCACTTATCAGTGAGGCAGCAGGGCAGTCGTGTGCTTCCAGAGCCCCATTGGCTGATTCATATCGCTCTAACCACCGCAGAGATGATGGCATGCAGTGAATCAGCTCACACACCAGTGGAAGAGGGGAATACTATATTAGTTCTTACTACTTGGACAGCAAATGGAGGAGCGTGTGTACGGAGACCAGGAGGCAAAACCTATGTAGAATGGAAAAAGGCACTCTCAAACCCAAAATACTCAAGCGAACAAAAATGTCTATGGAACAAATCAATGCGGTTTGAGTTGCTACAGGTTCGATTGGAAAGAAAGTGTAAGAAACTCCAAAAACTATTCAACTGCTTGAATAGTACACCATACACTACTTGTGTAAAGCATACATTTGTATGTTTTTGTGTACATTTATTGTTTTGCTATTTAACATTATTTCAACAGAATATTGTTATTTGCTCTCTCAGTTAAAATCTTCTATTTCTGAATAAAGACGCGTAAATTAAAAAGTTTCTTTGATCACAGAATATTAAAATAAAGCAAATTCGCACATGATCCTGAGAGAAAGGCACCATAAAATGACATTGCTTCTCTGAATTTGAGCAATGGAAACTACTTCTTCTTTCTCTTTTGGTTTTTCCCTTTAGGGGTCGCCACAGCAAATCAATCTCATCCATCCAACCCTGTCTTCTGCATCTGTGTGTCTCACACCAACTACCCTCATGCCCTCCTTCACTACATCCATAAACCTCCTCTTTGGGATTCCTCTATGCCTCCTACATGGCACCTCTAAACGCAGCATCCTTCTTGCAATATAGTATTTACTATCTCTCCTCTAGACATGTCCGAACCATCTCAGTCTGGCCTCTCTGACTTTATCTCCAAGGCCTCTAACATGTAATGTCCCTCTGATGTACTCGTTTTTGATCCTATCCATCCTGGTCACTCCCAATGAGAACCTCAGCATCTCTCAACCTCATCTCTGCGACCACCAGTTCTGCTTCCTGTCTTTTCCTCATTTGGAACTGTCTCTCAACCAAACAACATGGCTGGTCTATGGAAACAACAATGTAAATTTGATTGTGCTAAAGCAGCAATGACAGCATTATTGACATTGGACAAAGGGAATTAAGCATGAGGAAGCATGAGGAAACACAGTTTTTCTACCGAGGAACATTGCTGAATGCGGCTATGTGAACAAAAAGTGGTCATCAAAGTAAAGTGGTGATAAATTTTCATTGAAATTCTTCACATTTCTTTTTACACAACAATATACACTTTACGCATGGAGGTGTATGCATGCATGCACGCTCAGTGATAGATAAAGCAGCACAATCTCTAGTCCCGGCTGTTAGAGCGAGCAGTGATCCAGTGCATTGTCTTTACAGTCCTAATCAGTGACGACACTTCAGGGTATTAAAACACTACGCTCGGCTGTGAAATTAATGAGACAGACAAGAAAAACTAAATCTCTGACCTGCTGCACTTGGCACTTCTATTGCGGAGAGGGAAAAAAAAAAACCTTTAGGTGCGATAACGAATTTCATTCTCCAAATAAGTAGCGTCTTGTCAATAAACATCATCATAACTGCGTTGAAGTTGTGACCCAAATGCCTTGTAGAATATGAATGTTCCTGCAGCGTGTGACAATCCATGCCTGACGAGTCTTTGTTGAGTTGAGGTCGAAATGCAAACTTTGATTAAAAATCCAATTAAAAACTGGATATACACTGCGTGTAGTATAGCGTGTGATGCTTACCTATAAACAGATCTCTTATGTGAGCTCCCTTATGTAATGGTCTATGCAGGTCTAAAGCAAGCTACTTAGACCATATGGTCTATGGTTTGAAGTCTATGAAGTTTGATTTACAGGGAGTGTTTTTTTTTACATTTACCATGGGTGAATTGTCCGGGAAATTATGGATGCCTCATTAAGCAGTGAATTTTGACGACATTCGGCTGGCAATGACAGTGCAGTCTGGAATACCGTTTCATTTATTTGATTTATCTGATCATGATTCCAGTGTCATTGAGACCTGATTCAGGTCTGAGGATGAGGAGAGGAAGGCTTATAGTGACTAGGTTGTCAAATGATGTGCAAAAGCACTTCAGGTTAGGCCTACCAGCTTGAGAAAAATGAAGAAAAACCTTTTTCAAACCTGAAATTCCGTTATGTTTAAAGGCACACTTCCTGTGAGCGATTGCTAACAACAACACAGCTTGGGGGAGGGAGGGCATCTGGTCTACAGAACGTGACCATATAAGGAAGCCCGCCCATGTGTGACATCACACACCTCCAGTTTTACAACGCCCTCTGAAACAGAGCGTTTTGAGGCATCCCAAACTTCTCTGAGGACTCAATTCCAAATGCGCAAACCTCATTATGTGAAACTTTGGCATCGTTTAACACAAGAATATGACATTCTCACAACATTTATAGGTCAGAAAAGTGGAAAAAGCATAAAAGACTCCTTGTAAGTGGAAATAAATATTTTTGAGCTTGAGCGTCAGGTTTGTTTGTTTTTGTAAATCTGACACTGTTGAAAAAAACATTGCGTGGAAATAAATGTTTCTGCCAATCCTTGACTAATTTAACCCAGGACCTAGCAATATTGTTCAATTACTGCATTTACAAGCCAAACTAACACACACACCTGCTCTGTAATTGTGCTTTTCAAACATGACAACAAATACTTACGTATGCAAAACATGTCACAAAGATGATCACCTGTGATATACATCTTATTATACAGAGCTTTGTTGTTGGGACCACCTGCAGGGATAATGCTCTAAATGATGGTCCAACCTTCAGATTACCCCGAGAGATAAACAAAAAATAATGTTAGCTTTGCTGGTGCTTTGAGGATAGAGACAATCGAGGAGACGGGAGAGAGACATACAGAGCTGCACAAACAAATAAAAAGCAGCTTAAGCAAAGACATGCCTGGGGCACTTTGTGCCAAGAACTGCATGCTTTTGAGTTGATTAATCCAGAGAGTGGTATGCATGTGAAGGTCACTGCAGGTTTACTTGGGTGTCATCAATCCCGCCAGTCATTCATCTATTCAATCAAGCCTCCCTCGTCGGCACATATTGCAGATTGCCAATGTTCCGACAGTGAAACAGGTGTCTAGACTATTTGTATGAGCCTTTGTTTGCCACCCCCTCTTTCCCACACCTCTAATGATACGCATACTATATCAAGGCCGTGTATAACGAGCGCTTGTCGATCTGGAGCTAGTACAGTAGAAAAACGGGCAGATCACTCACAATTTTTTTTTACCTTCAATCATGAAACCAGGCGTCATATATGTAAAGGCCAACTATTGTAATTATGTTCCATAATAGTGTATTATTAGAAGTGTGCTTTCCAAATTCCAGCCTTGATGCTGGAGAGTTGTTGTTTTTTTGTGTGTGTCGTTAGTTTTAATGCTAATGAGCTGCATTTGTCCACGCCTGTGTCTATGGTCACAAGAAACACTATTTTGCACTTTATACACTGTAACTTTGTACTTGTAGCTTTGCATTCAACTATCATATATCACATACAACAACGTAACATCAAGGAGTAGGCCAGGAGGACACAAGTTTTTTAAAAAGGTTATTTTTAAGACCTCCGGGTGATTTTAAGAGGTTACAGTTATTGTGCAGCCACAAAACAATAAGCCGAGGAAGCAGATGCGGGGCTGGAAAAGGAACTGACATTACCAGTTGATCGAACAACGCAAAGCGTCCCAAAGATCTGGGTTTGAATATTAGCATTTCTCCATGCACTTCCGCACACATTCCAAGAACATGCATAGGATAATTGACGACTCTAACTTGAACATAGATATGAAGGTGAGTGTGAATGGTTGATTGCCCTGCAGTTGATTGCCTAAAAATGTGTGCATAACTCCCCCTTGATTGGATTTGACGTCCAAAGCAACAATGACCCCTCACACTCCCTCAATAAATCTCCTAATATCAGAACATCATTGACTAAAATGGAAATGGAAAAATCCAGCTTTGACATATTTTCTTGCCTTAACACCCACGTCAGCGTCTGTGTCACAGCCTCGCTTAGACAGCCAGACAGACAGTTCAGCTTAAGAAGAAAGAAAAACGCATGTCAGTGCGGGAGATGGAAAGTTCAGCGTCTGGCATGATGCTGAAGCACTTGACTGGACTCGGAAAAAAAAGGAAGATGAGGTGCCTTCAGAAGGACGGGCAGAGCTTTGTTTTAAAAGCAGGCATGCTCCGCAGATCAAGGCCAAAAGGTTATATAGAGAAATTGAGAAATGAGAGAGGTTGCAGGGAGAGTGAAGTAAAAAGCGAATGAATTGCGGGCAGTTTGCTTGTTTCCTCCTGCCATGGCATGATGTGTTGATCCAACACTTAGTACAGTTTGTATCAGTGTTTCCGGAGGGTGGAGGTACGTAATTGAAGCTAAAGGGATGCCAGATTCTGATGTGGATTATTTCCGACCGTGTATTTGTTCTTTACAGACCTTCATTTTTTTCTCAACTAGTGGGGTGGGCCCCCTTGGGGGTGGGGGCGGTGGTGTTTGTAGTGTTTGTGTGTTTTGAGTGCAATATCTCATTGAACCATAGAAAAGAATTGTTGACAATCTCCCTGCATGGACCACTCCTTAAAATGACTAGAGTTTGGTGGTATGTCTCAAAAGGGAGTGACTATTGAGCATTACTGTACAGCAATGTGTACCATTAGGATGGCCTATAAAAAGGCCAACAGAAATGGCATCATTCATTCATTCAATGTTTCATGATGCCACCACTAAGTGCAGTTTCCCGAGACCAGGCGAACATGCACTAAGATGAGGTAGCCAGACAGATCAGACTCACTCCCAGTACCAGGAACCACTTCCGGAGACTTTTTCACAACACTGGGGTGACACGTGCCTGACCGCGGACCAGGCCAACCACATGTAACGACACCTGGGTCACTTTATCTGAACCATATATCGGAGTGATTGGTTCCGAACTGCTTCACAGACTGCTGCAGAGATCCAGGAACATACATGATCGCAAGTTTGTGCACAAAGGCTCTGCCGAAGACTCCATGATCATGGTATACAACCATACCATGCACATGTACAGTACATGTACACATACGTACATACTTTGGCATACTTTACTATGGGTGTGACATGGAAACTTTTCACTCAAAACACACAAACTACAAATCGAACAGCCACAACAAAAATTGCGTTTTTAAATTCCTTCAGTATATTACAGGTTCTCAATAGTATTTCAAATCATGGGGGTCATGAAAGGCTATGGTAGAGAAAAGGAGCTGGTTTTAGAATACCTGATATTTGCGGGGGTAATCCTTTTTCCTATCTCAGACTTTCAGTGAACGCTTGGGATGAGCCGGATACAAGTATCTGTTACGGATAGTAGATTTTTGCCAGATAAGAATATGAAACGAGTACATTTTCGCATCATCGAAATCAGAAACAGATTTCTGATTCTGATTTCGTCATCTGATTTCGACATTTCCTCATCGTATTCGAGTTTAAAGAATAGTGTACACACAACAGAATAAAATACTCGAAAGGACCTAGTCTTAGCCTCTGTAAATGTAAACTACAATTATCGTTAACCAAAGTCTTACTCCACACTTGTCAATCAGGGGCTGAACTTGACTCCTTAGCTCCCCCTAAATCTTAATTTAGTTTGTTGAAGGTCCCTTTCTGTTCTGTTCTGGTGAACTAGTTTCAACCCAGGCCCTCTTGTCCAAGAAACCAATTATAAAGAATGTTGTTACACTTTTTAAAGGTTTCATCAGATATGAATATCTCTTCAGTGCCCCCCTAATATATTAAGACAGAATCCTTGTCGATGTGCCTCAAGGCATTATCAACATGCCTGCCAAGTTCTTTGGAAGTTGCATGCAGAGATTCTGCACTACATATTAATAGTATGGAACAAAGTTACCTGATGTTTGAAGAAAACTGACCTTATCAAGTGAATTAATCACAATACAAACACTGTTGAGTGGGTCAGCATATTAACTGTGACTAAATTGTGGAACAAATGTGAAAGTGCCTTGCAGTTTTTAAGTAACATGATGCAAAAATGTTTTTCGCTCCAAAGTTCTGACCTGAACTTTTAGGCTGGATTTTGCGTAATTGTACGTTAGAGGTACATTGATAATTAAATAACTTTTTGTAACGGTGGTCAGTGGTGTACTACTGTACTGAATTTGTTTTCCGTGTCATTTGGCCTATATTGTGACTTCGGAAATTAGTCACTTGAACGTAAATCCGAATTGTGCACTGTAGTGTAAATCCAGCCTTTGCTGCATGGATTTCTTATCATTAAACATAAGTCTAAAAAAACTAAGATAAATGGCCTGCTCAGCATAATTACTTGGCTCTCTACACCAATCCCGCTTAAGCGTTAGAAAACCCCATTAGCCGCCACCATCCTACACAAATTGATTCCAAGGTCACTGTCATCATCAAAATACCTTACAGAGACGCATATGTGAAAGCAAACACAGCACAAGACCACTCCCACGTGTTCCGATCCAAGACGGACTAGCTCCTTGAACGCCGCACAGGTCAACGTGTCCTCTGCGTTGGTTAGTGCATGACACGGGGCTAATTAACTCCAGAGTAGAAAATAAAAGGCTCTGTGAGGGGGGCAATAAACATTCTCCGATAAAAGACATTTAATTAGAATGCGGACTAAGGGGGCTTCAAGGAGAATGGAACAAACACAGAGGCCAGTGTAATTGTCCACCACGCTGTGAGGGAAGTAAACGTAATAGGACACAATCAGCCAAGCACTACATAAGAGGTCATGGTACAATGCATTTCTGCACACATTTGACTCAACTTCCAGGATTGTTTTTCCAAAAAGGTCACATAAACATTGACACAGTCGTCCAAAGTACAGAGAGGCTTTAGTTTCCTTTGACAGCCACTGGTAACAAACTTGGTGGACGGGTTGGATTGTAAGGGTTCCAAGTTCCCTTTTTTTTTTTCAACATATTGTTGCCATAACCCGGTACCTGCTGTGACAGAAATCTACCACCACATATTGGACTG
Source organism: Doryrhamphus excisus (assembly GCF_030265055.1). Taxonomy (NCBI): domain Eukaryota; kingdom Metazoa; phylum Chordata; class Actinopteri; order Syngnathiformes; family Syngnathidae; genus Doryrhamphus; species Doryrhamphus excisus. Next base: position 8,672,675 of record NC_080478.1, read on the forward strand.
GAGGGTGTAGTGCAGTACTAGATCAGCCTGATGGGAATAATTCATACGTAATGTTAAGATGATCATTAAGAGTCTAGTTTGGAGTTGTTGTTTTTTTTCTCTCCCCTCTCCTAGTGTTGTCCCCCCCTTCATCGCCCAATCATCCCGTCCTGTCACCCCTTGTCTCACTGCATCGTATGTTGTATATGTATGGACAGATGATTGCATTATTTCGCTTGTACTCCTGTATAAGTGACAAGAATAAAGGGCTTACTTACTTACTTACTTACTTAGATGGCAAGGCAAACAACAGATTGCCGTGAATTTTACATCAGTAAATAATTAGGGCTGCGTATAGAAACTTGTATCGCAACAGAGCTGATGCAGACTTAAATGGTAGTAACCACACTGAAAAAAAGTAGCAATCGGTGCCTCATTTGGGTGCGAAATTAATGCACGCTCAGTCACCTGCAACAGGTGCGTGAAAGTTATAATGTGCAAGTAATGTTTTCAGAAGTAATGTAGCATCCTGAAAGCCACACACAAAATCTGTCGCTCTTTTTAAACTTCATTGCCGACCTCAACACACCAACAGCAGTGCCCAGTTCCAACACACAATTTTGTAACGTCACATTGTCACATTGTAACGCTCTCCTCTTCGGCCTCCCTCACAAATCCCTCCATAAACTTCAACTGGTTCAGAACTCTGCTGCCCGGATCATCACCAGGACCCCCTCATTCCACCACATCACCCCCATCCTGCAGCAACTCCACTGGCTCCCCGTGACACAAGAATTAACTACAAAATCCTTCTGTACACCTACAAGTCCATCCATAACCTTGCCCCCCCTTACCTCTCTGACCTCATACACATTCTTAAACCATCCCGTTCCCTCAGATCTTCCGCGTCCCTCCATCTCACTGTTCCCTCTGCACGCCTTAGCACTATGGGGAGCAGAGCTTTCAGCCGCTCTGCTCCCCAACTCTGGAACTCATTGCCACCAGACCTCCGTAACTCTGCCACCCTTCCCATTTTCAAATCTAAACTCAAAACCCATCTGTTTAAACTTGCCTATTCCCTCTAACAGCTTCACATGGTCCCCCCTCTCCCGATTTATTGTATGCTCTTATTTATTGTTTGTTGTCTTTTATCTTGTATTTTATATTGGTGTTTTTTATCTCCTGTACAGCGACCTTGGGTGTCCTGAAAGGCGCTTTTAAATAAAATGTATTATTATTATTATTATTAATTTTGAACATCAACTTGACAACAAAAGCAGGTCATTTGTTTGCAGATTCTGTGTTCTGTATTGCTGCTGGTTTTGCTGTGCACAAGGGCCACGCTGTCAGGAGATCGGGAAGACCTGGGTTCAATTCTGTATACACCAGTCATTATTTGCACTATGACCCATTTATCATTGCACTAAAATTAATATATCTGCAATATGTCTGCTTCTGCATATGCTCCTGTGCAATACTATGTGTATATTTTGGATATCTTGTATATATCTTGTTAAATTGTCTTTTTTTTCTCTACTTTTATATACTTTTTTTTAACTTGACTACTGCACTGAAAGGAGAAGCTCTCCAATCTCGTTGTACATCTTGTATAATGACAATAAAGGCCATTCCATTCCATTCCAATTCTCCACTTGGCATCTCTGTGTGGAGTTTGCATGTGCTCCCCGTTCATGCGTGAGTGAGTTTTCTCCGGGTACTTCGGTTTCCTCTCACATTCCAAAAACATGCTAAGTTAATTGTTGACTCCAAATTGTCCATAGGTATGAATATGAGTGTGAATGGTTGTCTATATCTGCCCTGCGATTGGCTGGCGACGAGTCCACGGTGTACCCCGCCTCTCGCCCAAAGATAGCAGAGATATGCTCCAGCATAACCGTGACCGTAGTGAGGATACGGCATAGAAAATAGAAGGATTATTGTGTATTTTCATATATCAAAATCAAGTGCATTAGACAAAGTTTGAAAACCTGCAGCATTTACAAAACTCATTATAGATTTAAGTCTATTAACTTGGTTTACATTTCAATCAAAATTGAGATCACATTTAATCATGTTGCACTGATATTCGAGACTCATTTACAACCTAAGTGAGGATCAATTGCAAACCGCAGCTTGTTTAATTTGTTCAGGAGACTTTATCTATTAAGGAGACAATGCCGAGAAGTCCCAGAGAGCATGAACAAAGGATTAAGTCTAAGTAGAATTATTGCCAATATAGAACAAATGATATAGTACGTTTGTACAGGGGCATGTCCAAATAAAATCTTCATTTTTTTTTTTTACCAGCAATTCAGGACAGTGTGATAAGGTAGGTACTGTTCAGGTTGAAAGCTATTGCAGATAGCAGTGTATTCTCTGTGATACCATCACTGAAGTAAGAAGAGCAATGTAAAATATGTGATTGCTTAAACCTTTCAGGCTCGAACTACCCAGGTACCGGGGGCAATTGTGATGTGTCATTATTACTATGGTAATAGTTGCATGACGATTGTATCAATGGTCTTATGCTATATCGTCACGTAACCCAACAAAGCAATTTTCATGAAAACAGAAGATAATTCAGAATTGATGAAGGTTGAAAACAAGCGTCCAGTCCGAGACCAGACCAGACTGCCATTAATGATCACGCTGAACTACAGCCTCATAGGGTAATCCCTCGTTTATCACTGTTAAATGCACTGCAAAAAAGGTCAGTAAGGATAATTCATAATGCCGCCTACAGAGAACATACTAACTCCTTATTTCTAAAATCACAAATGCTTCAACTTGCTGATATAGTTCATCTTCAAACAGCTAAAATAATGCATAAGGCTAAAAACAACCAATTACCTAAAAATGTCATGCAATACTTCTCTACAAGAGAGGAGAAATATGATCTCAGGGAAGAACTACATTTGAAACACTTCTATGCTAGGACTACGTTATGCTAGCCATAGCATTTCAGTATGTGGAATCAAACTATGGAATGGATTGAGTAAGGACCTCAAACAATGCACAACGATGAGCCAATTCAAGAAACAATACAAGCAGTTGATGTTTGCTAAATACAAGGATGAAGAGTCTAGAACCAGTCATGATGTGCTACATATATCACTATATTGACACTTACTATGGTACCCATTATGTCATTGGATGGTCATATCAACTCGTACTTCGGTATGAGTATGAGTACTTTGGCATTATTAAAAAAAAAAAACCTTAAACTGTATTACGGAAAGCAGGAAGTGAACAAATGTAACAGTTACTGATTGTAAAAGTACCAGATGGAGGGGTAGGATTTAATAAGCTTTTGCTTCTTCCTACTCCTTTTGGACATGTGGAACTGTGAACTGATTATGGGATGCACTCAATTGTAATCTGATGCATGTTCAAATGAAATTAAACCATTACCAAATGGTTCCAGACTTGACTGTGATAGTGAATTTCCATGAACTCCTTATTTTTAAATGGAATATTTTTGTAGTCACACCATAGAACAGTTACACTTGTATTACGCAATAAAGTAGACATAACAAAAAATAAGCCATTTCAAGGGATATTTCAGTAAGTTTCCCGTTCCTTTGTCCTTCTTCCCACTTCATTTTTAACCCTTACTTACTTACTTACTTTCAGAATGCAGTGAAGAAATTATAGGTTAACTTGGCCGTGTCTTATGTTCCTGCAGTGATACCGTTGCCTACGTATTACAGTCGAGTAATGTGGTGTAAACAAAGACTAATAGCAGTGTAAAGGTGACTAGAGGGTTCTGATAATTGTAACCACTGTATTTAGAATGTCATAAACGGGTCTTCTTTGCTCTAACTTTGAAAATATTTTATTTACTCATATTGAATCCTACTTCAGGGAAATTCACTTATAGTGGTAGGGTCTGGAACCAAATACCCGCGATAAACAAGGGACGACTGTTTCAATATGTACCTGCTGCATGTCTGTAATGTCCTCTCCTAGCAATGGTAGAATTACAAGGTCTTCCACGGCTTGGCTTTATGTCCCTTCATATCACACAACACTATGCACGTATTTGCAGTCACCTCCTACCATCCGATTGCTTTTTCTGTAACCTTACCAGAAGAAGCCAGTAGCACAGTGAATAACAGCTTAGTTTCCCCCACTGTCTGAAACACAAGGTGATGACCTCCCCCCTTTAGAAAATAAACTGCATCTGTTTTATTTTTTTCACTGAACACATGGGGGATGCATCACTGGAAAAAAAAAAAAAAACAGCCAAGACTTTCAGGGACCAGTGTTGGTGATTCAATTTCTATGGCCACAAATACTTTAAAGTATAATAAGCCTATGCTTCAAGTCCCCGTAGCCTTTCAAGGCTTGAAATGGCCCTGTCGTAACCCACAAATCACAGCTCTCCGCAAAGCTGCCCTCTCTCTACAGCGATATGTCAGAGACCAGCGAGGGAGGGAAAACAACACGAGAGGATCGGTGCAGACACGATCACGAGCGAGCCTCGGAAAAACTGTAATGTTTTAGTTGCTGAGGATTCGGTCCGTGGTGTGGCTGTGCGAGAGCATCACTCATGTTTGCAAACGTTTGCAGATCCTCCCTGGAGATTGGTGAATATTAAAGGGCTTCCTGGTGACGGCTCTTGATAAGAGATTTGTTTATGACCTTCAAAAAAAACAGGAGACAGATGTCACTGATAGCTCGGGAAAATCACATGTGCTTCTCAAGGCAGTTTTGTATCTGTAGCTATAACATTGCCAGGAAACAATCATAATAAGCATGTTAAATGCTTATTTTAAAGCATTTTGTATTAAATCCAAATATTTTATTTCTGATATTAACACTGAGCATGTAGAACTTGTATATATTGCAACATTTTGGAGTCATTTCCTTCATCTGTGACTTCCTGTTCCTGTTCAGCAACATTTGAATCAGGTAGTGGGTGGGGTTGTCTTAATTTTCTTATTGTCCAATGGGGAACAAATGATTCTGCTCTGCAAATTCTGACAGCAACAAAGGCACAGGTAAACCTGTGACAGGAATCTGAGATATTTTCATGCTTGTCAGTATGAATCATTTATGAAATGATCACATTATCTATCGCAGTTTTTCAAAAAATATGAATGAATAAATCATGCTGTTCTATGGTTTAGTTATTAGTCTAGTTAGTTAGTTTTTTTTGCCTAAATTAAGTATTTCCTAGCGTTGAAATAGAAAAATGAACTAAAATATAAAAATTTAAGTCTTTCAGAAGACGCTTTCAAAGATGCTGCGATGATATGTAGCATTCTACACTGGTCACTTAGTGTTGGGAATGTTACTGCAATGCTGGGACAGACACACAAGCACCAGTCTTGATCACCGGAACAACAGGCTTTTGTTGCAGGTTTGAATTATCTCACAACAGGCACAATAGTCCTTAACAAAAGCTATTGATCGAGCTAAAACTCAACTCTGAATCCTCAATGTCACTTCCTGTCCGTCACCCAACTCAGCTCTTTTAGCACACAACAACACACACAAGCAGAACTCTTATTTTGGCTACTATATTGAGTAATATGAGTGTAAACGTGACTACAGGGATGTTATTTCATGTCTAGAGGGCTTTAATAATGTTTAAAATCGTATTGAGTAGGTCAAACACAGGTTTTCAATGCTTGAACTACAAAAATATTCTATTTATAAACAAGGGACTTATTAAATTCGGGTCTGTAACCAATTAACCATTAGAAAGGAGGGATTTCTGTATACTCAAAAAACCAAAACACTTCCCTCTAAATCATCACCAATTTTACTGTAACCCATCTGGTTCACCCCTTGTGGATGTCCGGGGCTCGAACCACAGTTCACCACCGAATGACAGTCGAGAGCGGCAAGCATCAAGAGAAACGCCTGAGCTGTCAACTTGATTTGCAACTGGACTCTTAAGACATCAGGGAGTGAGGTGGACTCTCATTCGGTGGACCGTGGTTGGAGGGAGGTTTAGCGGGAGTGAGTGTAACGGGGTGCCAGCTGATGCAGCTCTGCAAAAGAGGACTTTGGTAAACCTCATTCCACAATGCCTTAGGAGTCATGCTAGACACAGAGTTGACAGCTTGGGCTGTTAGCTCAATTCCTAGTGTCAACATCAACAAAAGGCACAGAAGTGCCTCTCTGGTGTAGTTGCTGCCAAACAGCAAACAATGCCGCAATGTATTTTTCAATGTTGCCCAGGGAAGATTATATGCAAGCATAATTGCCTATGAGATCTGTCTTATCGTCCAGTTCATTCAAAACTCACAAGCACATGGCTTGTAGCTGCAAGTTCTGCTTCACACTTTCCTCCTCGAGTAAACTGAAGTGCCAATGACTTTCACCAAAAAGGTGAAAGACAAGTGAAATACAGCTAGTGGAGTAACAGCGAAGATAAAGTGACACTCATAAGTATTGATGGGGGCATTCATGTGAGAAGGACTGAAACTTTAACAAGAAGATGAATTCCATTTGGAACTGGAGTGTTATGAACAGTTTACCCATGCAAAGCCCCAAAAAAGGCTTGATACACCTGCACAATCCCATTAGACCATAATGGAAACAACATTTTTAACACATACAAAAGGCAAATATGAAAAACAGCTCTAAGCATGATGCATGATTCTTTATTTTCCCCAATTTCTAATACCATGTATACATGAAATAACACCATATTCTCACCTACATTCATATTTCCTAATCAAGTAGACATTGTAAGCACTAAGAAGACATAATACATACGTCAAGTATCTTGGACATAATGTGGGTCGATTGCATGAAGAGCAGCGTAAGTCTATCATCCACCCTCACTATGATGTTTGTCATTTGTGAAATAATAAACACTGCTGCACTACGGCTATCTTTGTTTACACTACAATGCGCAACTCTTAAAAAGGACCTATTATGCTTTTTCCACTTTTCTAACCTATAAATGTAGATAGAATATTGTATTCTCGTGTTAAACAATGACAAACTTTCAGACAATAAGGTTTGCGCATTTGGAAGTGAGCCCTGAAAGAAGTTTGGGATGACTCAAACTGCTCGGTTTAAGAGGGCGCTGTAAAGATGAAGGTGTGTGATGTGACACAGGGGCGGGCTTCCTTATATGGGTGTGCGTTGTAGGCCAGATACACACTCTGCCCTTCCCCTGGGCTCCACTGTTTACGTTGTTAGCAATGGTTCACAGGTGTAAGGGAAAGCTACATTTGTTTACAATTCCTGAAGACGCCACCGTCAGGCACAAGTGGTTGGAGTTCATGATTGCCTAACAGCAAAGGAAATGCATTTTAATCAGTCAACGGCATTTCACACTGAACTGTTTTGTGAATATGGGCCAGTATGAAGCTGGAATAGTCAAACTGTTACTGACGCCTTTAATTTATCAGTGTCGTGACTGTGTTTATTTTGTAACTAATAGAAGAAAAGCGGTTGTCTTCGTAACAGTATAGAGTGTGTATACAGGGATAGCCGTTTCCCACCACAATCAGTGGCTCTACCCACAGTGTTTTTTAAACACTGGTATAATAGGCGCCCTTTAAAGAAAGGGTTTGAAACTGAGTCAGGAAGAAGAAAAAGGTAAGAAGAAAATGTACCACTTCCACATGGAATGGGAGGAGACCTTTTTTGAGGTGACCAGTGTAGAATATTACATACTTGTTCTTCAATGTATTTTGGCTAATAAGAGGCCACACTCAACCACAAAACAGCGATAATTCAAGATAATGGTGCCTTGCCAAGGGTTAAGCATGATAGTGATGTTAACGGCTGCATGAATGCTGCCGAGACTGGGGGAGCTGTGGTTAACTGGCGACAAATATGAAATACATACACATGCAGCACAGTAGCCAACTGTGTTGCCATCGTTACTCCAGTTACATTTCACAAACTTAACTTAGAAAACATACCCATCAACATTTGCATTTGAAAATTAGGAAAAAATTTTGCAAAGTAAGCGAAAATCAGGTGAATCCTGCTAGAAATTCCAACCCATCATTTATTTATTCATGAGATTAATCAAATGATAAATTGTAAACATGACCATGTAGAGACAGAAATGTCATGCTGTCGTGTAAATAAGATAAACATGATAAGGCTATTGAGTTTATTTGATGAAAGGATTATGTATAGAACTGTTCTATTTGAAAGCTATCCATTAATAAAATGAAAAAAATAATTATTAATTATTTAAATGTACATTGTTTTGTCCCTTAAGATGTACTATACTAAAAATGCATGCTGAAATGTGAGGGCTGTTTTTTCTTCTCACTTCATCATTGTTTATTTTGTGTGTGTTTTTTTTTTTTAGATATGGCTCTCTCCAGGCTTCTGATTGGCTAACGTGGTCTTCCCTCTTTGGGGTAATCATACCACCTGATGCTTTGTACCTGGTAACCCACAAGAGGTAATAGTACCTGTGTTCATATCAACTTTTTAACAATATCAATGTGTGGACAAAAACTTAAGTGACACTAAATTAAAGTTTTTACACTCCCTAATAACAGCACATGTGCTTTTCGCTCAATAAACTCGTTGCTAACATCACAACTTTCGTCTACTTCAGCAGGTAAACTAGTTCGTCAAGGCCAGTGCTCACGGGCAACATGGTGCTAATGCTAACGTTAGCTAGTTAGTCAACGTCACTTGACTCACCACAGAGTTCCTCATGGCGGCCTTGACGGTAAAAGCTTGAATGTTTGGCTTTGTTGTATTCCTCAACATAATCCACAGAAGCGGAACCGAAACACTGCACAGCAAACGTCGCCAATTAGCGTAAGTACAGCTTGGCGTTGCTGGCGGTTGCTAGGCAACTTTTAAAGACGCTCTCGGTTGCCGCTGCAGTGTGTGGGTGCCTGTGTGTGTGTGTGTGTGTGTGTGTGTGTGTGTGTGTGTGTGTGGTGGGGGGGGGGGGTTGTTACCATAACAACCAGTCAGCAGAGCAGTGAAAAAATGCAAAGTGCTGCACTTAATCAGCAGAGTCTTCCGTGTTAATGTGTGTCTAATAGATTCCACTTAATTATTCAACAGTGGCTTTTTTGTACCAAACATTAATATACAGAGGCGATTTTAATTTTCACGGGTAAATAATCATGATCATTAGAATGATTTATGATGTCCATGCAACCATGCAGGTGCTACCTAATCATTTTAATCATCATGAGGTCACATAGTAGTAGGTGTTGTGTGTGTAACAATTCACATTAGGTGATTTGTTGGATCACTGCACATGTTAAACAAGTTTAATAACTCATATTAAAACCGAGCATTTCTTTTGCTTTCACTGAAGTTGGCCTCGGTTCAAACGGGACGGCCACTCATCATTGTAAATGTAAACAGACTACAAAGAATGCTTAACTAAGCCTTCTGTGTGACAGCAAGACAGGAAGACCAAAGCCATGACTCTCAATTATCCATCCAGAGCACTGAATCATTCCAATTTAGGGATCTGGCACTCTTAATTTTCCCAATACCACTTTTTTATTTTGCCTCTAGAGGCTTTCTTAGGTGAGTTGGCGCAAGTGTTATTAATCGCCAGTGCACAGGCAATTTCTCTAAAAGGCCCTATTTGTTTTTTATGACTCCTCAGAGAGTGGCGCGTATAGCAGCATTGGGCTGAAGACTGTAAACAAGGCATGCAAGGAAGGGAAGTGATGTCCCTGTCAGCATTCCACACCAGTCTCTCTCTCTCTGCTTTCCCTGGGAGGATTACCGAGAGGAAGAAGAGAGTTTTCAGAGAGCAAACTGGAACGTCAGCATGACTTCAGCAGGATTGTGGAAATTATTGTTCAAACGACGCCGTGCTATCTCTCTCCCGTCATTTCAGACGCGCAGGGAGGCCAAGCAGGAACGAGGAATGAAATTCAAAGTCAATGTAGTTTTGCATGTCTCGCAAATGTGTGTTCACGTGGGAATGTGTGTGTAGGAGCACTTCAACACTCATGTCAGCGTTTATATTGAAAATATTCACACCACCTCAAGGACACGCCTGGGTTGAACTGGTTGAACTGATTTAAAGTAAAGAATGAACGTCTTTCTTAGCTATTAGGATCATCGTTAGGATCTCATTCAACACAGATCTGATAGGATTTGACATTCCGTGCGGAAGTGCAGTCTGGATCAGATCTAAATCAAACTTGATTTGACATTATATTCCAAACTTGCATACAGGACATATGGTGCACAAATCGGACAGCAATACAAGATAAAAGTGTCTCAACACTCAACTGAAATTCATTTTCCAAATTACGTTCACATTGCTACTCAATCTACATCAAGTCCAGACAAAATTTGCTCTCATTCTGACCCTGCATACACACATCTGATAAGATTAGATTTGATATACCTCTTAAATAATATGAGATACTATATATGCTTCTATATGAAATGTGATTTTTTTTCATGTTACCGAATACACATTCTGAATCTGTTCCAGATTAAATTTGGTGCCACTTTACTTACAACAGCACATTTTGTGCAAATGGATATGATTTGATTAATGTTGTATTTTTGTTGTGAATTGTTACATTTATTGTACAATGCTGACAAATACACAATCTGGATCAAATTATAATCAAATGTGGTTTGACAATTAGATTCTGAAAACAAATTTTGTGCAAATACAGTAGCTTAAGTTTAGTGATTTGCACATTGCAAATTTAATTCAATTTGACAAAAACTACTTTTCCCCGAGTTATATTTGCATTCTTACTCAAGTCCAGACAAAATGTGGTTCAGGATTACATTCCAGCCTTGTATATACACAGATGATTTTGTGCAAATCAAATTAGAATTGAGATACATAGGCTTTATTAACATTAAATACTGTATGTGCTTCTTAATGAAATAGGACTTCCCACTTTAAGGATCTACGTATCAAATTTGACACGTACATTTTCTAGATAAACTTGGTTCTACATTACATTCTCATACTACAAACACAGAAAATGTGTTTTTTTATTTTTGTTGTTCAATGTTACATTGCTGCCAAATACACAATCTGGACCAAATTCTAATTAAATATGGTTTGACATTACTTTCTGAATGCTAATTTTGTGTTTGGAGACAGAGAAACCCATCTGAATATGCTAAATTGCATTTTCCATGTTATGTTTACATGCTGTCATATATACAATATGGATCAGATCTGGATTAAAGTTGGTTCAACATTACATTTTGAAACTGTCTACTCATTACAAATTCGATTAGATTTGACAATGATATAAGACTTTCAACTTACACAATTTACATCTGTAATTGCACATCTGGAACAGATGTGGATTAAATTTGGTTTGAAGTTACACATTGACCTTGTGTAAAATAGTCAATTTTGTGTAAATCAGATAAGGTTTGATACAAATGGGATTCCCCATTTGGTAGATACAATCTGGATCAGATCTTAATGAAATTTGCCTTGACATTACATTTTGATCTTGATAAAAGAAAATAAGATTTAGTTGGCATTTTACATGTTACTGCCATGATCCATATGTGGTGTGACTGGATCCTCAGCAACATTTATGAGGTCCACATTAAAGCCAGTCAGTTCACTAAGTCAGGAAACAGCAATTATGATATCATTATAGCAGAAGCTTGTACCTACATCACAGGGGACACAAAAGGAGTGGGAGAAGAATCTCAGCAGAAAAAAAGGATAGCTTGGACTTTATTGCAGAATCGGACGCTCCCTGATTACCACAAAAAACAAGCGAAGCAACCATTAGAGTTGCCCATTAGGGGCTGCGGTGAAAAGGGCCGCGGTGCTTGTGGCCTTTAACAGCTGGTCAGTGAGCCACAGCAAGTTTAAAACCTATATGACACACATAAATTCTAACCGAGGGGAGATCAGCATATGTAACGTATTAAGTGTATCACTGTATTATAGTCATAGCCTGTATAGTTTTATTTACATAGATCTGTCCATACTAATGTACTTATAAAAAATTGCACTTCTGGTTGGATGCTAACTGCATTTTGTTGCCCTGTACAAGTGACATGAGCAATAACAATAAAGTTGAATCTAATCTAATCTAATCTAAAGTGGCAAAAACGCCAGTGTAAATCTTTGATTTATGTGTGGGGGGCAGTTGGGAACAGACACGGGCATTAAAGAAATACATTAACTTCATACATTGCTACACCATTTGGTCTTTAGTAGGGATATCTCATCGATCGGCCACCAATCAATATCGGCCAATTTCCATTATAAACACACAATCAGCATATGCCGATAAATGCCTTTTAAAGCCGATCCCAAAAACCGATCAGTGTCCTATGTCTGCTGCGCCAACAAAAGAGTGCATCTTATATTGAGGATGACACAGGCTATGTCAATTGATGCCAGCGTGTTTGATCACTTCTTTTTTAATAGATGTGTCTGCACCTACTTCACCAAAACAAATTCCTAGTATGTGTTTGATCATACCGCACAACCATTTTCTGATTCTGATTCTGATTCTTTACCAAATCTCTCCCCATTGGACTATTCCTCCATCTTTGTATACATGCTTTGCAGCAGCTAGTTATCTGCCTAACTTCTGGTCTTCGCACTCCAAATGTGACTTTTTTTTACCAAACACTAACTGTGTGTGGTTGTTTAATGAACATAAACACAGTGGAACAGTGGAACATATTGGAGAAATGTCTTGGGAACCAGAGATACTGGTGTTTTGTCACAAAGAAATAGCCACATTAGATCTGGAACAGAAGATGCAGCATTTATCTACATGTGCCTTTTATATAGGACTATAATGTGTGAAGTGTACCATAGTGGTTTAACTGACAACTGTTTTCAACACAGTAGGGCGGGAGAGGTGAATAATCTTCGGTGTCATACCCTTGTACCGGCGTTGCAGTATACCTTTACCTATACCTTTGGGTTGACTTCATCCCATTGTTACAGAAAAGTGTCATGGAAAAATGCATACCATACCCTACTGAGCTGGTGGCAACATTGAGTCAGAGAGGTTTGCATGCCATTGTAGCTGGTCAGTTTTTATTATGATGTCTCCTGTGGTTTTGTCTTTCTCATTCTTTCTTACAGGGTTAGAATCCCAAACCAAGCTTCGCCCTTAGAGAGTACAGCAGCACCTTCTCTGGTGTCTTCGTCGTCTTACCTGTAAAAGCAGCAACGCTCAGCTGCCCTCACAAGTCTCTGGCTGGCATTGACATAACAGATCCTCAGAGACTTGCTACTATCCCATCTTTCCCTTCTCATTCTCCTTCTCCCACAGCATTTGCCACTGTCCTGCTCGTTCTCTTTCATTCACCCTGCTCTGTCCTTTTGAGTGCTCCTCAGAGGCAGATCAGTGTCAGTTCAATGAGCCAGAGAGGCGTCATCTCGTCGCCAGGGCGTGGTATCACTGAGCCCTCTCCTCACCAATGTCGATATGCTGAAGGTGCATTCAGTAAAAGTAGGGAGAGACACCAGATCAGTCATTAATCACGCACAAAACGGAAGCACAGGGTGGATCCTCCACGAGAAGAAATAATGAAAACAACCGTTTCCAATCTTGGTTCTACCAAGCAGTACAGTTTTGTACATATGCATTTTTCTGGGGGTCCGAAATATATAAAATCCATGAGTTTTGGTCCATGTGCCTACTCACGATGCACTTCAGTCCCTTTATTAACCAGCAAAGAACACAGGAGCTGCTGTCGGCCATAACTTCAGTCAGTCACTGCACTGTCCATACTGCTAAACACAGACTACTGTAGGCAGCACACCCACCTCCTAAAAAGGTGCACAGATATTACACTGCATTTCTTTATGCTTTATGTCTTATATTTGTATTTTCATTCATATAGCCATTTTTAAGCTTTAATGTTTAATTTAAGTCAAGAACATGTACAGTTTGCTTAAATATGCATATTTTTTCACTGATTAAATGCAGTAATAGAAGCACACCTCCAAAGCAAACACATACAGTACTAATGGTGTAATGTTCTAGCTGAAGGACTACATATTGTGGCTATGCATCAGTCGTATTTACAGAAATGCAGTGCAGATGTTCACCATCTGGACTAATAGCAATTGCCTGTAGTGTTTTTACACCAAGTATACTAATTACAAGTGAACTGCTTGCAAATGATGTATATGTATGCTGAAATTGCACCTTGTATTAGTTAATTGTTGTTCTTATTACTACTGTTGTGTATTTTCACTTTCCTGGACTTTGGGTAACACCACATTTCTCCAAGTAAAATACTCTTAGCCTGGTTACAGTAAATACGGCTGCCATTATCTCAGTTTTTTTTTGCCCAATATCTAGCCTTGATGATGGAAATTAAGTTTAAAAGTGCTTGTAGTCAGCCCCACTGGGAACACAGCGTTTGTGGACAGGAGGACACAAATGTTAGCAATTGGAGTGTAGCTATGTAAGCTACAGTGCTAAATTTTCATTCATTTTCTGCCGCTTTTTCCTCACGAGGGTCGCGGGGGTGCTGGAGCCTATCCCAGCTGTCTTCGGGCGAGAGGTGGGGTACACCCTGGACTGGTCGCCAGCCAATCACAGGGCACATATAGACAAACAACCATTCACACTCACATTCATACCTATGGACAATTTGGAGTGGCCAATTAACCTAGCATGTTTTTGGAATGTGGGAGGAAACCGGAGTACCCGGAGAAAACCCACGCATGCACGGGGAGAACATGCAAACTCTACACAGAGATGGCCGAGGATGGAATTGAACCCTGGTCTCCTAGCTGTGAGGTCTAAACTTTAAACTTAATTTCCAACATCAAGGCTAGATATTGGGCAAAAAATAAAACTATTGTGAGACCTCTGAGATAATGGCAGTCGTATTTACTGTAACCAGGCTAAGAACCACTCAACCGCCGTGCCGCCCCCTTCCAGTTACTTTTAAATAAAAAAATTAGCTTTGTACCTTTCACACAACTAACAATATATAAGAAGTAGAACACGAAATGTATATGCGATGCTCACTTGTGTGTTTTATGGAAACATAGCTGTCATGTTTGATAATATTTCAGCAGCTAATTAACCCGTTTCCACCATGCAAACTCCACACAGAGATGGCCGAGGGTGGAATTGAACCCTAGTCTCCTATCTGTGAGGTCTGCGCGCTAACCACTAGACCGCCGTGCCGCAGTGCAAAATTTAAATTTTTTCAAATTTAAATATGTAATACCTGAAGAGAAACAAAATGATCCAACTTGAAGCTTTCTTGTCTGTAGCAGAGAGATAATTGGCAGAGGTTCGGGCCTTGTTTTAAGATGTGTGGCAAAGCTTGCCGTTTTGGGGGGGGTGGGGGGGTATACACGGGCCAGGCTAATCTAGCTCAGGGCCGGTCAGAGTGGATATTCTCTTCTCTCAACAGGAAGGCAAAAAAGATGATGTTTGGTACTCGATAATAGGCTCTTGGGACAGATATTGCTGTTATAACGTAACTGAAAAGGCAATTTTCCATAACAAAGGACCCTTAAACAGGAGCTAAGCAACAAATACCTGAGATGAAATCCTGTCTTAAAAATTGCAAATGACAGAAACAATCCAAACATGCTTTTGTTCCTTTTCCCTTTTACTCCAAAACAATCCACTTTCCCCTGAGTCGGGATAGATCCGAATGCACGGATCACTTCAAACGGCGGGGCAGTTGGCAGGAATACTTGATATGTACACGGAGTTGCGAGGCCTCACCGACAAAGCCACAGCATATTGATCTTCATGCATTTTAGAAGCAGCTCTGAGGCCATACTGATACTGGGAGGCATATTGCTACTCTCAGTGAATCCACATAACGCCCAGTGAAGCATTGCAGCAAATCAGTCCCAGAGATGAACACACAGTACGGTGCTGATAACATCGATAATAGTTCGCCGCACTCGAGTTGATCATTGTTTACAAAATAACATGTGTCTACGGCTAACGTACACTTTTGTGAAGCTGCCAACAGATGACAGATTCTCATCACGTACTAGCTCTGTGCCTTTTTCCAGCCTGGATCATAGTGTCCATTAAGAGCCTCACAGTCGCTGCAGCCTCCAGAGAAAGCAAGACAGGTCAGTGTCACATGAACCTGAACGTGTGAACAGTGATACCAGTAAAGCCAGTCGGGCATGCAAAAGATGACTGCACTCTGCACACCGTCACCTTAGTGAACATGGCGTTGCAGGGGAAAGAGGGAGTGCAGGGAAACTATGTTGTGAGTCATTGCTATGTTATGAAATATAGAAACACATCTTATAGCTGAAGCAGTAGACGAGTCACTGATGCTGTGATATTTTCTAATTCTTCCCAAGAGCCATCACCACCCTGAACTCAGACATGCAACGTACCTGGTCATTAGCATAATGCAAATGTGCAATATTTCCATCACTGCCTCTGCTACTACCTCAATCATATTTATTTATTTAACAAGCCATTACAATACACTCATATGTGACTTTACTCATCTGTATACACCAGTTATTACTTGCACTATGACCCATTGATCATTGCACTAAAATTAATATATCTGCTCCTGCATATGCTCCTGTACAATCCTATGTGTATATTTTGGATATATCTTGTTAAATTGTCTTTTTTACTCTACTTTATATACATTTTTTGTTTTTTAAACTTGACTACTGTACTGAAAGGAGAAGCTCTCCAATTTCACTGTACATCTTGTATAATGACAATAAAAGGCCATTCCATTCTAATTACTAAAGTTTGTAGTTAGTTCAAGTTAGTAAAATAATGAGCTTTACACATGCCATGTGTGTACTGCACATCGCCTGCAGGCATCTGCATGATATGTATATGCAAAGCTGATGTTAAAAAGTCGAACTTTGCCCATCATCCACAAGACATGAACACACATATTTCTCTTTTGGTTGTGTTCTAAAGATATGAACAGACAAAAAAGAGGCAGCAAAGACAGCACGTAATAGGACACAACTATTCCGCCTTTAAAGCATTCTGAAAAAACCTCCAAAAACCACCAACATTTTAACAAACCACAACATATTAACCTAACATTGTTTCACCAAAGAGCTAAATTACTTGCATAGTGACACCTCGCCACATCACTTGGGCTACCTACTGTAGTCGTCGGTAACGCTACATATCAATGTGACCAGGGAGAAAATTCTGGCATTAATTAATGCAAGAAATTTACAACAGCAAGGTATTTATATGATTGAGTCTCAAAGAGTAACACAGGTATAAATTAGTTATGTGACTTGTGTTAGAGACATGAAATCTTGGCAGAAAAATGTCAAATCAGAAGCATTTATTTAGAGCAGGGGTCCCCAAACCATCGGGCCGGGGACCAGTACTGGTCCGTGGTGCATTTGCTAAATGCATTTGCAGAAATATTAAATAATTTATGAACAACTCACTGTCTCCCATCACACCTAGATGAGACCATCTCGTCGCAACGAAACAAGCTCAGGCCTCCCACTGATTCAGCGGGTGAGTTATATTTTCCCTGCGCTTACGTAACATTTAATTTCAGCCCTGTCGTGTTATTTTATATTTGCTGTATTTTTCTGCCACACATTGCCAGTCCGTGAAAAAAAAGACCCAAACAAAACTGGTCCGTGGTGCAAAAAAAGGTTGGGGACCCCTGATTTAGAGTGAGTGACAACTAAGCAGCTGCGTCATTGCCAATTACCTCCAGCTCAAACTTCATAATTTCTAGAATCGATAAAACCATCAAGCGTAAAACAAGATAGTTTTGGCTATATCATAAAATGTCAGCACAGAGGTACTAATACAAAACAGAGGTTTTAATGGAGGTAAAACGATTAGATTAGCAGGCTTATAATGATATTTTTTCTCTTAAAATCAGACAGGTTAAAGAGTTTGATGACGGTTTCTTCAATGGTGCTTGAATAGCCCTCGAGTGTCAAACGCCGCACACACTTCAACAACACAAAGATGTGAAAAAAAAAGAACATTTGTGAGTGATGAGGGTGCTTTCAAGCCTAGAAATGATTTGTAGTGTTTGAGAGCGTGACGTTAAAAAGGAAATATAATAGTTAAGAATGACAAATGATTCAAAAGGGCAAGTGTTTTTTAGCCTCTTGGTGAATGTGCAGCAATCAGCAACAGCACATTTAATGTGCCCTTACAACTATTTATATGTGTGAGGGTCATTTAATTACATTTATGGGTGCAATGGAAGCTCACAAAGAGTCAATGACAGAGCTCGCAGAAATGAGCCTTGAGGGACTCCGCATGCATGTTGCTTTTGTGTATGCCATCCACCTACTTAAACAGAAATAGGGTTTATTGAAGGAAATGTTTTGGCCATTTTATTGCCTGCCTTAACATGATCAATATTTACAGATTTTCTTCCACGTATCTTCTGCAATTTGCTCGCATACTACGAGTGATATACATGTTCTGTCCTGATTTTCGTTATTTTTCAACAGGCCATTAAACTGAGCAGCATTAGACCACTCTGCATGGGACGTAACCCCTGAGTAGCTGCAGTGGAGCCAGATTTTTAATTAGTTAAGTGATAATTGAATTTCCGGGAAGTAGGATTCAATATTCCTACTTCACGGAAATTCACTTATCACAGAACCAATTAACAATGATAAACAAGGGATGACTGGATAGCCTCTTATTTTTCCAGTCATGTAAAGTGTTACATTTACTGCGAGGGGTGAGCAGGATACTCATTATAAATGAGTATGCGTTACGGATAATGCATTTTTGCCAGATACAGTAAACCTCGGATATATCGGACTCGGATATATCGGAAATTTGCTCACAACAGACAGATAAAAAAGAACCAATTTTTCTGTAATGCATTTCCAATAAAAATTCATTGCATATATCGGATTTTTTTATAACGGATTTCACCTATTTCGCCGAATCGTGACAGGCCGCTATACGACGTCATTTGCAGCGTTTGCAGCGTTGCCTGCGCGTCCAGGTACATTGGAAACATAGTCAAGGAAGTGCCTTTTTATAACGGATAAAATCCGATTTACGCATATACCGGATATAAATCCGATATATGCGCAAAACGGACATTTTCCGTTATACGCATATAACAGATTTCGCTTATATCGGACAAAACCAGTGGGAACAATTGAATCCGATATATCCGAGGTTTACTGTACGAATACGAAACCAGTACATTTCCTCATTATCCCTATTCGTGGTTAAAGAACATTCTTAGTATATATTCATTCTTCATGCTCTGTGATTGGCCAGTCATACACAGCGACCACATAGACGGTGGCAGTCACAGAGTAGCTGAGCAGTGCCTCATTCACGTACACCAGGGGTGCTCATTAAGTCGATCGCGATCTACCGGTCGATCGCGGAGGTGGTACTGGTCGATCGCTGGTCGATCGCGGCGTGACATTAAAAAAATATCATCCTCGCATCAATGCCGTCACTTGATTGATATACAGGGCAGCCATTCAGATGACAACTGAATGTTGCCCTTCGGGCGACCAATCAAATCAAACAACGTCTCTAAGTGCAGCAGAACTTACGATGTCAGCCTATCATCCATCCCCGTTACTTGATTGACATACAGGACAACCAGTCAGATGACAACTGAATTTTGACCTTTAGGTCACCGCTCATGCGTAAACAGCGATGCAAAGTGCTAAGCTAGTCGGCGAATTGCGTCAGATTTTAAGCCCTCGCTAAAGTTTATGGTCACTAAAATGAGTGAAGGAGCTGGACCAAGTAAAAAGGCAAAAACATATCACTTCCATACGGAATGGGAGGTGGACTTTTTTTTCACAATGTCTTTTTCGAAGTGCGTTTGCCTCATATGCCATTCTACCATCGCAGTACCAAAGAAGGGAAATGTGGAGTAATGTGGAGGTAATTACAAAAAATGTTAATAGTTAATTATGTGTGTTTTGCAATATTGGCTCATTTGGTTATGTAAGGTACATCAACATACATTGTACGTACAAATAATCCTCAATACATTTGAAAATAAATAGATGTTTTGCATTTTTGTAGTGGGTAGATCATTTTAAAAGTAGCTCGCATGCTGAAAAAGTGTGAGCACCCCTGATGTACACGGTGCAATTGGCAACTTAAAAACTGTTTGTGTTGCGTTGGTCACGCTGCCGCCACTTTACTAGGTTTTCTTCAGTTCATCTCTATTTCGGTTTGGATCTAATGTTACTTGGTAAACTTGTCTTGTACCGTACACCGTGCAGGCTTATGTTATGTCAGTCACTTTTTTGATTGAAATTTATTTTTGTCTTATTGCATGAAGTCATCAAAAAACAGATGTGCTACCTATAACATAAGAATATTTTTAATTTTCAGTTGGCAGTACACAATCAGTGGTAATAGTCACCGATTGACAACATTAGGTACACCTGCACAGTAGCTGCATAAAAGATCACAGATCACTTACACACATACACAGTACACATATAGCGGAATAATAAACATAGTAACTTGTGATCAACCCATGGCAATTTCAGACTTCAAATAATGTACTCCGTGCTTGCCCTGACCTTCCCACCTTCAAAAAACAACTCAAAACTCACCTTTTTAAATCTGTTTTTAATGTCTAACTTTTTTATATCTGACTGCTGTGCCCCGACCCCCGCTTTTACTCATGTTTTAACTGTGTATTGACCAATGAATGTTGTATTTTGGTGTGTCTTCTATTCTGTTTACTTGCTTTATTCAACTTCACTCTTCTGTAAAGTGTCTTTGAGTATTTTGAAAAGCGACACACAAATAAAATGTATTATTATTATAATGTATCGATATAAGCCCCACCCATTTTAGGTGAAACCTTATGCCCCACCCACTCCGAGTACAGGTACAGATATAGATAATATCGTGAACAGATACAGATACAGATAGTGGTGTACTCACTTTTCCCTAATTACTGTGTTATAGCCAAAACTCAGTATCTTTTTGCATTGCTTTTGTTGTGTCTTACTTCAAATCTGGTCATGGACTAGCTATAAAAGCAGAAGGCGACACGGTTAAATTTGTCATAAAATGTCATAAAACCGACGTAACGTGCATACCTCCAACTTTTTTGATAGGATCTTAAAAAAAAAAAAAACAACTGCGGATGATTAAACTTTCCACCCATAAATTACATCTGCAAATGTAACCTCATTAGTCACGGTGGAGGTGTTAATTACGGTGCGTGAATATCTTTAAAGTTCCCAGGTTTTTGTGCTCCTCATACTTTTTTTTTTTTCTTGATCTTATTCCACCCACAAACCCAGCATGCTGGCGCAAGAAACCGCCTAAAAGCAAAGTGAATTAAATTTGTTTTCATTTTGGTTAAGGGTCTACACATGCAACATTCAAATTGAGAGAGACAAGCATCTATAAAGCAGATATATAACACAGCAGGTTCCTCTAAGCAAAAGTGATACCAGGATTCCTATCACATAAGGGCACATAGGAGTATATGGAACCAGGAGGGTGGGGGACATAAGGACTTTCTTTTCCCCGGAGATGAGAAAAGTCATCTCCGCTCACATCACTTCACCGAACGCGCCTTTTTTTTCCCCCAGGATGCTGCAAGCCCACCCGGCAACCTCAGCAGCGTTCTTGCCTGACATCTTGGCTTTGTTAATTGCGTTTGCCGCCAACGTATCGGTGTTCACATTGCACTGCAGCTAACAGATGGTGTTTAACATTAAATATTATTAACACCTCCCGGTGTTCGAAGATCCTGGGTTGGGAGTTATGGGGTTGAGCAGATGTGTAGGTAGAATTATTACATTTTATATGTACTGCATCGAAGATGGGTGGAAAAAAAAAAGGGGTCAGGATGATTTTCCAGGTGGTAATTATGTCTGTGATTATGTCTTAAGTATGTTGACACACTAATCAATGATTCACTTAATAAATAATAAAACACCTGACTTGCTTTAAGACAGTGCTAGTGCTTCTCAATGCAAACCTACCAACATGTACAAATTTATAGTACTCAAGATACAATTTGACTCTTGAATATGCTTCTATGCTCTCAATTTTGATGCATTTTCCTGGTTACATTTCCAAGTTCAGTCCGTACAGTATAGATAAATAAATATCAGTTTCTCTAGTATTTCAAATAGCGGGTGTGCAAAAAAATTGTCATTAAGACAAATGCGTTTTCCATCTATTTTCTATGCCGCTATTCCTCAAAGAATCCTTTTGTTATAAATAACAAAAAAACAAATATAAGGCATTCAGAAATGCAATATGCAAATATGTAGGATTTTACTGATCACTAGGTGTCTGTAATGTTACATTGATGAGACAATAGCCACCACAGGAAGAAAACAAACTATGTCTAATGCCCAATTTTCTGTTATTACTATAGGGCGGCATGGCGGTCGAGTGGTTAGCGCGCAGACCTCACAGCTAGGAGACCAGAGTTCAGTTCCACCCTCGGCCATCTCTGTGTGGAGTTTGCATGTTCTCCCCGTGCATGCGTGGGTTTTCTCCGGGTACTCCGGTTTCCTCCCACATTCCAAAAACATGCTAGGTTAATTGGCCACTCCAAATTGTCCATAGGTATGAATGTGAGTGTGAATGGTTGTTTGTCTGTATGTGCCCTGTGATTGGCTGGCGACCAGTCCAGGGTGTACCCCGCCTCTCGCCCAAAGACAGCTGGGATAGGCTCCAGCACCCCCCCCTCGCGACCCTCGTGAGGAAAAGCGGTAGAAAATGAATGAATGTCCACTATATTACGTAATATGAGTGTAAAAGTTACTATAGTAGTATTATTTCACATCTTAAGGTCTCCAATAATGTTAAAACACATAAATAGAAAGTCATAAATATTTTTTTTATATTTTATATTTATTTATTATATGCTCAAACTATAAAAGTATTGGCGTAAATTCACTTATCCCGGTCGGGTCTGAGACTAATTAATCACAATAAAGGAGGGATTGTAGGGATCCACTTTATACATTAAAAAGCTCGAAAAATTGTCATCTTCCTGTAATCTATTCTGTTTTTTTTCATTGACTAGTAGCGCAATTATGTTTGAGACCTGTTAAATCTGCCTGGCAACAAACGGTAAGTGTGTGACATGACCAAATATATATATATATATATATATATATACAGTGAAGAAAATAAGTATTTGAACACCCTGCTATTTTGCTATTTCTCCCACTTAGAAATCATGGAGGGGTCTGAAATTTTCATCGTAGGTGCATGTCCACTGTGAGAGAGATAAACTAAAAAGAAAAATCCAGAAATCACAATGCATGATTTTTTAACAATTTATTTGTGTGATACAGCTGCAATGTATGTCCATGTATCATCCTGAATCAGATGCACCTGTTTGAGGTCGTTAGCTGCATAAAGACACCTGTCCACCCCATACAATCAGTAAGACTTTAACTTGTAACATGGCGAAGACCAAAGAGCTGTCCAAAGACACCAGAGACAAAATTGTACACCTCCACAAGGCTGGAAAGGGCTACGGAGCAATTACCAAGCAGCTTGGTGAAAAAAGGTCCACTGTTGGAGCTATCATTAGAAAATGGAAGAAGCTAAACATGACGGTCAATCTCAATCGGAGTGGAGCCCCATGCAAGATATCACCTCGTGGGGTCTCAATGATTCTAAGAAAGGTGAGGAATCAGCCCAGAACTACACGACAGGACTTGGTCAATGACCTGAAAAGAGCTGGGACCACCGTTTCCAAGGTTACTGTAGGTAATACACTAAGACGTCATGATGTGAAATCATGCATGGCACGAAAGGTTCCCCTGCTTAAACCAGCACATGTCAAGGCCCGTCTTAAGTTTGCATATGACCATTTGGATGATACAGAGGAGTCATGGGAGAAAGTTTTATGGTCAGATGAGACCAAAATAGAACTTTTTGGTCATAATTCCAATAAGCATGTTTGGAGGAAGAAGAATGAAGAGTACAATCCGAAGAACACCATCCCTACTGTGAAGCATGGGGGTGGTAGCATCATGCTTTGGGGGTGTTTTTCTGCACATGGGACAGGACGAGTGCACTGCATTAAAGAGAGGATGACTGGGGCCGTGTATTGTGAGATTTTGGGGAACAACCTCCTTCCCTCTGTCAGAGCATTGAAGATGGGTCGTGGCTGGGTCTTCCAACACGACAACGACCCGAAGCACACAGCCAGGAAAACCAAGGAGTGGCTCCGTAAGAAGCATATCAAGGTTCTAGCATGGCCCAGCCAGTCTCCAGACCTGAACCCAATCGAAAATCTTTGGAGGGAGCTCAAACTCCGTGTTTCTCAGCGACAGCCCAGAAACCTGACTGATCTAGAGAAGATCTGTGTGGAGGAGTGGGCCAAGATCCCTCCTGCAGTGTGTGCAAACCTGGTGAAAAACTACAGGAAACGTTTGACCTCTGTAATAGCAAACAAAGGCTACTGTACCAAATATTAACATTCATTTTCTCAGGTGTTCAAATACTTATTTGCAGCTGTATCACACAAATAAATTGTTAAAAAATCATGCATTGTGATTTCTGGATTTTTCTTTTTAGTTTATCTCTCTCACAGTGGACATGCACCTACGATGAAAATTTCAGACCCCTCCATGATTTCTAAGTGGGAGAAATAGCAAAATAGCAGGGTGTTCAAATACTTATTTTCTTCACTGTATATATATATATATATATATATATATATATATATATATATATATATATATACACATTTTGGTGATCCACTTCACTTCTTTGTCTGCTACTATATAGCTAGAACCATTGCTATAGTAGTATTGCCATAACAAAGAAGAAACAAGGTCGCCCACTGCTTTGGGATGACAGTCCACTCCGAGAAAGCTAGAAATGATAAAACAGGTAAACGTGTTTGCATGTTTAATATCCTCTTCCTCAATCCAGGTGTGTCTATGGGGCAGTTATGCTTGAACCCCGTGAAATCTGCATGGCAACAAGTGTTGCAACAAAATCATTATCAATTTTGTTCGTCTAATTTGTTGCTGTTTAATCCATTGGCGAAAGCAGGCACTGTGTGACATAAACCACTATTGGTCGCTGATTGTTAGCGGAGATGTGTCATAATGACTTTCTTTTTGAGTACATGGCAAAACATTGATGCTACCGCTTTGCTGTGGCGCTCCATTTTCTCGCTGCCCTCAATCTCATCACAGATAAAAAGTGTCTCCAGCAACATGCATATATGTACAAACAAGACACAGTCCTTCATTTGCAGCAAAGAAAAAACAACAAAACACTACAGTGAGCAACTGAACTGTTTCGGCTTTTGTGGAAGCAAAATTCCACTGACACATTTCCCTTCCTGTGTCCTCTCATGTGTGTATGAAAGGTGAAAGAAGGCAATGTTCAACCCAACATTCACTGACATGTCACATCGGATTTGTCACAATTGTAGGAAGCACGCCCGGTGTCCCCTCTGTCGTGACCCTGCAGTCGGCCATTGCTGTCTTTGCTGTAGCCACACACCAGCCACCATCTCTGGGACTGTGGGGGCTTCTGCAGGTCACGGATTCCCCCAGAAACCCCTACAGGCACCATCTGGTGTGCTTGGCGGCATACATTGAACTCTAACTCGCAGTGGCTGTGTCGTTAGTGTCGGCGTATGAGTGAAAATGAATAAAAGTCCTTTGTTAAAATTGGCGCTAATTTGCTGCTTGATTGCTTTGCGAGCACAATGGGGTTTGGTTCCATTTAAGGGCCACCCGCTGTGATGCTGCAGGTCTAAAACCACGGGAGTGTTGTTAAACAGCGGTGATTGCAGGTGAACCGTGGAGTCTATTCTCTCAACTTAACAGGTGCAGGAGTTACTGCTTCAGTTACCCTGGAGACAGATTTAAAGGGCAGACGCAGTCAGCGTGGCAAAAACAGACGCAAATACCTCTCAATTTGTCACCTTTTGTAGATGGAACACAGGCATGTCTGATCTTAAGCCACTTAAGATGTGAGTCACCTGACACTGGATGATGCAAAAGGACTCCAACAGAGGTTTAAGTCTATAGATTGCAAGAGTCTTTCAAAGCTGGTTTGTGTTAAAATGAAATATGAATCCAAATACAGCTCGAAGAATGAAAACACAGTGGAACCTTGGTTTGTGTCATTAATGTCCAACTCTAAGCAAAATGTATGCTAAACATTTTTTCCCATAAAAATAATGCAAAGTGGGCGGCACGGCGGTCGAGTGGTTAGCGCGCAGACCTCACAGCTAGGAGACTAGGGTTCAATTCCACCCTCGGCCATCTCTGTGTGGAGTTTGCATGTTCTCCCCGTGCATGCGTGGGTTTTCTCCGGGTACTCCGGTTTCCTCCCACATTCCAAAAACATGCTAGGTTAATTGGCGACTCCAAATTGAATTGGGGAATCGCTGTGTAGCCCTTAACAAGTATATTTTGAGTGGAATTAACATGGAACATAACTGGAAAGCATTACATCAGTTGACTTAAATGAACTTTTTTGGCTACACAGTATCAATATATTATGCCTTGAAATAAACTGTGCAAGTTTGTACACTTAACTAACAAACAGTAACATGTATGTCCATGCAAGCAATAACTATTAAGAAGCGTCCAGGCTAGTCTATTAAGGACTTTCCATGACCATTACTGACTTTAAAGGTACATTTTCCTCCAACATTTTGATAAAATGGTATGACTGGCATTCAACGAGAAATCCCATTGTTATTTGACAATTAAAGGGTGCATTATGACTACATTAACTACCCAAAATGGGTCAGCAAATACTCTAAAGAGCCACTTATTTCCATGAGGTGTTGTTTCACCTTCTTTACGGGGGATGCGACTTCAGGAGGAAGAGTGTGAAAACAGCGAAAGAGGAAGAAGGCAAACGCATAAGACAGAGAGTGACAACGCAATGGGAGGTTTGCGTTGTTTGTCAACACGAAGAGCGCAAAGTGTCACTTTTTTGTGCGGAATAAGTGAGCGATGAATGCCATTATCCTGCCCAATGGGTGTAAGCGGGTGATATTAACTGCTATAAAGCTCCACAGTGGGGGAGACCAGAGCCTGCAAGAAAAATTGCATGTGAAAAGCACTGGTATTGGGGGGGCGGGGCTGAGGGGGAATAAAAGAGAAAACAAACTCAGGGAGGGATTGTGTCAAAAATGGAGGGAAGGAGAAAATTAGTAAGACTCCCCTGTTTTTTTCGACTAGTTCCTGTCGTGTTTTAAATGTAATGTTCTGTCCCGACATGGACCACACAGCGTGATGTGACGTCTGTTGAACAAAGTGGCTCAGGCAGGTGTACGGTTAGATGGGGGCCCGACAATGAGATTTGACTCAACACGACCTTGGATACCAGCTACTGCAAAGAATCTTGAATAATATATCAGCAGTGTGCAAGAGACCAATAATCTGTGAAATTGCATCACAGACAATTATCCTGACCTGAATATACGAGTTTGTGTATGAAACAACCCTTCTTTTTCAAGAACATTTTTTTGTGAAAAAGACAAAAATAAAATGACTTGTTGGATGACTGTAAAATAATGCTGCATTGACCCAAATATAAGACGACCCCTCCTTTTTAACACCAATTTGAAAAAAAAGCAAAGTGATGTAGATTGTAAAAAAGGGTGCCATAGTTGTTTTGTAATTCCAAATACTATATTGACCTGAATATATACAAAATAACAGTTTCTTTCCTCGAGCCATCATCTCCCTCAACAAGATGTAACCATGTAACCAAGGCAACCAATTGTCCTCTACAATGTAGAGCCTTCGTTGTTTACATTATTACACATTTTTTTATTCATTCATTCATTTTCTACCGCTTTTTCCTCACGAGGGTCGCGGGGGTCCTGGAGCCTATCCCAGCTGTCTTCGGGCGAGAGGCGGGGTACACCCTGGACTGGTCGCCAGCCAATCACAGGGCAAACAACATAGACAAACAACCATTCACACTCACATTCATACCTATGGACAATTTTGGAGTGGCCAATTAACCTAGCATGTTTTTGGAATGTGGGAAGAAACCGGAGTACTCGGAGAAAACCCATGCATGCACAGGGAGAACATGCAAACTCCACACAGAGATGCCCGAGGGTGGAATTGAACCCTGGTCTCCTAGCTGTGAGGTCTGCGCGCTAACCACGCCCACATTTTTTTATTATTATACATTATTTATTCTGTAATTATTCTTCTAATTTCTATATTTTGTACTGTCATACTGTCTTGCACTGAAAATGGAGCTGCTGCAATTTCATTTTACTATATGTAAAATGACAATAAAGGGCATTCTGATTCTGATTCTGATATAAGATGACCCCTCTTTTTCAACATTTGTAAAAAAAAATTGTGAAATTACAAAAAAATTGCATCTCTTTGAGATTGCACAAAATGATATATACATTATCTTAGCTGCTGAAAAGTTGTTTGATGACAATTATACAAGTACAACTGGCGTATTGGCCCAAATATAAGACAACCTGTCATTTTCAACACCTGATTTTAAAATGGAAAAAAATACAATTGATGTTGGTTGCAAAAAAAGCTATTTCTTAGCTGAACGATTGTTGTTTAAACTGCTAAACAGTTGTTTGAGGACAGTAATATAAATACTGTATTAACAAATATAAGACAAACTATTTTTTCAAGTCTGTTTGTTTTAAATGCGCAATCAAAAAACAAAGGCCATACATTACAATAAGATTTATACTTCTTAGGTGCTTAAAAATTGACCACCATTATCTTGAAATTAGCATCATAAATAAGCATCCGTTGCTTGCTTACATGTTACATGAGACTGTTGTCTGTGTTGTGTGAGTGACAGGAAGAAAAGCTGCTTGCTTTGGAGAGACGTTTTTGATGCCAACTTCTGCTTTCCATGTATAAATCCTGAGACAAGAATGTAAGACGATCAGCCTTTTTCCATTTTGACAAAAAAATAGTGTATTTGGATTCAATAATACTTGGATCAATACGGTATTAGCATTATTTCTCCCCATTAAATGTAGGCAGTGGTTCACTTTCATGCAGCTGAAAGAGGATCAAATCCAGGTCAGGTCCTGATTCGAACTGACTGATCAATTAACTTCTGCTGGGATAGTCTGCAGCACCCAGGATAAGCAAAAAAATGTATGTATGTATTGTATGTGTGAGTGCAAACCCCCAGCAGTGAGAACCAAGTTGGTTGATTTGTGGGTTCCCCCCCCCATCAACACCCACTGAACGAATCCATTGTGTGTTTGTAAAGAGCGCAGACAATCGGTACAAACAGATGCGCTTCCTATTATATTTGCAAAGACCGCCGCATAATATCTGCCCCCCCCCCCCCCACCCCCTCCCATTTCTCAAACGACACCTTTTAAGCACCTTCCCCTGTCATTTCTGCCCGAGTAATGAGAATGGATGTTGTGGAATTTCATCGCTGCAAAATGAGGACACTGTCGAGGCGTCAAACAGTTCTTTGCAGTGAAAATGTGTGTGGGCGACAATACAAACAATTGTGAATCGATGTGCTTCCCCAAAAGGAAGAAACAAAAAAAGAGGTTGGTGGGGAGAAAAGGGTGGGCATGACACAGGGGTGGCTGCGACACCGTCACCTGTTTGAACGTTTGTCGCCAGCACCCTGGGGAGATCATTATCTGGTGTTATGGAGTCAATCCTCACAGAATACTCTGACTTTTTTCCCGTTTGTCTCCATGCTTCTCACGTACTTTTACAATCATTCAAATATAGCAAATGAAACTTGATAAAGACCGAGTGTCAACATCCATGTTGCGTTCTTGAAGAGGCTCTTCTAAAAACAGAAAACCAGAAATAAACGGGAAGTAAGGTCCACAACAGGTGGCAACAACATGTTGTCTTCGATTTACGGCCTAAAAAGTTATACTCCCAAACCAACAAACGATGACCAACAACATCTCCCCAAGCAAGTCAGAGTTTTCTTCCTGTCACTCACGCACATACCAGAGAGAGGCAGCCATGACACATAACACCATAAGGTTTTTTTAATGCATCTCACAACTTTGGAATCTTTGGACGTTTGGATGATTAACTCATTCGCTACCATAGATATATTTATGTCTTTTAGGTTTTGTTTTTTTTTTGCGCAAGAGGCACAACAAGGTGATGATGCAACTCAACAATACAAAAGAGCATGTTTGATGCAGGCGGCACGGCGGTCTAGTGGTTAGCGAGCAGACCTCACACCTAGGAGACCTGAGTTCATCAATTTCACCCTCGGGCATCTCTGTGTGGAGTTTGCATGTTCTCGTGGGTTTTCTCCGGGTATTCCGGTTTCCTCCCACATTCCAAAAACATGCTAGGTTAATTGGCGACTCCAAATTGTCCATAGGTATGGACAAGTATGTAGCGTATGCTACCTTGCTGCGACCAGGTCATCGTGTTATTCCTCCCTTGCTGCAGCTGCTGCTCATTACCGTAGCTTGTGTGCTAACTGTTAAGACAGAGTTAAAATAACCTTTTGTTTGCTCCTTTTTTCTATTTTATGGACAGAATTTCAAGGTGCAGTCAGGGTGTTGAGGGGATCTGGCTTGGTGGCAGTATGAGTGGGTGTCTGCTTTGTGTTGATTTTAAACAGAACCTACGATACTCATTTTTCCTTATTTCAAGACGTCTCTCAATGGTAAGTAGCCTTAGCATTTTAGCGTTTCTACAGCATCGGTAACATGTAATGTGTTTTGCAGGACTACCAGTGTGTAAAAAACTCGGGAAAAGCCTTTAGCAACCCCACAGAGAGGGCAGAGAGTTTATATATAAGGAAGTCTGCCCCTCTGTGACATCAAAGGAACGGTTTTACCACGCCTTTTCAAACAGAGCGTTTTAAGCCACCCAAAATTTCATTCATTCATTCATTCATTTTCTACCTCGTTTCC
The DNA here is from genome assembly GCF_030265055.1 of Doryrhamphus excisus. Classification (NCBI taxonomy): domain Eukaryota; kingdom Metazoa; phylum Chordata; class Actinopteri; order Syngnathiformes; family Syngnathidae; genus Doryrhamphus; species Doryrhamphus excisus. The sequence goes on from NC_080478.1 coordinate 8,703,416, forward strand.
TCACGAGGGTTGCGGAGGTGCTGGAGCCTATCCCAGCTGTCTTCGAGCCAGAGGCGGGGTACACCATGGACTCTGAATTGGCCAGCCAATCACAGTGCACATATAGACAAACAACCATTCACACTCACATTCATACCTATGGACAATTTGGAGTCGCCAATTAACCTAGCATGTTTTTGGAATGTGGGAGGAAACCGGAGTACCCGGAGAAAACCCACGCATGCACGGGGAGAACATGCAAACTCCACACAGAGATGGCCGAGGGTGGAATTGAACCCTGGTCTCCTGCACGCTAACCACTCGACCGCCGTGCCGCCCCACCCCAAATTTCTTTTGAGAAAATTTTGCTGAAAGGATATCAGATTTAGCAACAAAAAGACAGATTGGACTACTTCAGGCTCAACCCAGCAGGACAAATGGAGACACATATTCACCATTGAATATACACTACACTGCTAATGAGGATGTCATCATAAAACTAAAATTAGAACAGTGCAGGTTATGTCCTGTTTGTGTTTATTAATAACCATGTATGAAAGGGGTCAAATTGTGCTAAATTATAGGATTTGGGGAATTATTTATCATGGAAATTATCATACAACTGAGAAAACTGGCCTCCGTCTGGCACGTCCCTACACTGCCCCTTGCTGACAACTGCTCATTAATCATCTGCCCATATGTACAAATGTAAAGCATTTTAGTGCAAATAAGGTGGAAACGGGTTAATTAGCTGCTGAAATATTATCAAACATGACATCTATGTTTCCAAAAAAACACATAAGTGTAAGCATCATATATGTACGTATTTCGTGTTCTACTTCTTATATATTGTTAGTTGTGTGAAAGGTAGAAAGCAAATTTTACATATTTTTTTTATAAAGTAATGTACTTAGTTGCATCAAGTTGAAATATGAACTACTAAGGTATTTTTTTTCTTCAAAAACTGCATTGGGGAAAAACAAAGTGAAGATATTACGGTCTCAGTGAATTGAGACCCCTCCTCCCGCTCTAATTGGTCCGCACAGCTGTCAATCAATGCTGACGTTTCGTTTCGCAGGTACCGTCAACAAAACAGAACTTTTACTAGACTAACTTGTCTGCAAGGGGGCGGCACGGCGGTCGAGTGGTGAGCGTGCAGACCTCACAGCTAGGAGACCAGGGTTCAATTCCACCCTCGGCCATCTCTGTGTGGAGTTTGCATGTTCTCCCCGTGCATGCGTGGGTTTTCTCCGGGTACTCCGGTTTCCTCCCACATTCCAAAAACATGCTAGGTTAATTGGCAACTCCAAATTGTCCATAGGTATGAATGGTAGTGTGAATGGTTGTTTGTCTATATGTGCCCTGTGATTGGCTGGCGACCAGTCCAGGGTGTACCCCACCTCTCACCCAAGACAGCTGGGATCAGCTCCAGCACTCCCCGCGACCCTTGAGGAAAAGCGGTAGAAAATGAATGAATGAATGAATGTCCACTATATTAAGTAATATGAGTGTAAAAGATACTATAGTAGTGTTATTTCACATCTAGAGGTCTCCAGTAATGTTAAAACACATATTTAGAAAGTCATAAATATTTTTTTATATTTATTTATTATATGCTCAAACTATAAAAGTATTGGTGTAAATTCACTTATCCCAGTCAGGTCTGGGACTAATTAATAACAATAAAGGAGGGATTGTAGGGATCCACTTGAAAAATTGTTATCTTCTGTAATCTATTCTGTTTTTTTCATTGACTAATAGCGCAATTATATTTGAGACCTGTTAAATCTGCCTGGCAACAAACAGTAAATGTGTGACATGACCAATAAATATATATACATATATATCTTGATACATTTTGGTGATCCACTTCACTTCTTTGTCTGCTACTATGAATGAATGAATGAGTAACTGGAAGGTTACTAGGAAAGCTAACGAGCCATGCCTGCTAAGCACATGCTTAGCAGATATTAACAATGCCATAAATACAATGCAAGGAGCAATAAAACACACATTTTATAGCTTATCCACACTTCTAAGGCGGACAATGTGCAGCATCATTCTGCAGACAAAAACTACATTTTTTGCTATTAAGCACACGCTTCATCTTATTTCACCTAAGTCTCTATGGAGACTTTTATTGATTTTTTATTAATAGCTTGTTTGTCATCATAAATTATTTTGTACTTAGGCGATGAATATGTTAAGTTGGGAGGGAAAACTAATTCTCCCCGGCGCTACAGCACCCACAGAAGGAAAAGAAGAATTTTCAAAAGGTATCTTAAGAAAAGAACAAACACAAAGACAGCCTACAGTCATTTTGGATTGGCTCATAATGTTTACTACTTTTTTTTACTCTCAATCAATACAACACTAAACAGTACATACAGGCATGAATGTTAATAATAGTCTGTTTAGGGAAGGTGGCATTATATCAATATGGATGAAATATATGCAGTACACACTACATAATGGGACACTAGTAAAGATGCTTTCTTGCTTTGATCGAGAGAAGCATGAGCAATAATAGGACAAGTTTTTTTGTAAACAGCAGAATTCACAGTTCCATTTATCACATCAAAACAGCCCCAGACCATCACACTACCACCACCATATTTTACTGTTGGTGTGATGTTTTTTTTTATTGACTTTTAGTGTTAGTTTTACACTAGATATAATGGGACACACACTTTCCAAAAAGTTCAACTCTTGTCTGGTCAGACCACATATTATTTTCCCAAAGGTTTTGGGGATCATCAAAATTGAGACAAGCCTTAATGTTGTTTTTGTTCAGCAGTGTTTTTGGTCTTGGAATTCCACCATTTTTTGCCATTTTTTGAGTTTTTCTTATGGTGGAGTCATGAACAGTAACCTTAACTGAGGTAAGTGAGGCCTTTGGATGTTGTTGCGGGGTCTTTTGTGACCTCTTGGATGAGCCCTTGGGGTCATTTTGGTTTACCGGGTACTCCTGGGAAGGTTCACCACAGTTCCCTGTTTTCGCCGTTTGTGGATAATGGCTCTCACTGTGGTTTGCTGGAGTCCCAAAGCTTTAGAAATGGCATTATAACATTTTTCAGTATTATCAGTACACACATACACACGTGTGTCAATAAATGATGTGTGTGTCAGTCAATTCATTTCAGTGAGATTATGTCAGTTTTTCACACCACTGTATATATGAAAGAATAAGGATGAGTAGGCAGCGACTTTCACCCACTTCAGTCTATTTATCGCCTTTGTCAGGCTGGTTTACGGGAGCTCGTCACTTGTACCGGCAGCGGACAGAGCATCCAACTGTGGCGCCTGTATAAAACTTTTACTGGGCTAACAAAGTGCAGGACGCTGGGAGGGATGAAACACTATTAAGTAGGAAGTATTTACTGCTGCCGGTAAACATATTGTGTCCATCCCAGCTCCAATCAGCTGGATTTGTCCTCAATGTCAATACAACAACAGAAACCCTTGAGAGGACTTCAGTGTTTTTCAAACATGTTTGTGACACATTAAGTGCAAAGCAGCTGAGCGGCTCACTTTTCTGTCAATTCTTACTGCTTGCATTTGATCTGCCCCCGCTTGGTTGTGAGCAATTGTTTACTACGTCAACAAAAAGCCGTACAATCGCCAGCCCATCTGCTTTAACAACGGTTTAAATATTCATAACTGTGCAGCAGTAAAAGGAAAAAGAATAAGAGTGAGTTTAGTGAGTTAAGTGTTGGTAGCAGCTGGTTAACATAAGCTTTTTTTTTAGTTTGCATCCAAGATGGACTAACATTTAAAAATAGCCCTCCAATTTCTTTGGATTTGGAAAAATAAAAATCCCCATCCGAAATAATAATAATAATAATAATAATGGAATACTGGAAATAATCTGTTCAAAGGTCAAATAGTTGACAGTGTACCATTTTTAACTTTTTCATAATTCTGTTTTTTTTTTCATAAGATTACGACTGGTAAAAATTTTTTTTTACTTTTTCCAATTTTTTTTTTTGTATTTTTAGAATTTGCCGAGGGCAATAAAAACTGCTTTGCTGGAAAAAACACTTGACATTGTACCATTTTTAACTTTTCCATAATTCTCTCTTTTAATAATATTTCATATTATTAATAATAATTTAATATTTAATAAGAATTCTCTCTAATAATATTACAATGGCTAAATGATTTTTTTTTACTTTTTTAAATTTTTTTTTACTTTTTTTGTATTTTTAGAATTTGCCGAGGGCCAATAAAAAACTGCTTTGCTGTCTCCAAGTAGCGCAACATACATATCCACAGAAAACCATATGAAACCAGAAGAAAAAAAGTAATAATAATAATAATTAAAATTAATTAATTACATTAAAATTTAAATTAAATTAAATTAATTAAAAATTAAAATTTATTTAAAAAATAAAATTAAATTAAAAATATGCCCGTTTTGGTTATGTTGACAACTGCTTATGTTGACTTGAGTTAGCCAGCGAGAGGAGCATCAACATAAACATATTTGCCTACGCAGTAACATGCATACATATGAACGTAATCATCAACATGCCACCAGGACTTGATATAACGAGATCAACAGTGTTACATGCTCAATAATTAAACCAAAGCATCATTACACACACATTTAACACAATTAACTGCAGAGACGTGCTAGCTCATTATGCAGCCCCGCTAAGACCGCATGAGTTGCAGGGCTTTCGTATTACATGGAACCTTGTTTTCTTAGTGAAATGCAGCATTTTCCCTCCAATTCTAAGCTGTCATAGCCCCACGAATATTCTTCTTCTTCCTCATGTGAAATTTGGTCCTTAACATCCCAGTGGCTTTAATTAGACCTTCACTGTAGCACATTTACATCTTTATGGTTTTTCAAGTTAATTAGCTTGCTCGCTCAGCCAGACCCCACTCGTGGCCCTTCCCCTTCCTTTTTTTTTTTTTTTTTTTTTTTTTTTAGACTTTTGTTCTGTTTACAGAAAAAGAAGCTTAATTCCAGCACAGTGGTGTTTGACAATAAACCCAATCAATTGCTTTCTTTTAATAGCAGAGGAAAGTCAGAAGTTTTTGCGGTGCTAGCTTGGTTTTAACTGGATGGAAAAGTTTTCCCCGGTCATGTTGGATCCTCTCAAAAACACGACACCAAAGATTGCTCTTTTGCTTTGACCCATGGTGGGGTGACCCTGGGGGGTCTGTGTCCATGAAGTAGCTTAGATATTAACATCTCATACTAGACGTAAAAGATGCTGAGTTGGGAATTTAAATCACTGTTTTGTATGATGTCCACAATTTTTACTTCAACTCAACTTGTGTGAGAGGATCAACTATGTGCATATGTTTTGCTTTTTCTTTGGATTTTTGCCTCTTTTTGGCAACACTAATTTAAGTAGCCTCTCAGGTATTATGTTACATGAAGCGGCCTATCACCTTTTCTAAAATTAATTCTACCGCTTATCCTCACGAGGCTCGAGTGGGGTGCTGGAGCCTATCCCAGCTGTCTTCGGGCTGGACTGGTCGCCAGCCAATCACAGGGCACATATAGACAAACAACCATTCACACTCACATTCATAGCTATGGACAATTTGGAGTCACTAATGAACCTAGCATGTTTTTGGAATGTGGGAGGAAACCGGAGTACTCGAGGAGAACATGCAAACTCCTTTTTATTTAGTGATCAGCAGTAGAACATCGTTAAGTTTCAGCAAAATATCAGTTCCCAACTAAAACAAAGGAGAAAAATGTTTTTTGTGATGCATTTCAAGCATTCATTCATTTTCTACCACTTTTTCCTCTCAAGAGTCGCGTGGGGTGCTGGAGCCTATCCCAGCTGTCTTTGGGCGAGAGGCGGGGTACACCCTGGACTGATCGCCAGCCAATCACAGGGCACATATAGACAAACAACCATTCACACTCACATTCATACCTATGGACAATTTGGAGTCGCTAATTAACCTAGCATGTTTTTGGAATGTGGGAGGAAACCGGAGAAAACTCACAAATGCACGAGGAGAACATGCAAACTCCACACAGAGATGCCAGAGGGTGGAATCGAACTCGGGTCTCCTAGCTGTGTTGCATGTGTGCAAACCACTGGGGCAACCGTGCAGCCCCTTTTCTAAAATATATTTGTATATTTTTTATGTTGATTTTAGGAACTTTTAGGAACATCATAGTTGAGGGGGCTTAAGCAGTAATGTAGTAGTACTACAATGTGCAGGTACTAACTGCAGCTAAATGAAATGAGTCCTGAGCCACATGCATGTATTCATATGGATATTGTCATCCAAGCGACCCTGCTGTTCCTGGCTTGTTTCCACCAAGCTAACATATAATCTTGTTTATTCTAATATAAAACGTCCGCTGTGAATGACAGACATGCACAAGGGAGAAGCCAGACAGTTGCAGAGAGTCCGTCAGTCAAGTCGACAGTCCAGTCACCTCTGCTGTCACTCATTACTCTCCTCCTTCCCCTGCTCATGTGACCACATCAGGAAACAAGGCCTTGGAGCGCTTCGTCCTCCTCCACTATCACTCTTCATCTCGTCATCAGGCGTTAATAGCACAACCTTGGAGACGGTGAGGCCGGTCATGATGACCCCCCCCCCACCCCATACACACTTTTTCTTTACTATCCCAATGCTCCTCATTAAAACATCACACCCATTAAGTGTGACATATTGTGGCACAGTTTGTTATTGTTTTGTCTGCTGTCTTCGCTCGCAGGGGACTCCTGTCTCCCTCGAGGCGGTGAGGACAGACTGTAGCTAATTGCGATTTCAGTCATAGATTTTTTTTTTAAATGAGGTCAGAAGTTTAAAGATTAGTCGCTGGAATGGAAGTTTGGACATGCAAACCGTAGAAGTGGAGGTCGTTTATTTGCCGTACCGACGATGATCAATCTTGTCTTTGCAAAAGTGTTTTGTTAGAAAGGAAAGAATCTAGCCCACTGCCAGGCATGTTTTTTCCTTTCAAAGTGATGGGAGCGCTGAGTGTGCAGAAAGGAAATCTTTTAAAGTCTTTTAACGCACGATGCATCGTTTGTTGGAAAAGACGCCCGCGGAGATGCTGCTGGCTCTCCAAAGTGCCATGTTTGCATTGAAATAGCTTCTGAAAAACGGTGGGTTGTTTATATATGACGCCTTGATTATGACTTGGACTTATGATTATGGCTAATGGTGTCTCATCAAGTGGGAGGGGAAAATCAGTTGATTTTAGCACATTTTTGCAGGTGTATGAACGCCTCAACAACCCTTTTGAAACAAAACGAAGATTAGTTTGTTTTGGAATCCGTGCACAATCGATATTGACTGAAGTCCTACTAGTATTGAAGTAAATAATTTGGAGTGTGACCACATAAAATAGTTCCTTTTCCATCACCTAAACTGGTTTGGGATTGATAGGCTGCACGGTGGTTAGCGGGCAGACTACATAGCAAGGAGACCCAAGTTCGATTCCACCCTCGGCCATCTCTGTGTCGAGTTTGCATGTTCTCCCCAGGGTCGGTTGGATGACAAAATCCATACGAATACATGCATGCGGTTCAGGACTCAGTACTCAGCTGCAGTTAGTACCTGCACATTGTAGTACTACTACATTACTGCTTAAGCCCCCTCAACTATGATGCAAGCAAGGACACAATAGTTCCTAAAATCAACATAAAAAATATACAAATATATTTTAGAAAAGGGGCTGCACGGCGGACCGAGTGGTTTGCACACATGCAACACAGCTAGGAGACCCGAGTTCGATTCCACCCTCTGGCATCTCTGTGTGAAGTTTGCATGTTCTCCTTGTGCATGTGTGGGTTTTTTCTGGGTACTCCGGTTTCCTCCCACATTCCAAAAACATGCTAGGTTAATTGGCGACTCCAAATTGTCCATAGGTATGAATGTGAGTGTGAATGGTTGTTTGTCTATATGTGCCCTGTGATTGGCTGGCCACCAGTCCAGGGTGTACCCCGCCTCTCGCCCGAAGACAGCTGGGATAGGCTCCAGCACCAACCATAACCCTCGTGAGGATAAGCGGTAGAAAATGAATGAATGAATGAAATATTTTGTCAGCACAGTACACGGATGTGAAGGACTGTGTTTACTTCGGCCCCCCACATGACTAAATACGCCCCTGCTAAGCAGTAAAAAAGTAGTTTTACCTAGTAGTTACCTTCTATTCCAGGTTGGCACCTTTGGTAGCTTTGATGAAAAACTGTTTACTTTCCTCTCACTTTGGTAACGTCATCTTCCTCCACATTGTGCCAACCATTTTATTTTTACAGTATTATTTCATAAAGAAGTTGAAATATTGGGAAAATGTAAAATAAACTGTAAAAATGAGAAAAAAAATTGGACACCCCTGTGTTAAGTACTGTTTTGAACAATATCTTTCCACTTGGGCTGCACGGTGGTCGAGTGGCTATCACGCAGACCTCACAGCTAGGAGACCAGGGTTCAATTCCACCCTCGGCCATCTCTGTGTGGAGTTTGCATGTTCTCCCCGTGCATGCGTGGGTTTTCTCCGGGTACTCCGGTTTCCTCCCACATTCCAAAAACATGCTAGGTTAATTGGTGACTCCAAATTGTCCATAGGTATGAATGTGAGTGTGAATGGTTGTTTGTCTATATGTGCCCTGTGATTGGCTGGCCACCAGTCCAGGGTGTACCCCGCCTCTCGCCCAAAGACAGCTGGGATAGGCTCCAGCACCCCCGCTATCCTTGTGAGGATAAGCGATAGAAAATGAATGAACAGACGGTTTTACGTCAATATTGTCCTTTTGGTCTAAGCAGCCTGAACACCAGTCCATATAAGCAACATGGTCTCCCCCTTGGTTGGAGGGGAGGGGGCTATGACCTGATGTTCAAGCCCCTATCAGTTAATTAGTCCTCTTTTTTCCTCGCAAAGCAGATGCTTATAATTAAATTAACATGCAGCGTTGCAGCGCAAAAAAAAAAAAAAGTGATCCATCGGAAGGCCATGAAGGAGGACTAGTGTAAAAAAAAATACACAACATGAAAATCTCATTAAGAGAGACAATAAAGAGAAGAAACCCCTAGAGCACTTCAAAGACCATCGTACCCCCTCCCTCCTTTTTCCTTTCACGTTTTCCCTACACCTTTTCCATCTGTTTCTCCTCTCACGTCTCAATCACATTACTCTATTTGCACTCTGTGGGCCTGTTTGTTGTCACACAGGCGGCTAGCAGAGGTGGACCTGCTCCCTCTGGAGATGTTGGGGGGGGGGAGAAGATGAAGAGTGTGGATGTAATTTGGCACAGCACCCTGGCTGAACTAGCTGCAGATGGAAAAACAACAACAACGAGGAAAAAGCCTCGTTTCCACTGAGATGCTGTGGATGGCTAATTATTGCTGGGAGCTATTTAAATACACCTAATTAAAACAAATGTAATGGAATGCAACTAGGGGAAGTTTGCAGGAGAACTCCACGGTCAGACACAAGTTCAGGAAGCATCCAGATGTCATTACGGCTTTCTGTTAGTTGGATCCAAACAACAGAGACAGCAAGGTGTACCGTACAATCTAATTGCAACTAAATGAACAACAACACAATTGTTTGTGAGGGGAGAAGCAAAATAACTGAGGGAAACGTGGACCCAAAAATGTCCCAAAAGTCATACAATTTGGAGTTCAACCAAATATTTCTGGAAAAATATAAATTGTCAATATTCCATATTATCTGTAACATTTTCTTAAACCATTTTTTATTAGTTTTAGTTGGAAGATCTAATTCAGGTTTGCACTGTTTAGTTTATATTTGTCAATCAAACGCTTATCTACATACGGGACGAACGCTCCGCTGCCCGTGCACCTCCAGGTCCCCCCCCCCCCCATGTTGGTCATCAGTGTTCATGCACTGACTTAATTTAAAACTGTAATATTCCCACTCGGTGGCTGTTGCATTCACCTTAAAAAGTATCGCTTTCGTGCAGTCATTCATGTTAGCCTACTCTGGCTCACGAGGCTAAATGCTAGTCGCTAGTAGCGAGTAGCCCCGCCTCCGTTCATTCCACTCTAAAACTGATATGGAGAGTGAACCCTCTTGTCATCCAGCCTGTGTGGCAAAGATAGACAAAGCAGATACGCATACATGTATATGTCAATTTAGAGGGAATCATAGTTGACCAGTTTTTTTGTTTTTATATCTACTCATTAGCATCTGAAGCATTATTGATATTATTATGAGTAATGGTAATGGTAATGGGTTTATTTCATTTGAACATGCATCAGATTACAATTGAATGCATCCCATAATCAGTTCACAGTTCCACATGTCCAAAAGGAGTAGGAAGAAGCAAAGCTTATTAAATCCTACCCCTCTATCTGGTGCTTTTACAATCAGTAACTGCTACATTTGTTCACTTCCTGCTTTCCTAATATAGTTTAAGGTTTTTTTTGACCATCCAATGCCATAATGGGTACCATAGTAAGTGTCAATATAGTGATATATATAGCACATCATGACTGGTTCAAGACTCTTCATCCTTGTATTTAGCAAACATCAACTGCTTGTATTGTTTCTTGAATTGGCTCATCGTTGTGCATTGTTTGAGGTCCTTACTCAATCCATTCCATAGTTTGATTCCACATACTGAAATGCTATGGCTAGCATAACGTAGTCCTAGCATAGAAGTGTTTCAAATGTAGTTCTTCCCTGAGATCATATTTCTCCTCTCTTGTAGAGAAGTATTGGATGACATTTTTAGGTAATTGGTTGTTTTTAGCCTTATGTATTATTTTTAGCTGTTTGAAGATGAACTATATCAGCAAGTTGAAGTATTTGTGATTTTAGAAATAAGGAGTTAGTATGTTCTCTGTAGGCGGCATATGAATTATCCTTACTGACCTTTTTTGCAGTACATTTAGCGAGTGAAGATTGCTTTTATAGTTATCAGCCCATATTTCCACACAATAAGTAAGATATGGTAGAACCAGAGAGCAATAAAGAGTGTGGAGTGATTTCTGATTGAGAACAAATGTTGCTTTGTTCAATACTGAAATATTTCTGGCCACCTTATGTTGTATATTTGTAATATGAGGTTTCCAGCTCATATTTTCATCTATTGTGATCCCCAGAAATGTATTTTCATTCACTCCTACAATGTCCACACCGTCTATTTGTATTTGCTGGTGCATGTCATTTCTGCTGTTACCAAACAGCATGATTTTAGTTTTACTTAGGTTCAAGGACAATTTATTATCATCAAACCATCTTTTTATTGATTTCTGATTGAGAACAAATTTTGCTCTGTTCCATACTGAAATATTTCTGGCCACCAGTAGTAGTAGTAGTAGTAGTAGTAGTAGTAGTATGTTTGAGCATCAAATGGAAGCAAAAACATAAAATCTAATATATTTAGTAGTAAGGGAAGAAAATAAACAGATTTATTACATTTTATATAGTGTTTAATAAATATATATATTCAAAAAGAGTATTCATTAAAACAGATATATATATAAAATATTTTCCTATAAAACCTAAGTTACTCCGGTTTCCTCCCACATTCCAAAAACATGCTAGGTTAATTGGTGACTCCAAATTGTCCATAGGTATGAATGTGAGTGTGAATGGTTGTTTGTCTATATGTGCCCTGTGATTGGCTGGCGACCAGTCCAGGGTGTACCCCGCCTCTCGCCCGAAGACAGCTGGGATAGGCTCCAGCACCCCCCGCGACCCTCGTGAGGAATAAGCGGTAGAAAATGAATGAATGAATGAAACCTAAGTTGTTCCAGTGCTGATTTAGGGCAAATTGTAATAATATTAATTCATGAAAAATTGCTTTATGCTTCTTGTAATAAAATAGTGAATTAGTATTCCAGCAAACATATGGGAAACTGTTTTTTTCCAGCTAATACATTCACTCTATTTTTGGTGTTGACATGACACATCTGTTACTAAATACAATAAGTGGTGCTCTAAACAAGACATATGATGAATGCAATTTGCTTCCAGTTTTGGTGGTAATAAGTGTTTGCTGTCCTGTTTTTATTCATTCCTTCACTACAAAGACTTGTGCCATTTGTTATGACGAAAAGGGAAAATTCTTGCATGCATATTTTACTGCAGCATAATTTGCGTGGATTGATAGTCTCAGCAGTACAACATCAATTAGCAATGTGGGGGAAAAATGGCAGAAAGACTTTTTGATATTAAAGCAGATGTTAGTGATGTCATTAAATGACGCCGCTGTTCTGTTCAGGTGCTTTAATGCATCATTAGTAACACTTGTGATTTCCCACTATTTCTCGTCAAAATGGTCCATCCCGTGAGGAATTGCTCCACTCCCCCCGCCGGATCAAGGATTTAATTAACTATTGACCGTGCCACCAACAGGAGGAGACGGAAAGAAATGGACTGGAGGCTAATGGCCTGAGAACAAAATACATTCCTTCTGTTTGGCACAGTTTCAAAAACCCGCCAAGGGATGAGGCGGCTGCAGTGCGTTCCCCAAAATGTAAACGTTTGAAAAACACTCAGTATGCGTGACATGTTTGTGTGCACATGTATAATTGAATTGGCATCCAAGACACAGCAAGGAAAGATGAAAATGTTGATGAATATGGAAGAATTTGCCATGGTAGCCCGGAATACATAATTAGCATAATGGCAGGGGGTTTGGCGAAAGCAGGTAGAACACACATATCAACATGTTCCTGCATGCTAAACGCATACACCCACTCACAAATCACCCCGACTGTATATGCAAACAGGGAGAAAATACAAATAGCCTCATGCGCTCCACGGGGGGGTGGAAGCAAAGGAGCTGAATCCGTGAAACGCTCATTGATTTTAGAGGTAAATACTCACTGACATTACATTAGGAACGACCTTTTATAGCAGACTTGAAATTTCTCACACAGCAGCTCTACAAAACACCCACTGAAACACTCAGGTGTCTGTACCAATCACCACAAATATGGTGGGGGTCACAAGCACGCCTGGAAAATTTGACCCAAGATTGGTTGAAAAACATGGCTGTCTTCAAGCATAACATCTTTTCCAGGGCATGGGCGGGACTTTGGAGTTAATTGTCGGTAAGTAATTTAGCGTACCATTTTTATGAGGTAGAAAAGATTGAGGGGGGTATATAATTTGTTCATTTAAAAAAAAAAATTCAGTGCATTATTTTTGTATTTACAGTCATCCCTTTGTGGTTGAACAGAACTTATAATTATTCAAACATTTTCTGCCTCGGGCATTTTCAAGCATAAAACTGGCTAAATGAACTAAATTACATTCCGAAGATGCATTCAAAAACACTGATGATATGTTGTAGTCTGCACTGGTCACGAGGTGTCAGCACTGTTACTGTAATGTTCATTGAGACACACAAGCACCAGATTTAAATCGTAAAAACAAGCTTTTATTGCAGGTTTGAATTATCACACAACAGGCACAAGAATGACTGTAGTAGGCACTCATAATTATTTCAATTAAAAAACATTGTTTTGTATATACAGTAATTAGTTTTTCATTGATTAATGGTTTGCATTGTACAAACACACTCAGCAGCAAGGAGGAAGTGGAAGAGAATGGAGGAGTGTAGCGTGCAGAAGGCAAGCAATGTAGGGAAAATTTAACACATGCACACACACAGATTATTTATAAATGTGAAAACTGTAAATGATTAATGATGTTTATTTGTATTTGATGTAAAAACTATCCAGTTTTGTGTTTGTTGTGGAAAAGTTGTTGAAATATTTCAGCTCTCACAAAGGCAAAATATTTGTGGCAAATTTAGTGAAAGTTATGCTTGAAATGCCGGCGGCACGGCGGTCGAGTGGTTAGTGCGCAGGCCTCACAGGCACAGACAATTCCACCCTCGGCCATCTCGGTGTGGAAATGCATCACAAAAAACTTTTTTCTCCTTTGTTTTAGTTGGGAACTGATATTTTGCTGAAACTTACCTATGTTCTACTGCTGATCACTAAATAAAAAAGGTAGAAATAAACTTTTTTCTGTGAAATATGAGAGTATAATCTAATATATCCCTACAACACAGTCATAATCATCAAAAATGGTTGGTACTGAAAGAGACAGCTTTTGAAAAATGGCTGGGATTGATCGAGTTAATCACAATTAATCATCATTCATTACCATTCATCACCACACTGTGTGAAAAATTTAAATTTTTACTGTATTTTAACGTTCAGTTCCAAATGTGAAAATTGTAAATAGTTCATGGTGTTATATATGTAAGTAAATATTTTGATGCAAAACACTTTTTTTGTTGTTACTGAAGTGTGAAAATTAAATTTTTTACTGTATTTTATGAACAAAAATTATGACTGGACAGGATTGCATTGTTTTCATGCATGAAATAATTTTTTTAACAACATACTACTGAAGCCAACATTGACGTCCCCGTAAACGTCTTCTAATCCGCTCCTAATGATCACAATAAAATCACTTTTACGAGCATGTTAAATTTTATGAAAAACCAGGCCGACACGAGCACCTGCTTGTAAAACACGTTGTATTGTTAGACAATCAATGAATGAAAAGATGATGCGTACGATTCCATGAGTTACTATCATAGAACATACAATGCAGTAATGTTGGGTGTACCGTGTAATGTGTGGCTGTGTTTCTGCATTCCGATCCAATTAGTACACTTGATGCATGCATGGCCATCACAACCTACACATTATTAATAATAATGTTCTGTATGATTCCTGACATTAACATTTTTCGGGTGAATTTGCACATTTGCTGATCGAATACACTAAATGCAGTCCTAATCTATGCCATTCCACTCGGAACCCCCAAAGTCACTTACTGTCTGCCCACCACTCATCTCCCCTGCTGAACGTATTATAGCAACACACATGGTTTATTTAATCATGTCCACGTATTTATTGGTTAATCCGAGTGGTGACTATAGGGATGTTATACACTTCCGATGTTAACCCGCACCTAGAATGTCATAAACACATTTTATATGATCTATGAAAATATTCAATTTAAAAAAAGGGACTCCTACTCACAGAAATTCACTTCTGGAACCAATAAATGGTGTAATAAACGAGGAATTACAGTCTTCTTTTTAATGAGAAACTGGTTTTACAATGAAAACAAAACATGGCCTCATCAGCTATTAATGTCACCACATGCCACTATTCATGATCATTAATCAGCCTGCGACGCTTGTTTGATAGCTGAGTGAGTTTATTCCTAAAGTAGCATTAACTCATTCAATCCCGGACATTCCCATTCACGAGGCAATTAGATCATTAGACGATGTACCGAGTATTGTGTTCCATGACTATATAAAGATGGAACCTCCAAAAAGAACGATCAGATTCCCATCTTTCATCAGAAAAAAAGTGCGTAACAAAAAGTATTTCATCGGTAAGTTTCAGGAAAATATCAGTTCCCAACTAAAAAAAAAGCTTTTTAGCCTTTCGTGAAAAATACATTTCTAGCATATCTTTCACTTCACTAGACCACAACATAAACAACAAAAAAAGTGTTTTACATCAAAATATTTACTTACATATATAACACCATGAACTATTTACAATTTTCACATTTGGAACTGAACGTTAAAATACAGTAAAAATTTAAATTTTTCACACAGTGTGGTGATGAATGGTAATGAATGGTGATTAATTGTGATTAACTCGATCAATCCGAGCCATTTTTCAAAAGCTGTCTCTCTCAATACCAACCATTTTTGATGATTATGACTGTATTGTAGTTGTATGTTACATTAGACTCATATTTCATAGAAAAAAGTTTATTTCTACCTTTTTTATTTAGTGATCAGCAGTAGAAAATGGGTAAATTTCAGCAAAATATCAGTTCCCAACTAAAAAAAGGAGAAAGTTTTTGTGAAGCATAACTTTCACTAAATTTGCCACAAATATTTTGCCTTTGTGAGAGCTCAAATATTTCAACAAACACAAAACTAGTTTTTACATCAATGCAGGCGTTAAAATTCCCCTACAATGCATAACCTTGTGCACGCTACACTCCTCCACATTCTTCCACCTCCTCCTTGCTGTCATGTATGGTTTTTTTCCCCATTCAAATTCACAATTGAGCTCTTATCAAATGTACTTTGTGGCACATCTTTATAGCTTATAAGTGTTTGAAAAGTGACATTCATTAGTGTGTCAACGCCTCCTTTTGTCTCTCATGCAAAACAACGTATAACATATAAATATGTCTTTGGGATTGGTCCTTCACTATTATAAAAATTATAAAAACAGTAATATGCATGTGATTAGTATGTGATTTCGCTTCTGACTTGCCTCTAGCTAGATGAGTCCACTTAACAGAGGATAGCTTTGTTAAAAAAAAAATTAAATACAGAGCTCTCAATACAGGTCAGGGAGCTACGGATATTTGATCATTTTGGTTTTTTTGCTGTTGAATTGTCACGTAATGTTAAAACTGCAGCTCACAAACCCATTTCCTGGGTTTTAGAATTTGCTAGTGAGAGCCCAATAAAGTGTGACACAGATGAATACTAAAGAAGCAGGCAAATGAGCGCTGACACATGTGTAGCTACAATACATCAAATCTTTAAAATGACCTTCCTGTCATTCCGGGTTCTCCAATAAAAAAATAAAAAAAACACTCCATCCTATTGTCAATACCAGCCGGGTTTCTATTACAGCGCTTTATAATGCAGAGCAAAGAAATGTGTTCTATAAAGCTTTAAGCTTTACGGCTGTTTAAAAACGCAAAAAGGCAATAGGATAATCTACAAAGATATTTTCCTCCTCCTCACTCGGATCCCTGTGGCTCGCTTGTCTATTCAGGCTTTACGTGTGTAAGCAAACGTTGAGATAAACATGCCACAATGTGTCAAATAGGGCGTCATCCTCAAAAGCTGGACTGCAACCATTAAGCAGCGGGTGATGAATCCAATTCTCTTTGGATAAAGGGAAGACAAAGTCATTCCTCTCGGCACGTCACTTAACCTGGACCGCTTGTGTAAACACAGCATTGAATAAATGCATATTAACTTGGGGGGGACACACCAAGAACTGATGATAAAACCTTCCGCTTCCTTGAACATAAATAATATGGAAGTGATGGGAACTGATGTATATATGTATGTACAGAATGTGACCGGGACCTAATTGGGTCTAGTGAGTAGATTTTAAAACACCAACTAGTCTATGGATACACGTTTGTAAGAACCGTGTGTATGAAATGCTGCACACAAAAAGGTGAAAGTCTTTTAAAAGAAAGTAGTGGTAGTAGTCTATCACTCTGGAGAAGCCATTTTGGTTATAAAGTCACTTTGGGACTCAAGCAAACCACGGTGAGAGCTATCCACAAATGGCAAAAACATGGAACAGTGGTGAACCTTCCCTGGAGTGGTCGGCTAACCAAAATGACCTCAAGCGCGTACTGATAACTCATCCAAGAGGTCACAAAAGACCCCACATTATCACCCAAAGAATTATTATTATTATTATATAACAATATATTATATTCATTCATTCATTTTCTACCGCTTTTCCTCACGAGGGTCGCGGGGGGTGCTGGAGCCTATCCCAGCTGTCTTCGGGCAAGAGGCGGGGTACACCCTGGACTGGTCGCCAGCCAATCACAGGGCACATATAGACAAACAACCATTCACACTCACATTCATACCTATGGACAATTTGGAGTCGCCAATTAACCTAGCATGTTTTTGGAATGTGGGAGGAAACCGGAGTCAATATATTATATTATATAATTTTATATTATTATATAACAATATTATTATTGTTATATTCAATGTAACTGGGGCCGAAAGGTGGCCAAGTGGTTAGCATGTTGGCCACACAGTCAGGTGACTAGCCAACTCTATTACTATTACACTATTATGCTATATACTCTTTCGCTCTATTAAGATAATTCAGGGGCCACAAACTCAGCTCAGCTCGGGTTCCCTGGAGTTCAAGTATTCAGTCCGGAATCTCATTAAAATCAAGTGACTAACTTGTTGACAAAGGTCACAAAAGACCCCACATTATCACCCAAAGAACTGCTGGTCTCACTTAAGGTCAGTGTTCATGACTCCAACATAACCCCAGCTCCGTGCGGCGCGGCTCCAGAAAAATACAGCTATTGTTTACAAGAACTTCCTGTATACAAGGCTAGTTATCGCATGAACATCTGCTCTCGCAAGCGCCAACCAGACTAAGTGTGAATGGCACGTATGGGATCAGTACGCAACCGCGACAGATCCATTGTTTGTAATGGTAATGGTAATGGCTGCATTCACCTTAAAAAGTATCGCTTTCTTGCAATCATTCATGTTAGCGTACGCTGGCTCATGAGACTAAATGCGAGTCGCTAGTAGAGAGTAGCCCCGCCTCTACAGAGAGTGATATGGAGAGTGAACCCTCTTGTCATCCAGCCTGTGTGGCAAAGATAGACAAGCAGATACGCATGTACATATCAGTTTAGAGGGCATCATAGTTTACCAGATTTTTTGTTTTTATCATCCGATTTATATCTACTCATTAGCATCTGAAGCATTATTGATATTATTGTGAGTAATGGTAATGGTTTGATTTCATTTGAACATTCATCAGATTACAATTGAGTGCATCCCATAATCAGTTCACAGTTCCACATGTCCAAAAGGAGTAGGAAGAAGCAAAGCTTATTAAATCCTACCCCTCCATCTGGTACTTTTACAATCAGTAACTGTTACATTTGTTCACTTCCTGCTTTCCACAATACAGTTTAAGGTTTTTTTAATAATGTACCTCGTACCGAAGTACGAGGTGATATGACCATCCAATGACATAATGTGTACCATAGTAAGTGTCAATATAGTGATATATATAGCACATCATGACTGGTTCAAGACTCTTCATCCTTGTATTCAGCAAACATCAAGACTTTGGAGTGGCCTAGTCAAAGTCCTGACCTGAATCCTATTAAGATGCTGTATTTAATATTTCAATATTTTATATAAGGTGGTCTCCATGGAATTCTTTGTGACAAGGTCATAAACATGTATAAAAAAAATGTACAGTTTTACTCTTTTAGAACTCTAAAAGGCTGGTTGCCTGCAACTCTTACTATTGGTCCATGGCTTATTCTAAAAATACAACCAAAAAATATATAAAATATAAAAATACTGTAATGCCTCCATCTGTTAACCATGCAATATACACACACATACAGATGGAGGAAGCAATTGGTTAAAGTATTTTGACATTATATTGATTGTGCACGTTTGCAGCATGTCATGTCGGATGCGTCACGAGGCGAGACACATGGACAGGTGGACGGATGGGAGGAGAGACGAAGCTGACACATGAAGACATGATACCTCGGAGGCTCCGCCGCCTGGTGACAATCTTACTTTGGCGCAAGGGGGAGGTGACTTATCATTGCACCTGTCAACTTACCAAGCGCCAATCACTTTATGTAAATGTTCAATTAGCAACCATATAGTTATACAGTGCGTGCTGCCAAGTTAGCACCTGCCTTTATATCCAGAGTGGAAATCAGAGCCTTAAGCAGGCAATATCCTGGCCCAGTCCCTCCGCTCTCTCTTATCTCCAAGGCATATATTGCCTTTTCCATGCTGCAATTTCCCCAAACTTAGCCTCTCCTTCCCCTTAAGACTTATGAAGACTGGCTTTTATTGGCTCGGCTGTTCCATGAGAAAATTGTGAAATGCATGAGAAGGGCAAAAGGGAGGACATATAGATTTATTTGGAGTCAAGTCAGAGAATCAGTCAGACTATTCAATCTTTTCTTTGGGCTTGCAAGTCGGCCATATCAAACTGAAACAAAATAGTTCACAGGAACTGGTTGGGTCAGAGGGCATAGACAGCTTTATGCTTTGATTCATTTCCTCAATTTGTTCAGATGAAGAGATTTGACTTTTTCCACACAAGCGTTTGAATTGCATCTTTTATACACTGTATGTGTATTTACTGTGTATGAAATGCACAATATTTTTTGTCAAACCGATAACTTTATTGCGTTGTTGTTGCAACTATTGCAACAACAGTAGGGTAAAAGTAACCTGACTCACCACGGTCTAAACCAGGGGTCTCAAACACACGGCCCGCGGGCCAAATATGGCCCACAGGACACTAGTTTGAGGCCCCCGCCTTGATATGAAAGTTTAATGTTAGTGCAGCCCACGCAAATTTGATATGGATGCTGTATGGTATCATGTACCCAGAAAAAATTATTACGTTTGATTAATGTTCATGTTAAAGGTTAAATAACTGTTAATAGTTATCCTCCCTATCCGTGTGGAAGGGGTCCGTTTTTGGCTATTTAAGTTTAAAGGAAATAACTTTAAGGCTACCGTAGAGGTCGCTAGCTCTCTAGTTAGCGAGTTAGCATGTGTCTCAAGACCCTGCAGTTGCGCAATATGTTGTAAATAAAAAAAGTATAAATGTGACTATAGTTGTGTTTTGTCATGTCTACAGGGCTCTAATAATGCTTTGTTCATTTTAATCTGAAAAAAATTATTTGTCTACCCACCAACTATATGTGGTTTCTTAAGTTTTTATTATTTGCCGTTTTATTATTATTATTATATTTATTTATTACTGATTGATTTTCTTTATTCTTGATTTGTTTATTTATTTTTCATGTTATTTTGTGCAGAAAAATAAAAATTAAGTTTAAAAAGAAAAATTAAACTAGGGTCGTGGGCATGCTGGAGCCTATCCCAGCCGTCTTCAGGCGAGAGGCGGGGTACACCCTGGACTGGTCACCAGCCAATCACACGTCACATATAGACATATAGAGTCGCCAATTAACCTAGCAGGCATGTTTTTGTAATGTAAAGAAAACATGCGCAAGCACGATGTCATCACAAATTGCAGCCATATTCCGACAGTTAACACGACAATGAGTGACAGTTGTGTCTGTGCATGGCCCATATTGCACAGGTTGCAATGTTCCAAATGCGCTGTAGATAACATACTGTACCATTCATTTCCAATATGAAATGTATTATGCATGAATGGCCGTGGTTCATTTTCAGTTTGATAAGTCCGTCACTCAGGGAGTCCATTGTGAGTGTCAAATGTACGGCGGAAATAATGGATGGTAGGGGGGAAAAAACACAGCGGGTTGTGACTATGCAGCATTTATTCCATGGAAAAAAGGAACAGTTTGCGTGATTAAAACTAATTCTATTCTGTTTTTCCCCCCCGACTGTGAAGCAGATTGGCAGAGCTGCCATTTTGGAGCGGAGCAACGTCTCCGTAATCCGCGGCTACGTTATTGTTTGAGCCGCTATTAGATAGCAGATTGAAGACATTTGTTGTGCGCAATCCTGCAGATTACTGAGAGGCGCTGTGACAACAACAAATGAAACAGGAAATACAATGCAAGAACAGGAGGGGAGAAGCTGAGAGTGCATCCAAATTACACACATTAATAATTCAGTTCAATTTCGGTTATACGGTGCAAAATCATTCCAGAAGTTATGAGGCCTGCTACCTGTACCTACCGAGCACTAGATGGTGTACTATATCAAATGTATGGAGTACATATGTCACATCAAAGTAGCAGGAAGCTTGGCAGATTATGCAAATGAATCCCTTGATGTAATGGCATGGAAATGGCATGTTATGCATTAAAAAGGCTTGCTTCATGTGCAGCATGACACATCCGTGTGTTAGGACAGGGGTGTCCAAACTTTTTCCACATGGAAGCATGAAAGGCCGCTTTAATATTTTGTAAAGCAACACATGTAGATATACTCAGAAGTTTGTGTGTGTGTGTGTGTGTGTAGTGTGGATGTTTAACTTAATTCTACCAATTTCTACATATGTTATTGTTGTTTTCTTGCGTCGCGTGTGCTGGAAATGTGGAGAGAAAAATGAAACATCTTCAATTTGTTGTCATTTTGACAGTATTATTATTTGCTAATGTGACATTTTTGACTTTTATACATACGGCTTTCATGATTCAATCATCAGTTTGTACTAAATGCACACAATTTTTCACATTTATCATAATTTGTCATGATCCTGCTCAGTTTGTGGTCAATAAAAACATACATTTGTAGCCTTATTAGCGGGTTGTGGATTTTAATGTTTTTGCCGGTGCTATCTGATTTGTCTGTGTTCAACTTCAAAGTTCTGAAAGGATTTGGATTAAATTTTTAATAAATGGGATATGGAAGTGTGTGGAGTTTGCATGTTCTTCCCGTGTTTTCTCTGGGTACTCCGGTTTCCTCCCACATTCCAAAAACATGCATGCATGCTATTAAACCATTCAACTAATTAAGGACATTCATTCCATTTTCCCCCCATACCAAGAATTCCCACTTTTTGACATTCCCACTTTTTGGTAGGCAAAATGTGTTTGATCTGTTTGCATTTCCAGCATCAGCATACTGACATTTTTAACAATTTTCATAGGTAGATGTACAGTATATGTAAACACCAGCACTATTATGGTAGGTGTTAGCATGTTAACATTAATATGTTAGCATTGCTAGCATGTTAACATTAATATGTTAGCATTGCTAGCATGTTAACATTAATATGTTAGCATTGCTAGCATGTTAACATTAATATGTTAGCATTGCTAGCATGTTAACATTAATATGTTAGCATTGCTAGCATGTTAACATTAATATGTTAGCATTGCTAGCATGTTAACATTAATATGTTAGCATTGCTAGTATGTTAACATTAATATGTTAGCATTGCTAGCATGTTAACATTAATATAGTATAATTTTAGCCATTTTCTAAAAAGCTAGACATGTAAAGACTTCGCACTATCATGCTAGGTGTTAGCATGCTAATATTTGCGTGTTAACATTGACATCATGCTAACTTAAACATGATAGTATTATTCTCAATTTTCATAACTAGACACATTTTTATTATATTTATTATTATGTATATTGTAGCATATTATGCTACATGTTGGCATGCTAGCAATTCCAGCATGCCAACATTAGCATACAATATATCCATTTTTTTATCCATTTTCATTGCTAGACACTTATATAATACCACTTTTTTAGAGGGGGTTAGCATGCTAATGTTAAGATGTTGTTATTGTTAGAATGTTAACATTAGAACAGCATTTAGCCATTGTCATAGTTATACAAACATACGTATTATGCTATTGAATTATTATGCTACATGTTATGCTAACATTAGCATGTTAATATTGCTAGCATTATCATTGTAGCATTTTTAGCCCTTTTCATAGGTAGACCATTATATAAACACGCACCACTATATCATATTAGGTGTTAGCATGTATGGCACTTGGCGGAGGTCTGTGCTCTTTGAGTGTTTTTCTAGTTTACTTAATTCAACGGACTTTTGCAATGCAATTGTGTTCTTGCTCAGCATGAATGTCCAGATATACAGTAAGTCATTTGTGATCATGTTGGTATTATATCATATTCAGTTGCTTGTAAATGTAATTTTGTCGACTTCTTTACATTCAGTTGTCATGTTTCTCATTATTCTTTTTAAATGTCTAAGGTGTGCTGCTAATTATCACATCAATTATCACAAACTTTTACAATACCGCCAGTTGTACATGTATATTTTTTCCCAGTCTGGAAATTGTAATGTTGCGAAAAGTTTCTAATTTGCATCACAACATCTTCACGGCGTTTGCATTCCGCCTTTGTCACCTCTCCTCTCCATCCACACACACACACACACACACACACCTTGGCTCACCTCGCTAGCACACATCAGTAACAATCTCATTTACCGCCCCATTAATCACCACCATTCTGCTCACTGTGTGTATGTGTGTGTATGTAGAAGCCAAGCAGGATGTGTCAGTGACAGCCAACCTTCTTCTTCTTCTGTGCATTAGGAAAGCACTCAGCCTGATGAGGAAGTGAATACTATGCAGGCCCGCATGAATTATCGGCTGCACTTATGGTTTCCATTAAGTATATGGATGAGATGAATCCAGAAATATAGCTCATTGATTAGCTTTATTAAATATGTATGGATTATAAAGGCGGCAGGTTCAGTTAAAGAGCAGGTAAGGAATTAGACATTTCTGTAGTTGCATTCTTCTTTTGTCTACTATGTCAAAAAATTGGAATTTGTGGAATATTTACTCTCTGTATTCGATATTTGGTTGCGCGAATCACTGCTTTAATTCGATCTGGGGTTCAGGTCAGGTGAACTTGCAGGCCAGTCCAGCACAGTAATACAGTTGTCAGTAAACCAGTTACTAGTGGTTTTGGACT
The DNA here is from genome assembly GCF_030265055.1 of Doryrhamphus excisus. Lineage (NCBI taxonomy): Eukaryota > Metazoa > Chordata > Actinopteri > Syngnathiformes > Syngnathidae > Doryrhamphus > Doryrhamphus excisus. The sequence goes on from NC_080478.1 coordinate 8,727,564, forward strand.
TGGACTTGGTTTTGGATGTAGGCAGGTGCTAGGTCACGTTGGAATATGAAGTAGATGAAGCATGAAGTGCTGCAAGATCTGCCCTTGGTAAAACAGAGTGGACCAACACCATCAGATGAAATGGCACCTCAAATTATTCCAGACTGACAAAACATCACACTGGACTTTAGGAACCTGCGGTCCTTTGCCTTTCCAGTCTTCCCCCAGACCCTAGGACTGATTTGCAAATGAGATATATTTGCTCGCGTCAGAGAACAGGACCTTGGACCATTGGACAACAGTCCAATTCTTTTTATCCAAAACCCAGGTCAGATGTTTTGATTTTTTATGAGTATTTTGAGACTTCGTACAAGAATATTCTAATATGACACATGGATTCAGGGGTTTTCCTGAACTATTTGCCATAAAAATCAAGATCAAAAATGTTTTGAATAGTTCAGTGCATGCATGATGAACTTAGAATATAAAGTTTCAAAATGTTAATTAAGGAAGAAATTAACAGAGTATTTTGAGACTTCGTACAAGAATATTCTAATATGACACATGGATTATGGGTTTTCCCTGAACTATTTGCCTTAAAAATCAAGACCAAAAATGTTTTGAATAGTTCAGTGCATGCATGATGAACTTAGAATATAAAGTTTCAAAATGTTAATTAAGGAAGAAATTAACAGAGTATTTTGAGACTTCGTACAAGAATATTCTAATATGACACATGGATTATGGGTTTTCCCTGAACTATTTGCCTTAAAAATCAAGACCAAAAATGTTTTGAATAGTTCAGTGCATGCATGATGAACTTAGAAAATTAAGTTTCAAAATGTTAATTAAGGAAGAAATTAACAGAGTATTTTGAGACTTCGTACAAGAATATTCTAATATGACACATGGATTCTGGGGTTTTCCTGAACTATTTGCCTTAAAAATCAAGACCAAAAATGTTTTGAATAGTTCAGTGCATGCATGATGAACTTAGAATATAAAGTTTCAAAATGTTAATTATGGAAGAAATTAACAATATTCACATGGCTCTGTATGTGGGAGACCACGGCTGCCCCTTACCTCCCTGTGGACGTATGCTAATTCTACAAAAGACCCCTCCGCCCCCCAAGCTGCCTAATGAGCCATTGAAAGCATGTGCCACTGTGCCACACCTGCACCTCACACCTTTTATAGTACATCCCTTCGTTTCAAACACTTTGTTGTCAGACTACATTGCTGTGTGTTGCTGAAGGCTACTACTAATCCACAACAAATAAGTGAAGTTTGAAGCTGCCAGCCATGGAGGACGCAGGAGCTCAGGACAAATGGCAAAGAATAAAAGCTCGGAGGCAACAAGGCAGGCGGGAGGGAGGGACATAAAACAAAAGATAAATAGGCCAACAAAAACGACTAAGAACAGAAAAACCGAGGGTATGTTTACACCACAGCCATATTTTAAAAACAGGTAGAAAAAACAATCCTTGCTCAAGCAGACCTGTAAATATACTGAAATATTCATATACATACATTTCATTTGCATTTACATCGGTTTAAAATGATTTGTGTTAAAATGCCCACATATAACACACTGCTGAAAGGTGAAAAATGGCGTCATATTACTGTATGTACTGTACCATATATATTACTATATAAGGTTTGTACTGTTCTTTATTCGAAGAGAGTGTTGTTTCTTAAAAGTTTTTTATTTTTGGAAGTAAAAAAACTGATACAGATATTGCTTTTTTGAGGACTGTTTTTAAATTTGTTTATTATTGGAATCTTAGCAAAGGAATGAGAAAACGTTCATTGAAATTTTTTTATATTATTATATGTATATATATTAAAAAATATATATCTCATAAGAACTGTTGTAATTTTACCATATTTAACAGAGGCTGTCAAATGTTTTTTTTTTATATTGTAGGATTTTTAAAATGAAACAGATGTAATATATATATATATATATATATATAAAATATATATAATCTCATAAGAACTGTTGTAATTTTACCATATTTAACAGAGGCTGTCAAAATGTTTTTTTTTTTTTGAAAGGAAAAAAAAAGAAAAATGTGACGTTCATTGAATTTTTTTTATATTGTAGGATTTGATGTAAAATATATTCAAAAATATATAATCTCAAAAGAACTGTTGTAATTTTACCATATTTACAGAGGCTGTCAAAATGTTTTTTTAATTTTTTTTTTTAAAGGAAAAAACAGAAACAAATAAGGTTGTAATGTGGGGGAAAAGGAAACAATGTTTTTCAAGATTTTATCTTTTCAAATGAAATATGTCCTTTTGAGACAATACACAGTCTGTTTCTTAAAGTTGCATACTTTTGTCGAGGAAAAAAATATATACTTTTGAGGAAAAAGTGCTGGAGTTAAAATATTGCCATTCCTGCAACATATTGGGAAAGCGTTGGAATGTTACTGGAGTAAAGTTTTCACTTTTTTCTTTTAGAAGTAATGACTAAACACAACACAAACAGCATAACCAGGCTCCTGGGCCCCTGCACTACAGTATATGAGTGATGTAAACCACAGCAGATCACATATCTGTTCACCGGAATGAGAAAAATGCTAATGTTAGCTTACTTTGCTGCCTTAGCTCTGGATGCTGCAGGATCCATAGTCCACAGTCTCCAGTTTACGGCAGCGCCCTCAGTCTCCTCTTGGATAAAATGCATCTCCTTAGCAACAGCCACATATCGAAAAGTTCTCCTGCATAAAGAAATGGATATTGTCGATAAATGCGGCTCTTTTTAAAAAAGCAAACATGTCCTGTAGCATCAAGACTCATGAGAACATTTCATTTCAGGCACAAGCAGACCAGTAAATATTTATGTGTATTTTTACTCTTCCCGAAGCCTGCAGTTTATCTTGCTTTTATCCATGAAAAAGTTGTTTTTTGTCAGGCCCAAAGCCAAAGATTACAAACTATGGAAACCAGACGGGAACCAAAAAGATCCACTTCCGAGATAACACGGCAACTTTGACGCCGCCGACGTCACACATGGGCAGGGAAAAGCAAACACTTTACGAGTGTATCATTCCTTAATAATAATAATAATTTGATATGGAAGTCAGGCCTCGCGTAGACCTGCCGTACAAACACACATAAACACAAAGGGGGGGGGGGGGGGGGGGGGTTCTTAATGAAGTGAGTCCCCGCTGCAGTAATGAGTGCACAGATTTATCTACATTAGCATCCCATTCCTGCGCCACAGTAGATCAGGAGGCCATGACAGCACTCACAGCCAGACGCATTACAGTTATTTATTGCCACGCTGATCCAAGCGCCACTACTTCGCTTTGCTAGCAGAAAGCCTTGCAGAGAAGAGAGAGAGAGTGCACAGAAGTGATGCACATTCTCGGGATTTGTGCTGAGCTTTGTTTGCATTTCAGATAAGCCTCATCTCTTTATAGAAACAGAATGTCTCGTGGTGATGGTTTATCATGAAATCAGGGTGATTGTCATTTAGAGTGACTCACTGATGAAAATGCTCAAGCGAACTTGCCCGTTTCATGGTTAAGAAAATACTAATACAAGACAAAAAACATATGTCGCAATATTACTCCAATAAAGTGAGAAATAAATCAGTATCGTACAACTTTTTGTACAAAAAGAGTCAATACTAAGACATTTTTTCAATCTGAAATTGTGATTAAATGTGCGCTAACACAAACATGCAATTAATCACAATTAAATATTTTTATCAATTGATAGACTTTTTTAACAAATGTAGTAATCTTACGATATTATTATATTTCCCACCCCAAACGAGTCCTGATATTATGGTACTATCTAACTGGAATATATTTGGATTCCCATAATATTATAACCTTTTTACCAACCTCGTGTTTAAAAAAAATACAACTTTAGTTTGTTTTGTTTGCTTCTCATGGCAATTTTTTCTCATATTACAAATTTATTTTTGTAAAATTTGTTCTCATTAGAATATCACTTGTGTCTTCATATTTTCACTTTGTCATATTATTTTCCAATTTTGTCAATTATCTTCTCATAATGACTTTATTCACAATATTTGTATGTTTTTATTTGTTATATGCTACTGAAATTATGTTATTGGTTCTCATAATATGCATTATGATCAAAATTATGACTTTCCCATTAGATAATTTCAGTTTTTTTGTACAATTACACAATTTTCATGTTAAATTATATTTTAAGAATGTGTTGCGGGCCACAAATGGCCCCCTGCTTCAAATGCAGCCACTGCCATCTTGCATCTCGCAACATTAAAAGGGAGGTTGCCTCCAGCCACAGCTATTAATGCCAGTGTTTTTGACCAAGTACTAAGTGGAGGACCCGGCAGTTATTTGGTTTTGTAAACGACAAAAGAAAATGTATTATGTTAATGAAACTACAAGATAAAGTATATTTTTACTGAAAGAAAAATGCCATACTTTAATGTGTGAAAAATTGTGTAAAGAAGGTCTATTTTTCATTAGAAAAAGCTTTATGACTTATTTTATTTAAAGGGGACCTATTGTGCTAATTTTTCAACCCTTTGTATTGAGTTGTGGTCTCCTATAGAGCAGCTACACACAATAACCCACACAGAAAACTGTTTAGATTCTCCAGAATCTGCACCTATTCAAGCTGTATTTCCTTGGATTTGTACTTCCTGCCAAAACGGTCTGTTTTAATTAATTCCACCCACAGCCCGCCTCCGGGCACGCCCACTCTGCTGTGATAGGAAGCAGTATGGGTGTGTGATCAAACTATAAACCATATAAGGAAGTCTACCCCTCTGTGACATCACAAAGGGGCAGTTTTACCACGCCTTTTGAAACCGAGTGTTTTGAACCATCCCAAACTTCTTTCAGGGCTCACTTCTACATGCATAAACCTCATTATCTGAAACTTTGACATTGTTTAACACAAGAATACAACATTCTAACTACATTTATAGTTCAGAAAAGTGGGAAAATAGATCCCTTTTAATCATTCAGTTGTATTTGTTGTATATTTTCCATTGAAAAAGTCTTAAGAAAAAAACCTGAATAGGAAGATGAAAAAGTCTAATTTTATTCAAAAATGTCAATTCCAGATATTTTTACGATAAAAAGACATGTTACGAGCATAAAAGTTATGTTAATTGTGAGAATTTTGAAGTTTTTTTGCTATTGTATTGTAAAACTAAGTATTTATGAAAATGTACAGACACCTACACATTTCCCCTGTGTGAGAATGCGTTGCACCCGTGCGAGCGCTCAGCTGCAATTTGCAGAACACACACAATCTTAAGGGCATGAACCTTGAGCGAATCCAGGAAACTCAAACCGCAGACCTTGTGTTCAGCACATCTTCACAAAAGTGCAACAATGATCCATGTTTGCTTCTGTATTGATAAAAAGCAAACTAGGACAGCCAAGCTTTGACAGTCTGGAGTAGCGAACACAGAAGTGGAAGCTTTGCTGTCCCTCGCGAGCAGAAAAGAAAATCTTGGCTGGTGTGAGTTTGTTCTCTTTGACAGGATTAATTGACAACACTTGTCTTGGTGATCTTCACGAGGTTTCCCTGACATTTTTAAAACCCAAACACTCGTCTCATACATTTTTTTTTGCACAAGAAGCAAAAAGAAGTAATGACCAACTCCCTACTAATGGATTTCACTTCAGAGCAATTTTAAGCCATAAAACTGACCACAAGGTGCCAGAAGTGCATTAGATAAGAGCTCAGCAGAGATTACTGTATGTGGACAGAGAAAAAACACTTGAGGATTGTATGTACATGCGCAAACATAGTTCAGTTCCAAATGTGAAAACTCTAATTAGTTCATGTTGTTCTATTTGTAAATCAACCTCTTTTTTGGGTCGTTTATGTCGTGGTATAGTTTAGATTCATTCATTCATTTTCTACCGCTTTTCCTCACGAGGGTCTCGGGGGGTGCTGGAGCCTATCCCAGCTGTCTTTGGGCGAGAGGCGGGGTACACCCTGGACTGGTCGCCAGCCAATCACAGGGCACATATAGACAAACAACCATTCACACTCACATTCATACCTATGGACAATTTGGAGTCGCCAATTAACCTAGCATGTTTTTGGAATGTGGGAGGAAACCGGAGTACCCGGAGAAAACCCACGCATGCACGGGGAGAACATGCAAACTCCACACAGAGATGGCCGAGGGTGGAATTGAACCGTGGTCTCCTCGCTGTGAGGTCTGCGCGCTAACCACTCAACCGCCGTGCCGCCCTAGTTTAGATTGTAAAAGCTGGTTCTACCCTTTTTAGTGGAAAACAGATATTTTCCTGAAACTAACTTACTGTATGTTCTACTGCTGATTACTAAAGAACAGAAAAAGATACTAACTTTTTTTTATCTGATGAAAGACGGGAGTCTAAATCTTTTTGGTTGTTGCCTTGAAAGATCAGTCATAATCATCTAAAAAGCCGGTACTGGGATGGTAATGGTAATGGTTTTATTTCATTTGAACATGCATTAGATTACAATTGAGTGCATCCCATAATCAGTTCACAGTTCCACATGTCCAAAAGGAGTAGGAAGAAGCAAAGCTTATTAAAGCCTACCCCTCAATCTGGTACTTTTACAATCAGTAACTGTTACATTTGTTCACTTCCTGCTTTCCATAATACAGTTTAAGGGTTTTTTTTGTTAATAATGTACCTCATACCAAAGTACAAGGTGATATGACCATCCAATGCCATAATGTGTACCATAGTAAGTGTCAATATAGTGATATATATAGCACATCATGACTGGTTCAAGACTCTTCATCCTTGTATTTAGCAAACATCAACTGCTTGTATTGTTTCTTGAATTGGCTCATCGTTGTGCATTGTTTGAGGTCCTTACTCAATCCATTCCATAGTTTGATTCCACATACTGAAATGCTATGGCTAGCATAACGTAGTCCTAGCATAGAAGTGTTTCAAATGTAGTTCTTCCCTGAGATCATATTTCTCCTCTCTTGTAGAGAAGTATTGGAAGACATTTTTAGGTAATTGGTTATTTTTAGCCTTATGCATTATTTTAGCTGTTTGAAGATGAACTATATCAGCAAGTTGAAGTATTTGTGATTTTAGAAATAAGGAGTTAGTATGTTCTCTGTAGGCGGCATTATGAATTATCCTTACTGACTTTTTTGCAGTACATTTAGCGAGTGAAGATTGCTTTTATAGTTTTACCCCATATTTCCACACAATAAGTAAAATATGGTAGAACCAGAGAGCAACAAAGAATATGGATTGTATTGTATACCGTTTGGATGAATTTATTACTCAGATTTTATTTTTATGTTATTGAAGTACAGTCACCCCTCGTTTATCGCGATATCGCGTGATATATTTAGCACATCATGACTGGTTCAAGACTCTTCATCCTTGTATTTAGCAAACATCAACTGCTTGTATTGTTTCTTGAATTGGCTCATCGTTGTGCATTGTTTGAGGTCCTTACTCAATCCATTCCATAGTTTGATTCCACATACTGAAATGAATGAATGAGTTAAGATTAAATTAATATACATGAATAAACAATTACAGGCATACAGTACTATACGTACAAAGCATCTTCCTGCTGGAAAATGTTCAGTGAATTCGCTTGAAGATAGTGCCATCAAACTACTTTTCTCGTTACTATAACACAACAAACTGCACATTTAAAGCAAAGAAATCCGCAAATATACAAGGATCTTCTGTATACAGTACAGTAACAAAACTTAGTCCCGGTTCTAAATGTTCCGTGCAAGGACGACAGGTTATGACGTATTATATCACCACTGTCAACGCCATTGAGGCCGCTTCCACCGGTGTCACTTTTTCCGTTCGCGGTAGGTGACATACCAAGGCTTCCACAAATTTCACTGTTCCAAGCCTTCCCTCTCTCAGTCGGGAGATGAATGGCAATGTTTAGCCACCGTCAAAGCGTCCTTGAGTGTCAGACAATAGGAACAAAGCGGCGGCGGTGGAGAGGCACAAGAACAGGAGGCGGAAAAGAGATAAGCGCTAGAGGGGTTAACAAAAGAGGCTGTCAGAGACGAAGGTGCTTTTTCATTGTCTGGCGCATTTAATGAGCGGGAATTAAACAACGACAGCATGTAATAACCTCTGAGCAGCGAGTGTGTTTATGTAGTTGATACCCTGCTTGCTCCGCCGCACATAGCGGATGTTCATTTTCAGGGTGTAATCGACTTGAGTGGATTCAAACAAAACAGAGAAAAAACACACAAATTAAGCACAAAGGGTGAGGCTTTAACTGAATGTAATAAGAAAATTCCCTCATGATAAATGTAGTTTAACTAAAACATGCCAACTAAAATGATCGATTTTTCCCAAAGCGTAGAGCCACTGGCGTGAAGTCAAATGATCCTGATTTAGTTCATCTACATTCATAACTCCCCGAACAGATTTCATTTCTTAGCATGGAATTGTAAAAAGTCATCCCTTGTTTAACGCAATTAGGAAAGGAAGCGGCGTCAGGGGTTCGGAGTTGGGTTTAGCTTGGCATCGGTTACAGCCGTAACAGGTAACTGTAATAATTGTTCCAGCGATGGAGTCTGGTGCTTGTGCGTCTCACCGAACATTACAGTAATATTACTGACACCTAGTGACCAGTGTGGAATACAACATATTATCACATACTACAGTATTAATTGTCCCTGTACCCTAGAAACCGCTCATGAATGATACGGGAAAAGGCCGAAATGATACTGTGTCAAAGCCCAGGGCAGTGATACTGATAAATGATAGAGTTTAACCATGTCAGTATCAGCCCCCGTAGCTGTCCAATCAGAGCGCGCTGCTCTGGTATCGTGCCCGTGAAACAACCAACCAGAGAACAGCGCACGAGTGTTTGTTTTGCTGCCGTCTGAGCTCTGTCAACATGTCAGCGGTTGACACTCCCGGCGAAAGACAAATAGGGAAAATAGCATAACAGAATATTAGAAATGGAACGTTTTATCACTCTTGAAATGATCGAAAAAAATAAAAATGCAAATACAAGTCGGAAAACCAAGGGCAACTGCAACTGCAAGAACGAACGAAGACTGGTAGAAAGTATTCCCCCGCCTGAGTTAGACAAAAACATGTCTATGTTTATTGTAACGTCGTTGCCGACGCTATGGAAAGGACACGACTGTGATCGCTAACAAGCTTTTATTACACAACAATACTGGCTACTACCGTTGCAACCACTGCCAGCAACGCAACAGTGCTTCCTCAACACGACACGCCCCCACCCCTGGTGCATTCACAGTCACGCGGAACAGTCAGACACTCAAGAGCACAACATGTCAACATGAACACGTCAGGGTCGCTACATTATTTTATCAATCAGAAAATAAAATTGGGATGAATACGAGCCTGATTCTCTCAAATCAAAATTCAACTCTCTGGCACGTTACATGATGGAAAAACGAAAGTACGTGATAATAAGCTCATGATTAAATAGTATGTGATAATATGATCATCACATGGTTTGTCTGGTATCAGGCCCCGTATCATGCCCCCAAGTGTCAGTATCAGATGATATCTGATTCTAGCACGCGGGGGCATGATACTGGGCCTGGTACCAGACAAACCATGTGATAACCTCTAATCATCACATTGTCTTTGAATGCCTTATAATTTGTATTTTACTTCTTTTATACATTTTTATGCTTGAATGTGCTTAATTTAGGCAAGAAAATATGTAAATACGTGCTTTAATATGTAAAAAAAACAAAAATAAATGTTTTTTTAAAGTTGTGATGGTGTAAAGATTGGAAGTGAAGAGGGATTACTGTAGTACAGTGGTGTCCAAATTCTTTCCACATACTGAAAAATTTAAGATTGCAAGGTCCACTTTGATATTTTCCACCTCAACTTTGTGACACGGGTGAAAAAGCATATGAACTTTTTCCTCAATTTCACTTTTTAAACACTCCCTCACTATGGCAGGCTTTCACAAAACAATTATCTGTTTTAGAATTGACTTCAGTTATTACTTATCCAAATGTTACATGTCCATGTTGGACTAAATTAAGCATTTTTTAATGAATAATAATAAAATACAAATACAGTTTAAGGCTATACAAGGCATTGATTAATTACATCATTATAATAGCACAGGCTGCTGCTGTTCCCGTACTCAACTGTGCACCTCTGGAAAATGTTTTTTTTACTGAAATGCAAAGTTTTATTTACATCTTAAATGGCATATTTTCTGATTTTATCTACTATATTGGTAATATGAGTGTAAAGGTGACTATAGGGGTGTTATTTTATGTCTTGAGGGCTCTAATAATAGTAACAATCGGATTTAGTTATGAACAAGTTTTCTACGCTCTAACTACAAAAATATTATCTTTATTAATATTGAATCTTTCTTCACAAAAACTCTGAAACCTTCTGAAATAGTATGGCTTGGATGAATTGCATGTAATTGTATACTCGCAAAGAGCGGCAATGAATTTAGTAAGGCACCAAGTAAAAATGGAAGAGTGCTAAAGTAGTGAGACTAAGTACCACAAACACACAAAGGAGTGAAAGGAATAGCAAATATAACAAAATATAATATACTAAAAATAAGCAACAGAGAAGACAGACCTGTGTGTAGGAATACGTGCAAGTACCAGGTCGTCACAAGAAGCGGGTGAAGATTCACCAGGAGGCTATAGTTGGTATCTGGAAGTACAAAGAGCAACCAAGAATGCATGCAGGAACACAATGACACACAATGACTAGAAAAGGAACCAGCTGAACTACATTAGAATGCTGATTACGCTTCAGACCCAGCTGGACTAATAGCACTCACATCGAAAGTGAAGGGACAACCCACTGTGGCAAAAACTAAAACGCTTGCTTCTCAGAAAATAACATATAATAATAATAATAATAACAATAATAATAATACATTTTATTTGTATAGCGCTTTTCAAAATACTGAGACATTTTACAGAAAAATTGAATTGAATAAAATCAAGTAATCAGTGTAAAAGATACGTTAAAATACAACATTATATATTATACATATATTTTCCTTCAATTTTATATCTATTTAATATTCAATAACTCAATATCTATTCAATAACTCTGTGCTACAAAAATGACACATATTTCCTCATGATACATGAGGCTCATTCCCGAAAAATTGCAATTTTTTTCCTTGTTATACAACTTTCACTTAATATTTAGTTTCTTTTCGTCATTATGACTTTATTCCCATAACGTGTTGACTTTATCTTTGTATCTTTCAACTTTTCGGCCCCTTTGTATTGAGTTGGGAAGCAGCTACACACGATAAACAGCACACAAAGCTTTCTAGTTCTACCAGAATCTGCACCTATTCAGTTGTATTTCTTTGCATTTCTTGATTCCTGTGAAAACGGTCTGTTTTACTGTATTCCGTCCGTGACCCGCCTCCAGGGACGCCCACTCTGCTGTGGTTGGTCACACTCCCGAGTGCATAGAAAAAGTTTCGGTTTGTGCTGCTAACTTTATAGGAGTTGATAAATGGTACAGAAGTTGATAATAAACAGTGAAACAGCTTTTAACATACAGCCATACGTGTAGGATACTGAATCCAATCCGGAAGTAGAGATTGGACTGTCCGAGGTTTGTCAAGAAAAGATGTTATTTCAAGATGTCCCTCAATGTTAAGTAGCTTTAGCTAAATATTCATTCACATTCAGGGTGGGCAGCACTGGAGGCAAGGTGGGTGAAGCATGTTGCCCATGGACACAACAACTGTGACTGAGTGGGAAAAACCACTACCTTCTGAGCCACCACCACCTCAATGAATAGATTTAAATGAGCAGAATAAAGTCATAATATTAAAAATATTATTAAAATACTACTAATAATAATATTGAAAATATTAAAAAAACTACTAATAATAATATTGAAACTATTAAAAAAACTACTACTAATAATAATATTTAAAATATATACATATTTAATTATTATTATTATTATTATTATTATTGATAATTATAATAATAATAATAATAATTATTATTATTATTATTAATAATAATAATAATATAAAAATAGCATACAGTTGATACATCAAATATTAAAAATATTTTTTTCAAAAAGCCATAATATTATGAGAATAAAGTTATTATATTACAAGATTTATGATATGAAAAACACAAACTTTTTGTAAATTAAAAAAATAATAAAATGGAAAAATGGCCAAAAAGGTGTCATATAAAAAGAAAAAGTTCAGACTAATAATACGCTTTCTCACTGATAAAACAACACAGTCCTTGGTGGAAAAAGTTTGGACACCCCAATCTAAACTAAAGTGATGACATTTTATCTTGAAGGTTTTTTTTAATTGTTTGCTTCTTTCAACTTTTTCCTTGAGTGCCTCAGTGCGTCAACATCACTGCAAAAAAAACCAAAACAAATCTTGTTTAAAAGAGCACTTTGTGTATTTACTTGTGAATCACCGGTGTTCCTTTTAGTGGAACAAATGGCATTAAAAAGACTATCAAAAGGATGACTTTTATTCCTGCATTACAAAACCCACTCCATTCAAGTTTATGACAAAAATCAGAGGACTTTGCCAAAAACTCAAAAGCGGCGTGTCCTTATAAATGCTTTGGATTTATGCTAGCATATAGTATGTAATAAATATATAAGTTTTATAATCATTAAACAACTGGACAATTACGCTACATAGACATTTAGCTTGGTGGCGGCCATGTTTTTCAACCTCACTTGCTCAAGGAGTTGAATAATAAAGGGGTGCATGTTTTCACCAATTTTCGCCCCTTTTGTGTGCAAGCAGCTCAGGAGTAGAACAGTTACTTAACGCGCATGCACAGCATTCCCAATGACATCCTGACGTTCCTCAATGGCTATCAATCACAGCGAGTCCAATCCACACATCCAGTATAACCTCCTCACCACAGTGAATTAATGACTTTAATCCTTCATGTTTGAAGCTCACGGGGCGGTATAATCTCCGCCCCGCCGGTCGCCACACATTCCAGCTGATTCCAATTAGATGCTGTGGGTAAATAATATTGTAATGCGGCGCTTTATTGAGCAAGGGAACAAGCGCCGTGTGAACAAAAAAGGGCCCTGTTAAGGCTAATCTACCTGGTCCGTTTTACAAAACGCCATGACGCATGTTATGTTGTCGTTTTTTTTATTTTTGAGAATGGAAGTATGATTAGACCTTTAGAGAAGATGACGGATAAAGACAGGAGACAAAAAACGGCAAGGCCGTCATCATCTTCTCTGCAGGAAACCGAGGCATTTTATGTTCTCCATAAAATGATGCGTGTAAGAGAGCGAGCAAAGGTTGAGGCATCAGATTTGGAAAAATAAACCACACAAGCTAAACTATTGGGTGCATCAAATATGGAGGTCGAGCACGTCAAACGTTTAGGACAATAGACAATGAAACAAAAGTCAAACGAGGCCGCAGTACGCTGAAATGGGTCAAGCCGAGAGGAGACGATCACAGCAGGATGAGCTGCATCTGGTCCTCACTGGATACACGGCGCCCCCTTGAGGGTTATCCAACTTGATTATGTGTGAGCATGAGCACAGGAGAAGAAGAGGGGTTTGCTATAAAGTATGACCTCATCAAGGTAGAGACAGGAATGGGTACCAAATCTCTTTCCCATACGTTAATGCTAGTAACCATTTGAGTGCTAAAAGAACGTAAGCCTCAACAGAGGAACACGGATTCTCACGCTCTTTTTAAACTTCATGGTCGACCTACGGTGCGAACAGCAGTGCTCAAAACAGCAACACAACACTTCCTCGTTATGTACCAATCATTGGTGCATTCACGAACATCAGAATTCAAAACATCACAAGGTTCGTGTTCTTTGTTGTTGCTAGTTTTTCTGGGATAATTCTGACCGTTTGTTGTGGTAGTAGTAATGGTAATGGTAATGGTAATGGTAATGGTAATGGTAATGGTAATGGTTTTATTTCATATGAACATGCATCAGATTACAATTGAATGCATCCCATAATCAGTTCACAGTTCCACATGTCCAAAAGGAGTAGGAAGAAGCAAAGCTTATTAAATCCTACCCCTCCATCTACTTTTACAATCAGTAACTGTTACATTTGTTCACTTCCTGCTTTCCATAATACAGTTTAAGGTGTTTTTTATGACCATCCAATGACATAATGGGTACCATAGTAAGTGTCAATATAGTGATATATATAGCACATCATGACTGGTTCAAGACTCTTCATCCTTGTATTTAGCAAACATCAACTGCTTGTATTGTTTCTTGAATTGGCTCATCGTTGTGCATTGTTTGAGGTCCTTACTCAATCCATTCCATAGTTTGATTCCACATACTGAAATGCTATGGCTAGCATAACGTAGTCCTAGCATAGAAGTGTTTCAAATGTAGTTCTTCCCTGAGATCATATTTCTCCTCTCTTGTAGAGAAGTATTGGATGACATGTTTTAGCTAATTGGTTATTTTTAGATTTGTGCATTATTTTAGCTGTTTGAAAATGAACTATATCAGCAAGTTGACGTATTTGTGATTTTAGAAATAAGGAGTTAGTATGTTCTCTGTAGGCGGCATTATGAATTATCCTTACTGACCTTTTTTGCAGTACATTTAGCGAGTGAAGATTGCTTTTATAGTTATTACCCCATATTTCCACACAATAAGTAAGATATGGTAGAACCAGAGAGCAATAAAGAGTGTGGATTTTATTGTATACCGTTTGGATGAATTTATTACTCAGATTTTATTTTTATGTTATTGAAGTACAGTCACCCCTCGTTTATCGCGATTAATTGGTTCCAGACTCGACCGTGATAAGTGAATTTCCGCAAAGTAGGATTCAGTGTTTTCATCAGAAAACCTATGGGTTTTAACATTATTAGACATGAAATAACCCCCATTAGTCACCTTTACATTTGTATTACTCAATATAATAGATACTGTATGATCAGTCGGTTAGCCATTTTCTACCGCTTACACTCACGAGGGTCGCGGGCGTGCTGGAGCCTATCCCAGCTGTCTTTGTGTGAGAGGCGGGGTACACCCTGGACTGGTGGCCAGCCAATCACAGGGCACATATAGACAAACAACCATTCACACTCACATTCATACCTATGGACAATTTGGAGTCGCCAATTAACCTAGCATGTTTTTGGAATGTGGGAGGAAACCGGAGAAAACCCACGCATGCACAGGGAGAACAATTCCACACAGAGATGGCCGAGGGTGGAATCGAACTCGGGTCTCCTAGCTGTGTGGCCTGCGCGCTAACCACTCGTAATAATCAAATTATTATAATCATATTGTTGTCCATTACATTTATATGTGTCACTTGAGCCACCACTTCACAGAAAACAGATTTGTAAAAACAAATAAATAAATCAGGCTTCGCTACACATCTGAAAATTAAATTTAATCATTTTGTCTCTCCTCAGCAAACAGGCTAAGCTAACACAATGTTGCTGTTAATATGTGCCTGTAATGGTAGCACTGTAACTCCTATATCGCTATGCTAGTGTTGCTAATGTGGGGAAGCCTTCAGACTTCCGATATCTCATCTAAATACAATAATACGCCACAGTTAAAAAAAGTTGGTTCCCGTACGACGTGAAACCCAGCGTGTTTGCGAGCGAGAACACTAAGCGCTTGGCTGGGCAAAGCTCAGAGGAAGACTCAGTGACTTTATACTCCTGATAATCTGGATTAAAACCCTGTGGGACCGCATTAAACACTGCTGGCTGGGCATTACACACACAGTTTCTATGTTAGTGTGTGTTATTGTCAGATGACAGGATTCCCCTTATGGAGTGTGTTCCTGAGTGAGAACCAAAATAAAAGGTTGGACTCCATAATGAATTTTTTTGAGAGCGTGGTCGCGGAACATTTCATCGAGCAGTTTTCACGCTCACTTGCACCAAAGCTAAAAATCCTTTCCCACACTTAAGAGTCACTGACAAGGATATTCCGGCTCTTGGGGGGAAAAAAAACTGTGTTTAGTCGGCCGTCCATACTAGAGAATTGTTGAGTTCCACATCACGTTGGATACTGATGAGTTGCGGAGAGTGGGTGGGCCCAGCAGGGGTATTAGGTTTGATTGGATTGCCGTTGGGGATTTGTCTCTTAAACGGAGATTACTTTACGATCCAGCGTTTCACGGTGAAACGCAACAGGCAGAGATGGTTCGGAAAGTCAGGCGACCTTCTTTGTGTTGCCTTTACTTTGAAATTAATTCAGACTGATTGTGTTCTACTGCTTTGTTGTTTGTTTGCCTTTACAATCCATTGGTCAATCTTTGGTTTTAATCCATTCAAATCTCAACTGATGATTCCGTTCAGTTCTTTCTCTTTTATCAGATGTGCTGCAGTCAATTTAGTTCATATTTGTGTTGGGTTTATTCTTAGAAATGGCATTCACACATATAAAAAGACACAATAACTCCTCCCACATTTCTTAACCAATTAAAACCAATCCGACATCAACACGTTCGGCTCATTCAAGACATGTTAAATACATGTCAGGACTCAAATTCCATATTTTCTGTGATAGTTTTCCTTTTGAAAATGAATGGCCAATTTATTTGCCGACTCCTACTGGTGGAAAATCATGTTACATTTTTACTTTCAAATTCCACTGACTCTAGTAGTCTTGTTTCCCAACATTTCAACATTCAGTCTGTATTTATTCAAATCAATTGGCCTAATGCAGGGGTCTCAAACACGCGGCCCACGGGGCCAAATGTGGCCCGCAGGATGAAGATGGAATAGACATGCCCGGGCTTTTCTGATAAGGTCAGCCTCCAAAATGTCTCGCACACGGCAACAAATTAACTCTCAAGCCCGTTCTCATGAGAATTCTTTGGGTCACTAGAATTGTATAAGTAAATGCCCTCACTCTCAAATTTATAGAAAATATTGTGAGTGTTTTGGGCACTTTTGCATGTCTAAGAATACTGGTGCACAATTTTCTTCATAGATGAAAAGTACAGAGATATAGTTACCAGATTTTAGTAGGATTTTGCATAACAACAATGAACTACAAGGTACTGCAATATACAGTAAGTTGTGTTTTAAGTCAATTGGCTACTAAGGGCTCAGTTTGGGTGATTAACTAAATCATGTGAGAACCTATGCTACAGGAAAATAGTCACTTTTTGGGCAATTTCCTATAAAATTCTTCTGAGATTTTAGTAAATTTTCAAGAGATTCAGTGGGACTCTAGTCTGCTTTACCAAAGATTTAAAACAGGGGTCTCAAACACGCGACCCACAGGACACTAGTTTGAGGCCCCCGCCTTGATATGAAAGTTTAATGTTAGTGCGGCCCGCGCAAGTTTGATATGGATGCTGTATGGTATCATGTACCCAGAAAAAATTACGTTGTATTATTACGTTATTACGTTGTGTTTGTATGGCGGTTAGAGCGCAGGCCTCACAGCTAGGAGACCCGAGTTCAATTCCACCCTTGGCCATCTCTGTGTGGAGTTTGCATGTTCTCCCCGTGCATGCGTGGGTTTTCTCCGGGTACTCCGGTTTCCTCCCACATTCCAAAAACATGCTAGGTTAGACAGCTGGGATAGGCTCCAGCACCCCCCGCGACGCTCGTGAGGAAAAGCGGTAGAATATGAATGAATGAATGCTACCACTAAAATATATACAGTATTGGCTTGAAATTTCTCACACAGTTCATCAAGCTCTACAAAACGTCTACTGTAACTTTATAGTGTTTGGCCGAATCACAGATATGTGTCAGATATGATGTAAAAGGCCCTCATATTATATTAATGGTTACACTTTCCATTTACCTTATGATAAAAATGTAAATCTAACATATACAAAGCATATTTTTACATTTTTCCTCCCAATCCGGTGCTGAGCTTGTACTGTTTGCACACACATCTTTCACAGTCTTTGGTTATAAAAGACTCAAGCCCACTGTGGCCCCCACAGCCCGTGTACCGATGTGTGTAGTGGTTCCATGCAAGCAGGACAAGATAAGACACCACAACGGGCAGCGACAGGAGATGTGTGACAATTTTGTCATAAAGCGTAGACATGAATCCATAGCGTTTGCACTGGAAACACGGTGGCCGAGCGCTCTCTCTTGCGAAGAGGTCGCCGTATCGGGCCAGCTGAGTGGCTCATCGATTATCTGTCAGCCGTGTGTGAGAGCTGAAGCCCCATTAAGTCAGGACAGGACAAACAGACAGATGTGCACACACAAGATACGCCGTTTGGTGACATGCATCACAATGAAGTGGAATATGTACACACATTAACTCCCTCCCCCACCCAAAAAAAAAGAGATCTCCAAATGCACTCCACCTCTAGGCCCTTGATGAATCGTTTTGCTGCTGCACAAAACTAAAGCCCCCACAGGGATTATTCAAGCGGGCAGTAAAATAGTACTTCATTGCCATCTGTAGCTGGAAGGGTGACTACATGGAGCATAATTTAAGGCCCTTGCACAGTATGTGTACCCTGCTATTTTTTTCTTTATCATGCCCCATACAGGAAAATGTTTTGCAGATTTTTTTTTCCAACAAAGCACATGCACCACTTTTTCTTTTCTGGAACGGGCATAATAATAGCAGATTACAAAAACAAATAACATGGAGCATACAATTTCATTAATTCATTCATTCATTTTCTACCGCTTTTCCTTCCAAGGGTCGCGGGGGTGCTGGAGCCTATCCCAGCTGTCTTCGGGCCAGAGGCGGGGTACACCCTGGACTGGTCACCAGCCAATCACAGGGCACATATAGACAAACAACCATTCACACTCACATTCATACCTATGGACAATTTGGAGTCACCAATTAACCTAGCATGTTTTTGGAATGTGGGAGGAAACCGGAGTACCCGGAGAAAACCCACGCATGCACGGGGAGAACATGCAAACTCCACACAGAGATGGCCGAGGGTGGAATTGAACCCTGAACCTCCTAGTTGTGAGGTCTGCAAGCTAACCACTCGACTCGATAATAATTATTATTCATTATTAGTAGTAGTACAATAATATTGTCATTCTATTTTTGTTTGGTTTTCTTTATATCATGCAAAAAAATACATGTGACTTAAGTGGATGGAGGTGACATTTGGAAACAAAATAATATTTTTATAAAATGATAAATAGCCATTTAATTTTGTTTGGTTTTCAATTTACCTGTGAAAGAGTTATTATTATTAGTAGTAGTAGTAGTATTGCAAATAATATTTTTATTACATATGAATTAATTGGAGGCTGCACGGCGGTTAGAGGGCAGGCCACACAGCCAGGAGACCCGAGTTCAATTCCACCCTCGGCATTTCCGTGTGGAGTTTGCATGTTCTCCCCGTGCATGCGTGGGTTTTCTCCGGGTACTCCGGTTTCCTCCCACATTCCAAAAACATGCTAGGTTAATTGGCGACTCCAAATTGTCCATAGGTATGAATGTGAGTGTGAATGGTTTGTCTATATGTGCCCTGTGATTGGCTGGCCACCAGTCCAGGGTGTACCCCGCCTCTCACCCGAAGACAACTGGGATAGGCTCCAGCACCCCCGCAACCCTCGTGAGGATAAGCAGTAGAAAACGAATTAATTAATTAATTAATTAATTAATTGGAAGCAGGTTACTTTCTTTATGAAATTATATACAGCAACTAAATTTGGTTTTGGTCATGGGGGTATGCTGGAGCCTATCCCAGCTGACTTCAGGTGAGAGGCAGGGTACACCCTGGACTGGTCGCCAGCCAATCACAGGGCACATATAGACAAACAACCATTCACACTCACATTCATACCTATGGACAATTTGGAGTCACTAATTAACCTAGCATGTTTTTGGAATGTGGGAGAAACCCACACACGCACGGGTATAGATTTGATTTAGAGACCATGGTCTTTATTTGCTGTTGCGGACCACTCCCCCGGCAAATATAAGTGCTTATGCTGTAATTGAATAGCGGCATAAATTGGAGCATTTATGGTAGGTAAAGTTGGCATTCACTTGTAGCAATCCACTTCTAATCTTAAATCATATGGGGATACAACACATCAGGGCACTTTTACTATAAAGTGGTGTCAAGGTCGTTCATACAATATAAGGAAGAGTTCCCTCTCAAACTATGAAATCCAATTTTTCCATAAATTCATAACAGTATCCCTGATCTTGGCTGTGTATTATTTTATAACACATTATTTTATAACTTTTATAATTCATCTCCAGATGGAAAATTCCATCTCCTTTTCTCGCTGTGTGGAGGACATCTTCTTGATTGATGGCGGTCGTGGCGTTTTGTTAAGAGGCTGCAGGTGGAAAGCCGTTATCAGCTGAGAATGGCCAGATTACATCCCACAGTCTCTCACCCTCTTCCTCTGTGGTCACACACAAACGCAAACCAACTCTCAAAAACCCATCCTGATGCTGATAGGCAGCCACACAATTGTTATATCTCACTCTGGCTTGTCTCTATTTGATTTCCTCAAAGCTACAGCAAGTCAACAGCTTTAGGTCAACAATGTGAGACTGGATGTTGACTCAATAAAAGGACCAGTTGGACTACTTTGGGGCCTTTTTCTTCCACACATATACCTTAGGATTCAATGTTTCTTAACCTTTAAATCAGGGGTCTCAAACTCAATTTAGGGGCCACTGGAGCTCGGGTCTGGGCAAGGCATTTATTAAAAACAGAAAAATATACAAACTTTTTCAGTGCTTTGGTTCTGATTTTCTACAATAAAAGCTCTGATAAAACATTCCACTGTTCTCAAATATCTTAATTTTTATTTTTCTGCACAAAATAAGATGAAAAATAAATAAACAAATCAAGAATAAAGAAAATCAATCAGTAATAAATAAATATAATAATAATAATAAAATGGCAAATAATAAAAACTTAAGAAACCACATATAGTTGGTGGGTAGACAAATTATTTTTTCAGATTAAAATTAACAAAGCATTATTAGAGCCCTGTAGACATGACAAAACACGACTATAGTCACATTTATACTCTTTTTATTTACAACATATTGCGCAACTGCAGGGTCTTGAGACACATGCTAACTCGCAAACTAGAGAGCTAGCGACCTAAACGGTAGCCTCCAAGTTATTTCGTTTAAACTTAAATAGCCAAAAACTTACCACTTCCACACAGATAGGGAGGATAACTATTAACAGTTATTTAACCTTTAACATGAACATTAATCAAACGTAATAATTTTTTCTGGGTACATGATACCATACAGCATCCATATCAAACTTGCGCGGGCCGCACCAATATTAAACTTTCATATCAAAGCGGGGGCCTCAAACTAGTGTCCTGCGGGCCACATTTGGCCCGCGGGCCGCGTGTTTGAGACCCCTGCTTTAAATAGAGTACGCTACTTGGCTGCAACCAGCAGAGGCGCTGTTGTTTCAGTCCAAAGAAGAACATCAGGTCAGTTATGGGAAGTTGAGCTACGCTACATTCATGTTCTATTCAATACGATACTGCAGTGGAAACAGTAGTTCAGAACATTCAGAAAGATAATCAATTTTCCCATAATCAATCAGGGATATTGATGCCCATCCTGAGTACCAGGAAGCGAAAACGCTCTGTCCAAATTGTATTGGAGCAGTACATGAACTGACTCGCCGTGAAGCGTGTCTCGTGCAGCTTCAGCTTGCCGTGGGCTACAGTGTGAAGCAGCAAGATGGATGCCCAGGCCATTGTGCAGGCAAAAGGAGATAAACGCAGCCAGCTTGAAAGACAAAAGAGGCCATGAAGGCAGAAATACCAGGAAGGTGACTAGCTGTGTCAGTAAATGGACTAGGCTTTCCCAACAGTAATTCAATGGAATGAGACACTTAAAAGGCTGAAAGTAATGTATATTTGTTCTAATGGAGCTGATCTTTCACTAAATTACATGGGGACATATGTTCTGCATGGCGAGAAGAGACGCAAGCGTTACATCATGGAGCACTCGCTTAAGGACGATGCTGTGTTAAAGCAGTTGAGGTATAGATGAAAAGCCAAATGGGTTATTTTTAGGGATGTCTGATATATCCTTTTTTACTGATATCCGATATGCAGATATTTAGAGGTTTTCACATGGTTTGTCTGGTATCAGGCCAGGTATCATGCCCCCAAGTGTCAGTATCAGCCCGAGACCGAAGGTCAAATGTGGCCCGCAAAACACTAGTTTGAGGCCCCTGCCTTGATATGAAAGTTTAATGTTAGTGCGGCCCGTGCAAGTTTGATATGGATGCTGTATGGTATCATGTACCCAGAAAAAAAAAGGCAGAGAATAGCACTATTCCAAAGGATTCCTGGTCGGGGACGTGGGGAGGAATCTTCCTACACCCTCATTGGGGGTCCCAGCAAGATCCAAAAATGGCAGAAACTGACAGTTTTACAAAATGTTGATGTTGATTTTTTTTCAAGTCTGCAACATTTTTGTTACCTCCTCTTTGGGGTTCCTCTACGCCTCTTACCTGGCAGCTCTAAACGCAGCATCCTTCTACCAATATATTCACTATCTCTCCTCTGTACATGTTCCAACCATCTCAGTCTGGCCTCTCTGACTTTATCTCCAAGGCCTCTAACATGTAATGTCCCTCTCATGTACTCGTTCCTGATCCTATCCATCCTGGTCACTCCCAAAGAGAACCTCAGCATCATCTCTACTACTTCCAGTTCTGTTTCCTGTCTTTTCCTCAGTGGCACTGTCTCTAGACCAGGGGTCTCAAACACGCGGCCCGCAGGACACTAGTTTGAGGCCCCCGCCTTGATATGAAAGTTTAATGTTAGTGCGGCCCGCGCAAGTTTGATATGGATGCTGTATGGTATCATGTACCCAGAAAAAATTATTACGTTTGATTAATGTTCATGTTAAAGGTTAAATAACTGTTAATAGTTATCCTCCCTATCCGTGTGGAAGTGGTAAGTTTTTGGCTTTTTAAGTTTAAAGGAAATAACTTAGAGGCTACCGTTTAGGTCGCTAGCTCTCTAGTTTGCGAGTTAGCATGTGTCTCAAGACCCTGCAGTTGCGCAATATGTTGTAAATAAAAAAAGTATAAATGTGACTATAGTCGTGTTTTGTCATGTCTACAGGGCTCTAATAATGCTTTGTTCATTTTAATCTGAAAAAAATTATTTGTCTACCCACCAACTATATGTGGTTTCTTAAGTTTTTATTATTTGCCGTTTTATTATTATTATTATTATATTTATTTATTACTGATTGATTGATTTCCTTTATTCTTGATTTGTTTATTTATTTTTCATCTTATTTTGTGCAGAAAAATTAAAATATTTGAGAACAGTGGAATGTTTTATCAGAGCTTTTATTGTAGAAAATCGGAACCAAAGCACTGAAAAAGTTTGTAAATTTTTCTGTTTTTAATAAATGCGTTTAGGTGTTTTTTTTTGAAAACTTGATGCGGCCCAGCCTTCCCCAGACCCTAGCTCCAGTGGCCCCCAGGTAAATTGAGTTTGAGACCCCTGCTTATAGTATCGTTTCACTGAAATGTAGTACTTTTGTATTGGCCAGTGAAGAAAAACTGACTTCCAGGAGAATATAAACACAATGCAAGAAGAAAACAAAAAGAGTCAAAAGGGAGAGCTTGAGGAAGATGGAGACGATTGGATGAAGGGTGGAGAGGAGACATACGGAGCGACACAGTCCAACAGACGGAGAGCTATGAGAACATTTGGAGGATACATGAGGCAGTTATGAACCTATTTGCTTTCTCCTACAGGGGCACCCGAGTGTCACTAATGGCAAAGCAGGGGCTGGTAAACACATTTCTGTGACGACGCGACACCGCCGAAAAAACAAATTAAACTCTCTTCTCTCATTTCACACCCTCTCAACCCCCTTTCTCTCCATCTCCCTCGATTACTCATTTTTTTCCGCCACTCTTCTCGTCTCTCCTCGTTCTTTTGTCTTGCATGTGTTCATTTTGCTTCTGTTTTTGTGTCCAAAGATGGGAAAAAAAACAACGCCATATGTGTTGGGGAGAAGCCGCTTGCTGAGTAGCCCCCTCTAGTACTGAACAGGACATGTGGACTCTTGGCCGGCGTCACTGTGGCAAAGGACACGCTGGATGCTTTTTTGGCTGGTTGTGATTGGATGAGCCTGGAAGTGTAATGAGGCTTGTGTGGACACCTTGTGCACAATGGCCCTTTCAGCTAAAGATGCACAACAGGAAAAGGAAGTGTCTTGCATGATAAACTGGCATGTTTTGTATTGCGAAGTGACGCTCTTAAAGGGCCCGTGTCCCCATATTTGTCCCATAATAGCGTGTCACAAGTGTGTTGGCCAAAATCTTGCCCTAAAAACACATTTTGAATGTTAATTCTAACGAACTGTGGTTGTCCATGTCTCCGAGGATGTGAGTGGCTCCATGAAGCGCTAGGTGCATTTTATCCCTTTTACCCAATCCAATCCATCATTCATTTTCTACCGCTTTTTCCTCACGAGGGTCGCGGGGGGTGCTGGAGCCTATCCCAGCTGTCTTCGGGCGAGAGGCGGGGTACACCCTGGACTGGTCGCCAGCCAATCACAGGGCACATATAGACAAACAACCATTCACACTCACATTCATACCTATGGACAATTTGGAGTCGCCAATTAACCTAGCATGCACACGCATGCACAGGGAGAACATGCAAACTCCACACAGAGATGGCCGAGGGTGAAATTGAACTCA
Source organism: Doryrhamphus excisus (assembly GCF_030265055.1). Lineage (NCBI taxonomy): Eukaryota > Metazoa > Chordata > Actinopteri > Syngnathiformes > Syngnathidae > Doryrhamphus > Doryrhamphus excisus. The sequence continues at coordinate 8,752,190 of NC_080478.1, forward strand.
GGTCTCCTAGCTGTGAGGCTAACCACTCGTCTGCCGTGCAGCTGATGGTAAAGGTGTCGTTTAAATTTTTTTTAAAGTGGAACTTCAGTTAGCATCATTAACTGCTCCATAACTCTTACTCAAGAAAATAATAATAATAATAATAATAACCAGTCCTTTTCTATTGAGCAAGACGCCAAATTCACTTCCTAGAGCCACACTTTGCTTTGCCAATCGCTAGTATTTCTCCGATATTTTCTTACAGTTGTCATGCAAACTCCACACAGAGATGGCCGAGGGTGGAATTGAACCCTGGTCTCCTAGCTGTGAGGTCTGCGCTAACCACTCGAATCCAATACACTTTATGTATATAGCACATTTTGTAAACAGAGTTTCCGAAGTGCTGCACAGACTAGTAAAATAAAAAGTAAAAATAAAATACAATAAATAAAAGTACAAATTGAATTTAATTCAAAACTAAAAGATCAAATAAGAAATAAAATAGTAAAATAGATATTAAAATATTAAAAACAAGAAGCAAAGCAATAAAAGTATAAAAAAATAAAACCAATTACAATAAAAAGAAACTAAAAGACACAGGACCATACGACTCACTCCGAGTTAAAAGCAAGGCAATAAAAGTGGGTTTTAAGACGAGACTTAAAGCTTTCGATGTTGGGGACCTTTTTTACTTGGGAGGGGAGAGAGTTCCATAGCTTGGGGCCAACCACAGAAAAGGCTCGGTCTCCCCTGGTCTTAAGTCTCGTCTTGGGCACCACAAGTTGGAGCTCAGACATATACCACATACTGTATAACAGCACTAGCATAGCTATGTGAGCTGCTAATATTAGCATCTCATTTTAACAGCAACATGTTTGGTTAGCCTATTCGCTAAAGAAAACCAAAATGATCAAATTTATAGCAACCACGAGCTGACTGGTAGATATAGTTGGAGGAGTCACAGGCTTTATTTTAAGATGTGTAGGGAAGCCTTTTTTGCAAAGACGTGGTTGGCGTTCATGTTACAGATGTGATCTAGTAACGTTAGTAAACCTCATTCCCTGGACGTTGAGTTGATAGTCTGAGCTTTTCGCCCGATGGCTAGCACTCCCAACTCTCTTTCTGCAGGCCCGAGCAGAAAAAAAGCGGGTTACCACCTCAAATGTATACTCAGACAAAGTCCATTCATCCACCTTCTTCTGCTTATCCAAGGTAGCAGCAGGGAAGCTGCCGCCTTCCTCTGGCCAGCTACTTCGTCCAGCTCCTCCCGGCAGATCCCGAAGCGTTCCCAGGCTAGTTGAGAGATATAGTCCCTCCGACGTGTCCTGGATCTTCCCCAAGGCCTGTCAGACGTGCCTTGAACACCTCCCCAGGGAAACACCTGACCAGATGCCACAGCCAACTCATCTGGCTCCTCTCAATGCAGGGGAGCAGCAGTTCCGCTCTGAGTTTCTCCTGGATGACAGTTCTTCTCACCTTATCGCAACATCATCTAGTACAGGGGTGTCAAACATGCGGCCCGCGGGCCAAATGTGGCCCGCAGGACACTAGTTTGAGGCCCCCGCCTTGATATGAAATGTTATTTAATGTTAGTGCGGCCCGCGCAAGTTAAAGGTTAAATAATAGTTATCCTCCGTATCTGTGTGGAAGTGGTAAGTTTTTGGCTATATACGTAAGTTTAAAGGAAATAACTTGAAGGCTACCGTTTAGGCCGCTAGCTCTCTAGTTTGCGAGTTAGCATGTGTCTCAAGACCCTGCAGTTGCGCAATATGTTGTAAATAAAAAGAGTATAAACGTGACTATAGTCGTGTTTTGTCGTGTCTACAGGGCTCTAATAATGCTTTGTTCATTTTAATCTGAAAAAAATTATTTGTCTACCCACCACCAGTTTTTATTATTTGCCATTTTATTGTTATTATTATATTTATTTATTACTGATTGATTGATTTTCTTTATTCTTGATTTGTTTATTTATTTTTCATCATATTTTGTGTGATATTTGAGAACAGTGGAATGTTTTATCAGAGCTGTTATTGTAGAAAATCGGAACCAAAGCACTGAAAAAGTTTGTATATTTTTCTGCTTTTAATAAATGCGTTTTGTTTTTTTTTTGAAAACCTGATGCAGCCCAGCCTTGCCCAGGTAAATTGAGTTTGAGACCCCTGATCTAGTATCTCAATCAGGGCTTCAGTCATCGTCTTAAGGTGTAAGGTGGCAGGGATGGATGCAGCAATGTCTGGTAAAGCACCAGCAGATCTTTGACAATAAGGTCTGTGCAGGAGGGTGCACTTGGAGGTATGAGCCGTCCTGCAAGTGTTTTCTATGTTTTTGTTTATCTGGTTTATCTGGCAACTGAATGTTTGTTCGTCTTGAAAGAAGTAAATACTGACAAACCAACAAACTGTGGTTACTTACCTCATTATTCCTCATCCATGAAATCTGTGAATGTAGGGAAATGCTACTTTTGTGCAATATTTGTGTGCAGAACATTATTTATAATGTTTGTTTGTATTATTTATATTGCATGTGCACTAAAACAGGAGAAGTCTACTTTTTGCAATGACAATAAATGTATTCTATTCTATTCTACACAATATATTGGAATACATGTATACATCCATGCAGGTATAGTCTTTGTTCATTAGTGAGGCCACATTAAATCCTATGTGTGTGTACATGTTAAAAAAACGCATTTTAAAAATGATTTCTTCACCTCAATTTAATTTAATCTGTCCGGCAAATGAGGGTGTTTTTCTCCAAGTCTTATGTTTGTTTACATAAAAGTAATGAAGTGAATGAAGCCTTGAGCTGAGAACATAATTCGAATTGATTGCAGCACAAGGCTGCACGGTGGTCTAGTGTTTAGCATGTTGTGGCATCACTGTGTGGAGGTTGCATGGTGTGTGTTTGATACCATAGTTATGAATGTGAGTGTGAACGATTGTTTGTCTATACGTGATTGGCTGTCGACCAGCCCGGAACACCGTTTCCGTGTGAATGAGAGGCTGAAATGCTAAAATACTTTGACCTGAAAAGGTTTGTGTGCGGATAGCCCCCGAGGCCTTGTTTTGACACCACATTATGCTAATGCTCTCAGTGTGACACAGCTGCCATAAACTCTGCATCCATTCACTCTCCCTTTTCACTTTTCATCACCCCTTCACTCTCCTCCTCACATCACACCCCACATGCATTCTGGTATCAGGAAAGGTGTGAGTGGAATGTGTTTAACACTTACAGTGTGTGTGTTTGGCCGCATTTAGTGAGGTGACACTTGGAATGGAGTGTGCGCTACATCAGGGACTCACAGTAGTGTCAGAAGGGGTAGTGTGGGTCACTAAGTCGCTAACTACCTCAAAGAGAAAGCCGTAGGGCCTTATAGCTGATGTTGTCATTAACACTTACATGCCAAGAGGTTACATGTGTTTCTGTGTGTGGATTTTAGAAACACATTACAAACATCTGCTATCCGACCATCCTTCAGTTTCAGCCATCCCCATCACCTTACGGGATTTTCCATTAACCCATCATGAATCTCGTACCATGGAAATATGGGGTAATAACTATAAAAGCAATCTCCACTCGCTAAATGTACTGCAAAAAAGTCAGTAAGGATAATTCATAATGCCGCCTACAGAGAACATACTAACTCCTTATTTCTAAAAATCAAAAATACTTAAACTTGCTGATATAGTTAATTTCCAAACAGCTAAAATAATGCATAAGGTTAAAAACAACCAACTACCTAAAAATGTCATCCAATACTTCTCTACAAGAGAGGAGAAATATGATCTCAGGGAAGAACTACATTTGAAACACTTCTACGCTAGGACTACGTTATGCTAGCCATAGCATTTCAGTATGTGGAATCAAACTATGGAATGGATTGAGTAAGGACCTCAAACAATGCACAACGAGCCAATTCAAGAAACAATACAAGCAGTTGATGTTTGCTAAATACAAGGATGAAGAGTCTTGAACCAGTCATGATGTGCTATATATATCACTATATTGACACTTACTATGGTACCCATTATGTCATTGGATGCTCATATCACCTCCTACTTTGGTACTTCGGTACATTATAAAAAAAAAAACAACCTTAAACTGTATTATGGAAAGCAGGAAGTGAACAAATGTAACAGTTACTGATTGTAAAAGTACCAGATGGAGGGGTAGGATTTAATAAGCTTTGCTTCTTCCTACTCCTTTTGGACATGTGGAACTGTGAACTGATTATGGGATGCACTCAATTGTAATCTGATGCATGTTCAAATGAAATCAAACCATTACCATTACCATATAAAAACACAACCATACCCTTAAACCAAAAACTAATATTGAATCCAAACCAGAAAACCTTATTCCTAAACCGTAATCTTTAACTTAATCTAAAATACCTCCAAATACCTCTTTCTAAACCCTGACCTAACCTTTAGAAAAAAGACAGAGGCCAATCAGACTGTGGCATTGTTACTATATATGATAGGAAATGTATTATTGGAAGCACACATTAAGTGTTATACACCAACTTAAAACCATGCAAACCAACCCACATTGGTGTCCCAAGCACCAGCCAGTGAGTGTGGATGTTTATCCATCAGTGTTTAACAGCTGGGCTGCACGGCGGTCATCACAGCTAGGGTTCAATTCCACCCTCGGCCATCTCTGTGTGAAGTTTGCATGTTCTCCCCGTGCATGCGTGGGTTTTTTCCGGGTACTCCGATTTCCTCCCACATTCCAAAAACATGCTAGGTTAATTGGTGACTCCAAATTGTCCATAGGTATGAATGTGAGTGTGAATGGTTGTTTGTCTATATGTGCCCTGTAATTGGCCGGCGACATTTGCCAGCTGCCACATGTGTTAATATACAAGCAGAAGACGAAAACACATAGATTGCACCATGAATCACCATCAACATTAATAATGGAAGAACAGGATCTGCTTGGAGCAGGTGCCGGACTACAGTGTACCCTTAGTGGCCCCGTTATACACAATCAATGTAGTGGTTTGAGTCACACAGGTTGTACAACTGTTATACTCATACCAGCCATCCAAAAACAGGTAATTAAAGGGTTAATAGAAGACCCACGCTAAATCTGCTGTGGCTCTATGAAGCTCCTTGACTGACCCAGAACAGAAGCCACTCATTTCACTCATCTCACCTTGTCAGTTTTACTAACATTTTATATGAGAGCCAAAATGGTTCCACTGTTTCTTTGTTTCCTTTCCCTGTTGCTGTCACACTTGCCTCCAATTTGAGGAATAATTGTAAAAGTGAAAACAATGTGCGTTATCACACTGAATTCTGAGATAAGAAATTCATTAGGCGGCGGCTTGCTAATGACGTACGAAAAAGATGAAAGTACGGCGAGGACAAAGAGGTTGTGAGAGACAGGAAGCAGGATGTGCGAGAGAGGAGAAGCAACACAAGATGTTAATCGTCGTCAAAGAATGAAACCGGGCCTTGACACTTTTGTCTCTTCGCCTTTTTGTTTTCGTGGTTTCTTCTCTTTTTCCTCCAATGCTTGTCGCAAGTTTGTCGGAAGCATGTTCGAGTCCATTAAGTCACAAAGAGTGGTTACGTAGATGAAGTGCAAGGGAGTCGAGGGTTTATTATCCTCTGATGATCTAAGCGGGTTCATCTGTGACACATGAAACATAATCCCAATGTCAGAGCATGCTTAACATTCCCTCTAACACAAGTGCAGGCACGCAGATATACACGTCCACCATCTGGTGCCCCGTTCTGCCCCATGGTACACACCCGCACACCTCTTCCTCCATCCACCGCCCTCTGGTCCCCCCCATGTTGGATTACCCGCACAGTATTTACCTCTTCCAAATCCGTCCGGCAGTCTCTGATAGGGGCCATCTGTAATCTGAAGGTTAGATTTGCATCATGTGTTTATGTGTGTGTTTGTGTGTGTGTGTGTGTGTGTGTGTTTGTGTATCCGCTGTGTGATTTGTCCCCACTCAGTGCTGGGACCGTATCAGCTTCCCCGCGACATCTGTTCAACACAGGGTTGAACTGAGCGCATCATCTGCACAGTGGAACGGTGGGATGATGCAGGCCAGTCTGGCACAAGCAGCGCCGATACGCAACACTGATCAAATGATTAGGTCCACTTTCGTAAAGCCATGCGTCTTCTGTTTTTTGTTTTTTTTTTTATTTCTTTGGTCAGTTTTGAGTTGAAGTTGCCTTTTGTGTTGTTTTGCTCCATAGTTGTGATGGGCGATACCACACATTTTTCTACAGATACCAAGTAAAAACAGAGATTGATATCATGTAATATAAGCGTACAACACCCGTATTGGGGGTCCCAGCAAGATCCAAAAATGGCAGAAAACGCCATTTTTTTCAGTTTTGCGATTGTTGCGAAATGTCATTTTTTTCATGTTGCTTTTTTCAACTGCTCTTTTCTGGGGAAAATGGCAGAGAATAGCACTATTCCAAAGAATTCCTGGTCGGGGACGTGGGGAGGAAACTTCCTACACACTCATTGGGGGTCCCAGCAAGATCCAAAAATGGCAGAAAACGCCATTTTTTTCAGTTTTGCGATTATTGCGAAATGTCATTTTTTTCATGTTGCTTTTTTCAACTGCTCTTTTCTGGGAAAAAATGGCAGAGAATAGCACTATTCCAAAGAATTCCTGGTCGGGGACGTGGGGAGGAAACTTCCTACACCCTCATCAGGGTTCCCGGCAAGACCCCAAAATGGCAGAAACTAACAGTTTTACAAAATGTTGATTTTGTTGATTTTTTTTCAAGTCTGCAACATTTTTGTTACGGCTCAAATCATACCTAACGTTGATGTCATTTTGTCTTCTTCTTCTTTCTCTTTGGGCTTTTCCCTTCAGGGGTTGCCACAGCAAATCAATCTCCTCCATCCAACCCTGTCTTCTGCATCTGTCTCTCTCACACCAACAACCCTCATGTCCTCCTTCACTATTATCCATAAACCTCCTCTTTGGGGTTCCTCTACGCCTCCTACCTGGCAGCTCTAAATGCAGCATCCTTCTACCAATATATTCACTATCTCTCCTCTGGACATGTCCCAACCATCTCAGTCTGGCCTCTCTGACTTTATCTCCAAGGCCTCTAACATGCAATGTCCCTCTGATGTACTCGTTCCTGATCCTATCCATCCTGGTCACTCCCAAAGAGAACCTCAGCATCCTCATCTCAGCTACTTCCAGTTCTGCTTCCTGTCTTTTCCTCAGTGGCACTGTCTCTAGACCAGGGGTCTCAAACACGCGGCCCGTGGGCCAAATGTGGCCCGCAGGACACTAGTTTGAGGCCCTCGCCTTGATATGAAAGTTTAATGTTAGTGCGGCCCGCGCAAGTTTGATATGGATGCTGTATGGTATCATGTACCCAGAAAAAATTATTACGTTTGATTAATGTTCATGTTAAAGGTTAAATAACTGTTAATAGTTATCCTCCCTATCCGTGTGGAAGTGGAAAGTTTTGGCTGTTTAAGTTTAAAGGAAATAACTTGAAGGCTACCGTTTAGGTCGCTAGCTCTCTCGTTTGCGAGTTAGCATGTGTCTCAAGACCCTGCAGTTGCGCAATATGTTGTAAATAAAAAGAGTATAAATGTGACTATAGTCGTGTTTTGTCACGTCTACAGGGCTCTAATAATGCTTTGTTCATTTTAATCTGAAAAAAATAATTTGTCTACCCACCAACTATATGTGGTTTCTTAAGTTTTTATTATTTGCCGTTTTATTATGATTATTATATTTATTTATTACTGATTGATTGATTTTCTTTATTCTTGATTTGTTTGTTTATTTTTCATCTTATTTTGTGCAGAAAAATAAAAATTAAGATATTTGAGAACAGTGGAATGTTTTATCAGAGCTTTTCTTGTAGAAAATCGGAACCAAAGCACTGAAAAAGTTTGTATATTTTTCTGTTTTTAATAAATGCGTTTTGTTTTGTTTTTTGAAAACCTGATGCGGCCCAGCCTTGCCCAGACCCTAGGTCCAGTGGCCCCCAGGTAAATTGAGTTTGAGACCCCTGCTCTAGACCATTGATGTAATTTTGTATTATTTAATATTCATACAAAATTAGAAGTATATGTTGTTATTTTTTTTGGTGTTTTTGCCGCTTGCAACACAAATCACAATCATTCAATTTGCCGTTTTGGGTGACTGCAGTTGCAGTTTCAATGTGCCCAAACACAGTATTTTTCAGATGTATTTCTTATCAGCACAATAGTGCATTTGCATCCAAGAGTGGGTTCTAGGCGTCACTCGAGTAGTCAGTCAAGTCGTATTGAAGTGAAATGTCACAATGGACAGACAAAAAGACAAAACCGCCAAGGTCGGGATGAAGTGATGATCGTGTCTGTTTTGTGCTGAAAATGAAATATGACACAGAACGCTGTGCCATTTCCCGCCTGGCACAGGAAGCACCCATCTGGACTAGAGTGCTGTCCTTCCCCTTGTTGCTGTTGTTGTTGTTATTGTTGCATGCTGTTGCAATATCTCGTGTCACGTCGGCACCACCACTGTTCTCCTCTTATTATTTGGGAAGTGTCACGCGAGGTGAACAGAGGGGCACGGAGGGAAAAATGTCCAATTAACCATGGCAGTGGTCTTATACTACTAACTCGCCTGGTTCAACCAACCAAGGAGAATCCAGAGAGTCGAGAGTACATCCGCACAGCCACCATGACTGGCACCTATCACTCATGTATGCTTTTACTGTATATGTACTTACTTAATAGTGAATGTATGCTAATTGTTACATGGCTTTTGCTACCAGATGTGTACAGGAGGGACCAATACAATTAGATATGCTTATAAGCTATAAATATTTAAAGAAAAACTCCTTCCATGTAGTACTCAAGCTTTTAAATTTTACAAATATCTTGTGCTCGGCTGCACGGCGGTCGAGTGGTTAGCACGCAGAGCTCATAGCTAGGAGATGTTAGGAGACCCTAGTTCAATTCCACTCTCGGCCATCTCTGTGTGGAGTTTGCATGTTCTCCCTGTGCATGCGTGGGTTTTCTCCGGGTACTCCGGTTTCCTCCCACATTCCAAAAACATGCTAGGTTAATTGGTGACTCCAAATTGTCCATAGGTATGAATGTGAGTGTGAATGGTTTGTCTATATGTGCCCTGTGATTGGCTGGCGACCAGTCCAGGGTGTACCCCGCCAGATAAACGGTAGAAAATGAATGAATGAATGTTCCTGTGCTTTTAAAGACCTATTATGCTCATTTTTGGCACTTTATATTGAGTTGTGGACTCTTATAGAGTAGCTACATACAATAACCCGCACAGAAAGCTTTCTAAATCTTCCAGATTCTGCACCTGTTTCTGCAGTGTTTCCTGATTCCAACCCAAATCATCTCTTTAATGACATTTAAATTAAATATTAACATGAAATTTTACATTATATTTTAATATTTCAATATTAAATATACAATATTATATATAATATTTCAATATTTCCAAAAATGTAATTTTATGACATCATGCTTGTAAAACAACTTATTTCTCTTAAAATATGACTTCATTCTAATATTTTGTCAGATGAATGCTATTTTTTTTGCCCTTTTTGTTGTTGTTTATGTTAGTTTTCTTGTGTACCTACATTTTTTTAAATGTGCAGAGGGTCAATTAAACAAACAGCCCTCAGGCTGCAGTTCGGACACCCCTGATTGATGAATTTAAAAACAACAACAACAACAACACAGCAATATTTGGAATAAATTGATTGGATTTACATCAAAATACTTTTGTTTTCATGCGAGGTACAATGTATAGCATTTATCATTTGAAGCATGATAGCGGTTGTAATGCCGCTCACAAACCCAAGCGATGCCGTCATCAAGAAGAAGGAAATCTAACTGAAACTCAGGCTTCCTCATGCATTAACACTGCGCAATAATAATATGACTGCAACTCCCCCATGGGCGTAATGATGCACTAATATCACAGGGAGGTCGAGTGACAGTAATCCTTGGGTACAGTAAACATGTGTGAAGGGTTGTAGAGCAAAAGAAAAGATGACTTAACATAAGGAACATTTACATCTAGAAGCTTTCTGATTATTAAGTTCCAGTAGTGAAGAATAAAAAGCTTATATTGCAGGATGGTTGGAATGAAACTCTTATAGAGGCTTGTGAGAAAGGGAGAGAGCGCCCTCCAGTGGCTGAATGTATACTTGGCAAAAATTCACTTTAATTGGTTAGTTTATGACATTTTTCCAATTACATAATGACACAAAATATTTTATAATATTTAGTGGATTTTTAATTAATTATGTATATATTTTAATAATACACTAAAACATTTTTTATAATTTATACAATATTTTTAACAATATTATTATATTATGTATAGATGTTTGTTATGTGGATTTTTTAAATCCTATTCATGCAGAGGGGGGCATAAGGTGCATATCATTAGCACCAAAATATGTGATATAATATTCACAATTATTATTACCTGTGCAGGTGTCATATACAAGACATGTTGACACCACTTTAAATGTGTCGTCATCACGAGGCAGATGAGGTGAGAATGAAGCGGCATGACAAGTAGGCAATGAATGAATGAGTAATGAATCATGAAATAATGATGAAGAATAATGACCCGAGGGGGTGCACACACGTTGTACACATCCATGACAACCGCACGACTATTTATCTTGCTTTCACAGTGAGAGCTTCTGCTGTCCCCTCGGGATTCACAGAAAGTCAATATGATAGGAGGAAGTCATGGATGCCGGAAGACCGTTTGTGGTCGTCGGGGGCTCTTTCATGTATATGAACATGTGTTGTTATATTGGATTTAATGTACTTCTGCAAACCCTTATTTATTAACTTGAGATGTATGATTGTGGACAATTACAATGTTGCGCTACCAAGTAGGCAATTGGGTAAATTGCAGTTGTACTTCAGCAAAAATGTCAGAAAATTGAAAAACAGAATTTAATTTCCATAGCCCTTTATAAGGCTCCGATGCAAACGCTTGATAATTAAGTTTATAAGACCAGAAAATTATTGCAATACATTGTTGTCGTTATTTTACTTAATTGTAAAAAATATTTTTTTCTTTATTATCTTTATTCTCATAATATTACAAGTTTATTATTGAAAAAAAATCCTAATATTACAAGTTTATCTTGTATCTCGTATTCTCATAAGATTTTGTCTGTATATATAAACTTTTTTTCTAAAAAAAAAATAAGACGGCACGGCGGTCGAGTGGTTGGCGCGCAGACCTCACAGCTAGGAGACTAGGGTTCAATTCCACCCTCGGCCATCTCTGTGTGGAGTTTGCATGTTCTCCTCGTGCATGCGTGGGTTTTCTCCGGGTACTCCGGTTTCCTCCCACATTCCAAAAACATGCTAGGTTAATTGGTGACTCCAAATTGTCCATAGGTATGAATGTGAGTGTGAATGGTTGTTTGTCTATATGTGCCCTGTGATTGGCTGGCGACCAGTCCAGGGTGTACCCCGGCTCTCGCCCAAAAGACAGCTGGGATAGGCTCCAGCACCCCCCGCGACCCTCGTGAGGAAAAAGCGGTAGAAAATGAATGAATATTAGGACTTTATTCTCATAATATTACAAGGTTATTCTCAGAAGATGTTCTCATAATATTACAAATTGATTTTCAGAGTTACATCTTTATTCGCATCAGATTATGTCTGTTTATATCAACTTTTTTCCCCCCCAAAAATGACTTATTTTTCTCAGAATATTAGGACTTTATTCTCATAACATGTTCTCATAATATTACAAATGGATTCTCATAGAGTTATATCTTTATTCTCATATTATTATGTCTGTACATATCAACTTTTGTCTCGAGGAAATGGGATTTTCTTTTCTCTCACAATATTAGGACCTTATTCTCGTAACATTAGAAGTTTATTATTGAAAAAAAAAATTCTAATATTCCAAGTTCATCTTGTAGAGATAAATCTCATAGAGTTACATCTCTATTCTCATAAGATTTTGTCTGTATATATATACTTTTTTTCTAAAAAAAAAAAAAAATAAGACTTTATTCTCATAGTATTACATCTCTATTCTCATGAAATGTTCTCATAATTAAGATATGCCTTTATTCGTCCCTCAGTGGGGAAATTTGAAATATTACAAATTGATTGTCATGGATTTATATCTTTATTCGCATAAGGTTATGTCTGTATATATTGATTTTTTTCTTTAATAATAGGACTTTTTTCTCACAATATTAGGACTTTATTCTCATAATATTACAAGTTTATTCTCATAAAATGTTCTCATAATATTACAAATTAATTCTAATGGAGTTAGATCTTTATTCGCATAAGGTTGTGTCTGTATATATTGATTTTTTTTCTTCTAAAAAAATTACTTTTTTTCTCACAATATTACGACTTTATTCTCATAATATTACTAATATTAATATTATGATTATAAGTTTTTTCTCATAAATAATGTAATTTTGTGTTCCTTTATTTTCAAAATATTACGTCTTGATTCTTATAAGATGGTAAGGACTTGTTTAGTATAACAATAACAATAACCATAAATTACAAACGTATCCTGGTGAGATTACATCATTAATACCTGTATGTAAATTATCAACACAACATATTTTTCTCGCTAATATTTTTTTCTCAATTATTACCATAACTTGGTTCCTGTGGTTCTAGCAGATAACAGTCCTCCAAAAGTTCCGACAAGAAAGTACTTTTAGTGTAAAAACATCTGAATTATCCTGACTTTTCAGCTTTTTAGTGAGTTTGCCTAAGGTGAGAATGTTCTGGATTCCAGCTGGTCCAGCAATCTCCACTTCCATCTCACAGCCTGAGCCTGAAGGTGACCACACTGTTTGGGGACAGCAAATGTCGGACACCGAGTGTGTGCAGTGTGTGTGTGTTTCGATAAGACTCTCCCGTGTGAAGTGTACTTTTTATTGCCCTCCAGCTGAGGGAACTTAACACTTCCCCACTTGCCGTGTCGCCTATCTCACTTCCTCCACTCTCACCTGAGCTTTGGCTCACTTCTGATTCATCCTTGAAGCCTCTCAACATGTTGCTCTGCCTCTTGGTGTTCAAACTCAGTGGCGCAGGTAAACACTATATATCTAATACTACAATTGCAGAACATCTGTTGTCATAAACTGGAGGCTTTCCTTTCCTTTGGTTTTCTTTGATGATTATTTGCAGCCAGCTTCAGTTGTTAAGTGCTTTTTTCTTTATAAAATACCTTATAAAATTACAACTTTTCTATTGCAATTTTTCTCATGGACCTTCCTTCTTGTAATAATACCAGTTTATTATCGCAACATGATGGTGTTTCATGTAAAATAGGATTTATACACATAATACTATGACTTTATACAGAATATTATTCCTCATATACATAATAATAGTTGCGTAATATTTGGATTTTATTTCCAAAAATTCTGATTATTTTCTTGAGGAAATACATCTTTCTCTTCATATTCCCGCTTTATTCTCATAAAATTTGATTGAAATTTGGATTGGTGTGAGAGATGCACTGTGGTGTTTCGTGTGTTTGCCCAAATAAATATTATTATTTTTAAAATTAAAAAAAATTATTGTTATTTTTATCCGATCTTTTTTCTGATAATACTAACATTTAAAAATTATGACTTAATTCGACAAGGATGAAAACACATTTTCCCCTTTTTCGATTAAAATATTTGATCGTGATTAATCACATTTTTGTCCATAATTAACTCTGAATTAATCGCATTTAATCGCAGATAGAAAAAGTTTTTTATCTATAATAAGTAGGGTCAATCTCAACAATAATTACATCAAAATTTATGTAAAGGGACATCAATTGCTGAAATATGGGCCATTATTTTAAACAATACAGTCAGCAAGCATATTTTTGTATTACTATTTTTCTTTATTATTAGCATATTGCCCCGCCCTGCTTTTACTCATGTTTTAACTATGTTATTAACCAATGAATGTTGTATTTTGGTGTGTCTTCTATTCTGTTTACTTGCTTTATTCAACTTCATTCTTCTGTAAAGTGTCTTTGAGTATTTTGAAAAGCGCTATACAAATAAAATGTATTATTATTATTATAATATTATCTCTTAAACTCGCCCACAAATGTTCAGCAAAATGTGAGCGACTGAGACCTCTCACGCTGACACAAACATGTTTTGTGTCAGCTCAAAATAAGATTTGTTTATTTATGATACTGTTTTTAAACGTTTTTAAATGTTTGTGAGTGAAAAAGCCCATTTAGGAACATTCAGAAACGATTATTATTAAGGATGTGCCTCAATGCACCTTTCCTTCATGAAATGATCGGCTTCAGGATCAGAAGCATCAAACCTTAACATCCCTTGTATATATATACTTTATTTTTGGGAATATTATTCCATCAATGGTTTATTAAAAAATGCCAAAATTTTTATTGGAAAAACTTTCTCCAAACAATGTATCTTGTTATACAACAACTTTATTCACAAAAAATTCAGACTACCATTTGAGATTACAGATTTCAGTTAGGATTACCATTTTTTTCTGGAAACTAAAGATAATTTTTAAAAATTATTACTCATTAATTCTTGTAAAATTACCTTTTTTCTCATATTATAACTATATTCAGAGAAAATTCGGTTTCAAGTACTTATTTTTCTCTTTGCCTATGGGGCAGTTATAATTGAGCCCTTCTGTCCTAGTTTTTCCGTCACCAGAAATCATCGGGCAACTGACACTGAAAGCCACACCAGACTACCCGGTGGCGGCGGGTCAGAAGGTCAGCCTGCACTGCAATGGCCCGATGTCAGACAACGTGGTTTGGTCATGGCAGAGGCAGCGGAACCAGCTGTGGCAGGAAGTGGGCACAGGCAGGAATCTGACCCTCAGTGAGCCGGAGCATAGTGGCCTGTACCGGTGCAACGCTAGTAACAGTCACTCGGACAACGTGAGCACCACCCATCATGTCTACATCGTCTCTTTTCATGGCTCAGGTTGGTTGTCTGAGAATATTTTTGCCTATTTTGGAAAAATTATGGTAATTTTTCTAAAAGTTAGATTTCATAACAGTTTTGTAACTTGAATGTTAATGTTTTATTTCGTCAAAAAATTATAATTCTTTGTGATATTACTTACTTACAAAAATTTTGAATTTTTTTCTGTTAAGATTCTCACAAGACAGCATTACTAGTTTATAAAAATTCTGACTTTTTTCTAAATGTGTTATTTCCTCACAATATTAAGACTATTCTATAGTCAGTGTTGGGCACGTTACTTTAAAAAAGTAATTAGAGTTACTAGATATTCTCCAAAAAAGAAACTGAGTTACTAACTGAGTTATTCCACTACAAAAGTAACTAGTTAGTAGTAACTTGGGTACCATTAGGTTTCTGTAGGTTTGAGTTGCTCACACAAAATGTGGACAAAGTTTTTTTTCAGGGACATAATGTACATTCGACGTGTACATTTTTACCTTTCACCTCAACGAGGTTAAAGTAGTGTCTGTACTTCCATTTGGTAACGTGCAGTAACGTGGTATCAAAAAATGGTAACGGCGTTATGCTGACAGTAAGAGTAATTAGTTAGATTACCCGTTACTGAAAAAAGTAACGGCACTAGTAACGCCCATCACTGGTAATAGTACCGCTTTACAGTAGTATTTTACTTTTCTTGTAATATTATTTCATACCACATAAATAAAAAATAACACAATATTTTTATTTTAAATGTTTAACATAGTTACTCGTAAAAAACTTGTATTAATAAAAACAAAAGTTGTATTTTGTTCACTTCAAATGTTCATTAAAAAAGGAATAACAATGTAAGTTTACAAGAATAAATTTAGTTTATTATTTTGTATTTTTAAGAAAAATTTGTCTTAATTTTGTAAGAATAAAGTCGTGATATTGTGAGGAAAAAGTCTTTTTTTCAACACAACCATTCTCATGTGAATACTTTTGTCAGAAATTATTTCAGGATATTATTTTAAAAACTTCAAAGAATTTTACCGCCTAAAAAACAACCATTCTTATGAGAATACTTTAAATACTTTTTTCAGAAATTATTTCAGGATATTATTTTAAAAACTTCAAAGAATATTACCCCCTAAAAAATTGTAATAAAAAGTTCTATTTTTTTGTAAAATGTAGTATTACAACAATCATGCCATAACTGTATGGTAATAATCCTGCAATACATCAAGAATAACGTTGTAATATTATGAGAGAAAAAGTGTGTGTCAACTGAAAATAATGATAGAGAAAACGTCATAATCTCCAAAGAATAATATGGTATATTTTTTCTACAAATAACTTACAATCATACCAAAACAATAGTCATAATTGTCATAAAAGTTTGAACATCCCTGCTGTATCATGTAAATACGCCCCCTTGTGGTTGTGAGAATATCATTGCAATCTGACAGAATGCAACAATGTACACTTACTTTAAATAACATTAGTAATAACAACACGTTTAATGGGGCATTTTTAGACATTTCACACAAACATGGTATTAACTTTACAAAAAAATAAGTGTATCTTCTTAAATAAATCTATCTTCTAATATTTGTCTCATCATAAAATTGGACTGTTGCAACATGCTTATCAGTGCTTGTGGTCACCCTGTTTGGAAATCAGCCATATCTCATCTGGTTACTAATATACAAGCACACTGATGAATAGGTCTTTTTTTCTGTTCTAATAGAAGTCAAGAATATGGAAATAACTGCCTTCACTCTCTCTCTACTGGCCTTGACGGTGAACATCATCATTCTGTTTTGGCTCCTCTGGGAAAGACTTTCGGGCAAGAAAAGTTCCTCTAACACAGGACGTAAAGGTAAAGAGCAGTAGAACTGATCTCTTATGCAAATATCCTTCTTATTGTTGTGGGGTTTTTTTTCTAAAGGTTTCCCAAGACCGGGAAAGGAGTCAAAGTAAGTCAAATGTTTTTGGTTGTGATATTAACATTCATTCATTTTCTACTGCTTATCCTCGTGAGGGTCGTGGGGGGTGCTGGAGCCTATTCCAGCTGTCTTCAGGCGAGAGGCGGGGTACACCCTGGACAAAATCACAGGGCACATATAGACAAACAACCATTCACACTCACATTCATACCTATGGACAATTTGGAGTGGCCAATTAACCTAGCATGTTTTTGGAATGTGGGAGGAAACCGGAGTACCGGGGAAAACCCACGCATGCACGGGGAGAACATGCAGATATTATTCATTCATTCATTCATTCATTTTCTACCGCTTTTTCCTCACGAGGGTCGCAGGGGGTGCTGGAGCCTATCCCAGCTGTCTTTGGGCGAGAGGCAGGTTACACCCTGGACTGGTCGCCAGCCAATCACAGGGCACATATAGACAAACAACCATTCACACTCACATTCATACCTATGGACAATTTAGAGTGGCCAATTAACCTAGCATGTTTTTGGAATGTGGGAGGAAACCGGAGTACCCGGAGAAAACCAATGCATGCACGGCGAGAACATGCAGATATGAAACATTTTTTAATTATTACTATTATTTGTATTAGAGATGGGAAACTTATTTTCCTTCTTTTATCGAGTACCCATGAGTCAGTGAAACTTGAGTATTCATTAACTATCTGTGTCAGTGAAACTCAAGTCATCATCAAGTATTTGTCGAGTACTTGGTTTTTTCGTCGAATCAGTGAAACTCGAGTATTCACGGAGCACCTGTGAGTCAGTAAAACTCAAGTCTGTGTCAAGTAACTGCGAGTCAGTGAACGTCCAGCACCCATGAGTCAGTGAAACTTGAGTCTGAGTCAGTGAATGTAGGGCACGAGTGGGTCAATGAAACTCAAATCTTTGTCAAGCTCCCATGAGTCCGAAAAACTCGAGTCTTCTTCTGAGTCTTATTGGAATCCTTGTGAGTCAGTGAAATTTGCGTCTTCGTCCTAGCATCCATAAATAAATGAAAAATCCAGTCTTTGTCGAGGAACCGTAAGTCAAGTACTCAAGTATTCAGTAAAAGCTTGAAGGACTCTTTCATGACTCTCACATCTCTACTTTGTATTACAGGGGAGCTTTGCCACAGGCCGAGAATGATGGACATGTGTACATGAATTACTCAAGCACCAACCTTGCCTACACAGATCTGGATCCCACAAGCATGACTAGCGACAACGTTTACTCAATTCTGTCATGAACCGAATCTGTACGAGTAAGGCTTATTTCAAAACCCTCAACGTGGTGGGAAGATAATTGTTTGAGCAAAAATGTTCAAAGTATCGCTCCTCCAATATTTTCAAAGTTTTGTTGAGCGAGGTATGTATACCACACTATATACTTTTGTTTTTATTCCCATATTCCATGACCTCAAAAAAGGCCTATATCGCATTGCATAGGTATATCTCATGTGTACAGGTGTGCCTTAGGTTGGCTACAATAAAAGGCCACTCCAAAATTTAACTGTAATGGAAATCCCGAAGCCATTCATCCACAACATCATCATCTTCAGCATGATGATGCACAGCACCATGTTGCAAGGATCTGTACAGACTTCCTGGAAGCTGAAAACATTGCAGTTCTTGCCTGGTCTGACATGTCACCCTTTGAGCTTGTTTGGGATGCCCTGGGTTGATGAAGACGGCATCTGAGGCAAATAGAGGTCGGATTTTCGGACCGTCTCAATACAGTTAAACTGCACATTTTGGAGTGGCCTTTTATTGTGGCCAACAACCTAAGGCATCTTGATAGGCCATACCTGTGAGGCAAATTAATTTAGACATTTGTTCACGAAAAGATTTAGACATTATACACATTAGACATTTGAAGGAGATACGGGGCTGCACGGAGTGGATTAACCAAGTGGTTAGCTCCCAGGCCACACAGCTAGGAGACCGAAGTTCGATTCCACCCTCAGGCCATCTCTGTGTGGAGTTTGCATGTTCTCCACCGTGCATGCGTGGGTTTTCTCCGGGTACTCCGGTTTCCTCCCACATTCCAAAAACATGCTAGGTTAATTGGCGACTCCAAATTGTCCATAGGTATGAATGTGAGTGTGAATGGTTGTTTGTCTATATGTGCCCTGTGATTGGCTGGCCACCAGTCCAGAGTGTAACCCGCCTCTCGCCGGAAGACAGCTGGGATAGGCTCCAGCCCCCCTGCGACCCTCGTGAGGGTAAGCGATAGAAAATGAATGAAGGAATTAAGGTTTTACAACTTTGACTTCATGAAAAATTACAACATTTATTGCATTTATACTTTTGTTGAATGTAAAATATATTGCCATAACATAAACAAACACTTTACATAAACTATCAATCAAGGACACAGATTAAAAAAGCTATGTGCGAAGAAACTTTATCCTTGTAATTTATTTAAACTTGCCTTTTTTCCGGTAATGTTACAAATTTCTTCAGGTATTTCTTTTCTGGAATTCTTCCATTTTTTTCCACAAGACAAAAATTGACCTGTGACCCATTTTGGGCCTTAACCCTCAGTTTGGGAAACCTTGCTTAGGCAGACAGATCACCTTAATGTGGACTATACCTCATAAACTGATTTATGTATATTAAACCACTCTTGCAGATTGTGTTTACGGTTGGTAAATTCATCACTATATGTGCTATGCAGTAATAAAACACTCAAAAATCCCAGTGAAACAAAGATAATTGTTTGTGTGTTTGTGTGTCTTGTTGACTCATTTTGGTTGATTCTCATCAGAAAAGTCATCACACAGACTTCTGGTTGCAAAACTTCCGCTTTTCTGTGACTGTGTATGAGTGAGCGCCTCACACAGGAAGTCGAATTTGTGCAATTCGGTCTGGGGATCGCACATTATGAAAGTGTTTACAAAACTTTACAAAAAAGGTTGGAAATGTCATGATTATTTACAATCTGTTATTAACAAATGGGATGGACAAAAAACTTTTGGTGTCACCCATTGCAGTTCTGTCATAATCCCAAAGTCAAACTTATCAGTTTGAATTATTCAGGCTGATTGAGCTCGCCCGGGAGTTTGTGGCTCTGGTGCCTGCTGTCCAAGGAGATCTGCGAGGTGACCGTGTGGGAGCAGCCCTCGCCCTTTGCCAGCTTCTTCAGGTGAGCCATGATGAACCTTCTGAACTTCCTGGTGGCGAAGCAGTACACTACGGGATCCAGAATGCAGTTGAGGCCCATGAGAAGTAATGTGATCTGATGGGCATCATTCAGCACCTGCACTGTTTCTGGATCCCAATCCACATGGCCCCATCCATCTTGGATCTGCAGTGCTGCTAGCGTCCAGAATCCTTGGACGACATGATGAGGCAGGAAGCACACGACAAATACGCCGACCACAGCCATTAGCATTTGCACAGCTCTCCGTTTGACCCCTGTGGGCCTTCTGGAAGACGAGATTGTCATGTTGGACTTCCTGGATAGAACTTTCCCAGAATGGAATTCGGATTGAGGAACATTATGTAAAACCAATGCTCGAGCGATAAGAAGGTTGCATACCACCACGAGTGCAAAAACGACAAAAAACATTCCGATAATTGCGAAATGGGTTGCAGCTGTTGCTCTTTTGGAAGAATCATTGTCATTCTGGTATCCCTCGAAACAGCGAGTGACATTTCCATCCTGGTTGGTGGCCGGATTTGCAAGGAACGGTACAGCCATGGAGACGGTCATCAACCAGATGACCACGCACACGGCGATCCCACGACGCCTGTGGTCTGATGACGCCGCATCCAGAGGCCGAGTGACCGCCCAGTATCGGTTGACGCTGATGGCACCCAGGAACAGAATGGAGCAGTAGGTGTTGATGAAGAACAACGATCCTGTCAGTCGACACAAGAAGTCTTTGTAGACCCAAGTTCCTTCGCGACTGTAATACCCAATCCAGAAGGGGAGCGCACACACAAAAAGAAGATCAGCAATGGTCAAGTTGGTCATGTAGATCCGAATCTCTCCCATCGCCTTAGCTTCTCGTAGGGAGCGCAGTACAAACAACACATAGATGTTAGCAAAGAATCCCAGGACAAAGATGATGCCATAAGCGGCTGGGAAGAGCTGATAACGGAATGGGGAGTCCAGGAAGTTAGAATTATTGGCGGCTGTAAAGGTCTTGGTCATGAGTCCTGGTGAGACTTCTGTCCACATTTCTGTCTGCATGAGACAAGACACAAATTATTATAACATGAATTCATTACGGGCTGCACGGCGGTCAAGTGGTTCAGGGGTTCAATCCCACCCTCGGCCATCTCTGTGTGGAGTTTGCGTGTTCTCCCCGTGCATGCGTGGGTTTTCTCCGGGTACTCCGGTTTCCTCCCACATTCCAAAAACATGCTAGGTTAATTGGCGATTCCAAATTGTCCATAGGTATGAATGTGAGTGTGAATGGTTGTTCGTCTATATGTGCTCTGGGATTGGCTGGCCACCAGTCCAGGGTGTACCCCGCCTCTCGCCCGAAGACTGCTGCGATAGGCTCCAGCACCCCCCGCGACCCTCGTGAGGAAAAGCGGTAGAAAATGAATGAATGAATGAATGAATGAATTCATTACAGAGGTAAAACTTGCTGGATGATAAAACATTCCTTGGTAACCTCTTTGTACGCTTAGCGTAGACCTAGCTGTCACTATGAATGATTCATGTAGTTCTTACAATGATAAAACCGTTTTCTTCTTACGTGAATATTGCTGTGTCATCATAAAATGTGCCTAAGGTAAGGCATAAGTAAGAAAAAAAACATTAGACAGGAAGCAGGAGTTTTACCATGGTTTCTTGCATCGGGTGGCTTTCAGTTCAGAGACGACACACAACTGTGAAAGAAAGTGAACATTAAAGATTCTTATAAAGAAGTCATTGCATAAGAAAAACAGATCTGGGCTTGGTTAAAGATCTAAGGATGGTTCATTTGTCTTTTTACAAGCTCAAACCAAGTAACACGAGACTCCACTAGAAACCCTCACATGTTAAATGTTCGACGTCAACTGTAACCGTAGCACAATTTCAGCACCCAAAACTAAAACTCAACTATTTTAGCTTGACAAACACAGTACAGTATTTGTAATCCCTAAAAACTGAAAACAGTGGTATAACAACTTCCATGGCTGCTGACTTACCAGGCAGTGTCTTGGTTCTTTGCTGCTTATCTGAGCGTGTGTGGGAGTCAAAGTGAAGGCGTGCATCAAGTGTCAAAAGGGAAGGAGGTGCAAATGTCTTCTTGGGAAATCCCACATGGTGCAACGAGCAGGAAAAGACACGCCCACGCTTCAGCAATCTGGGATTTTTTTCCATTCTTTGAGGTATGCTTTTGATTATAAAATACTTGTGAATAAGACACATTTTATTGCAGTGAAGCAATAGTTCAACTGCACATTATTGGTCCTGTATAATATAATGCAGCATGCTACAATTAAAATGTTATAAAATAGCTTGAATAAGATTTATACACCAATAAAAGTCTGTGTTTTGTGTGTCTTTGAATATTTTAGTTCAGTAGAGCATATTAATAATTCAGTCATTCATTCATTTTCGACCGCTTTTTCCTCACAAGGGTCGCGGGGGTGCTGGAGCCTATCCCAGCTGTCTTCGGGCGAAAGGGGGGTACACCCTGGACTGGTCGCCAGCCAATCACAGGGCACATATAGACAAACAACCATTCACACTCACATTCATATAATATGGAGTCGCCAATTAACCTAGGATATTTTTGGAATGTGGGAGGAAACCGGACTACCCGGAGAAAACCCACGCATGCACGGGGAGAACATGCAAACTCCACACAGAGATGGCCGAGCGTGGGATTGAACTCAAGTGTCCTAGCTGTGAGGCCGCTGTGCATCCACTGGTGCACTGGTGTATTCCATTCAATCATTCATTTTCTACCGCTTTTCCTCACAAGGGTCACGGGGGTGCTGGAGCCTATCCCAGTTGTCTTCGGGCGAGAGGCGGGGTACACCCTGGACTGGTGGCCAGCCAATCACAGGGCACATATAGACAAACAACCATTCACACTCACATTCATACCTATGGACAATTTGGAGTGGCCAATTAACCTAGCATGTTTTTGGAATGTGGGAGGAAACCGGAGTCCCCGGAGAAAACCCACGCACGCGGAGAACATGCAAACTCCACACAGAGATGGCCGAGGGTGGAATTGAACCCTGGTCTCCTAGCTGTGAGGTCTGCGCCGTGCAGCCCTCATATTAATAATAAATATTAATAATATAAATATTAATTATTTTTACACTTAAAAATTAATAAACACTTTGGCCTTCTTTGTCTATAATACATGATCATGTCCCTATGTGGTGTCATGGGATTCATTTTGATGTCTTAAAAATAGGGGGGAAGGGGGGCAATTACAAAGACATATACTTTATGTTTAAAAAACAACTAACTAACACACAATAATTATGACCACATTATTCTGAATCTACTATCCCATAATAACACCTCTATGTCACACAATCTGCATGGCTTTTATACTGGCTTTTATACAGGACCATGCTGCAGTAATGTCATTCAACCACTAGAGGGGAGAAGAAGCCAACCAAAATGGTGTAGGTAGCACCCAGATAGATTGAGGCGATAAAAGCAACCTGAATGAGCAGTCCTAGATTAAGAGAGGCAAATAAGCATCATGGATTTTATTGGTGCTATAATAGCAAGGAAACAAGGATTCTTCCTGGTGGTGACATAAGTGCTTGATATGTATTACCCACAATCAAGTACAAAGGTCAAGTAGACCTTTCTTATCGTGTTTTTTACAGGACACTAGTTTGAGGCCCCCGCCTTGATATGAAAGTTTAATGTTAGTGCGGCCCGCGCAAGTTTGATATGGATGCTGTATGGTATCATGTACCCAGAAAAAATTATTACGTTTGATTAATGTTCATGTTAAAGGTTAAATAACTGTTAATAGTTATCCTCCCTATCCGTGTGGAAGTGGTAAGTTTTTGGCTTTTTAAGTTTAAAGGAAATAACTTAGAGGCTACCGTTTAGGTCGCTAGCTCTCTAGTTTGCGAGTTAGCATGTGTCTCAAGACCCTGCAGTTGCGCAATGTGTTGCAAATAAAAAGAGTATAAATGTGACTATAGTCATGTTTTGTCATGTCTACAGGGCTCTAATAATGCTTTGTTAATTTTAATCTGAAAAAAAGAATTTGTCTACCCACCAACTATATGTGGTTTCTTAATTTTTAATTTTTTGCCATTTTATTATTATTATATTTATTTATTACTGATGGATTGATTTTCTTTATTCTTGATCTTATATTATATATTAAGATATTTGAGAACAGTGGAATGTTTTATCAGAGCTTTTCTTGTAGAAAATCGGAACCAAAGCAAAGTTTATTCATTTTTCTGTTTTTAATAAATGCTTTTTTTCTTTTTTTGGGGGGGGGAAACCTGATGCGGCCCAGCCTCGCCCAGACCCTAGCTCCAGTGGCCCCCAGGTAAATTGAGTTTGAGACCCCTGCAGTACAGTATCTCAAGGATCCTTACAGTTGGCCTAAACATTAACTGTGCCACTTCTGACACCATTATCCCAGACTTCCAAATCCCGGACCATTCTAGTCAACCTCGCTCTTCTTCACGGTCCATCTCATAGCAGGGTTCTTCCAGTTTGCCTGAAGGCTAACTTTCTGACCTCATTTGTTACATAACTCTGAAGAGAAACACAAAAACCAAATCCAATCATTTCAAATAAACCTCAACAGGATCTATCTCACAAAGCTCACATGTTTCAATGGTCCACTTGGCCTCAAAGTGAACAATCCATCCAATCCAGCACTAGAGAGCTCCTTCAGCGATGGACTGCTTCACCCCAAGTGTGTGAAGGAGCGATATCGCAGGTCCCAATAGACTTCTACACCACTATGTACATCTGTGCAATACTTTGTTTTTTACATTCAGTATAGTTACTCCAGACTCCATTCATTGTGCAATATCTGATCAACCTCCATGTGCAATATTAAGGGCTCTAAATGCAATATACTAAGTTCTATGTGAAGTATTTCCATAATGCCTCATATTAACTCGGTGTATAGACTGGTCATATATCTCATCTCGTTTCATATTATCTACATAATGTATTGTATATAACTCTGGGAAAAACTGTTCATTTTGTTTTGGGTTTGGTTTATATTGTTTATTTTTCTATATTGTGTATTTTGTACTGCTTAACTGATTCTGTACTCTTGCTGCTGTGCAATGCAAATTTCCCCACTGAGGGACGAATAAAGGCATATCTTAATCTTAATCTTAATACTTGGGTTGTTTATATTGTGTATTTTTGTACTGCTTAACTGATTCTGTACTCTTGCTGCTGTGCAATGAAAATTTCCCCACTGAGGGACGAATAAAGGCATATCTTAATCTTAATCTTAATCCATTTTCTATACTGCTTATCCTCACAAGGGGGATGATGGAGCCTATCCCAGCTGTCTTCAGGCGAGAGGCGGGGTACACCCTGGACTGGTCGCCAGCCAATCACAGGGCACATATAGACAAACAACCATTCACACTCACATTCAGGCCTATGGACAATTTGGAGTCGCCAACGGGGAATTACTAACCACTTTTCACTGTGCAGCAATGTCAACAATCCCACCATTGTCACTCAAATTTGTCGCTCGCATTCCCTTCTCATGATGTCAGGTGGTAGTATGGATCAGATGGACAGACAAGAGCTGGAGCAGCCAGTATGTTCAGAACTTCAACCATCTGGTTTAAATGGTTCTGTTGAACAACTTAGTGTAAGCTGATGCTTAATGCTGCCAGCATGCTATTACTTTCATTCTGTCACTTCTGGATTCATCTTTAGCATTTTGAAATGTCATCAGATTAATACAGGCATACCATGATGTTTTGCTCTCTTGTGTAGTTTTTAAACATCAGCAAAAGGATAGCTGCCAACACCTTAACAGCATTTTTACGGGCTCGCTTCCCATCGCCTTAACAGAGCTGTATAGTCAGGAGTCAGGCATTCCTTCGGGAGACAGGAAGGGAGGGAGCCACATGTACGGAACGCTTCGTATCCCGTTAACACCTTTTCACATTGTCCCCCCTGCGTCGCTACGCCTTTGCTCGGCATGTGACCACCTGAGAATGTGAGGATGAGGTGACAAGGGTGTGGGTGTTCACATGCACAATCACCTGGCATGGTGCTCCGGTGTAGACCTCTCTCAGGGAGATTTACTGCATGCCAGAGGCTGAGTTTTGAGGAATGTCCCCCCACAGTGAGAAATCGTCGACCATGGGAGTGTTGAGCTTGACAGGCGGAGACATTTGTACTACTAAATAAGATGAGACTTGACAAGAGGATGTTTTTTTTTAACTGATCAAAGCATGTTCTTTTCTCTCACTCTCATGGGACTTTCTATGGAGTTCCAAATTAAACACTAAGAAACTCAATGTTTAAGACCGGGGACCTAGGGTTGCTGGTCCAAGTCCCATTTGGGATAAAAGTGTGGGAAAAAGAATTATACTACTAAATTTGGATTTTAGATTTAATACAGAACAGCTAGGGGCTGCACGGCGGACAAGTGGTTAGCGCACAGACCTAACAGCTAGTAGACCCGGCCGGGTTCAATTCCACCCTCGGGCATCTCTGTGTGGAGTTTGCATGTTCTCCATGTGCATGCGTTGGTTTTCTCCGGGTACTCCGGTTTCCTCCCACATTCCAAAAACATGCTAGGTTAATTGGCGACTCCAAATTGTCCATAGGTATGAATGTGAGTGTGAATGGTTGTTTGTCTATGTATATGTGCCCTGTGATTGGCTGGCGACCAGTCCAGGGTGTACCTTGCCTCTCGCCCGAAGACAGCTGGGATAGGCTCCAGCACCCACCGCAACCCACGTGAGGAAAAGCGGTAGAAAATTAATGAATGAATTTGGATTTTAGATTTAATACAGAACAGCTAGGGGCTGCACGGCGGCCGAGTGGCTAGCGCGCAGACCTAACAGCTAGTAGACCCGGGTTCAATTCCACCCTCGGGCATCTCTGTGTGGAGTTTGCATGTTCTCCCCGTGCATGCGTGGGTTTTCTCCGGGTACTCCGGTTTCCCCCACATTCCAAAAACATGCTAGGTTAATTGGCAACTCCAAATTGTCCATACGTATGAATGTGAGTGTGAATGGTTGTTTGTCTATATGTGCCCTGTGATTGGCTGGCGACCAGTCCAGGGTGTACCCCGCCTCTCGCCCGAAGACAGCTGGGATAGGCTCCAGCAGGACCCTTGTGAGGATAAGCAGTAGAAAATGAATCAATTAATGAACAGAACAGCTATCCTATTGTGCTTGCTTCCTCTCTGATTAGAAACCAGTTTCATCAGATGGTGCTATATTTTTTTGTTTTTCTATTTATTATAAAGTAGCAGTTAAACTGTAAGGAAATCATTTTGAATGGAGAAATATCAATTTTGCTTATAGGGCAGATGTGACAGTGCCCCATCAGTACCAGCAGTGGGCATGTTTTATTTTCATTATTTCTAATACCTAAATTATATTCAGTACAGGCTAGTGATTCACTTAGGTTTTTTTTTTTTTTTTTTTTACATTTGGGGCAAATTTGACAGTTCCCGACCAGTTCCAGCAGGTTGTTTTTGTTCTTTCATTTGAATATGTGTTTTCAAGCAGTGGCAATGCTTCCTCTCAAACAATGCATGCAGAGTGGTTATCCAATAATACACACAGAGCTGTAAGAGCTGCACGTCTGTGGATAAGTGCATGTTTTCCGACATGACAGGCTGCCCCACATTTGGACTCATCTGGGTTATATGTGTTTAAATACTAGCCATAACCCGCTCTGGGAGGACAGTGAATTAAGCACATTAATCCGCATCCTTGCTGTTAAAAGAACACAAAGTAGCAAAGCTTGATAAGCAGTGTTGCCCTGTCTCTCAAATTGCTCTCCACTCATTTAACATTTTCTCTTTGCTTTGTATTATGTCATCAAAATATCATCAGGTGACCTCTTGACTGGATTCTTGTACCACTGACCACATGTAATTGTGGTGATGTGCGCAGGATTATGGAGATTAGTGCGCAGCTGCAGTCTTTGCAAGAAAAAAAATGCAAAATAGAAAAGAAAAAAAAAAAGCAGAAGCACATGCCCTGTGCGTGCTAGCGACAAACTCCTTTTTGGAACATGGTTGATTTTGCTGGCTGGCGAGGGATGTTTGCAATTAGGAAGGATGTCGGCTCTTCCTGAATCAGGTGGCCTCGTACAAGTACGCATATACAGGGAGAGAATGGACAGCGTTCCGTAGGAAACATGTGTTGGCACTTTACTGTACATTGCACTGTACGTTGCCGTCTGCGAAGTGTATTTGCGTTTATGTCATTTGATATATTGACGCCCATTTCCAACATGACGGAAACATGTGTGAGCACAGGCCAAGTTTCCTCAGGAAAGATACAACATGACAGATGTACGCCGTCATATATAAAAGAGGCATTTCCCTGTTTGTCTTTGCATCGAAGGTGGAATCCCTAAAAAAAACGAAGTTTGAAGTTGCACAAGGCGTCAAGGGCCTTTTGTAAAAACTCGGACAAGGCTTCATTCCAGCATTAACTGCATTTTTTTTTTGGCTTGCTCTTAAAGGTCATGTTGAAAGTTTTGGGTTTTTTGCAGGCTAACTTCTTCTTACACTTAAAAAGCACAAAGCATCAGAGTTCGAGGGTGTCACATAAAAACCTCAGTCACAAGACTAACTTTGACTTTTTTGCAAAAAAATATTTCTAATAAGACATGTCACCACTTTTGGGGACATTTTGTGGTGATTAAGTTCTTTTAACACTTGGATTACACTTAAAAATGCAACACAGTATTCACTTTTGCTTTTTCTTTACCTTTTTTTGCAACACATTCCAAAGTAAAGACCAGCCTCAACAAAGGGTGTTAAAAGAAGACCTGTCATTACTTTTTAAAGCATTTTGTGGTGGTTAACTTCTTTTTACACTTGAATGAGGAGCATCTCCAAATGCGTTGTCACCTGTTATCAAAGTTAAGCTAGTCCCTTTGATTCCCTTTGTATTGGAGCAGTTAACTGTTTTCCCCATACTTTCACAAACGCTTATTCAGTCTGGGAGTGTTTTAAAGTGTTGACATATTAACAGTAGCAAGGGTTCACTTACCTTTACACTTGTATGACAGTTAATGTTAATTCATGAGCTAAATCATTTGGTTTGACACTGGAACGGATCATTTCTTCTTACATGTATTGCCTTTTCTATTGATTTAGGCAACATACTCTCAAATTGAGACTAGTTTTGAATCTTTTGGCGCTTTCAAACTGGCACATAAATGATATTCTTGTTTCGTTAGTTATTAAAAATAAAAACTACTCAAGCAGACTTACTGTAGTGTTCCATGCTGTCCATGCGTTTGGTTCACAACTTGCATTTGCACTTTTGCATTGATGACTTCTTGGAATCCTCCACCTGTCGAAGAAACAATTGTTTTCCATCAATATTTAGCTGCACTAGTGAATTCTGGCAAGTGACAGGGTGAGGATACAATAAAATTGTATTCATTTGTGTGGAAAACATATGTATAAGTGCAAGTATGCAACCACAGTCACCATTTTAATCTTGCTTATCCAGGTGATTGTCATTGCAGGTCAATGCACTGGGGCTTTATTCACATTTTTATTACTTCCTCATACAGCTTGCTATTTAACATCTAGTGTGGTTGATATCATCACACAAAACACCATGCATGTGTCAAGCTGTATTTTAAAGAGTATTTCCAATAAAACATAGCAAACAGTATATACCACATGGCTTTCAGCCCAAGTTGCAAACATGTGATGCACCTTTTTGACCGTATACATCTGCAGAGCCTCTTTAAACAATGCTTTTGCATCCCTTCTCCTACTCATCATAGAAGATTTAAATGAGCTTAAAAAGAGATTGTTCTTAATCTTGCACCAACAACTGCCTCACCAAATAGTGCCATTATGCAGCTGTGGTTTTATTGTGCACCATAAAGTCAGTTTTTATCGTGCCTCGACTTGAACACAGTCCACCTTTTAGCCTGTATGAGAAGAAACATGCCACATTGGCTCTGCTCACCGGCTTGACTTGCTCCTGTGTGTGGAGGAAGGGGGTGGAGAGGCGGGACCGCACAGCCGGGGAAGGGCGTTCTCTTTGCGGTCAGAGCGGGCAGAGCCATCCCGAGGGGTGGGTCTTCCTCCGGCGACAGCGGGGAAAGAAAAAAAAGGAAAAGCCACCTTTTTCATTGTTGAGGACGCGGTGGAATGTGATGGTTTGATGCCGAACGGACTAGGGAACGGGATATCCGAGAGAAAGAGGCTGATTTCGGGAGAAGGGGGAAAAGGAGGAAACTCTCCCAGCTGCAGGGCTTCCAAGAACGGGATGAACTTGTCTTGTCCTCCCCGGCTGCAGTGAGGACAACCGGCCGCGGTAGCTACACTCAAGCCGGGGTCGTGTTTTTGTGGATATACCGCTCACTCTCGCCTCAACGGAACACGTTGAAGGTATGGTGCTATTATTTTTAACCGACTTGTTTGCGCTTGTGTGGCCGAACATGGGCAAACATGAGCCGGGGAGGCACAAGTGTTCAACTGCGGCAAGTTTTTCCCTGAACCCTCCTCCTTCCTCTGCTTCCTGCTCGCATTTAGCCAAACTGCAGTCACACTCAGGTGTTCAAATATTTCTTCGACGCCTCCTCCATTTAACCAAAAATTGTAGTTTTAACACACATTCGCCGACATGTTTGTCATATTTTAGCCATTTTAAAGCAGGCTTCACGACGACAGGTCTCTGTGTTGAAGTTGCCGCAAACATACTAAACAATGCTCGCATAGCAAAATGAAGCCACATTTAAAATCCTATTCCTTAGACTAAATTAACTATTTCTGCTTTTTTTAACGCTGCAAGTTAAAATTATTGTAGGTGACCGAATGTTGACTTTGTACCCGGACCAAATGTTTGTTTGGGCTTCCGTCCGGGGACAAAGACATACAGTATATAGCAACAGAAAAGATATTTAAAACGGCTCAATCTGTATAGAAAGTTCTGGTTTTATGGTAAAAAAAAAAACACCACACAGCAAGGGGTCGAGGCAACCAGAAAGTAAAAACATTGTTTTGCTTTAGTTTTGCTTTTGGCTCACTGACTAACAGCATAAGTAATCTACAGGTGCATGGAGTTAAGTAAGCAGCACATAGGAGACATTAGAAGGGCAAAATTTGTCTTTATAAAGGACAGAACTAAGTTCCAATATGAGGCGGCTGTCTGCCTCGACTGGTTGGGCTATGCTGGCAAAAACTGGTTGAATGACACAAAAATAGTTTGATTGATTGATGTCCATTTTGTGGACTAGATTGTTCGATATTTCTGTTTTATATCGACTGGAAAAATGTAACAGAAAGCCTGATATAGGACAAATGGGGCGGCCATCTGCCTTGACTGGTTTGCCAGTGCTATCATTACATCACGAGTCACTGAGTCCAAGTCACTATTTTGGTTTAGCAGTCAAGTCTTTTTAAATCTGGCCACAATGTTTTGCGACTATAAATAAAGAAAACAATCAATAGTGATCAGGCTGCAGCCCCAACAGGGACCCTTGTAAATCTGCTGGCTGTTATGTATGCACACACATGCACCCACATGCACACACGTCATGCTAAAATAGGTCCTTCATTGACCCAAGGTGGCAAAAGGCTAAACAGTACAGTGTGTGTCCTATGCTACCTTAGCATAACACCATTAGATGAGTGTATTTGTGTGTGTATGTGTGTGTCAACAGTAGAAGACGTAGTTGTCTTGGTGGAATAATAATTTGCCAGGTGGGGCTCATAAAAAACAGCAGCACAGGGAGGTGGTGGGGAACCTGCCTTGACCTGTTCCCAACATGAAGGAAAGAAAAAAGAAATCATTGATGACTAGCTGCTAAAGCGGCAGTAGATCACACCTGCTGCGCTATGCAGCTTTGAAGCCCCCCCCCCCCCCCCCCCACCGAAATCTGCACTTGAGTGTTGATGTATTTTCAGTTCTGCGTGTGGGAAAGGGTTTCCAGTTGCATCCCGGGATGGGTTATTACATGTGGAGTTGGCAGTTTTTGAAGTTGAAGAAGAAAAAGGGGAAATCAAATGACATGATATGATTAACTTTGTCCCCTATTGTGGCTTTATCCACATAGGATGAATCGCTTTAGGGTTTATCAATAAACCGTGATCACATTTCAGATCATTCATTCATTCATTTTCTACCGCTTTTCCTCACGAGGGTTGCGGGGGTGCTGGAGCCTATCCCAGCTCTCTTCGGGCGTGAGGCGGGGTACACCCTGGACTGGTCACCAGCCAATCACAGGGCACATATAGACAAACAACCATTCACACTCACATTCATACCTATGGACAATTTGGAGTCGCCAATTAACCTAGCATGTTTTTGGAATGTTGGAGGAAACCGGAGTACCCGGCGAAAACCCACGCATGCACGGGGAGAACATGCAAACTCCACACAGAGATGGCCCAGGGTGGTATTGAACCCTGGTCTCCTAGCTGTGAGGTCTGTGCGCTAACCACGCGAACTACACACATTAAGGAGACATGTCTGTAACATTTTTTTTAGCAAGATTGATTGAAAAACATCAAGAAAATGTCTATGCAGGTGCAAGTGTGGGACTTTGGAACAAATTGGTCGTAACTCATTGACCGTTTGTTTTAGAGGTGTAACAGTTAATCAATGATTTATCAATTATCCAATTAATCTACAACTATTTTGGTTTTCAGTTTGTTTTGGATTTAAAACTGTAAATATTCTCTGATTTCAGCTCCTAAAATTTGGATATTTTCCTTCGCAGTTTTTGGCAAAATAAGATATTCGCACACATCAGCTTTGAAAACAGTGATCCCTCTTTTTTGATATGTTTCTGACCAAACCACAAACCATTCATGTTTGGTCTGTCTTGGGCCTAACTGATTACTCGACTAATCGAAACACCAAGCTTCAGATTAATTAATTCATTCATTTTCTACTGCTTTTTCCTCACGAGGGTCACGGGGGGTGCTGGAGCCTATCCCAGCTATCTTTGGGCGAGAGGCGGGGTACAACCTGGACTGGTCGCCAAACA
Organism: Doryrhamphus excisus; assembly: GCF_030265055.1. Classification (NCBI taxonomy): domain Eukaryota; kingdom Metazoa; phylum Chordata; class Actinopteri; order Syngnathiformes; family Syngnathidae; genus Doryrhamphus; species Doryrhamphus excisus. The sequence continues at coordinate 8,785,220 of NC_080478.1, forward strand.
ATCACAGGGCATTTATAGACAAACAACCATTCACACTCACATTCATATCTATGGACAATTTAGAGTCGCCAATTAACCTAGCATGTCTTTGGAATGTGGGAGGAAACCGGAGTACCCGGAGAAAACGCACGCGTAAGGTGTGCGCGCTAACCACTCGTCCACCGTGCCGCCGCTTCAGATTAATTGATTAAGAAAATAATAGTTGCAGTCTTAATTTGTTTCAATGATTCTAAAACTAAGGATCTCTATATTACATAGTATATGGGAATATGTCTTCCAAAGCATTTTGGCCTTAACGTATCCAAAGACACGTTTGCATTGCAGAACTTCAGATGTTTCGTTGTACTTGCACTGGCTCTCAGTCATGGCAAGTAGATGTCTGTAAATGACCATGTTCTCTT